>NC_051070.1:38085843-38708899 GCF_004664715.2 Peromyscus leucopus | reverse complement strand
ATTGGTCAATAAATAAAACACTGATTGGCCAGTGTCCAGGCAGGAAGTAGGTGGGACAAGGAGAGCAGAGAATTCTGGGAAGCAGAAGGCTGAGGCAGAGAGACACTGCCAGCCGTAGCCATGACCAGCAGCATGTGAAGACGCCGGTAAGCCACCAGCCATGTGGCAAGGTATAGATTTATGGAAATGGATTAATTTAAGCTATAAGAACAGTTAGCAAGAAGCCTGCCACAGCCATACAGTTTGTAAGCAATATAAGTCTCTGTGTTTACTTGGTTGGGTCTGAGCGGCTGTGGGACTGGGAGGTGACAAAGATTTGTCCTGACTGTGGGCAAGTCAGGAAAACTCTAGCTACAATACTTCCTTAGATACTGAGAACCCCACAGTCGGGTCAGTTGTTCCCTACATTTTGATTATTTGTGTATTTCTGTCTCTTCCTACTATAAAAATAAGATTTCGGCATTCAACATTTATAGCATCGGAGAAGCAGCGATCTCTGTATTGAGCACTAGCTAAATGAGTAGAAAAAAAAAAAAAAAAAAAAAAAAAAAAAAAAAAAGCTTTCTAGACATAGAGGTAAGAGCTATACTTATTTGTTAAGTATATGTATTTAGAACAGAATTAAGAGTTCTATTGGTTTAGGAAAGTGGCATCAGTAGGTTTAACAGATTCTCCTCCAGTGTTTATAGCCTCTCAAGATTCCTGGGTAAATGTGTCAGTTACAGACTATGTGTGGATTCCCTACTATTGATATAGCCTATGTCCAGTTAGACGGCTATTGAATTTCCTCAGGATGCTCAGGATGTAAACACCATCATTCCATTCTAGAGTGCATCCTGTCAGCTGGTCATTACTTTGGTTCTTAGGCTTTCCAGTAGTAGAGTAGTAATTGCTTTTAGCTTATAGTTTATATAATACCTTCCAATACCATGAGAGGTAGTCCTTAGGGAAGGGGATTCAAAACAGATTTGGTTCAATTCCTCCAACTTCTATGTCTTTCTGAAGTATGCAGTGTCTTTAGCAATAAAGTTTTACCTTCAAGTTCTGGGAGGCAACCAAAGTCAATGGAGAATTGATATTTATTAAAAACTTATTCAAGGCATATTTACTTTAAAAAAGTTTCTCTACTTTATAATTACTTTAATCAATTCTAATAAAACAATGAGAAGTAGTGTATCACAGACTAAATATATAGAAATTAAAGTTAATGTCTGAATATTGAAATCATTTCTTACAGCTTTTAATTACTAAGGTAAATTTGAGTGCACACAAGTTTGGGGCTTGCCTCAATGCAAAGAAATGGCCATGGTTCAGTTGCATTCCCAAAGCAAGATTCATTCTGTTGCTTTGCTCGATATTTACACTAACCTCCCAACCACAGTATTTATAAGCAACTTGTCAGGCTCTCCCCAGCAGCCAGTGTCACTAAGGTAGCGCTTTTGTTGTCATGGCTGTGATGGATCATCAATGTTCAGGGGAAGACCTGTAATTTGCAAATTGAATGACAGGCAGCATTGAAAATGCACCACAGTGGCCTTTTCTAGGTAACTTGGAAGCTTGTGGTGTGTGCATTTTCTTTCTTTGAGTTGTGTTTTATTTTAGTCTTCACACCAGGTCTGACATTTAGATTCATAGGATATAAATGAGATCTACGGGTTTTGAACTTAAAATAAATTCTTCGTGTAATAGAGCAATAAATATTTTACTGTTTTCAAAGAATGCTAGAAGTCATTCAATCAAGGCATGATTTTTGTCTTCATGTTTCCCTGATGCAAACTTTAGTCTTTTATGATTAAAATATATCTTATCTTTTTCTAATATATCAGAAGAATTAAACAAAAAAAAGAGAGGGGAAAGTCTCCTAAAAATTAATATCTTTTTTGTCTTATCTCACAATTGAGTTTCCTTCTATCATGTGACTATTCTATTTTCAAGATGTAGCATTTGAGGTTCAATTTTTTTCATGAATTTTCTATTCAGCAAATAGAAGCCAAGTCTTTCATCTCCAAACTTCTTTAAATTTTGACTACTGAGGTCCAACTTGATAGAGTAGAGAAGGATTAATAAGTGCTTACTAAGTGGGAAATTCTGTAACTAGTCTACTGTAGCCATTCATTGACGGTGCTGAAGAATTAATCAAGAACAATATATTAATGTTACATTACAAAGTTACCTGGAAATATTAATTACATCTACTTAACTATTTGCTTTTCCCATTATTATGTCTTTTCCAAATTGATAGTAAGCTTCCTAGAGTATTGACAAGTAATCAATGTATCTGCATATTATAAATAACAAATTAATGTATCTCTCAGAGTCCAAACAGTGTTACTGTGCATGTAGCAGATATATGGTTAATAGTTAACAATAGAAACATTTGCAGACATGATTGTAAAAATTAACAAAGAAACCACATGAAAAAGAAAACATTAATTCCAAACTGTTAGATTAATTAGCGTTGGCAAAACATGACATACCCCCAAGCAGCGCCTATGATTTGACAGATGTGTCCCTGAATTGAGTGGAACATTTCTGTAAAGTAGGATGTGTGAGTCCTATTTTAAATTGCCTTGTCATAGACCCTGGAGCAGTCATAATTTTTAGTTATTCCTGTTTCTCCAGCTTCAAATGTGAGAGGCAACCCTTGTCATCTGCACAATTTACAGCTGGGCAATGATCTTAATATACTGAATCTTGTTAGGTAAAACCTTGGCTGTTTCCAAAAGTCATTCAGGGACAACAAACTGGGGCTTTTTTTGTTGTTGTTTTTGTTAAAGTCATTTTCTAAACAGTTAACACAACATTGTTTACTACTAAAGCAGCAAATTTTAAGTACCAAAGCTTGGCCTGATGTGAAAACTAATGACTAATAGAATCCAA
Source organism: Peromyscus leucopus (assembly GCF_004664715.2). Taxonomy (NCBI): domain Eukaryota; kingdom Metazoa; phylum Chordata; class Mammalia; order Rodentia; family Cricetidae; genus Peromyscus; species Peromyscus leucopus. Next base: position 38,706,019 of record NC_051070.1, on the reverse strand, counting down.
AGATTTATTATATTATAGGTACATAAAGAAGAAATTCATACACAAAGAAAGGAAATATACAATTATAATGGGGAAGATTACCAGGCACACAACCACTCTGATATATTTCAGTTTCAGAAAGGGATTATGAATGCATTCATGACTTCTTGCATATAAACCTGTAGAATGTAAATTATGTGGCATCAAAGAAAATGAAATTAACACTTGATTTACCATTCTCAAGCAACGAATTTAACATTTGCAAGCAACTCTACATCTGGTAGATTGCTAGAGGAAAGTATGTCTGTCTATAACTTACTCTATTTCTTCTTCAATTACATAGTCAGAAAAAATATGTCTACTAAATTCATAGGTGATATAAAACCAGAGTCTATTACAAATGTAGTTGAGATAGAATTGATTGTAAGTATCACAATAAACTACAATACCAATAATACAATAGGATAAAAATCAAGGTTAAAGTTAACAGGGTAAGTATAATGCCCTAAATTGAGAAAAAAGGGAAACTAAGACCTGAAACACTGTAATATGAACTGGAAATACCTAACTGAACCATTGACAGTAAAGTATATGTGAGTGAAATAGTTGATAGAAAGACCAATTTATCCCTATACTCTCATACATGTTTTAGGAATGTGTAGAAACATTTCTTTTTCAGTACAGAATGACATAATCTGGATGAGGCATAAAACATTTATTATTCTACATATGCATTCTTTATACCTATCACATTTACTTTTGGTAAATTACATTTTTTTTTTAAGAATCTACTTTCTTTTTTTAAGATTTATTTATTTATTATGTATGCAATGTTCTGCCTGCGTGTATGCCTGCAGGCCAGAAGAGGGCACCAGATCTCATTACAGATGGTTGTGAGCCACCGTGTGGTTGCTGGGAATCAAACTGAGGACCTCTGAGCCATCTCTCCAGCCCTAGTAAATTACATTTTAGCATATCATCGGCACATTGTGAGTGAGCACAGAAGGAGGATGGAAATGAATGATGATGTAGTCATTTTAGAGAGCAAGGTATCTTTGGTAAAGTTGATGCTAGGTGATGAGTTGCAAACTGTGTCTAAGTAAATATATTTAAAATACCTGATTGCTGTGTAATATTTGATCACACTGTATGAAGATATGTGTCTTTCCTTCTTGCCCGCCTAGGACACCTTCTGATTGGTTTAATAAAGAGCTAAATGGTAATAGCTAGACAGGAGAGAGTAGAAAGAAATTCCAGGCAAAGATAAATTCTCTGGGAAAGAATCTGTGGTGGGAGATTCATCAGTGAGATGCAGAAGATGTTGGATGTAGAGTGTTGAGGAGAGGTGACGAGCCACATGGCAGACTGTAGATTAATATAAATAGGTTAATTTAAAATGTAAGAGCTGTTTGGGAACAAGCTCAAGCTAAGGCCAGGCTTCCATTCTTAATAAGAAGTCTCCGTGGTATTATTTGGGACCTGGCAATCAAAAGAAAGACTTGTTGCATTTGGTGATTTCTAACAGGAAGAAAAGAAGATTAGAGGGAGGAAAGGACAAAGCTTTAAAACATGTGCAACGCTTTTGCTTTCCAGAGATGCTTCAGAGTCATAAAGAGCACAGAGAGTAGAAGACACAAAGAATTAGTTAAGATGTTAGCTCAGTGCAAGAAATGTATGGATATGATATCTGCCTGCTTTATTCCCTGGTGTTCTCCAGCTCCTATAACAAAAGTTAACCCAGGAAAGGGACGAAGCAATTAGTCTTGAATATATTAATGGAAAAATAAGAAATTAATTATAAAATGCAGCCCATTGTAATATAGAATGAAGGTTTTTCAATAAGTAGTTGAAGAGATTATCTGTAAGTTTAACCATAATCAGAAAAAGACAATTGAATGTTATTATTGCAAATAAATAAATAAATCAGAAACTTCATGAGAAAAATATGAAAAGAACTTTAGTGGGTTTGTTACTTTTAAGATTAAGCATTGAAATTTTGAGAGACCACTAACTTAAATTTTAGAATGTTGAGCAAAATTACAGAGTTGAGTTTTTCTATATCTAAGGCGGCTACATAAAGTTTTCAAAAAAAGCTATGACAGCCAAATGTATTTTTATTTAACATTTCAGATACACAATATGAATATCAAGAAATCCGCTGCTTAGAACCTGTTTATTGGGGTTTGCAACCTTTGTGTGTGTGTGAGACCACAGCATGTTGTTCATTTTATTTTTCATTATAAAGATTAATTTTTTTATTTTCCTAGTTTTATTTTAGCTTTTGAACTAAACCTGGAGGAATTTTTGAAATAAATTTTGTTTCCCCTGTACAACACTAGGCAAAGTAATGCAATAGTGGGTTTAGTAGCTAAATTGTTCCTACTGTACTTCATTTCTATTTTTTTCACTTTAAAATCCTCTTTCTCAAAATTTTTAGACTGAAAATGAGAGTAAGATATCAGTTGGAATCATTTACTGAGATCATGACTTTCAGTTAAACTAAATCAAATGGAAGAGTATATTATGAGTTTAGTTTTTGTGCTAGCATATGCAAAATAAATATTTTCCCATTTTACTACTATTTTATAGATAACTAATTCTAAACAAGTTAATTTTTCTTTTTCTTGCATTTTAGCATATTAATTAAGTTCCTAAGCATTGTCCAGATCTATATGTTTCACTGCATCTAACACATAGACTACACTCAGTATGTATACCATTTTTAACAAACAAAACAAAAAATGAGGGGTTGAAGAAATGGATGGCTAATTAAGAGGACTTGCTCTTGTTTCATAGGACCTAAACTTGGTTCACAGCACCACATCTGTCACTCCAGATCCAGGGGTTCTGGTACCATCTTCTAGGCTGTGTGAGCTCCAACACACTTGTGACATATGCACACAGGACACACACACACACAATACAAAAATCTAAAGAAATTATCTGTGAGGTCATTCATTAAACACAAATACTAAGAAGTATAAGTAGGTATTTATTTTTATTCCAGTTTAAAAATAGGACTAGAGAAATAAGTATCATTTTTCATTCTTATTAAGACACTAGCTGTGTAATGGGATGGATATTAATATAATTTTCTCAAGGGGGTTTGACGAGAGAAACAGTTTGAATTTCTCCAAAGTATTTATTTATAGCATATTTAGAGTGAGTTTCTCAGTCCCAAATGAGGACAACTGTACAAATATTTTCCTTGCTGAGGAAACTTCTAGTTATGTACAAATATCTATATCTAATGAGATTTGTTGATGATATATTGAATAAGGTCTGCGTCTTTTCTATTAATCTTTTTTATATTTTACATATGGCAGATATAACATTAACAAAATTAGCCATCACTTTTCAAAAACTTCTTTTTCTGACAAAATGATTACTATGTATATAAATATACCAAATTATATAATCCAATATAATATGTAATGGATATATATATGGATATATAAATATATATCCAAGATGTTTAATATAATCTTCATTTTATAAATTAATTCACCTAAACCCTAGGAGATTAATTAACAAGAAAATATCACCAAGTAATTAAATCACCATTCTAATCAATAATTTGGTACTCTCAGGTATCAGGACTAGAAAGCTACATATTGACTACATCTTGTTTTAGCATCTCCTGCAAAGATTAAATTAGATTGAACTAAACCTGGGTAAATTTTGTAAACAGCCTCTGATCCCCTTATGGTGCCATGCTATTGCACATTTTTTCTTGGTCTGATTACAGAATAATTAAATTAAGCAGGTGATGTCTGTTGTGAACTCACAGCTACTGTACATGGAATCACTCTTTTGTAATTAATATGTTTCTGTGAAATATCGGGAAGTTACACTTGAAGAAGACGTACATTTTGACATTGTATTTACTCTATGGCAGTCACATCTGCTGACAGCTGTCGGTGCTGTCTTTATGTTTCATTTATAATATGACAGGAAGGACAATGGACACCTGGACAGGATCCTACATTCAGGATTCTCTCTGTGGAGTTTTATGCTGCCATTTTGGAAGGAAAAAATAAGGATTTATGATGTTAGTTGTTGCTACAGATGTGAGCTTTACGTAGGCTCAGTATGTTTCCCATGGTAGAAATAAGGAACATCTATGAATGTTGTAAAAAATGCAGAGAGTAACATGCTAAGATAGAATATGCCATTCCTACAATCCCTTCTGTTCCTTTTGAAGGGAAGCTCATTAGAATGAAAATGTAAATCTATTTCAGTTTCATAGTATTTGTTGTAACTAGTAAAAATCTCTTTCTCAAATAGATAGAAAACTCAGAACAGAGTGAACCTCATCTCCTGCTCAGTATATATTGCACACTTGGACCAATGATAATTTCTTTCATTTCGGATTTAGTTCATATCAGTTGAGCAATCAATTAGCAGACACTCTATGTAACACATAGACAATCTGGGTATGGTGGTGCATGCATTTGGTCCCAGCATTTAGGAGGCAGAGGCACATGGATCTCTGTGAGTTTGAGGCCAACTTGATCTACAAAGAAAGTTCAATGGCATGTAGTGAGAGCATGTCTCAAAATAAATAAATAAATAAATAAATAATTCATGGGAGGTAATAGTGGTTAAGAACAGAGGGATATCACAACTCACAAAAAAATACTTTCATGTGCATTTTTATTTGATTGCAAGTAGACAGCACTACAACACAAGTCCACATGCCACAGGAGTTCCTTGGAATAAGAAAACAGAGAATTTTACATTTGCTTATTTCCTTTTCACTTTTCCTTTGAGGCATGGATACCTTACAATAGAGGAATATCTACAAGGAGAAAGTAAGAAGTACATTCAGATGTAGAATCTTGAAGTGAAAAATAATAGTTGATTATTTAACACTTGAAATAAGTATGAATGGAGACAATCAGGGGGATATGATACTGAAAAGGAAGGTAGAACTAAAAATAAATTTGAATATCAGAAAAATATTTCACCTACTTCATAACAAGGAAATAATAATTTTTGAAACAAATTAAATGACTAGCACTATGTTTAGGAAAAAACAGTACTGACTGACTAGCATTATAGCAATCCAGTTGAGAAGGTGATCCTGAGGTCAGGTTACTTAATTTTTACATAGTTACTTCTCTATTTTGTAGCAATAAAATCTGGAAAAGTTATTATTTATTTCTGTGTTCATAAAACAATGAATAGTAATCATATACATATCTCACAATACTGTCATGAGAATTAAATACAATTAGACATAAAAATATCAAGGATCAGACAAGAGTGCACCTGAAAAAATGGTGTGACTGGCATGTTTTCTTTACTGAAGTTTCTGGGTATGTTTACATACTATAAAAAAAAAAAAAGATATACTCAAGTCCTCCTTTACCACAGTAACCAAGCCATCTTCTTTGTGTGAGAGACTTGGCAGTTGTGACTAAAACCTAAGTAGTATCATTATTTGATTGACATTATATAAATAACTTGTGTGAATTTCAGTATATTTCCAGATGGACTCTTCTTCCTACTATATTTTCTGTGAATATTTCTACCAGTGACCATAAAATAAAGGAGATGTTATTTATGAAGGTGTACCTGTCCCTCTCACTGCTTGTGTTGGATATGCATCAGCCAGGGAAGAAGGTAAAGAGCTGTTCACATTTATGTCGGTCCTTTGTTCCCATGAAACCTATGGGATATTGAATGTCATACATGTAGTCAATTAAATCTTAAAGAGAATCTTATGCAATCGAAAAATGAGATAGTGAAAAGGCAAGAGATGTAAGGATAAAAGTCTAGGGTATCTGGAAACAATATACCCATAAAAATAATTTACAGAGGTCATAAGCAAGAGAACCTACTGTGACCAGTGTGTGAAGTAGTAAGCAGTAAGGAGGAACCCAATGAGTCCACTCTCAATTAGGAAGGATATAAGACCAGTTGGAAGAATGTGTTTGAAATGCACGATAACAAGTTAGCTTTCAATCTCAGTGATAAATAAGCAAGCAATTTCCAATCTACAATTTAGCTTAAATTCTAATTTTTCATACAAAAATATTTTATATACACTCTTCTAGAAAATAATCACTAATTTGAACTGCCTCTATTCATTGCATTTTAGGTTTTTTTAAATAATCAGAGAGGAACTAAATGAGACATAAAATTTAGACAGATTCATTCATTCATCTAATAAGCATTTATTTAATTCCTGCATATCACTCACAAAGACATGATGGTTATCAGTAAACCATACCCAGTACTTGTCTTGGTAAAGTATGTAGTGCACAGAAAGGAAAAGCGAGACTGACTTCAAATATGTGGTAGATTATGAGACAGACCATAAAAACAGTGCTTGGAGCACAGTGATCCGAAATGAGAGCTGAGGTTTAGATCTCCATCCACCTTGGTAGCTTATTCAGTCCTGAAAAAACTTCATCTGGGAGATGTAATTTATAATCTAAAGAGTTCATGCACAGTCATAGCCATTCCTTCCTGAATTTTTATTTCTATAATAACCAAATAATTTTTAAGAGTATTTTTTCATGTATGGGTGTATTATATGCATGTATATGTGCTACATGAGGCCTGGTACCCAAGTAAATCAAAAGAAGGTATCAAATCCAGTGAAATGGGAGTGAAATAGTTATGAACCATCATTTGGATGCACAGAACCAAACCTGGGTTTTCTGCAAGAACAATAAGTGCTCTTAACCACTGGGCCATCTTTCAATGTTCCAACATTTAATCTTTTTTAAGACAGGCAGAGAGTGGGGGGCTAGTGTGAGCTTTTTAAACTTCTAAGACCAACCTCAGAGACTTACTTCCTCCAACAAATCCATACCAATCCAACAAAGCCACACCTTCTAATTCCTCTAATTCTTCTCAAAGAGTTCAACTCCCAGGTGGTGCCTAAGCTTTCAAATGTTGGAGCCTATGGGGGCCATACTCATTCAAACAACCATAATAGCCTAATTTCCACTGTCCAAGCTAATGTAAACAGTTGTAAGGAGGATATTTGGGTAAAACAAACTATGAAAAATGCAGATACATAAAATAATTATAAATGAAATCAGTGGGGTGGAAAATAGTTACCCATGATTGGAGTAAGTAACACAAAGGAGGGATGATGTATTTAGACAGACTTGGGCATACTGATCCTTATTAAGGTAGTCAAGAACATGCCAAAGAAAATACGGAATGTGGAGATTAAGGCAGAAATGAATAATAGACTGTAGATCCCCACTTTATATCATGTGATAAGTGTGACACAGGGGTAAGATGTGTTATTTTAAAATATGGGAGGCAACATCAATTTGGAACTGGAATAGATATGGTTATAGAAATGACTTTGTAGCACAAGAATATCAACTGGAATAGTAAGTGCTTTGTCTGTAGGTAGAAAATTAATTTCATGGATTAAAAAAGAGAATAAAAATGCTCTTTTTGTATTGCAACATGATTTATACATGGTTATGTTATTATTTGACGTACTTAACAAGGAAAATATACCTCATAAGTAACATGAGCTATAAGGTAGAACCAAAACTTACCCATAGTAAGAAACAAAAAGCCTATGGCTTAGCTAAATATTTGTAAAAACAGCTCTACATCTTACAAGAACTTTATAGGAAAGAATAGATTTGTCAGCATTAAATATTTGCTCTAAATCAGCAATATTTAATTTTTAATGATGCCAACAAGAGCAGCAATTCAGCTTCTTGTTTTGCTTTGTTTACGTGATGTTGTTATTTTACCATTACTTTGAAAAGTAGAGTTCAGAGAGAGTTCACTCAGATATCATAGCTTTTGGAAGATGCAAGGCCGGCACAGGGAGCCACCAGGGACTCTGCTTCGCAGTCTAGAAATAAGCATACTTAGAACAATTTGGAATTTTTTTTATTTCACATCCTGGCCATAGCTATCCTATTTGTAGGAATCTGTGATCAGATTTTGGAAAGATTACACTTTAACCTACATTTAATCTAAACTAAATAGATATCAGAGGCCATGTTAGGAATTCAATTTTGTTGCTTTCAAGGGCCAGGTGAAGGGTGGAGTTTTATTTGGGTATATTAAATGTTACTGAGCCACATAAATTGTTTCCAATATAGTTTATATCAGTAAAGGGCAGATGTAAGTTGTTCTTTTATTTCAAGGGTTACTTTCTATGAATTTTCCTCCACAGACACTAGCTTTTCTATGAACAAGAGGTCAGGAAGAATTATAATGAAAGGTACACTGGAGACAGTCTTCAGAGAAAAGGTCTGACTCCTAACTGGCATTTTGAAGCCAGGCACACTGCCTGCCGCCCTGTATTTGGATGTGTGTTCTTGAATGCTCTCTGCGTTTGGTAATAGTCAGTGGTAGTTTGTCTTTCTACCCTTCTCGGTTATTGTTCATTTCATTGCCGTTTGTGGCCAGTAACTTTACAAAGCATTGTGAGTCCATCTTTAATAAGCATTTACTGCTGAGCAGACTAGGTTTGATTACTTCCCAGCCCCAGAAGAGTCTCGACAGTTTCCGAAGGCTTCCCATATGCACTATTAACATAGAGCTACACAGAGAGACTTTGTGATGCTTTTAATTTTTTCAAAAAATTGTACTCATGATTTACTTTTGTCACATAGATGGCATCTTTAATTTGATTTGTATAAAATCTAAGAATTACTTAGGTTAATTTTTATTAAAAAGGGAAGAATTCATTGTAGAGTCCTAGGACTCCAGTTTTCCCAGTAACTGTGAGATAAAGGTTATAGGTTTGTACTTCTTTTTCAAAATCTTGGTACCAATACAAATAAGATAGAAGACTATATTATTGCATAAGAGACTATCATAAATCTAATATATATATTATATATATGTGTGTGTGTGTGTATGTGTGTGTGTGTGTGTGTGTGTGTGTGTGTGTGTGTGTGTGTTCTACTTTAAATGGCTGGCACAGTTCTGTTTCTCCAAGGAAATAATTGAAAAGAATGTCTAATAAAATTTAATTAACTACACAATGGACTGTCTTTATTGTCTATTCTTCAATAATTTTTACATGATATCTTTCTTCATTGTTTCAAACAAGGTAGCAATTAATCTTTCTTTTCAAAATAAAGACGTATATAAAAGCTGTGATGAATTGCATGTATAGAGTTGGAAGAACTTGGCTGGACATTTTTTTTTTCTTAGTTAAGGGGTCTGAGTCTCTTCTAAATTGATGTTCACAGATGGGCTGCTGCTGTTTGGGCCATCAAAGCCAATTCATGACTGCATTTCTTGTGAGTCTATAAACCAGCATTGTTATGTAGTTCCACGGACAGAGACAGACGCACCCGTGCAAAGCAAGATGGATGGGATGTCAGTTTCCTCTATCATGGGATCTCCATTTAGTGACCCAGATGAGGACTGAGAGAACTCACCACACACGCATGACAGGGCCAGACACAACCTGAAATGGAGCGCCAAATCTCATATAGATTTGAAGTTGCTACCAGAGCACAAAATTTGTCATAAAAGGCCTGTCAGTGCAGAGTTCATTAAGGTAAAAGATGATAGCACTTTACCTAGACCCTGTGGGGCTCTGCATTGGAGACCGGGTCTTCAGGTACAACACGTGTTTCCTTCCTTCCCTTAATGACATTCAAAAACGGTGTATTAACCTTTCCCTCTACTTTTAATCTTAACCCAAAAATATTCCCAGAGCATTTCCTCTCATTTTAGTCCCCTTTTCTTTTCCCTTTGTTAAATTCGGAGGTGTGTTTGCCATGTCAATTCACAGCTGCTTGGGACTTGCCTGAGGTGAGGTGTTAAAGCTCTCAGCATAGAACTATAATACATAAGGTGAAAGACAAGGCTCTTAACACCAGTTCTGTGACTGCCACACTAGAAATCCCAGAGCGGGCACTGAGTGGTTGTTTTTTTTAAACTTGGGGTTCAGAGATCAGTGGAAGTATTCACAATCAGAAGGCCCTCTGCAGTATAACAGCTGCACCAACCTACAGTGTCACAGAGTGTTTAAATCCCAATTGCAAAGAGGGTTTGCCCAGGCAGGACTGATAGTTTTCAATATAACAGTGTAATGGCAATGTATTTCTCTTAATTTCAAGACCTTTGTGATATTGTGTCAACATAAGAGCATTTTAAAGGCCACTTTTGTTTATTTGTGGTCTCTCAGTCCCTGCTTCTCTCCTTCATATTTAGTTCAATGAACAGATTTGTGGCATATTAAGTTAGACAGTTCTGAAAAGGGGATATAGAAATTAGGTCATTTAATCTTGTACTGAAAAGTAAGAAAATGGTGACTGATTTACTTTTGACTCCTGATTCCAGTATTCATAATCTTATCTGGGGTTATACACTAATATTAAGTTGTATGTTAGACATAGACTAATATTCTATCCAACCCCTCCAGGATTTCAGGAATGCCTGAACCCACTCCAGTGTAAGGGATACCCTATCTCACTCCAGTGTAAGGGATACCCTATCTCACTCTAGTGTAAGGGATTCCTCTTGGTCCAGCACAGAACATCAAGGAGCCAGCTCAGCTTTAGAGACAACTCAATGAGGTGGTAATTGAGAAAGCATTGAGCCACGATTTCTGGCTTGTCAATTTATTCTGATTCCTCTTCATCTACAGTTTTTTTTAAGATTTTTATCTTTTATTTTAATTTTAATTCTCTCTCTCTCTCTCTCTCTCTCTCTCTCTCTCTCTCTCTCTCTCTGTCTGTCTGTCTCTCTGTGTGTGTGTGTGTAGATGGGAAAGGTGAAGGTGTTCAATCTAAGTGTAAGCACCTGTTAAAGCCAATAAAGGGCATCAAACTCCCTAGAGCTGAAATTACAGGCAGTTGTGATCTGCCAGACACAGGTGCTAGAAACCAAACCAGGACCTCTCTGCAAGATAACAGCAGCACCACTTCTAAAGGCATTGATCCTTAGAAAATGCCAGCCAATAACTGAGCCCTCTCTCCAGCATTCCTTCTACAGATATTGATCCTTAAAGAAATCCACATCCACCCTTTTATTTGTATTTTGGTTTTTTTTTGTTTTTTGTTTTTTTTTTTTGTTTTTGTTTTTTTTGTCTAAAATTTATTTCCTGGGATCTTTCCTCAGCAATGCAATATTTATAAAACATCTGTAATAAGCCAATAAATGCCAATCTAAAAGAATTAATGTTGCTCATATATATTAAATAATTTTTGTCCACTGCATTGTGTTCAAATATATTGTCATAAAATGTATTAGTGTCTCCTTACGAGAGATGCTAATAAAACCTAATTTGTATGTAGTCTGTTGTATAACATTTTCCATGTAAGCTATGGCATAACATCTAAAGATAGATTTTTGAAGATAAAATACTTTAAGTAGAGAGTACTACCATGCAGGCCTTGATTTAAAATTTTTGAGTTTCTGCATATAGTCCCTAAGGGGAATGATCCTTCTATTCAAGATTGTATTGGCATGTTTTCTGAACATTATTCATGTTACTTTACTGAAATGTAATATTTTCCTATTGCTGTGATATAATAAACTTAGAGACTTAAATGATAAGTATTGTCACATGAGTAAGGAAGTCAACGTAGCTGGTCCTCTGCTGGCTCTCAACGTGATCATACTCGTGGTGACAAGCTGTTTCTCCTGAGGCTTAGATGAGGGGATATCTGACTAGTAGCATGTGTATCAGTCAGGTTTATTTCCTTACAGCTATAGAATAGATTAGAGGGTATTTTCAAATATCAGGAAGAAAAAAGAGGAGAAAGGAGAGGAGGCAGGGAGAGAAGGAAGGGGGACAAGGAGAAAGAGAGAGAGAGAGAGAGAGAGAGAGAGAGAGAGAGAGAGAGAGAGAGAGAGAGAGTTTCCAGATTGTATCCTTTGTAATCATTAATACAGGACAATTCATGAAGCTTGTTTTTCATATACTTAAATTTCTTGACCAGATAATTGAATTATATGATCTAAATGATTTCACTTTGCCATATTCTAATAGTTATCAACAAGCTGCTTGTCTGATAACACTCAACAGGAACCATACACAGGTATGAGTTACAGAGTCATTGGAGAATTCTGCCAACCAGGCCAGGAATTGTGACACATTCCCTTAATCCCAGCATTTAGAAGGTTGAGGCAAGAGCCACCACAGTTTTAGGTCAACCTGGACTACACAATCAGTTCCTGGCTAGCCTGGGCTATACAGTAAGACCCTATCTCAAAAAGACAAAAAGAAGAAAGTGAGTGAGGGATGCAGGGAAGAAGGGAGGGAGGGAGGAAGGGAGAGAGGGAGGAAGGAAGGAAGGGAGGGAAAAAACTAATTGTTTGAAAAATATATAATACAATATATTTAATACAAAAGCAGAAGTTAGTTTTGAGGTTATAGTGATATTGTGGTGTCACTGAATAAATCTCCTTTGCCTACTTTTCACTATTAATTTGGCTATTTTAGTTGACTTTTATGGATGAATGCCCTGGGTCCATTTGCTGTGGCTGCCAGAGAACAGGCTCTGACCCTAGTAGCACTGGAAATACACTGTTGCTAAGATCAGCTACATGATGACTTTAGCCAGAGGAAAGGCATTGAACAACACAGAAACAGGACATTTTGGATTGACCTCTTGATTTCCTGCCATTCACCAAAATCTTTTGCCTTGAGCTGCCTCTGGAGTAAGGTTGAAGAGAGAAAATTTAAGCATGCAGCAACCAAACTCACACAATTGGACAACTCCTGATTGACTTGTACCTTGAATTAGACTTGGGGAACACAGCCTAACCCAAACTGGCTTAACCATAGATGCCTACAGTCAGGTGAGCATGAGAGCTAAGGTGTGATGTGTCAGTTATGGTATTATTACACCTAGGGTTAATTAAAAACATCTCCAGATGCAGATGAACATATATCTTTAATATGACCATGTACCATCAAAAATGGGTTTACAAAAAATTACTCATTTGCTATTCTAATATTAATAATTGATAACCTTTTTATTTTTACCATATCTATACACTTATCTTAATGAATGGACTCTTATAGCTTGCCCCTTCCAACATATTGGTCTTGAGGATGAAACTTAGGTGACCAGGCTTAGTGGTCAGTTCTTTTATCCCCTGAGTGATCTTGTTATCCCCACAAAAGCTATTTTTATAGGAAAATTAACTGACAATACAGAGTTCTATAATATGCCCAAGTTCTCATAGTAATGTTACTGCAGTTTTTACTATTAGCAACTTGCATTTATAATTTTTTTTTTATTATAATTCACTTAGTTATTGTAATAATCAAAAAGAAAAGCAGTATTTAGTTATGCTCTAAAAGTGCTGGAAGATTTTTTGGTACAAATCTATACTTAACTTGATGAGCCGATTATTGTAAGTAATATCATAAAGTAGTTTTTCAATTATATCTAGCACTTTCCCCCATCCTTCAATTACGCAATCGTTCTTCTTACACAACTTCCCAAACCAGCAATAACCAATGATTATTTTATCAAATTCAGTCTGCTTTGAAAGATGGCAAACAATTGTTTAGGACCTATATTCTTGGATTTACTTTTTTCATTTAGCAACACATATTGCATGTTCTTTGATACTTTCAATGGCTTGATATCTTATTTCTTTTCATCACTAAAAATATTCCTGATAATTCCCATTGAAGATATTGTGGATTTTTATGGGTATTTGTGAGTGAATTTAACTCCCTAATTCATGTGGACATGTTTGTAGAAGCATGACTAGGGGGAATGGGTCAGTTTGTAAGCATGTGTTTAGTTTCTAGAAAAATACCAAAGAACCTCCTACATTTTCTGTGCTGTATAGTATTCCCACCAGCAGCGAATGCATGGGAGTGTCTGTTTTGCATGTCCTTTGGATACTCAGTATTGTGTTTGGGGAGAATTTTGACACTTGAATATGTAAGAAACAGCATGTTCCTGCTTCAATTTGTAATTCTCTATGGCCAAGGTATTGACTATCCTTTCACTGACGTTTTTGTCATTTTTGGTAATTATTCTTGAGTGTCAACCTGATAAGATAATGGAACTATCTGGTTCTATCTCTTAACAGTTTTTAGGTTGAGGTAATTGAGATGAAAACCGAGTGTAGCAGTCTCTGACCATGGTTCCTGGATTGAAGAAAAGGAGAAAAGAGACGGAGCACTAACATGCAGCTCTTTTTGCTTTCTGAATACAGATGCAATGGGACCTGATGCCTCAAGCTCCTGCTTCTAGGACATCTATGCCATGATGAGCTGTACCTTTAAATCATGTATCAAGCTTAATAATTATTTTATGGAGTTGTTTTTGCATATTTTGTCAAACTATCATAAAGTAACTAAACAGCATCCACCTGTCTTTTTTTTTTTTTGGTACTTTTTTGTTGCTGTTGTTCAGATTTCTTCTCCAATTTGTAAATAAATTTTTCATGCTGAATCTTAATTGATTTCTGGATATTTGTAAACTTTTTTTTTTTTTGGTTTTTAGAGACAGGGTTTCTCTGTGTAGCTTTGCGCCTTTCCTTAAACTCACTTGGTAGCCCAGGCTGGCCTTGAACTCACAGAGATCAGACTGGCTCTGCCTTCCGAGTGCTAGGATTAAAGGCGTGTGCCACCACCGTCTGGCTACAATTCTTTATCTATAATGCACTTCTGTAAAAAGTTAAGTGTTGTTTTATGTACTTTACTGGACCTTTTTTAAGAAATTGCTTTTTGCTGTGGTATATTTGTAAGCTTGGCTATAAGGAGGCAAGAGGACTTCCAGAAAATATCAAGTTTTATTTCCCATTTTATTCCAAAAAAAATTTAACATTAGAAGACTGTGGATTTTAAAAAGCATACATATAAGTAATCCTTTTATTTGAATTACTTCATTTTTTCTATATAATCTTTCTCGTTGAAGTCTCCGAGAAGCTAGAATATATGAGATTGGTTGTTGTGATTTATACATTCATGTTTGGCTTGTGTGAATAAGGCCCCAACATTCCTAATTATATGAGTATAGTATTTGCAAGTAGGGAATTTGGAATGGCTTTTCTATTTGAGATGTCATTGTTATTCCTAATAACATTAGCCATAATCAGCACATTATTCAATACCAGACTCTCCCTCTCTTTAACAACATCCAATCATCTAACTTTTCTAGTTTTTTTCTACATGACAATATTTGTGTTTGTAATGCCAACCTTATTAGACCATGCATTTGTTATTTCATTCTTCTAGGACTGGTGCCTGCATGTCATTAGCATCTTGAGTCCTTGTCCCTAATAAATGTTTCCCTGTGGGAGCCACATGGTACTCAAAGCTGCTTGTAGTCTTTCCAGGAGGCAAATAATTAGCCACAGAAATAATTCACTTCCAGAGGGAATTCAAATTAGCTACTTTTCTCATGCATCATCCGTTTATGAGAATCAATTCTGTATCAGTTAGGTTAAAATGCTTCTAGATGGACCTAATTTTAAGATATTTTTCCTAGTTAATATGATAAATCCAGACAACTAGAAGGAACTTGTCATCAAAAGATGGCTCCATTCAGGTTCAGTGACTTTTGTCTTACAAACTCTGTTTTAAAAGAAATAAAAAAGCAGAAGGAGCACATTGGACACTAATTCCTGAATATGTATTTTCTAAGTAGGTAAATTAAATTACATATATAAATATGATGTATCCAGGAGTCTCAAATGTGAGCAAAGATTTACTTCACTGTGTTTTTTGGCCTCATTTGATATCTAAATACATTTCCTTTGCTTTCTTTGTGGTATTTTATATTTTCCTATGAACTCTATCTACTAAATTGATCTCATCCATTACAGAGGCTCTGTTTATGGAAGGGTGCCTTACAGCTGTTCTGTGTCTGCCTTCTAAAGGTGGCTGATTTGCCACTTATTAGTGTTACTGAAATATTTGCAGTGTTCAGCCAAGTATTTAGAATGCAGTGTTCTCATTTTTATTTTTTTCCTCTCAAAGATTTTTTTGTCCCAGTTTAATTGGCACTTTACATTTATGAATCATTTTCTCTTATTACCTCAAATTCTGATCATCATATAATCTTACATTTCTTTCATCTGCATTGGATACTAAATCCTGAATACAAATAACATTTTCCTTACATCTTAAACTTCTTTACTTATGGTAAACTCCATTTTTGATGAATTCTTATGCATTTGGGTCTTTCTGAATATCACTCTTTTATTGCTCCAACTTTATGTTATAGAAGAAATTATTTAGCCCCACGAATATTTTTGATAGGATAAAGCTAATTTCTGAGTAGTTGCATAAGGGAGAAAGCTCTTCCCACGATATTTGGAAAACAATTATGTGTTATGTTTCTTTTTCTATTTAATTTTTTTTGGGGATTATAGTATAATTACATAATTACCTCTTCCCTTCCCTTTATCCACACCTCCTATATAACCCCTACCTTTCTTTCTTCTGAATCCAAATTAAATTCAGGCTCTCCTTTTCTTTAATTGTTGTTGAATACCCACACTCACCTCCACACACATACACACAGAAAGAGACACACACCGCTGCACACACAGAGAGAAAATGGTAGCCAGCTCTATGTTTCTTTAAATCAGTGCAGCCATGTATCAAAGACTTTTGACTGTAAAGAATGAGAGAAAACTTATCTCAGCACCTTTATCTTTAACCTGTTTGTGCCCACTAAACATAGGTTGAGTATTTACAGTGCAAGCTATAACAATACAAATAATCACAATAATAGAGAAATGCAAAGAATGAAACCAATTTTTATGAGATACTTGACTCAAAATCCAATATTTCTCACTAGTCTTTTGTTAGCCTTTCTTTGGGTTTTATTTCAATAAGATTTGTTTCACATGAACCTACAGGCAATGTAAGGCTGGATGTCTTAATAATCACCACAGGAAGTTCAATTAAGAAAAACTCTTCAGGGAAATGCTGCACTTTCTGCAAAAAGAATGATTTCTTTTCTGTAAAGATTGCCTCATCAATATTAGAAATATCTTACTGCCTGTCTTTCTGCATTAATTTTTTTAAATTTTGTCCTCTTTCATTGAGTGTGTGTGTGTGTGTGTGTGCGTGCGCGCGTGCGCGCGTGCGTTTTCTTCTCTATATCTCTGTCTCAAATTCTCTTCCTCTTGTCTTTTCTCTCACTCTATTTCGCATTTGCAAGCCCAGAGAGTCCTGTCTCTGTGCATATTGAACTAAACTATGGCTAGGAGATCTCCTTTGGTGATGTTAATTTCTGGACAGAATTAAGAAAACCCAGTGAGCTGAAATGTCATGAAATCTTTCTCAAATAAACTTGAACAGAATAACTGAAAATGAACATGTTTCCATAGTCCTAAGGTATGGAGTGAAGACAAGGACTGGCAGTAGAGGTCATGTGGTCCATCAATAGTAGAGCACTGATGAACACTGCCAGATGTTTAGACCAACTCACAATGCAAACACCAGGGATGAGAAGTGCCAGTGAGAGATTATAGAACTTTGTATTTTATCAACTTCTGCACTTCCCTCTCTTCCTGCCAGGCTTATCTACAGATGCATACATTAACAATCAGGCGTTGTCTTTGGGAGATAATATCTTATGACTCTTCTTAGATGACATCATAGTGAACAAAGATGCCTACGGAGTAACTAAGTAATGCAAACTTATAGTATCATTGTAGTTTGTGTGGCCTGACATTATTGATATAAGCCAAATGATTGATTTTAGATAAAGAAAAATCTTATATAGATACATATATAATAATGTCATCATGTTAATATATGAGTTTACTATATATATTTTACTAGTAGGTATCAAATGTCCAGAGGTTTAATTATTATATTTTAATACACACAAATAATGTACTTTGATATTTATCTCCCTTTGTCTTTCTTATGTACCATTCTCTCATTTCCATTTTCTCTTTCCTACTCCTTATTTCCTACCTTCCATATATGAGAAAAGAAATTAATGCTTGTTTTTGTGAGGGTGATAATATTATAAGTATTGATAAGTAATAATTATACTTAGCCAGATGATTTCCAGTTTCATCCATCTTTTTCTGCACGTGGCAACTCTATTGCTCCTTACAGCTGATTGAAACTATATTTTGTGCCACAACTCCCACATTCTTCTCTGGGGTCTACCACCCTGTGAGTATCCCGCTCCACATCCACCCTTTTTATCCAACCCATCACATCTACTTCTAGTCTAACATTCAATGCCAGGCCTTTGTCTGGCCACCTCTATCTGTCCTGCCACCTAGCTGTAGGATTCCACCACTACCCACTCACTCTACCAGCTACTGCCCACAGATCTCTTTAGTATTTAACCTCTACACCTAAACAGATCTCCCATATCTTTACTCAAGGTCTAGCCAGGTGACTCTTGCTGACTTTCCCTATCCATGCCATCTCTTCAAACAACCAGACTAGCCCAGGATCCAGCATTCAGTGTTCTGGCCTTGTCTGACCTCCAGTGTCAGTCCCTGAATCTACCTTTAGCATACCACCACCACACGCTCTACCTGCCCCTGCCAACTCAGCATCCAACGTCTTCACTGATCCAGATCTCCCACATTCTTCTCCAAGGTCTAATCCTCCCCTGCCTGTCAGATCGAGATTAGGCCTCATATCCAGGGACCTGGTTAAGCCTGGTCACCACTGTCTGCACTGCAACCAATTTCTAGGCTTTTTCTCAGGGCCTGACCTACCATCAACCTACAACCCTGTCTAATACAACATCCACCCTTTCCACTCAGCCATATTTTATACTTATTCTCATACTCCAGGATTAGATCAGAAGAAACATCTATGCACCAACCAGCCTAATACACTGTGTCCACAAGACTTCATTCCACTAAAGCTATTTACAACCTGTAGGCCAAGCCCACCTTACAGCTCCTCTTCTCCTACAATCTGCTTTGTCCACAGCAGATCTAGAACTAAGAAAAGAAGGTCATATGATTAATGCACAGATATCATTTAAAAAATACTACCAATATGAAATGTATGGTCACAGCAGTATCTTTTACTCAAAACCTATCAGTCCTTTAGAAATATTTGTCAATGAGAACTACCTAGATAACACCAAGACACAGATTTTAAAATAAAGATCAAGCTTCATCAAAGAGTTTGAAGAATGTAACGAAGTACTAACCAATAATTCAATAAAATTAAGAAAAAAGAACATATGGAATGTGTATGCCTGAGTGATGATCAAGAAAATACAAATATAAAGTTGATTCAAATAATGGAGACAATTCTAGACTTGAGAATAAAATTCAATAAGAAAGAGAAACATTTAAAAGGACTTGAGTTTAAATAAAAATAAAGTTGAAAAACCCAATGACTCAACTAAAAAAAAAACCTCAAAGGAAAACTTTACAAGTAAAAGTAATCTAACAGAAGGTAGAATATCGAGAATCAAGGGCAAAGTAGAGGATCAAGACCAAATAAGTGTGTGTTCCACCACACAGGAAAGAAGCATACAGAAAATGTGGGATACCATGAAAAATCTGATTATTGAATTATGGGCACAGATGAGTGAGATATATTCCAAGTCAGTGGAATTGACCAGATCTTTAATGGGATCATAGAAGAAAACTTACCCAAACTAAAGAATGACACAGCTATACAAATACAAGAAGCATACAAGACACAAGTAGACAAGACCAGTAAAGAAAATCTCCATGACATATCATAGTTAAAACACTAAGTGTACATAACAAAAAAAGTTTATTGAAAGCGGTGAAAGAAAAAAAAAAATAAAGTCAAATATGAAGGGAAGCTCATCAGAATAACAGCTTACTTCTCAAAGGACACTTTTAAAGGAAAAAGACCCTGGAACAATGCATTTCAAGTCCTAAAAGACTATGACTGCTAGCCTACACTAATATACCCAGCCAAACTATCCAGCACAACTGAATGAGAAAGGAAAACTTTCCACAATATAAATAGCCTAAGATAGTCTTAATTGGAGATCTCCATTGGGTCAATCCACTGGAAGTTCAGGGATCCCTCCAGAAGAAGGAAAGAAATGATTGTAGGAGTCAGAAAGACACCAGAAAAAAAAATGGCCAACTGAGTCAACTAAGCAGGGCTCATATGGGCTCACGGAGACTGAAGTGGCAAGCAGAAGGCCTGCAAGGGTCTGTACCAGGTACTCCCCATATATGTCATGGCTGTTAGATTGATGTTTTTGTAGGACACATAACAGTGGGAACAGGTGTATCTCTGATGCTTTTGCCTGCTTTTAGTACAAGTAAAAAAGTGTCTGCACAGTTAAAGAAACAATCATGCAGGGTAAAAAAGAAGCCCTTAGAAGGGGAGACAATCCTTGCCAGCTACAAATCTAACAGAAGATCAATATCCAAAATATATAAAGAACACAAAACAAAAAAATCAAAACAAACAAACAAAAGACCCATTAAAAATAGTCCTGGAACCTAAAAAGTTTTGTTAATTTAACAAAAGAAGAAAAATAATGGCTAATAAACTGCTTTCAAATATTCATCATGAGAAGCAATTTAGAAAACACAAGTCAAAACAGCTGTGAGAGATTTTACTTTAACTCAGCCAGAATGGGAAAGTTTAACAAAACAATTGACAACAAATGACCCGGGTAGGGTGGGAGAGCTATCGAGAGGAGAGTAGTAGGTTGTGTGATATCTGCTGGGAGAAATGGTGAAAGGAGCGTTTGATTGAGACAGGTTTCTCTGCGTAGCTTTGACTTTTGAGCTCACTGGTAGCCAGGCTGGCTCGAATCAAGAGATCGCTGCTTTAAGTGCTGGATTAAAGGTGGAAGGAAAGGAAGTGGAGGAAGATAAATATATAAGAAGGACATGAAGGGAAAATAACAGTAAAGATATCTGAAAAGGCTTTAAGAATCATACTATTAGCTACCTTAAAAATCCTATGATGCATGTAAGTTTGTGTATAAATGTACATATATATTTAAATGAAATTTTCTCATCTGGGTTGACAATCCGCCCTTCAAGAGCCAAAACAACAGAGCTCAAATACCAAACACGAGCATCCTTCTTTTGATTTGTGGTTCAGAGTTGTACAAGAGACTCTCAAAACATTACAGATTATTACTATTGTATGTATACCCACATATAACTATAGTCCTTATCTTTCATCAAGAAAAATTATTTTTGCAACAGATGAAGACTTAAAGGAAATCACAACCAGTTAAAAGGCAGGTAGTTTTAAGCAATCTCAATAACTACAAAATAACTGTCACACCTAAGGCTCGGGAAATATTACAGATGCAGGGATGGAAAGATTGTAAAAGCCACAAGATCAGGAATTTTGATGAGGTTGCATTTCCTAATCAAGAAAGAAACTACATATAGCCATCAGGTTCACTAATATGACTTCCTAAACATAAGCTCAACAAAGACAACAATAGGCATGCCAAAGTGGATAGACAAAAGCATTCAAGGACTCATTTCTACCCGAAGAACTATAGGCAACTAAGGAATTTAAAAGCAGGAGAAATAGAGTTTCCCCAGGGAAGAGAACACCAACTGATTATCAAACACCAAATGGTTAGCCCTGAAAAAATACATATACCTATTATCCAGATGGAGCAGGGTGTATTTATGTATTTATGAGTATATGCATATACATATATGCATGTAACAAGTAATGAAAAATGCTATGAATTTGAAAGACAAGAAAGAGGTATGTCTGGGAAGGTTTGGAGGAGAAAAGGGAAGATGTAAATTTTGTATTTCTAGTAAATCTCAAAAATAGATTATATAAAGAACATTTACATTATACATAAAAACTCATACACAGACACACACAGAGATTTACTTTACTCATTCCCTTTTGGGTTGTTTGTTTCTATAATTCTGTTTCCCAAAAAATTTAAGCCTTTTTCTGAGTATAATGTTTATAAGAAAAGTACTATATTTTCTCAAGTTTTTACAGTAATATATTTTTGGGTTTTATTTCAATCTATTTTTTTCAAATATTATTGCAAATAAATAACATCTGTTAAGAATGACTGCTTCAGGGCATTTATACAGTTCATCATATCATACTAATGACAAATTTCTCCACATAGAATTTCTGAGTCATGCTTCTGTAAAATAGTGTCTAATGTGAAAAGACATAAATTCATTTAAAAGTGCAGTTCTGTTTTTAAAAGGGATTTCAAATGTTCTGATATACTTTTACTGAAACAAAGAAACACCCAACGCAAACAAGAAACT
Source organism: Peromyscus leucopus (assembly GCF_004664715.2). NCBI lineage: Eukaryota > Metazoa > Chordata > Mammalia > Rodentia > Cricetidae > Peromyscus > Peromyscus leucopus. Next base: position 38,683,891 of record NC_051070.1, on the reverse strand, counting down.
TTTACATGAATATTTGCTGATTTTACTGAAATAGCTTTAGGGTATTGAATTTATTTGTGCTTATTTAGTAACTGGATTTGTATATGAATTTCTACATTTAATTACTATTTCCACATTTTGCTGATACAGATGGTGCATGTGAGACTATGTGTGCATGTGTGTGCTATGTTGATGAACAGTATAAAGTATATCAGCATTCTCTGTGATAAGAAAGTCCAAGGGAAACTTCTTTTGAGAATGAAAATATTGGGTTTCTATGGAATTGAACATACTGAACAATATAAATCTTTATGTTGGTTTAACATAGATAGCCAACTACTCCCTTTAGACTATAAAATTAAGGTGCAATATAAATTGTGTTGACCAAGGTATCTTGTAAATGATTTCGAGATACTTTTTTTTCTGGAAACAAAGTGGTTTATACTCTTAAGACAGATAAGATTTTATCATCATTTTATTTGCTCAAACTAGTATTGAATTTTTAAAATTAAAGTAAATTTACTTGAACTCCTTCTGTTGAATTTTATTTATTTGAAATTTATGTAATTAGATTTTATTAATGCTGACAAATTGCCTTTTAGCAAGTACAAATGGAAATGCTAAAATTACAAATATCATTTTATCACTTCCAAGCATTTCACATCACTGCACTAGTAAGCACAATAACAAATAGTTTACTGTTGTAAATTTCTAGTAAATTTTTAGGAATTCAGAGCATAACATTTACATTTCTTTTCAATATATTAATGTTTCTTTTGAATTGGAATTATAAATTTTAGAAAAACAATGTGGAAATACAAAAACTCTTGTAAATTACAAATATATTTGGAACATTATCCTGAAAAAAAAATTCTTGACACAAAGGCATGGCTAAATAATCCTTGATTAGAACTTTGGTAAAAGGGATAGATGTTACATATTTGTGTGTATAAATGTACAATGTCATACTTCAATTTATAATAAAAAATATTCATTTGTCATTATCAAATCCTATGAGTGAGGAATGAACACACACACAAGCACACACATATCTCTATTAATATTCTTTTTTTTTTTTTTTTTTTGGTTTTCCGAGACAGGGTTTCACTGTGTAGCTTTGCGCCTTTCCTGGAACTCACTTGGTAGCCCAGGCTGGACTCAACTCACAGAGATCTGCCTGCTCTGCCTCCCGAGTGCTGGGATTAAAGGCGTGCGCCACCACCGCCCGGCTTCTATTAATATTCTTGAGTAGTCTCTTCCTTTGTTCAGTACAACCATTCTGCAACTCCTGTTATGTTTAACCCCTGGCTCCCCAAATCAAGACCCCAGCCTAAAGCTTCTTCATCCACTTTTCTTGTCATTTTCACAATCTTTAGGTCTTAGGAAGAGCAACAGAAGTGAGACACATGAAGAAATGGATTGGGCTATTTGTATTGTTCTTGCAAGTGAACCATGGCATAGCATATCAGCATATTATCTTTTAATTGGAAAAGAAAGTGAGATAAGAAATTCATATCCAAACGAAACTATCAATATTGTTATAAACAAGGATGGTACAAATAATTCATAGACCATCTTGAACATCTAAAAATGTTCCTCACATAGAGAGCAATGAATCAAAGTTAGGACCATGAAAGCAAATCTCTTTTCTACAGGGAAAACATGTTAAGGAGACTAGAAACAAGATATTTAACACATTCAGTTTCATTTGCTTTCATTGCCTTATTAACTTGTGCTTCTTAAAGTATTCATGAAGTGATGGCAAGTAAAAATTAAATTAATTATGTAAGAATTGAAAATAATTGAGGAAAATACTATTACGTGTACTTACTCTGAATAGAATGCACTATGCTAAAATAACCAGTAACCTGTAACTCTTCTCTTTTTTTACTCTTCAATTGAAAATGGATTCTTTTCTCCTGCACTATATACTGATTATAGCTTCCCTACCCTCTATTATTTCCAGTTTCTTCCCACTTCCCCTCCCCTTCAGGTCTACTCCTTTTCTGTCTCTCATTTGAATAGAACAGGCTTCTAAGAGATAGCAACCAAATATGACAAAATAAAATAAAAGATGAAGCAAAAACTACCATATCAAAGTTGGACATGGCAACTCAACAGGAGGAAAAGAGTTCCAAGAGCAGGCACAAGAGTCAGAGACACACTCATTTTCATACTCAGAAGTTCCATATAAAAAAAAATACTAAGCCCAGATCTATAATATTTACTCAAAAGGCCTCATACAGACTCATGTAGGGCCTGTGTTTGCTACTTCAGTTTCTGAGAGTTCATATGTGCCTTGCTTAGTTGATTCAGAGGGTTTTGTTCTCCTGGTGTCCCCCATTACCTTTGGCTCTTATATTCTTGCTACCTCCTCTTCTGTGGGTTCATTGAGATCTGAGTAGAAAGATTTGATGGAAATATTGCATTCAGTGTTTCTTCTCTCTCTCTCTCTCTCTCTCTCTCTCTCTCTCTCTCTCTCTCTCTCTCTTCATAATGTATGTCTGTGGGTTGCTGTATGACCCGATGTAGAAGAAAGCTTCTTTGATGGTGACTGAATAAGATATAGATCTATGGATATACCACAATATCATTAGGAGTAATTTAATTTTTTTTTAAGATCAGTAATGCTTGGTTTTACTATAGGTCTCTGGGCTATCTATTCTCTGGTTCTTCATCGTCACCCAAGTAATGTCAGGTGTGAGGTTCCATCTTGTAAAGTGGGCTTTAAATCAAATCAGATATTGGTTGACTACTCCCACAAGTTTTGTGCCACCATTGCTCTAGTTTACTTACAGGGCGAACAGATTGTAGGTCAATGTTTCTTATGGCTGAATTGATGTTTATGTTTCTCTTTTGGTAGCCCGCAGAGTAACTTACTACAACAAGGATAATAGAATGTAGGAGTGAATGCTTCATTTAGGCACCTTTTGACTTCTCAATAGTCAAGTTGTGTGTATGAGTTTTGTGTATGCTGTCCTCTACAATGGGACCTCACTGTCTGTTTGCAGAAAGCAGCATTTTGTCTTAGCAAAACCTCAGTTGTTTGAAGATTTCCATGGGGCCTCATTGGCTAACAACTCAATTGAATGCAACCCAGTGTTATCTAACTCTTAATCTACCAAAAGTACTTATTTCTTACCCAGAATCTACTATAAGTGGTCAACATATGAGCTTCTGACTCCATGCATCAACTCAGAGCTTCAGGCTGTGTCTATTTCAGCTTCAAAACCCTACATAATGACTGAACTAGTTGAATTTGAAAAGAAAACCATTTCCTTTCTTTACTGTACAGATGAATTTTATGTTTTTCCACTCTTGGTTACTTTAACTAACATATAGTCATTAAAACACATCTTAATTCAAGATGTTAGTTGTTTTGAAGTACAAAGGATAAACAAATAGGAAATAGTCTGAGGTCCAAATTCAGCACAATTTCACATTAAATGAAAATAGATTATTTATTGATAATACAGACTTACAAATTTCGAAACACTCAAATTTCTCTACAATATATACACATATTAATAACTTTTGACTTACATATTATATATAATCAATGATACATTAATGAAGAAATTGGTTTTGAGATATGTTATTTATCTTCAATTATTTTTGCAAAATATTTTATACATTTAAAATAATAAGAAAGTATAACATATAAGAACAATTAAAATGTGCTTTCATTTATAAGTATACAGGTTTCAAGAATAGTAGTGGCTCTCTCTTTTGCTCCTTCCCTCACTCCTTCACTCTTTCCCTCCAAACACGAGATCTTCATGAAAGAACCACGATAGTATTAAAAGGAGAAAAAATGCTCACAATTTCAGTTTCAATTGAAGATATATGATCCAAACATATGGGTTAAAGTATAATATACTTCCACTATATGCCAAACTTGTTTTGTCTACATGTCTAAGTTACTTAATATATACAAAATTCCCATAGATAGAATTCATTTATTATGGACATTTTATAATGAGAATAATGGAACTCAAAGGTAACAACTTGTTCTTAGAACATAGACTGAGTGATTGGTTGAACAAATGCCGCTGCATCTAATGTCCCTGCTTACTGATTTTCCTGGTGACTAAACATAGAATAATTAAAATTTAAAATCCTGAGACCAAGATCACCAAGGGAAAAGAAGGAATCCCATGATTGAACACTCAATTTCTTCAAGTATAAAAGTTAAACTCAGTTAAATATGTATATGTGTATATATATATTATATATATATATATATATATATTCCCTCTTGGTGGATGAATAGTACCTTGAAAAGAGAAAAAGAGTGAGGTTACATTGTCTTAGATCAAAGATAGTATTTCAGGAAGGGTGTGGTCAATTTTGAACAAGAATAATGATAAACTAATTGGAAGAAGGTTCTGAATTGATTTCCTATTTTGATTTAATAACATAGAGAATTGTGGGAACCTTGACAAAATCAGATCTAGTGAAGGAATGTGTATAGCTTAAGCAGGAGAGAAATTAAACACAGAAGGCCCATTTTTTGAAGCAGGAAGGAAGAGAATTAGAAGAGATACTCGTTGGTGACATTCACTGTCAGGTTGCTTGCTAAGCCAGATGAATAGGCTACCTTTATTGCCCTCCTGCAGGCAGAGTTTAAAGCACATGTGTAAGGAGATGTTGGAAATGCAGGAAGTCATCTTGCTCTGCCTTTTATTGAGGAAATATGAGAAAACTTAGCTGACAGTAAGTCAAAAGTGTGAAGATGAAGAAAATGGCACAAATAGGAGATAGAACATTCTCAAGCTTCCTCCTGTGAAAGCCAGATGACTCCAATTACAGTTTCACATGTAGTGCTCAGGCATGGCACTTACCTCTTAACTGACCTTCTAACAGATATACCACAACTCAAAGTTCGACAATATGTTACTTGGAAGGCATTATTGCATAGCCAGTGGGAATAAAAATAGTGCAATCTTAATGGATGGAAGGATAATAATAATTAACAAAATAATAGATTCATTTATTCATCATTTTGTCTGATGAAGCTTAATTAAAGTCTCACTTCGTCTTCCCTCTCTTCAGTATTTTCCACTTTTTCTTTTTATAAAATTATCCTGAAGTGTACATATATAATATTGAATACTCATTTGAAATCTACAGGGAAATCTTTGGATATTATTAAAGAAATCTTGGTAGAACCTCTATAAAATAAACAGTTATCACCATGCAAAGACATTTTATGATGATATTCCAAAAGAATATTCTCTAACACTAAAAAGAAAATTCTCTTTATCATGACTTCAAAATTTATTTTGGGAAAAAAATGTTAGCTGTCTTCATGCACCTATATAAGATTTATCTCTAAGACTTAAGAATAATTTTATTCCTCAATATTTTTAGCTATATAAAGCTGATATAAATGATAAAAATTACAGGATATAATAATTTTTCCTTACATTACATAATTTTTAATTTACTTAAAAATTCTTTCTGAACATGCTTGTCATGACAATTGCTATAATATGTGTCAAAGTTTCTTTGTTCCATTCATCCCTCTATGATTTTATGTGAAGGTCAGTAAAAATATGTACATAATATAAATGCAGAATCTATTTTTAAGTTGCTGGGGAAAAATGCTGAGAAGTCACAATATTATACATCAATCTATTTTCTTAATGCTTTAACTATTACTCCAAAAACAGAACTATGATAGGTTTTCTATCTCTTGTTATTTCTCTAATGTTTTTATTTCTACACAATTGATTTGGGGAAGATTCTGATATCATAGTTAGAGATGCAGTGCCCATAGTTCTCAAAAGTGTTTACTATCTTGAAAATGTACTCCACTTTTAGAATTCAAATTATTTTCATGGTATTCTATAGAAAAATATCAATATATGATCAAAGTAGGTACTCACATGGAGGCAAATTGTCATAATTTGTAATAGTGGTATTATTATGCTTTCTTATGCATCAGGAAAAAAGCAAGCTAATAATAACATACTATGAAAAGTGTGAATCTGGTGTGTGTGTGTGTGTGTGTGTGTGTGTGTGTGTGTGTGAGAGAGAGAGAGAGAGAGAGAGAGAGAGAGAGAGAGAGAGAGAGAGAGAGAGAGAGAATATTTTTGTTTGGCTCAAAACAACAGGCAAAATGATTTGAATATTGTTCTTAGTGCTTGGATGTGATAAATTTAGAAGATACATAAGCTTATATAAAGGATTTCCATACTTCATCAAATAATTTGACATTAAAATAATATTGAAAGAAGTTATCAAACATATAACAATTAGATAAAACATGACTTATTAAAACTGATGATTATAATTTTTCTTGCCTTTCCAAAAAGTTCCAGTTTATGTGAGATATTCCTTACTGGAAAATCCTAACTGAAAAAAAAAAGGTGTAATTAATAGAATAAGAATGTCGCTCACCGGGCGGTGGTGGCACACGACTTTAATCCCAGCACTCGGGAGGCAGAGGCAGGCGTATCTCTGTGAGTTCGAGGTTCGAGGCCAGCCTGGTCTCCAAAGCGAGTTCCAGGAAAGGCGCAAAGCTACACAGAGAAACCCTGTCTCGAAAAACCAAAAAAAAAAAAAAAATGTCGCTCTTAACAACTATAAGGAAATCATACAGTCAAGCAAAGAACAAGAATGTGAAATTCTTTGGTGGGAATTTGAAGGAGTATATTTCAATGAAGCAACCAAAATTCTTCTACACTATTCATGAGTTGTAACCTAGATCAATGATGTTTTTTTGTTCCTTTGAACTTCATGTGCCATGAAACTTGCAGGACAATGTGTGAAGGGTTTGACAAGAACAACAACAACAACAAAACAAAACAAAAGAATCAAAAATAATCCCTCCAAAAGATCTAAATTTTTATCTCATCAAATCTAAAGAGCATATCAATACATTTGTATTTAATTGGCCCCATGAGGGCCAAGCAATTGGAAAGATATAGAAAGGAAAATATTTTTATATAAAAACTGACATGGATCTGAAACATATTCATAAACTCAAAAGCAAATTGCTTTGTGTCTTGATTTGAGCAAACTAATTGCAAGTAACCCACATACACATACATAATATGTTATTCTATGATGTCATCCCTCAATGGAGACCTGGGCCACTGTTACCAGCAGGAAAACCACAGCCTTTAGTCTTAAACAGCTGTTTGTCTGTTCTAACTTGTCTCAAAGCAATATAGAGTACTGAATGAAGCACTCATCTCTGTTTTTTTATGGCTTGGAACCTAGGTAGAAAGCCTACAGGGGACTTTTCTCAAAAGTATTGTAAGGCAAATGGACAAGCACCATCCACCTGGGGCTAGGTTATAGTTAAAACATAAAATACAACACAGAAACCCTGAAGAAAAAATAAGTCTGTGACACTAGTCTTTCTGTGAAGAAATAGGGCATTTGAAATATCTGTCTATATGAAGGAAATTAAAAGCAATACTTGCCTAGAATGGTATACATGCACAAATACTCCCTAGAAGGCACAGCAATGTCTACTCTTGCTGATCTTTGTGGTCAAGGTCAACAAGGAGAAAAGGCTAAGACAGTTGGAAACAGCCTTGCTAAGTGTTGAAGACATCCATTGACATAGTACTAAAAATATTGAAAAGCTAGGAGAAAATTTGTTTCTCCTCTCTCTCTCTCTCTCTCTCTCTCTCTCTCTCTCTCTCTCTCTCTCTCTCTCTCTCACACACACACACACACACACACACACACACACAAACACCTTGTATTCCTTTTCCTCTTTCTTCTCATTTTATTTCAATTTGATTTATAGTCAAGAAAATTTCTGTTGAAGAAACTATTTGGACACAAAAAGAAAAGAAACATTGAAGTTCACATATATCAGAGAAAAGAACAGAATTTACTTGCTAGTTGTTTAATGACTTATAAAAACATACTGTGTCATCACTAAGCAAATGCATAAAATGTATAAACAATATATAAACAGCAGTAAATCAAAAATAAGGGGAAGGACATGATTTGAAGAATGCTATTTTAGAATACCCGAAAAGTTTAGTTAATGCAGAAGCAAACATAGGAAGATAAAAGCCAATGCATACAAAGAAATAAGGATACCATTTACCACAAACAAAAGAAATTAACTGACCTGTCTGGTATTACAGCTGTCATACTTACTAGACAAAGACTTTAAGTTAATGGAACTAAAAATAAGTTATCAAAAATGACTCACTAATAATCGAATCACAATAAGATGGATGGTGGGAAGTGAAGTTAGTTTGTTGCTTGTTATAAAGAAAGTGGAAGCAGCTCAAGATAGTCATGTTAAACCAATTAAGTCAAGAAAGATAAATATTCTGTTATCTCTCTTTTGAAGTTCCTAGGTTTTATGTAGATTCACAAAATCAGGTACACAGCATGGAAGTAGAAGCAATGAAGAGAGTGGATGAGGTGAGGAGAGGGTTAATAAAGAGGAGGGTAGGGGAGTATAAGGTAGAATATGCTTAATGTACATTATGTACTTGTACGATAATGCAAAAGTATCAGCACAATGAATATACATCAATGAGGAAATAACTACAAAAGAAAACATAGTAAGATAGGAAGAGTCTCATATTCTGCATAGTGGCACCTAGAAAAATGAGTGCATGGTGGCATATAGGAGTGTGAAGCAGTGTGAGGAAGTGACAGATGCTGATTGTAAAAAAGAGAATTCGAAGACTTCATTATGTATTTGTTATTAAAATTCATGGTGGTTCTCATCTTTAGTCCCAGCTACTCAGGATGATGAGTCAAGAACATTGAAATTTTAAACATATCCCTTGCAGTTCACCGTGTGAAAAGAAAAAAAAAGTTTATGCAATGAAAGAAAGAAAAGACCCAGTCTCTCCCTCTTTCTCTCACCTTCCTAATGTCCACAGATGGAGTCAACCTCTAGGGTTGCCTTTGAAACTCTGTGAGCAGTAGACTTCATTAGAAGGAGAACAGAGTCCACTTTCAATCCCTTCCACAAGAGGCAGGAAGATGTGCTTTCATTCATTCTTGTATTCCATCTGTCCAGATGTTAAAAAAAAAAAAAGTCATATGGCAATTTTGAATGGTCACCATGTGGACTTTCTAGCTTTAGTCAGTTTCTAAACTGAAGCTAGCCACATTAGTTACTGGTAAGCTGTGATATGCACAAGTGTGCCAACAAGCAAAAGTGTGCTCCATTTTCAAAGCAAGAAAGTCATAAGGAATGGTAAACCATTTCTGTTTTAAGGAAATAGGTTGGTTTTTTTTCTTAATGTGTTTTTTCATGTTTTTCTTAATGTTTTTGATGTATCTCATAATATCTGATTCCAATAAGGAATAAAACATGGCTGTACAGGATAATATTGTGGTACTAACTTAATTTGACTGATTGCATACTTGGAAACATTTAATATTTAAATTAGAGTGTGTATTAATGATATTATGAGTAGGAAAAGGGATTTATCTTTACAGGAGACATTTACCTGAGGATTTAGGATTAAAGGAAACTACTAGTCATGATTTCCTTCCCAATAGTTCACCAATGAATATTATACACAGAAAGAAAAAAAAACAGTAAAGCAAGTGTGGAGATATTAAAAATCAGTAACACACAAATACTAACATCATCTCAGCATCTTACAAACACATCATCAATAAAAATTAATACCTGCTAAACAATTTACTTTGGCGGGGAGTGATTATTAGTGATAATTTTGAGGATATCTTCATTATATTTTTTAAAAATAATTATGTCAGAATACCAATTGAAGAAATATAAATGAATTAGTAAATGTGAACCACCTTTATTCTTTACTCCTCCAAAATAGCCCGCTATTTGAGAACAGATTGCTGTTTTCTTAATTGATCTAGCTCTAGTGTTTAGTGTCTGTGTAGGCAGTACTCAGTAATGTTTATTGATGTGATGAAGCAAGACCTTTAAAAAATTTATTGAATAGTCTCAATCTCATTCAATTGTTGGAACGATTATTCTAACATATTCCAGGATTTTGGAATAATAACATTTATTTCAGATGCCTGTCATAGCTGAAAAATCAAGCAAAGTACTTTAGACATATAACTTCTAATTGTAGCATCATTCAAATATTAAGTATTCTCCCCATTTTTAAATGAAGACTTTCAGATCACAGAGATGTTATGTAACTCAGAGGTACTTAATAATAGAAAGATTTTTACTAACCAGGCTTCATTCTTCCTACTCTGAAGTTTTCTCTGTTTTCATTTAAAAAATGTTTTGTTTGCAAGGGAATACTCATTGTTGAAGAACTGAGTTTTGAGTGAGATTCATTGAGATCAACAATGAGAAAAAACAGGCTGATCATATAGAATCAAATTTGTGAAATACCTGAGATGCGAGGATTTGTAATGTATTATCAGTAAATATACATTTCTAATTTCGCCTCAATTTCATTAACATATTAAGTGCCAATGAAAGAATAAGATGTTTAAAATAAAATATAATGTAACTTTTTATCAATCGACAATAAGTATTGGTATTCAAGTGTCCACTCAAGTTAAATATGACATGTTATGTGTTAGGTTTAATTAATTCACATTTAAAAACCAATTACAACAAAACTAAAAATAAAAGAATAAAGAAATCAACTGAGAAAGATTTAATATGTTGTTTTTTGTTTTAAGCAAAATATAATAGTCTCTTAAAAAAAAGCATTATACACCTATATTATTCTATAACAAAAGCATTGCAGTAATTATTTTAATCAAGTAATTATCTGGGACAAATAATCTGAAAAAATTACCTAAAATAATCTTGCTAATTAAAAATTAATCTTTACTCAAGGTTTCTAGACTTGGGATGGGAAGAATTCACCCATGAAACCGCTTAGCGTTTCTAGGCTTGGCAAGCTCTGGAGGATCAGCACAGCTCTGCCCCAGGTCTCTAGACTTGAGGCAGGAAGAATTCACCCATGAGCCTGCTCAGCACCTCTAGCGCAGGACTGTCAGGCATCATTATGCTCTCTCTCAGCAGAATCACCTCGCCAGTTCAGACATCTGGATAAATGACTTTTATTTGAAGCTGCATACTGTGTGGCCTGAAAGAGCACACAGGAACTTGCACAGCACCAATAAGACTGAACAGGATACAAAGCATCCTCATGCCAGTCTGGGCCTCTCTGCTCTGGGCCTGGAAAATAAAACATGGGCCCACCTGGTGCCTGATGGGTCCTATTACGGTGAGCAAATATGGAAGAGAGAGAAAGATAGAATGTTTCATGTCCTGTGCAGAGAGGCAGATCCAAAGTGATGAAGGCAGTGAAGAGCAGTGTAGCTGGAGTTTTTTCTCTTGGTCTGTCAAGCCCCGGCAGTCTGACAGCCCACTTATAAAATAAACACAGATGCTTATATTACTTACAAACTGTATGGCCATGGCAGGCTTCTTGCTAACTGTTTTTATAGCTTAAATTAATCCATTTTCATAAATCTATACCTTGCCACGTGGCTCATGGCTTACAGGCACCTTTATATGCTGTTTGTCATGGTGGCAGCTGGCAGTGACTCCTTTTGCCCTTCTGTTTTTTCTTATTTCCTCTCTGTTAGTCCTGCATATACTTTTTGCCTAGCCACTGGCCAATCAGTGTTTTATTTATTGACCAATCAGTGCAATTTGACATACAGACCATCCCACAGCAGAGCAGGCTGAGGTGGTTAGCCTACTTGCCACCTGGGGCTATGGCTCTGTTCAGGCCTGAGCTATGGCCAACAGCAATGTCTGTACCTGCGGCTCTTTCATGGCCATGGTTTGTGTTGATGGTCATGGTTCCTATTACTACTGAAGTCCGAGAGGATAGGGCTGAACAGAGTTGGATCCAGCCTTGACTGGCTTCAACACTAGGGGAACTGGTCCTACCCTTCACCAGCTGCAGTACTGGAGAAAGTGAACGGATCCTGAACCACATCCTGCTGGGGAGGGGAGTGTGGGTGGGCTGGCCTTGAGGGCATGAGAATGGAAGAGCTGGTCTGCCCCTCCCCTTGTGTGCCATGTAGTGGTGAAGGTGGAGGACCTCTCCCAGGCAGGCAGGAGAGTGGACCTAGCCCCTTACCAACTACAGTACTAGGGAGACCAGTCCCTTCACCTCAACTAGGAGACACCATGGAGCAGGTCCTATTGACAGGGATGCAGGTGAGGTGCTCCCAAGAATGTGAAACTGGGAGATCTGACCCTGCCCCCCCCATCCAATATATGGTAGTGTGAACAAGCGGAGATGGCTTCTCTTTTCCCATCCCTCACCACTTGTGGCAGGTGGGAGCGCTGGCCCTGAGGTCAGGAGAACCAGTGAGCTGGCCCAGCATTTCACTGGCCACAGCACTCCGGAAAGCAGCCCCTGCACATCACCTGGGCAACACAGTAAAGTTGACCCTGGTGGTGATGGTACAGGTGAGCTGTAGCTCAAGTTTTCTTGTGTCCCACCCAATCTGCAGCCACTCAGACCCAAGTAAACACACAGAGGTTTATATTAATTAAAATTGCACAGGCTATCTACTGACTAGCTCTTACACTTAAACTCAGTCCATTTCTGTTAATCTATATGTTGCTACATTTTCTGTGGCTTTACCTGTGTGCCATTACATGCTGCTGCCTGGATAGAGAGATGACATGTCCTCACTCACTTCCTCTTCCCAGAATTCTCCTTGTCTGCTTATCCCACCTATACTTCCTGCCTGGCTACTGGCCAATCAGCATTTTATTAAACCAGTGTACAAGAGCATTATCCCACAGGAGTGAGCCAACTCAGAGGGCATAAGTGTGGGAGAGCTAGCCCCAATTCTCATCTGTCGTGCAGCAAGGCCCACAGAAGGATTGCCTGTCTCTCTTGCTCCTCAGGCCTTGCTGCCTACAGCATTCAGGAGCACAGGCCCTGCATCTCACCTGAGCACCATAGTAGTGCCAACGACCCCTTTGATTAAGGTGTAGTGAGCTGGTCTGGAGAATGTAAGTGTGAGAGACTGAGCCTGGCCACTCATCTATCATGTAGTAGTTTGGACAGGGGAGAGAAGCCACCCCTCCCAATATCCCTTGAGGCCTGTGGTAGGTGGAAGTTATCCATGAGGTCATTAGAGTGAGAGAGCTGGTCCTGCCCCTCACCAGCTGCAGCACTTTGCAGAGTGGCCCCTATACCTCAACTAAGCAACACAGTAGAGCTGGCCCTGCTGGTATAGGTCTGGGAGAGCTGACTCCAAGGACATGAGAGCAGGTGAATCATTCTCACCCCTTGCCACTTACTACATAGAACGAGCTAGCTGGGACAGTACTGGAGAACTCATCCTGGTGTTGAGGATGAAGGAGAGCTTGTGGACTGACCAACCCAGCAACCACCCAGACCTATAACCATAGCTATGAGTTGGCCTACCCCAATATCAACCCATCTATGATCTGCTGGAACACATGAAGGGGCTAGCCCTGCATCCCAAAGTTACAGGATCTCCATGATGCAGGACAACAGGATATCCAAGAGGAGCCGCAGTGAGGGCCCAGTATCGATGATGTAGCAAAAACCAGAGACCTCAAACCAGACCAACGAGTCAATGCAATGAATGGATGCTTGCAAATAACAATATATGGACTAAAGGACTGTGTGACTCTCCGTGTCACACTACAGCTTCCACCACAAGATTTTTCTTTTTACTCTTCTTTTAAATTTTATCCTGTGAGGGAGGATGGTTGCTAGGGTAGAGGTTGAATGGGAAGGGACAGGAAGATGAGTGAGATCAAGAAGCATGATGTGAAATCCACAAAGAATCAATAAAAAGTTAAATTTGAAAATTATCTTGAATTTTATCAACAAATATTAATTCTCACTTAAAGTATCTCATAACATTTATATTTAATTTCTCATGTGATATATAGATATACATATGAAAAATGAATCTTTTTACTTTAATATTTTATCTCATACAACCCCCAAGACACACATGCACATACACAAAATGTTTTATCTTCTACTGAAGGTAGTACAGGTGTTTTATGGGCATAAGAAATAGTGTGTATTTACCAATATTAGAAAACTTAGCAGGGTCAAGACAAAATTATTCAACTATATAAATAATCCTAAAAATTAGCTTGCTAGATACAACCTGATTATTTTAGCAAACTGAAAATTAACTAGAAATTTAGTGGTTCTGTCAGAGAAAAATAATTTTAATTTTATTTATATGTATGTGTGCATGTCTGTGTAGAGTATACACCACATAAGTGAAGGTTTCCATGCAAGCCAGAAAAGGGTATAGGCTTTGTTGTACCAAAATGTAAAGGCAATTGTGAGCTGCCCACCATGGGGGCTGAATACCAAACTATAGTCCTTTGAAAGAGCAGAAACCATTAGTAACTGCATACCCATCTCTCCAGACAAATGAAATGATTTTAATTATAGAAACAAGGAGAAAGACACCAATATGAATTAATATTGCCAGAGTATTCATACTACTGATGACAACCCAAAGATTGAGTTCAGTTATGGAAATCACTATCACAATATCAATCATATTTTCACACAAATAAAACAAATAACCCCAAACTTTTGTGTAATCCCGACCTTTGAATAGCCAATGAGAAAGAAGAACAAAACTGGATGTATTGTACTCCCTGATTTCAAATTATACCAAAAAACTACAGTCATCAAAATATTTTGGCATCTGTGTAAGAGAGCAGGCATATATGCCAAAAGAGCAGAAGAGAAAGCCGGAGGTGGACCTACATGTAAGTTTTCAGTCAGTTGTCATAACAAGAACAACAACAGTCTACACAATGTGGACTCCTACATAAAATCAAAGACCAGAAAAGAAACATAAAGAAAAGTTTGCAACTTTGTAAACACTGCGTATTTTGGTAAATAAATAGCACCAGTGTCTCTTTAAAGAATGACAATGTGATATAGTAATATAAGCTATAAAGGGAACACTGAGTGACAGTGTATTTTTTTTTTTTTTGGTATTATCATCAGAATATATAAGCCTAGAAATATCAAATGTAATTGTTAAAAAGAAGCAAAAGGCTGTTAATACTTCCTATACCTTGCCAGATATATGCCTATTTTGGTTTTTCTGTTTATTTATTTAGTTTTTGGTGTATTTCATGTTTTCACTTGATACAATTGTAATTGTATGTCAAGGGAAATACATCAGAAGTGTTATACTAGGAAATTTAAATTTTAAAATTGTAGAAATTTAAAGATGACTATGGGGGATATTTTTATTTCAAAGAAATGTAATTTCTTAGACAGGAAATCACACTTCTATAGACAGTTATAAAACTGACCCAGCAGTGACAGTTTAGGAAATGGAGAATGTTTATTTTAACAAAGTCTTTAAACTGGAAGTGTATTTCCTACTCATTCTCAGATTTTAAAAGGAGAATGTGTCGTGAAATATAAGCCATTCATTTGAATCTTAAAAAAAAAAAGTATTTAATACCATTCCTAAAATGCAAGTGTGAAGAACCAGTTTATTCTATTTTAAAAAGAATGTTGAGTCATGAAAAGAAAACTATTTTCATGGGCAATACCTCATAATTTTTTAACACAGACACTTCACTGTTGCACTTCAATCAGAACAATTTATGTCTGAGTCCCCATGCCATTTGTAATGCCATCAACAATGTTTACAACATTGGGTTCGCTAATGATGTTCATGCGTAACCCCAGCACATTACTATTTCCCATTATCTTTAGAATATGGCTATTCATCTTTCAAACTAAGGTCTTCTCTTTTATGAAATAATAGTAATAATGCCTGCTCTCCTGCCTTGTGGAGTGAAAAATTTGAGCCTATATGTGGATGAACATAAACTAAGATAAAAAAAGGCACTATGCTGACTCTCTTTTCTAATATGAGACATCGTTGCCCCTTTATAACAAAAAGGAAAAATTGAAGAATGTAAATAATTGGCATAGCAACTGCCTCTCACTTTATATTTCAAAATTAAAATGATCTCTGATGGAACCTTACTCCAACCTATCCTGTTCAATTCAGCATTGATTCCTTTGAGAAGCAGGGCTCTCAGTGAAGTGCCTTCTTTCTTTTTAATACCCAATAAGTGTTATTTTATGAATTACGTTGACAATATCTAGTGTCTTAATAACTAAATGTAGCAAAATCTTTCACTTAAAAAATGCTAGGATTATGAAATTGTACATTTGACTATGCAGTATTATAATAATGTCTATATAGTAAACATTTATAGATTGACATAGATAAGCTAGTGAACACAAGAAAGGATTGGTGATCGAGATAAAGGAGGAATAAGGATAAGGAGAAAGGCCAGGTGGTGGTGGTGCACCCCTTTAATCCCAGCACTTGGGAGGCAGAGTCAGACAGATCTCTGTGAGTTCGAGGCCAGCCTGGTCTACAGAGCGAGATCCAAGAAAGGTGCAAAGCTACACACAGAAATCCTGTCTTGAAAAACCAAAAATAAATAAATAAATAAATAAATAAATAAATAAATAAATAAATAAAAGATAAGGAGAAAGGAAGGGAGAGAAGGAGAGAAGGTGAAGGAAAGAGGCAAAGAAGAGGATGCTATGATGGCTATTCTTGGTGGTCAAGGCGAGTACTTCTAGAATTTACTGAAAACCAAAGCCAACGAAAGCAGCCGGGCATACTTGTGAGGGGGGTTTTGTTAAATGGGTCATTTGAGGTAGGCAGACCCACCTTAAATACAAAGCATTTCATGTGGGAAACCCCACATTAAATAAGAATCATTTGAGGTCAGAAGACCCACCCTAAACCTGGGCCACCTGCACCGGGCAGCCTATGTAAAGGATATGGAAGAAAGAAGCTTTTTCCTTCTTGCCCTTGTTATCATCGTCAAGTTCATCTTTCCTGCAGTTTTGTTCCTCTAGAGAACCCTGACTAATACAGAAGAATAGAAGATGGGAAAATGGAGAAAGGAAGGATGAAATAAATATATACACAGCTAGATACAAACATATGTATACACACAGATATATATAAATATATAGGCACAGTATATGTGTATTTATATATGTATTATGCACTGGGTATAAGTATGGAATTTACTCTGTATTTGTAAGATTTATCTCTGATTTATTATTAATAAAAGTAAACCATGAGGGAAAAATAACTTTGGCATTTTAGATTTCCACTGAGAAAATGGGGATTAAGGAATCTACTTAGAGTAAAGAAACAGAAGTGAAACCTAATTAGTAATTATAGCTTATAATTATTTACAAAGCTACTTTGCAAACCTAAAGCCTGATGGAAAATATTCACTATAGACAAATGTTCCTTCTTAAAATAAGTAGATGAATACAATTAAGCAAGAGGCAGTCTGTATCATACTCAAGTCCATTCGTAAAGACAATTGGAGACTGTGAGAGATGTCAATGAGGTATACTGTATTTTCTATCAAAGGGTTCAAGAGACAGGGAAACTCCCCTTTCAGAATATGCCACTTGATAAAAGTCACCTTTGATTTATTAGTTCCCCAAATCAAGACATGCAGAACACAGAATTAAAGGTCCTGAAAGTTCTGCCCACCCCCCACCTCCATGCTTGGTATGTTTGCTTGACTGAATTGTCAAGACTGAGACCCTTCTTCAGAAGTAAAACCTTTGTTTTGCAAAATATTTCGGACTGTGTGGAAATTAGCCTGAGCTACTAGACCTGTTTATAACAGAGCAACTTTAGATAGTTGATTGAGTGATTCAGTAACCTTTATCAACTTTATAGAGTTTTAGGCTTAGCACAAATAACCAGTGAGATAGTTCCTTCTAGGGTATAAATGATTAATTTGGAGGAGGTTAAGTGCTTTGGGGAAAGTTTATTAAATTTTCTAGGAGCCAAAAGTACCATTTTACAAACGGTTACTGCCTCTTCCATCAAAATAGCTGGTTACATCCAGGTCATGTATCACATGCCAGGTAAATATAGTTCTTATCTTCTTGTTTGAGCCAGGGAGTTAAAAAACCTTCCCCAAAGAGGACAAAATGAAGCAGTAAAGAACTGGTACCAAAAAATGAGTCTACAGCCACCCCGCAGCGCTTAGTACGTCATTAACTCACAATTTCTTCCACATTAGCCTACTTCACCGCTGCAGAGTGCGATCAGTCACAGCATTTATCAATCCACACAGAGTCAAAGCAGAAAAGAAATGTGCTTTTCATTGTCGATCACGGGAGCCAGTTGCATCTTCTAGTAAATCCCTGTCTCAGTCATTGAAGTGCAAAGCAAGCAAAAAAGTCACTTCGCCAGAGTCTGCCTCTTCAGCAAGATTTGACAACTTAAAGAAATGTGTGAAGACGACCATTATGTGTCTATCACATGAGGGTTAAGTGGTCATGTGCTACACATACACTGTAAGATTGTGGGGTACATGTTAATGGTGTTGAATTAAGCTGATCTCAGCAAATGGAAACAAAATCAGCAGATATTGTGGGGGAGGGCCAAAATAGCTTGGTCACACAGCTGCCACGACAGGCTTAGAAGCCCAGACACAACTTCTGGCAAGCAACACCTGTACCCAGGAAAAACCATAAACTGACCCCACCCAATCTGGGCGAGCGTCTAAGGGGCAATACCTAGGGCCCAGACACAGCTTCTGACAGGCAACACCCGGACTCAGGAAAAGGAAATACCTGACATTCCAAACATTCCCTATATTCTACAGAAATGTCAGCCAATCAGGGTCCTGAACCATGGAAATCCCCTCACCCCTACCTCTGTTATGATTTAAAAAACAAAAACAAAAAACAAAAAAATACCCTGCCTGGGCTCTCTGGACTGTGTTCTCACTGCTGCATCAGACAGGGAGTCCAAGCTCTGAGCTTGAAAATAAAGGCTCTTTGTTTTTCATATGGAATTCCGTCTCCGTGGTGGTCTTTTGGGGATCCCCGCTATCTGGATATAACAATATTACACATGATCCTCTCCTTTCAGTCTCTGCCTACAAAAGTCACTCTGTGAATCTCTTCATCATTATTCAGTTCTGTAGCATACCTATTTATCCTGTGATTAATCTTGAACAAAAATTTTATTTGAAGCATATTGAAAGAGCCCAGAAATTCTAATCTGATTCTATTTCTGGTGCAAGAAGAGGGCATTTTAGTTAATCTCAATCTAATAATTGCATTTAAGTTATGGAACAGATGGGGGTCTGTGGACCTTGAAAATGACCTGATTAATTTGACATAATTTATTGCAAAAAGGGTATCAGGCTTCATATCCATAGCATAGCAATAGTTTATAAAATACAATCATATAAAAAATGTCTAGTCCATATTAAATCATGCTTTCTATAGATACTACCATGGATTACTAAAACCTGATTTGAACATTTATTGCTAGTATACAGTAATTAATCAAGGGATAGCTCACTTCAATAGACACCATAAAAATCTTCCATTCTAGACTATTGAAAGATACATGATTATATTTTTTCTATGATATTTACTGATTTTTTTCTAGGTCTTTTTTATATTATTTAAAAGTTTTTTTTTTTTTTATTTTACATATCAATCACAGTTCCCCCTCCCTCTCCTCCTCCCACTCACTTTACCCCCACCCCACCTCCACTCACTCCTCAGAGAAGGTATGTCTCTGGGGAGTCCACAAAGTCTGGCACTTCAAGTTGAGGCAGGACCAAGCACCTCCCCACTGTATCCAGGCTGAACAAGGTATCCCTCTATAGGGAATGGGCTCCAAAAATCTAGTTCAGGCACTAGGGATAAATCCTGGTCCCACTGCCAGTGGCCCCACAAACTGTCCAAGCCATACAACTTCAGCCACATTTTCAGGGCTGAGTATTTCCCATAAAGGTTCCCCAGATGTCAGTCCAGGGTTAGTGAGCTCCAACAAGCTCAGGTCAGCTGTCTCTGTGGATTTCCCCATCATGACCTTGACCTGTTTGCTCATATAATTCATCTCCCCTCTCTTCCACTGGACTCTGGGATCTCTATCCAGTGCTTAGCTGTGGATCTCTACATCTGCTTCCATCAATTACTGGATGAAGGTTCTATGCTGACAATTAGAGTAGTCATCAATCTGATTACAGAGGAAAGCCAGTTCAGGTGCCCTCTCCATTATTGGTTGGAATCTTAGCTGGGGTCATCCTTGTGGATTCCTGGGAATTTCCCTATCACCAGGTTTCTTTCTAACCCCATAATGGTTCCCTCTATCAAGATATGTCTTTCCTTGCTCTCCCTCTCTGTCTCTCCCCCAACGCAACAATCCCATTTCCTCATTTTCTCTTCCCACTTCCCCTTACACTGGCCCCCCAAATTACTCAGGAGATCTTATCTATTTCCTCTTCTTAGAGAGATCCATGCATGATATTTAGTGATTTTAATGATTTGGGGAGAACTATCAGTGCCAAGTCAAATTTTTATCTTTAAGGCCAAATGATGGCAGAATTGCTTTAGAGGTATAATTACATAATAGTTACCTTGATAAAAAATTAGAAACTCAAGGGAGTAAATGAATAGGGTTAGAAAACTTATTACATCCATTTAACACTATCTCACATAAAACTAAAATCTAAAAATAATAGATATATTTGTGTTAATTGCAACTAAAATGCTTTCTATCACTAGCTACAAAAAAAGAAAGAAAGAAAGAAAAAAGCTTACTTAGAGAGCCAGAGAGATAGTTTATCAGGTGAAATACTGGCTGCAAGCCAGATGACTTTCATCTCTAGAACCCGTATGATAAAAAGAGAAAGCTGACTCCCAAAAGTTACCCTTTGACCTCCACAGGTATGCTGTGGCAATCATGTACTAACATGTGCTCACACCAATAAAATCAATTTAATTAAACTATTATTTGGAGATACTTAAATGCATCTTAATATATACCCAGTGTACCATCAAAAACAATATGTACATATACATTACTATATTACTATTATCTGCTTAGACATGCTTAAAATTTACAACTCAGAAATAAGCAATGTACCTAGTAGGTACATCTTAGCTTCCAATATTATTTTCTGTTAAAAGGAAAGGGCCTCTTGGGGACAGCTAGTTTTAAGCCGAATCAAGAAACCTGCAAGACTCTACAATATTTTTAGTGTTATAGAACAAGGAAAGTATAAAAAAAATAGTGAATTAAAAAATTGATGGATAGCATATAAAAGAATAACAAAAGCAAAATTTATAATTTTGACTTTGGAATCAAATAAATGTTTACTAAATAAAATTATTTAAAGAAAATAAGCAGCATATAAGAATAGTTATTATAAACTTTCACACATATAAATCAGATGATGTCATAGAAGTCACACAATTAACTCTTTTGTTTTTTTAGTACAGAATTTTGACAGGATTTTTGTTTGATTGGTTATTTTTGTTGTTTTGTGCTGTGGAATAATGCATTATTTTAATAAAAAGCTGACTGGTATGTAGCCAGGCAGGAAATATAGTGGGGACAACCATACTAGGAGAATTCTGGGAAGATGAAGGATGGAATCAGAGGAGTTACAGATGCAGAGGAAGCAGGAAGTGTACAAAATGAGATAACAATCAATGAGCCACGTGGTAGACCTTAAATAAATACAGGTTAATTTAGGTTGTAAAAGCTAATTAGTAAGAAGCTTAAGCTATTTGCCAAGCATTTATAATTAATATAAGCCCTAGTGTGTTTATTTGGGAGCTGTTCATAGGGCACAAACTTCTGCATACAGTTTTGGTTTGGTTTTCATTTTTGATTACAGACATTTTCAAGATGGAAAAAGAAACAGAGATTGTTACATTAATGCTTACATAACTAAAAAAGTAGAGAATGATTTTAAGATAATTAAAACACAATGTTTTTGAGATGATCATGGTAGTTCAAAATAATGAACATATTAAGTGTTGTGATGATGGGTTGCTTAATATTATTTGTTATCAAAAACATTAGTGGGCTTAAAAGAAAAAATAATTTCAGTTCAGTACCAGAAATAAGCAAGATAAAATTGAGACATCCTCCATTTTAAATTAAGGAGGCAAATATTTTATTGTTATAAAGGACCTAAGAATCAGCTCAAAGGACCCAAAGATAAAAATTTCAGGGAAAAAAAAAAAGATTAAGAAGTATAAGTTGAAAAACATCATGTATATAGAACATTTGTGAATTCACAATGATCCCTCTCTTTTATGATAAGGGTTCTAATTCACCATTTTAAAAATTGATAGAATAAGAGAAAGAACAAACATTCACAATGCTCTTCTTTTATAAACTGCCTTCAATCTACACAAATAAGTTATATAAGAAATATGTTCACTCAAGTCATTAATAATCCATCAATATTAGAGAAATAAGGAGTAAGAATTAAGAGCTGGTACTTTTTCATATGGAGAATCTGAGGTCCAATTGACTTGTGGCTGTAATAACCATCATTAAAAATCTAAAATCGACTTTTTGTAAGATGAATTGGATAATGATTCCAGTGTAAATGTTTTAGTAGATGAAACCAGGCTGAAAATCCTAGCAATCACTGATTAATATTAGCATCATAACACATAGCATAATCAGATATTATGGACTTCTCTTACTATGGAATATGAAATAACTATCACCACGCAAGGTTATTACGTTTGTCAAAATGAATGCAAAAGGATGACAATGTGTCTACTTAAGAGATTAGAGTTAACTATGTATAACACATTTCGGTAAACTGAATTAAAACATAATGAATATAAGTGAGAAGATATGATTAAAAGTTTTCATAAATGGAAGCTTTCATCATACGAATTAAAGAAACCCTGTTTTGTTTTGTTTTATTTTCCAGAAATCAATGATAAGAAATAAGAATTGAAACAGGAGAAGGGAAATGTCATAGATTATCAGAATTTTTGAGGGTTATACAAATTTCAATATATGAGTCAAATTTCAATACTAGTACCTTGTTTCAACATAAGCTCAAATGAATAAAAGCAAAAAGAAGTAGATAGTTTTTAAAGAGTATACACTGTACTGCGAGTGAGAAAGTTGTATAAGAGATGGTACGGCTGTGGGATGTCTTTCTGTACGCTGTGAATATATGTTGCTCTGATTGGTTGATAAATAAAGCTTCACTGGCCTATGGCAGGGCAGGATGGAGCCAGACAAGAAAATCCAAGAGAGATAGTGAAAGGAGAAAGGAGACCAGGGGAGACGCCAGCCACTGCCAAAGGAGCAAGATGTCAGCAGACCAATGTGGCAACATATAGATTTATAGAAATGGGATGAGTTAAGTTTTAAGAGCTAGTTAGCCAGAAGCTTGAGCCAGAGGCCATCCAGTCACTAATAAATATTAGGTCTCTGAATGATTATTTTATAGACAGCTGCGGGAGAGCAGGGCCAAGACCTGAAAAGTTTATGGCTACCTGATAGAGTTGTTAACATTGTTAGATATGGCTACGACATATATTTGTTTATTTAACATTTTATCCATTAGAGTTTGTTATAGATGTTTTTAGTAAAATGTTTGTTTATGACTTAAAATAATTAAAAGAGAATACAATAATGGCCCCAAAAATGTGAAGGAATGGGAGTTAAAAAAATAATAAAACTGACTACCCAAAATACTCATTCTAATGTTGAGAGTATTCTATAAAAAATAATAACAAACATAATAAAATCAAAACCAAAAAGAAATTATCTTCCAAGAAACAAAGATTCATGGCCCAGAACAATTATTTTGCCTAGTTCCAAATAGTTCTTTCAGAGAGAATTGTCATCATTTTATCTAAAATAGCATTAGCAATCAAGAGAAAATGTAAATCTGAGAATAATTGATACAATAGAAGTCTAGAAAAATAAAATTGAGAAAATGTAAAGAATGCAATGCGGAGAAAACAGAATAAGATATTGGAGAGTTAAAATTGAGTAATTTTAATCTTCATCAAATGACAGTATTCTAAAGAGAAATATGGTAAATGTAGTCAATGTAATTCATTGTCCACATCTAAAACTTTCTTAATTTAATCTAATTAATAAAAATAATGTAATAAATTATTTGACTCAATAAAAGACAGGAGTTTTTTATTTGAGAACAATGCAGGTGCATAGGGCTTTTTGTAAAGAATAAACCAGGCATAAATAAGAGAGTTGGTACTTTAGAACAACAATTATAAAGATACAGTTGCAACTTGCTTTGAAAACAGTAACATTTCTCTACCAAATATTTTAAAGTTTTTTGATATCTTTTAACTTAATAGGCTCATATATATTCTGAAACATTTGAAATGATATCTCTAAATATGGTATAAAATAATTTTGACTATAGAATTATATATTTAAAAAATTATTCAAATTTGAGGACAAAATTAAGGCAGCCTCATAAATACTTAAGGATTTCCATCCTATGCACTTTTTATATAAATACTGTGAAAATGTATTTTAGGAATATGAAAATGAAATTCAAGGAAGTACAAAAATGTACTAACCTAGAGGTATAATGATAAAATTCTAGGGTGACAGTTACAGAAATGAACTGAAGGAAATTAGCACATAGCCTCATCAATCTGAGAAACATATCTCCAAGAACTATGATTATGACACCAAGTTATAGCTATGACACACTTATAAGGATCTACTCTCCTCTATCACCAACTACAAAATGTCTACTCTTATACATTATAGATGTAGAACCTGTAATCCAAGATGAAACTCGATGCATTTATCTTTTTATGCTTTTATTGATTGACTTCTAGCTGAACTTGATGAGCAGAAGATACAACAATGTGAAAACCAGGAGAATAGGTGGCTGGTCTGTTTATTTCTACAAATTCTCATTGTCAAAACTGTGATTTCTAAAAGATGTTTTAATTCCCAGAAAAGAAATAACCATAAAATGATTTCTTCTTCTTGTCTAGCTAGCTCTTGCAATTGAAACATTCCCTGTTGGAAAGAGGAGAGGAATTTATAAGACTTGGGAAATAACTTTTTAAACTTACATAGCTCAAGGAGCTCATGGAAAATACAAGCTCTTGTTTACTCAGAAAGCCCCCAAAATCAAATGCCCCTTCTAAATATTGAAGTAACAATCAGTTTTTGGAAAAATAGGCTATTCAGTGGAGCTGTTTGCAAGTTGAGAAAAGGAAGTCCACAGACACAAGTTTTGTGAATCCTTGGCCATGCTGAGGTGGGTTTTTCAGTGAAGCAATCACCTTTAAGTTGTCTATGCCCTCTAAGTACTCTTTCTTTTAGATCTATGATCCTTCAAGTAATTTAATCCACTTATTGCTTCATAAAATAGGTATAGGTGGGATCAAATCTTTGGTTTCTTTGGCGCTTTTTCTGGAATGGGCAGATATTGCTCACATATCCCCAGGAAAAGTTATGGAACTTTCCTTCATAGTTCAACTTATTCAAAATAATATTATCACCTCCACAATGCTATTTCTATCCAAAACAATGGCACCTGAATAGTCACTGAGAGTATCAAAATGCCTTGTTTTATTCAATTTCTTGGATCAAAAATCTCTAGGAAGTCTCTCCATTAAAGAAACTTACTTGGGTGGGTGGAGGTGGCATATGCCTTTAATCCCAGCACTCGGGAGCAGAGCCAGTTGTATCTCTGTGAGTTTGAAGCCAGCCTGGTCTACAGAGCAAGATGCAGTATAGGCACCAAAACCACACAGAGAAACTCTGTATTGAAAAACAAACAAACAAAAAAAAAGAAAGAAAGAAAAAGAAATTTATTGAATTCCTTAAAATGATTTTTGTTGGAATATTGACTAATACAGAGATTAGTATTAAGAATGTCCCTAAGAAAGAGTCTTTCAAGTAAAACATTGCCCTTGGATTTATCTGGCATATAGTAAGCCACTGTTAGTTTCTAGCTATAGGCAAACCAATTCCTAGTATCCTTTGACATACAGACTCAAATTATCACTCATGGTGAGGAGGAATAGGGTCACACCTCAAGGGTAAGGCTTTAGTTAAGTGTAATTACTTTCAATAACTTCAAAACTGTTTCTAAAAAACCTCTAGAGTACCTTAGATCTCTTTTGACTGCTAGAAAGCTTAAATAGATTTGAAAATAATTTTAAGGCCTTAAACTCTTAATCCAAGACAAGGGTAGAGAAGTAGAATGTTTCCATATCATCATTAGAAGGGGGAACTATTTTTTTCTTTTTCTTTTCTGGAAATCGGTAGACAGATACAGCTAAAAATAAAATACCAACTCTGACTTGGAATATAGCATAGTTGTAATGTCAATTGAAGGATCAACTTCAGTAAAGTTCATATGCTAAGGTTACGATATTGATTTTGAAGGATAAGTATCCTGAGACTTCTAATTGGGACATTTGGACAGAAATATTCTAAACATTACCTCTACGTTGTCTGACTCTATGAATTTTCAGTCAGTCTCTCCCCCAACTTTCTGAAGAAATTAGCTCATCCCTGTGCTACCAGCACTCCAGGCAAAGTTGGGATTTTGTACCAGCACTGATAGCAACACTACCTAAACATCAACCAAGTTCACAGACCCCTTAATTTGTAACATGCTTATTCTCAGCAGTCATGTACAAAACTGAATGAAAACAAAATCGTACTCATAAACTATATATTAAGTAAATAAATGTATTATGGGTAATGAAACTTGAAGTGTGTTATCATAGAAAGCAGCATCCAAAGGGATATACACCAACAACTAGGTGGCAAAAATCCAGAAAATATCACCTTTAGAAATGATGAGGACATTGCTGAGACAGGGTTTCTCTGTGTAGCTTTGTACCTTTCCTGGAACTCACTTGGTAGCCCAGGCTGACCTCGAACTCACAGAAATCCGCCTGGCTCTGCCTCCCAAGTGCTGGGATTAAAGGCGTGCACCACCACCACCTGGCCCAAACAATTCTTTATTCAGAGTAAATATGTTACAAAAGCTACCAGATGCCTTCACTGACCATCCAGACTTTTGTTTATCTTCTTGCCTTTCCTCTTCCCTCCTCTCCTCTCCTAATCCTCCCTCTATTTCTGTCCCTCTCTCTTTTTCAAGTTTTCCTTTTTCATGGTTCTAAAAGTTCCATAGATACTAATCACATGTGGAGAGATCAACATGGCCTTTTGCCTTGTGAGATGATTGCATAGATAAATCTTCCCAATAAATGTCTGACTACCTCCCAACATAGCATAGCCACTTTTTTCCTTCTCTGGTCTGAGCTTGTTGACTCCTTAGGGAATCTCTCCAAAGAAGAGAGCTGCAAACTCACATGAAATTTCACCCCATATTTAAAGAAGCAATTTTGTAAGTTAAAGTCATTTATCATGAATTCTGCTTTTATGTAGCTAAAGATACACGATGACATTTATTCCAGCCAATAACAACAAAAAAGGAAATAACTTAGGCATCCGTCTATGTCTGATGAGATTTACAGCTGTTGTATATTAACTTTAACAAATGTATATCGTATGCCAGCTGAAAACTGCAAACTCTGTGCCTCAGGATAAGCAAATACAATGGTTACTTTTAGTAAAACATGCATTTTTAAAAATACAGAAATATTACATGTATGTGCTTTTCAAAGGTTGAAAATGCCAGAAATTTTTATCCACACTTAAAATTATATAGTAGTAAAATTGCATGGATGGGACCACCACTTATCCATTGATAGAGTAGGAAGGCAGCCAGATGGGAAAAAAAGAAGGTGAACTCCAGTGTACATTGTCTTTCCTGAAACATAAGGAGAAGACTAAATGAAAATATTTTGTTTGTTACCATGGCTATGGTGACTAGACTTCGTTTGCATTATTTGTTTTATTTTCTTATATTGATGTTCTCTTAAAATATTTTTTTATTTTCTGTGTTTCAAAGGAACAGGTAGTGGTGTTTCTACTCACAAAAAAATGTGTTTAAGACAAAGTTGTGAACTATAAACACAATACATAGCAGATCTCCAGAGATTTTTCATATTGAATGATGTTAATTATAGTAACTAAGCAATCACTTTCTCTATTGTCAAGCTTCTTGATAATAATGGTCAATTCCAAAATACTAACAGTATTCACTTATGTTGACATTTTGCCAACATCACCATTGTACCATATGCCATAGTAGAATGTGCCTTGTATCAAGTGTTTTCTTTTACTTTTCTGTTTGGTGTGATTTATCCCATTTACTTGGTCAGCCAGTTCTTACCAGGTGTGAGCATCTCTTCTCCAATGTACCATACGAAGTTGCTATCCAATTCCACAGCATGTGTCTTATGTATGTGCGTTTTTTTCCCCATACTTTTCCTTCTCAGTTCAATTGACACCACCTTATTCTTAATTCTCTTTACATACCCATAATACATACATATTGATACAGTGTTTTAATTCTCTGTCCCTCAGATCCATCCAAATCTATTGTGTTTTCAATCAAGAAAGTTAAATCCTTTCCCTTGCTGTTTCTAACAACAAGTTGGTGTTATTCTTTTAATAAGGGCTAGGTCAAGTGGTTAGGATTCTTTGTTTTATCAGAACATTTGTCTAGAAGACAATTAGGATTTAAAAGATCCGGTAAACAGACTGATGCCTCTATCATAAATATTTTGAAAAAACTCTCACTCCTCTTTAATTTCCTAGTTTGAGTAAAGGGACATAAAGAAATAGAGATCATTTGTGGTATATGTGTATGAGGCTTGATTTAGGGGCCCATTTACATGAGTGTCAGTGTCTTGTTCTATTTAGAAAAAGAGAGACTGAAGGCCTTGCATACCTGGACTCTTTCATTGGAAATTCAGTTTCTCTGTAAGGCAGAGTGTCCACAGAGAAGTTGTAAATGGATAACTTCAAGGTATATTTTCTACATCCATACAGATGAACACTGTGAAAAATCTCATTTCAAGCTTAACTATGCTTTTTAGAGCATGTCTCTAGTGAACTTAGAGGCTTTGCATGGAGGGTCTGATGGGAAGGCTTCCCACCTGGCAGCACCTATGTGCATCACCCAACAGCCTCTGTGGTAGGGAACTGGGCCCTGAGTAGTCATGCAGCTCCACATGCCTGTTCATTCTTTTCTAGCACTGTGTAAAACACAGTTCTTGAATCTTTTTATGGCCCATCTGCTGAAGCCTCTTTTCATGGAAAAAGGGGTATTTTCAAGACACTTCTCATTTTCACTCAAAATCCTCTTTCCCCTGACATCAGGGTTCATAAAACTTCCACAGCTTTTGTTCAAAACACTGGTATGTCCTGGCAGTTGACTGGCCTGCCAGAAGCAAACAAAAGGGATCACTTTTGTCTTCTGTGATTTTAGGGTCTTGATTATGCCATCTCAGAGATTAGAGGCTAAATTCCCAGCTTTGACTTATGGTTTCAGTTAGGTATTCAGCCTCCTGATAGTTCAATGTGAGTTCCTACCCCTCACACAGACACACAGACACATACACAGGCACACAGGCACACACAGAGAGAGAGAGAGAGAGAGAGAGAGAGAGAGAGAGAGAGAGAGAGAGAGAGAGAGAGAGAGAGAGAGGAGAGAGAGAGAGTTCAGCATGTGTCTTTGGTGGCAAGGAGGGGAGCTGAATCATCTTTATCATCCTCTTCACTTTTCCTTTTTTGCTTTTCCTCTCTTGGATCATCTATCTAAAGTGATTATTCATGCTATTCTGTCTTAGTTTTGCATATCATTAACCTCTTGGACCTGCATTTCCTCTCTAATTTTCAGGAAGGCTTTGGTCAAATTCCCATTCTCCTGCTATTATTTTATGTCTATACTAAAATACCTTCATATTTATTTTATTGTTTAACTAATTACAATACTATCCATCTTTATTTTTGAATAACAGTAAAATAAATAAATAAAAATATCTTGATGAACTACCACCTTGTTTAAGGAGTTAGAAACAGGTCCTTTTATAATGACTGTTTTCCTGAGAAAGTGCTCTCCATTGCATATGTTCATTTTCTGCAGAATAAACGGCAAATTTATATAGAATAAAAGCAAATGAATATGATGCACACTATCTTAATCCAAACACTCATGTTCTAAATAGTTGTCCATTTTAATCTGTCTTCTATAACAAAAATAAATTATAACCAATGCTCTATTTGCTCCCAACATCCATGACCTGAAATTATAAGTGAACTTGTAGGTGAAGCTCAAATGTACTTTTCTATTTAAGCACTTTCTACTTGACTCAGAAATACAAGAGAAATTTTATATGGTTTTGAAAATTTAAAAAATAATACATGCTGTGCTCTTTTATTCATATTTCTTCCACTGAATTTAAAAACTAAATTTCATGAGAAAACACTGGATTTTATCTTTCCACTCCTTACAGAGTTAAAGAAAATGAAGCTTATATATATAAATAATATATATAAACTAAAACACTAGAGAAGAAACATCAAAAATAAAATAAGAAAAAAATAATATATCTCAACTGTCACTTTTCTATATCACAGCTTAAGTTTGTTGGGAAGATGAATTATCATTTTCTTTGTTTACTTTTAACAACTAGTTAATAATATTGGGAGGGAAAAATCTGAAGTATTGAATTCACAGTGCTAAATGCATATTATTTAAATTACAGTTGATCATAAAATTCAAGAGTTTACTCTGTACATTTATTTGATCAAAAAGAGGAAAACATTTTCCATGTATTTTACCATTTAGCATGACACCCTGTTACTATACTTATGTACAAAGCTTTTCATTTGTACAACTTTTCTGTATTAAACAGTTTTGTTTTTTCTATACAACTTCTCTTTACAAAGTAAGGTATAAACTGCAGATACTGGTGTTTAGGATCTTCAAAGTCTGGCAGATGGCTGCTAATTTATGATTGGGTGGATGGGTGGCAGTGTCTTTGTTAGACTAATGATACCCTGTTAAATCACAACATGAAAAAAAAAAAAAAAAAAAAAACAGGAAGGTTGCGGATGGAATAGACGATAAAAGCCTTATATATCCCATCTTCCCTAAAACTGTGAAAAATAGGCATGGAGCATGAAGGTGGAAATTTTGTCTCCAGTTTAGACATGGAAAACACTTCCACAGAGCGGGAAGATTTAACTGAGAGTAGATATGGTCATCTCAAAGGCCTTCAGCTCAGTTTTCAGTGGCTTTGTCTTCTCTAGCTCCCCCCTCATCTACTCCAGATGCTCCCTTCTTCCTGCTTTGTTTTCAGCTCCTCCCCCAATTAGGGAGATGTCAGTGGCTAACAGGCTGCATGGGCAAATCAGTATGGAGCCTTTAGGTTTCCCAGGATACTTCTTATGTTGTCTGATTTCAGAGAAAACTATGCCTTTGGTTGGGTGTTTTAAAAGACAATTTGAAGTTACTTTTATTTTTTTTTCTCTTTTCTATGACAGAAGCCAGAGCTCACTTACAACCATCTCTTAAAGTTTCATGAAGTGTTTGATATTAAGAAGTTAGTTAATAGTCTCAAAGAATTTCATTAAAAGCTCCCTACCAGAGCTAAGTATGCAGATTTGGATAAGAAAGAGCTTATGGGGCATAGCTAATTTACACCTTCTCCTAGTAGTATTGAGTTGAGCAAAGAGCAGCTTATTCAGTACCAAAAGTTTAGAAAGTCAATAATACAATTTCATGTAGTAGTTAATTCATTCTCCTACATATTTACAAAAATAGTCCTATAAATCTTTCAAATCTATATCATTTAATAAGAAGTAAGTAGTAATTCATTTTGTTAACGTTCTGAAGAAAAAAAGTTCCGGATAATTATAGATTATTTTGGCAAGTGTAATTTTAACCCCATTAAACTATAATTCATAGTGAATAAATTACTTTTCATGTGCTTATATTTGAAATATTGTGATGTGGTTGGAGTTATATATTATTTTATTAGTGATATCCATCATTTGAGTAACCTTTTCATGAAAACAACCATGTCATATGCAAATCACATAGCTGACCTTAATTCCCCTTGTGAGGTCTGTTCATCTGGAATGGGTAAAGCATGCAAACGGGAGAACTCACTCTCAAGGTCAGAAACCTTATTCTAGCTGGGGAGACAATTCAAACAGTATAGAAACAATTACTTCCAAAGTTAGCTTAGGAAATCAGTTCAACATAGGAAAGAAATCCCTGTATCTTACCATGAGTTCCAGCTGCCAAGGCCCCTTTGTAAAATAGATGACATAATTAAGATTTAATATGGTCTTAATTGTTTTTCAAGCTCAGAAGTTTTAACTAACAATAGAAGTAGACTTGTACTTTGATTTGACATAAGTTTCATGAATTCACAGTCAAAATACATTTAACTCCAAATTATTTCAAAACTATATTGAAAAAGGCATGAATAAGATAGAAATGTGATAATGGAATGCATTTCTGAAATAAGCTAACCTGTTCTTAGATGTTTCGTTTATGCAAATATTTCTACAGTAATGTTTTCCAGGGTCTGCCATTTACCACATAATGCAAAAATTAGTATAATGTAGCTTTTATAGTTTTTATCATAAAAATCATGTCCTTTGAAGAGCTGAGTATGTAAAATAATTAAAATGTGAAAAGAATGATATTTAATAAAATTAAGTGACTAGAACCAAGTTAATCCACATAAGGTTTGTATGTATTGAAGTGAATTAATCAGATGAAGGGAGACTCATCTCCCATTCCTATAACAGATTTCTATATTTTAAAAGAGATTCTAACACATTATTATGCATGAAATAGAACTAGGATGATACATAGATCTGGAAATTACGTGGCAGGAATAATTGAGACACACAAGAAAATTATTCCAGAATTTAATAAATTCAATTAAGGCAATATGTTTCCTAAATATAATATGTCTCTTGAAGAGTAAAATGCTATTTAGAGGAACAAGCCCACATTTTCAGCATAACTTCAGAAAACTAGCTAGGATGGATTATTTTAGAATAGAGAGAAAGTACAGTTAAAGTTAAGAAGAAAAATTTTCTGTAAGCAAAGAAACATCAATAACAAAGTGAACTGACCTTTGAAGTAGCCAAGGACTAAGTATGTGGGAAGTGTCTACAGCATCAAATAAATAAAAGACTGCACTAAGTTAAGACACACCCAATAACTGTGTGAAATAAAGAATTTTTTTTAAGTACTGCTTAAGTATTTCTGAATATTAGTATTTAGGAAGGAAACTGAGAATAAAAATACCTTGTATTCGTAATTCTTGATTATGTGTACTAACCTTAATTTGGAGATTGCTGTCTAGAAATTGCTACTTTTCTGCTTTTGAGATATTGTAGAGTATTGTCAGTACATGGACTGATCTTTCATTTGATGATCCACCTCTCTTATCTCTTACCTCTGTATTTTAGCTCAATGTGTTAAGCTATCAGGAAATTATCTAATCTGCTGTCTGGTGTAACACACCAGACACCCAGCATTGTAAGATCAATAAATTTAACTATTCATACAGTTCTAAGGAGTTCCTTCTTTATGTGAGATCAATTAGACTGAGCGAACCTTAGGACAGTTCTAGATAAACTATCAGACCATATTCTATTTTCTTACATTTGTGACCATGATCCAAGTCCGATGTCATTCAAAAGACTGCAGAGATACTGAGAATGACAATTAAAAAGAGAAGTTTTAATAATGTATGTCTCTATCTAATTGAAAAATAACTGCTATTTTTGTTTTGATTGGTTTCATTTGGTAGTTTGTAGGAATTATTTCCAATAAGAAGCAGTGAAAGAGCTTCTACTTCATAATTAGGGCACATTACATCAAAATATCAATTTAACAATAAAAAAGACAAGCTAGACAATGTAAAAAGGACAAAATGCTTAGAGAAATTTTATGTCAAATAAAATTAAGTTCAAGCAAATATAGGAATTATCATTGCACACACACACACACAAAACACATTCATGTGATCTTACTTCATGTTGTGTTTTTTTATGAGAAAATAACATGCAAATGACTGCTGTGGATACCACTCTATATAAATAAAACACTGATGGCCAGTGGGCAGGAAGTATAGGCAGGACAAAGAGAGGAGAATTGGGGAAACAGGAAGAAGGAGGAGAAACACTGCAGCCACCGCCAGCACAAGCAGCATGTAGAGACTCTGGTAAGCCACCAGCCACGTGGCAAGGTATAGATTTATAAAAATGGGTTAATTTAAGATAAAAGAACAGTTAGCAAGAAGCCTGCCACGGCCATACAGTTTATAAGTAATATAAGCGTCTGAGTGATTATTTTATAGGTGGATTGTAGGACTGCGGGGCTTGGGGAACCTGGAGAGAAGCCCTCCAGCAACAAATGACACTAAATATTTTAGCATTCAAGTTGAAGCTGCCAATCAAATCATTATTAACTTCTAAAAAGACTCACATCAATCCTGACAACTCAGGACAGTGCTGTGATGGAGTCAGGAGTCACTCAACCCCCCTGCTGAGATATCATCCCGCTTGCTTGTAGCAAGGCAGCAATTGCCAAAAGTAAAATGTCTCAATCAAACAACATGTAAATATTTTAGTTTCAGATAATCACAACTCAGAATGTATGTATGTTAATATTTAGTCAAAAAAAGGTATCCTTTAAATATCCCGAAGCTATAGAAAACCAGGTTGTTGAATCATGGATATTTAAAGGATACCTTGAGTAAGTATCAATAGACCTCAGACTGTTGATGTGCTTCTCTCCATCAACTGGCTATGTCTCCCTGTTACCTATAAATGATCCTAATTACTCTTAGCTTATGTGGTGTTGAGTGTCTCCAAATTACCTTCGGCACAGTTGTTCTGTGTCTGATTCACATACTGGTGCAGACTATAAGTCCTGTTTTATTGCTCTGTTTTCAAGGAAGACAGTCTCACAGAAAGTTCTAAGTCTTAATATACTGACTGTATTTCCAGTATGTATAAATATCTTATTATGTCTTTCCTAGTTTTTACAGTTAACCTGTTATATATCTCTTTTATGTATACCTCAGCTACTAGTAACACTATTCATGTTATAAATTGTGTTTTTTCCCCCTTAAGCTGAAGCTGAAAGCAATACCATATGTAATAAACATTCTTTTTTACTTCTTTAGTCCACACTGTAATATTTTTGGCCACTTTTTTCTGCATAAAACACTTCTTCAAAAAACAATTAAAATACTTGCAATCCATCCATCTTTTTTCATCTTTGTGGCTTATACCATATCTAGGGGTAAATACTGTAAACAAAAATGCACAATTAGTATAATTCAGATAAATTAAGTTATTCTTTGCCAAAACAGTCTTATGAGCAACAGGCTTCTTCAATCGTTTATTACCTCTGTTGTTAAGTCTGTGCTTAGGAGGATATTTCTTCACATGATTTCAAAATCCTTATTTTCAAATGTGTGCATGTATCTGTTAATATGTAGATTAAGAGATCCTTATATTTTCCAGAATAAATTTAATTTTAGGAGCATCACCTACTAAAAACTTTCAAAACATTTATTTTTTTAAAAGGAGAAGCTGAAGAAAACATAATAATAGTTAACACTAAACACAGCCAAGATCATAAATCATATCTGCCAAAACTGTGAAACTTACATAAAATAAGTTCAACAAAGGGTGGCAGATATTTCCCTCTATCTCACCTAATTTGTCTTTGTTCTGGCTCTTTACTGTAGACTCTGATGTGGACACTAAAATCAAAGACACAGGATGAAGTGAAGAACGGGCTCAAGTGCAGGGTCACTAATCCAGGAGGAGCAATGGCTGCTTAACAGCTCAAGTGGTCCTATAAAGCACAAATGCATGTGTGCCTACACATATGTGCCCGTCCTAAGAAAAAAGGCAAGTATACATAAGAAGTGCAGCTGGCTTCAGTTTACTTTTCAAAATCTTCACCTACTTATTTAATTCCCAGCTCTAGTACTAGTCAAAATCAGTTCATGGCACCTGTGCATAGGTGCAAGGAAAAAAAGAAAGAGTAATGTAAAAAAAAAAAAGAGTTGGGACACATACCATAGGAAAGATTCCACTACCAAATATGAAATGCCCTGAAAGAGGTAGCCACATTCTAGAAAAATTATAGGTGATGAAGTCTTGTTTTTGTAGTGTACCAAAAATGAAACAATGGTTTTTTTTTTTTTTTTTTTTTTTTTTTTCGAGACAGGTTTCTTGTAGCTTTGCGCTTTCTGGACTCATTGTAGTCAGGTGGCTCGAACTCACAGAGATCCAACTGGCTCTGCCTTCCGAGTGCTGGAAAGGCGTGCGCCACCACCGCCTGGCGAAACAATGGTTTTAAGAATAGCCTATAAAAAAAGAAAATTTAATCCTCCCGAGTTTTACCTCTGGAAAAGGAAAAATACTGATAAAAAGTAATAACACATTATAGAAATTTATTTCATTAACTCTATTAATTGTATGAGAACTGTATCAGGGATGTGTTTCCTAGAATAGAATAACAAGTTGCAAGCATTTAAAAATATGTGGTATATAGGACAGAAACAATCACAAAAGAACATTTAAAAAAGGTAAAATGGAATGAACACATTAAATATATAAATGTAGCGGAAAGTCTGGTAATATAAGAGTGGTTAGTACTTGCCTAGCTTGCAGCAAACACTGGGCCATCTCCAATGCAAGAAGCAATATGGAACGGGAAGGAGAAGAGTCTACATAACCTAGTGTTCTTTAAAGATTAAAACTATATAAACACACCAAACTGCAATGGAAAAGTCCACCAGGCCTCAACCCTACACATAGAACTATAGGCTACCAAGGATATGTGGGAGTCTTAGAGGTAGCCCTGAGCTAAATGATCAACCATGAAAATATACATATAAGTAACCTTATATGTACTCAGTAGATTGCAACTCAGATTACATGGTGGTAGTCTTTTTAAACACCAGAGACTGCAGATTAATGATCCCCATGAGGCAAAAAGGAAATCGGGTTCAATGCAACTCAGTAGCTGGTACTGGTTCAAACATCTAGAGTCTGACCCTAGGTAGTTTATTGTAGGTTTATTTAAGTATAGTGCAACTTGTAAAAATGTCCCCTAGTGTAACACAAACCCACATGCACAAGGAGGCATGATGACATAGAAACTTTTCAAAGTACATGTTACTTCTTCCATGAAGATGGGTTCTAGAGACAGGCTACATGTATTATCTTCAGGGCCTAGGGCAGGATCAGTTGTGGTCTCATAAAGACAGCACAGAGGTCATCTGAACTATTAGCCACCTGTAGTCAAACGTTTTCTCCAGTCCTGCCCATCCCCATGGTCCTGCATCTGCTTATAAAATAATCAAATCAGAGGCTTAATATTATTTACAAATTGTATGGCCTATGGCAAGCCTCTTGCTATGGCATGCTGCTCCTTGGGTGGTAGGCTGGCTTCTCTCCCACCTCTGCCTTTCTTAGTCCTGTCTCTCTCTTGGATTTCCTGCCTGACTGTAAGCTGCCTCACCATAGGCTAATGCAGATTTATTTATCAACCAATCTTGGAAGTGTTTGAAGATTTCCTACCTAATTGAAATATACTTTTATTACCTAAAAAACTTAACTAACATGACTTTAAGTTTGACTATCATAGATTACTATTAACTATGTTTCTTAATTATATATTATAATTTTAAATGAGCTGTATAAACATAATACCTTAAACAAGAGTAGAAATATACATACAGTATAGCATAATTAACTAAATTTGTAATAAACTAAAATCTATAGCAATGTAAAACATTTTAAACAAGTTTTTGCTCTTTAAAAATAGATTCAATAATCTACCCTTTTATCCTATCATATCTATAAAATCGCCTTTTCTTCTTTAGAAAGAGTTTGCATTTATAATCAACCCCTTTTAAACAAAAATAAATATTTATAAACAATATTTTGGGAATTTGGGCATAGCATCTCATACTACTTCTTGCTGATTGGAGGCACTGACAATGTTGTGGGGATCCTGAGAAAACTAAGATTATAGCTTAATCTTGGCTGTAGTTGTCTGTAAGGCTATGTTGATCTTTCGGGGGTCTTGGTTGATCAAATCATAATAGCCTGGAAGCAATCCACAGATTCTCGTATTCTGTGGAAACAAAAGCAGAAACTCTTTTCCAAAGCAATGTATCCTTAGACACAAATCTGAAGTCAAAATACCTTTAAAATATACATATTGGTTTAATTCAGCAGCTTTTACAATCAAATGTCTCTCTCCAGTTAAAAATCTCAAAGAAAATATAATCCAAATTCTCTGTGTAATTTCCATCTTTATGTGGCTTTTTTTTTTTTTTTTGGTTTTTTCTCTGTGTAGCTTTCCTTTCCTATATTTGCCACTGCTCTCACAGAGATGCTGCTCTGCCCCTGTTAAAGACTTTTATTTTATTTTATTATTTTAAAACTATATATTTATTTTTTATGATTGTCTATACCTTCTGATCATTGTTTTAAACTACAGCATGGTTAGAACCAAAGTAGTAGCCTTGGCTGCTGACTCCACCCACCTCAGCTTCCCAACAGGGCAGAAGCACAACTATGGCCGACTCCAGGAAGCTGTGGGTCTATGCCTCCAACAAGACACATGTAGCCCAGAAACCAAACTTTTGTTGTTGCTGTTGTCTCTACCTGCAAAAGCTAAATTCGCCACACAGTGTGCTGTGTAACTTGGAGACGCCACTGTGTAATGCAGCAGGAATCCGCGATGAGGCATAGCTCATGGTGGCTGGTGGCCAGCTCTGTCTCCACAAGCAGCTATTGGGAGATGAGTCTCTTTGCTGCTGCTGGCATGAGACAGTATGCCTAGGAAGCTCAGTGTGGCTCCGTTTCTGTATGTTCAGAATCTTTAAGCTTTCTTAAGTCTATGTGGATCAATGCCCAATGGTGAGTGCCAAATGTAGTCGGAAATTTCTCTGGTCCTACCTGACCCACAGTGCCGCATCTACTTATAAAATAATCTATTAATCTATGCTTTGCCACATGACTGTGGTGTTACCAATCTGCTGGCATGTTGCTCCTTGGGCAGCGGGGTGGCTTCTCTTCCACCTCTGCCTTTCTTCTTCCTGTCTCTGTTTTGGAATTACCACCTGGCTATTAGCTGCCTTGCCATAGGCCAATGCAGCCTTATTTATCAATCAATCAGAGCAACACATATTCATCACATACAGAAAGACATATCACAATAGCCAGCTCTGGTCCTGGTTGTGGGAACCTGGAACAGACATTAACCATACAGATAGTGCAAAGATCTAGGCTATTAGCCACCTCCATTCCCAGGCTTCTCACCAGAAAACAGGATATATGTCTCTTTCACTGAAGAGACAAGCCTGTGTGTTTAACATTCCTGGTTTCCCTAGTGCTTATCTATGAGCATAAGGATCTTTCTGCTCCCCAAAATATATGTATATACATTAGATGAATTTGAAGGAAAGCAGGGAGAGGTATATGGGAAGGATTGAAGGGAGGAAATGGAAGGGGGAAATATTGTAATTAAATTACAGTCTCAAACGTTATAAAAAGTTAAACATGCTAGCCACAAATACAAAAAAATTTAAAACTATAGCATTTCAAGGATTTTATATCATTTTTTAATTTTAAAGAATTTGAAAGTTAAGATATTCTAAATAATAAAACTTACTTCTCCTTTATTACATATTTTTTCTTTTTTAATTAGGTCCTTGAGGATTTCATACATGTGATTTGCTCATAGTCACCCTACCCCACTTCCTCCCAGATCCATCTCTTTTTCCCCTACCTGCCTGAATTTGTGAACTCTTTTTCTTTTTTCTTCTTTTTTTCTTTTTTTTTTTTTTTTTTTTTTTTTCTTTTCTTTTTTCTTTTTCTTTTCTTTCTTTCTTTCTTTTTTTTTTTTTTTTTTTTTGGCTACCATGTCCAATTTGTGTTATCCATATATTTTTGGAAGAATAGTCTTCCACTGGATCATGGCCCACTCTATCTCCTTCTCTCCTAGAAGTTTTCAACTGTTCCTCATATAAGGGTGATACTTCTATTCTGAACATTTGCACATTCTGTGCTGGAATCTGATCTGTTTGGAGCTTGCATGGAGTCTGTACCTGGCATCACAATCACTGGGATTCCATATTGGACTGCCCTACTGTGGCTAGGGACATGGTTTCCTTATATTTTTCTGAGTCTTACATTCTTTCCAATTCCTTTTCCTCAGTGACCTCTGAGACTTGGAGCGATGTGGTGTGATATAGACATTAGCTAGAGATTCAGCATTTAGACCTGAAAATACTATAGTCTCTTCTTCCCTGTACTTTGGATAGTTCTGGATCTATGGATTAATCCCATTTTACAGCAAATAGATGCTTCTTTGATGAGGGTTAAATAGTGTATTAACCTAGGTATACAAAGATAAGTCATTATGGGTCAGTTTAATACTATGTCTTTTTAACAGAAGAGTAATAATAGGATCTCTCTTGGGGTTTATGACCCATATAGTCACAAGTTCTTGGCATGACAATAATATCAGATATGGCTTTTATCTTGTGGAACAGGACTAAAATCCAATTAGTTACTCTCATGAAATTACTTCTTCTCATAATATTCATGCCACTATTGCCCTAGTGGGCATATCTTGCCAGGTCAGATGTTAATGTAGCTTGCTGACTCCACAGCTGGGTATGATTGATAATTACTTTTCTCCTCTGGTACCATGGGTAGAACCATCAAGTTATATAGAACTAGTTCATAGAAATCAAGTTTTTTTTCTTGACATCTCCATGTTTTGTTCCTCAAATATATGGTTTCTTCAACAATAGGATCTTACCATCAGGGTCTGGAAGGTAACTGTCTGAATTAAAGATAGGTATAATATTTGGTAGTCTATCTATGCCCACTGGACAGGAACTCAAAAGAGGTAACCCATGTTTGACACAGGCATTTTTATTTATTTGTAAATTGTGTGTATGCATATATATAACTTCCACAATAGTAGATTTCCATGTGACGTTTTTGAAAGTTTTCATTAGTATTATTTATCACTCCCTGAATTATTTTCTCTATCCTACCCTCTCATCTCCAACTCTACTTTAACCTTGCCAGTTCCATTAATCTCCTTAAACCTTCATGCAATTGCTTTCTGTTTTCCTCCTCTGAGTTTCCCCATGATCCCTTATTAATATCCTGACTTCTCTAGACATTACAAATTGAACACAGGTAACTGAAGAGTCAAAGGTAACATCCTCAGATGAGAAAAAAAAGTAAAAATCTTTATCAGAATACTATTTTAAAACAGCTTCACTTTTATTTTGTTTCTATTGGTTTCAGCATTTATAGTTTGTTAGAATTTACTATTTTTAAGGGATGTATTTTATTTTTATTAATGCCTGTATGTCTGTTTATATATACACCCATGTATAAACAGATGCCTAAAAGAAGAAGGAGGAAGAAGAGGAGGAGAGGGGGGAGAAGAAGAGGAGGTGGAGGACAAAATGTTCTTTAAATAAATGTTAATTCCCTTAAAATAGTATTCATTTTATTCTAGAAGCTAGAGGCAAATACTGAAAATGCCAAGGACATTTTGAGTTTTTCTTGAAGACTTCTTCCAAGTAACTTGGTAGAAAACACTGCCAAATCTGACTATAATTGTACGTAATTTGATTTAGTCTTAGTTACACTCTGCCATAGGAAAAAAAACCATTAAATTATAATTCAATTGTTTAAAAACCAGTGATAAATTTTCTTGGTTTTTATTTTGCAATAATTATCCCAGCCAGAAAATGTTTCATGCAGAAACATATACAGTTGACAAAATCAGTTATTTTTTTTTATTTTTCCATAAAAAAGATACAGATTTGCAGATTTATATGCCCTTACCTGGAACCCCAGCATTTTAAAGACTAAGGATAGAGAATCTTGAATTATTGGCCAGCGTGGACAATGGAGTCAGACCTTGCCTTTAAGAATATGTAGCAGAAGTGAAGCACAATACTCTATCCAATAAATGTTTTTCTTTGTGTTTTCTCTTCATGTTTGTAAGCTTTCTGTCAGTGTGATAAAATACTTGAGATAATCAACTAAAACTAGAAACGACTTCCTTGGCTCTGTTATTCAGGTTTGAGCTCACAGTTCTTTGGCCCGTTTCTTCGCTAGTAGTTATTTATTGTCGGGGTGAATGTATGGGCAGCAGCAGGCTGCTCTACTGATGACTGACAGAAGAAAAGAGAAAGGGGCTTCCAATTTGACTCTCCCTTGGGTCACACCCCAGAGGCCCAACTTCCCTGTTTCTCCCACTAAGCTCATTTCTTAAAAGTAGGATCCCTTCCCAGTAGTGTCTGGTGGGGCAGCAGTGGGGTAGGTAAACAAGTCTTTACTTATGCGGGAAGTATTTTGAATCCACATCACAGTACTATTGTGTACTTTGTTTTCATTCGTTTTCTGTATAACGAAAAGCGATTTTAACCTTAACAATATTAAAATTCTGACATGTGTGGACATCTGTTTAAATAGGTGAACAACATTCTGTCACCATTCTTTTTCCTTGTTTATTTTGGTGTCACTGTAGTCACATTATCATATTTTCCTAATTTTAAAACACAATTTAACTTACTTTTCTTACTTTTGAAAACCCCCTGTGGATCATGTTGTATAATATAAAATGAACAAATAAGCAGGAAAGCTAAAAAGGGGCCAGCACACTTGGCTGCTCTATTGTTTGAATTCTCTTAATCATATTCTTTCTCTCAACTCACTCTCTTATCTCTGATTTTCCTTTTTTCATTGATTCCAGTAGATTGATATCATTTTAAATAACTTAGTACCATTTAATATGTTGTTGAGAGTGATAAGAAATTAATGTTCATGTTTAGAGTGTAGTCTAAACATTTTAAGTGTTTATATATCTTCAGAGAACACAGTTGCTTCCTCAGACACAGACTCTGTCAGCTCCAATTGGACCAAGAGGTGTCTTTGTTCTCCTAGTTGATCACCCCAGCCTCTAGGCTTTAGGCACAGGGCTTCAACCAATTGCAGGTCAGCAGGCAGGATTCCTGCAGGCAGACTTGACTACCACAATCTCCCACCAGACCCTGTAACTTACAAGCCCCAATCCACCTCCCAAACCCACCCATTCTCTGAGACTGCAGCTGCTTCCTGAGACACAGACTCCATCAGCTCCAACTGGAGCAAGAGGTGAGTCTGTTATCCTAGCTGATTACCCCAGTGTAGCTGTTTGACCTGGAAGTACTACCCCCATTGAGGCTTCAGCAACTGTCCTGCCTCTAAGGTGGGTCCGAGACAGTAGCACTTAAGACCCGAGATCTGGATGTGCCAGCTCTCTTGGTTCCGGGATCCTGGATGCTGGAGGTAGATCGAGGAGAGTTTTCCAGAGAACACTGATGGACTGCGCTACACCTTTCCCGGACCCTATAGCATATCCCTTTACTTGTAAGTTACCCCACAAAATAAAACTCACTTTTAACTATGTGGAGTTGACTTAATACTACAACCAATACCCCAGCCTCTATGCATTAGGCCCAGGGGTACAACCATTGCCCCCATACCCGACCCATTGCATCCCCTGTTGCAGGACAGCAGGCAGGACTCCTTCAGGCTGCCTCACTATCATCCATCAACCCCTGGACCCTGTAACTTACAAGCCCCAATCCATCACCCAAACCAATCCATCCTCCAAGACTACAGCTGCTTCCTAAGACACAGATACCACTGGTACCAATTGGAGGAAGAGATGTGTAGATGCCAATGCAAGAATACATTCAACAACATAAAGAGCAATATGATACCATTAGAACCTAGTGGTTCTACATCAGCAAGACCTAAACATGCCAACATAGAAGAAGCAGAAGAAAACGATGTTAAAAATGACTTTAAGAAGATAATATAGTCCTTTAAAGAAGAAATGAAAAAATTCCCTTAAAGAGGAAAAGACAAACAAAAAAATTGGAAGAAATCAATAAATCCCTTAAAAGAAAGCCATGGAAATGAAGAAAAAACAAACAGGTGAAGGAAACAGTGTAAGACCTAAAAATTGAAATAGAAACAATGAAGAAGACACAAACTGAAGGGATACTAGAAATAGAAAACCTGAATCAATGAACAGGAACTACAGATGCAAGCACAACCAACAGAATAGAAGAGATGGAAGAGAGAATCTCTGGTGTGGGGGATACAATAGAGGAAATAGATTTGTCAGTCAAAGAAAATACTAAAGCCAAAAAAGTCATAAGACAAAACATCCAGGAAATCTGAAACACCATAAAAAAGCCAAACCTAAGAATAATAGAAATATAAGGAGAAAATTCACAAAAAATAGATTCAACAAAATCATAGAAGAAAATTTTCCAACCTAAAGAAAGAAATGTCTATGAAGTTATAAGAAGGTTCTAGAAAACCAAATTGACTGGACCCAAAAAAGAAGTCCCTTGCCACATAATAATCAAACCATTAAACATACAGAATAAAAAAAAATATTAAGAGCTGCCAAGAAAAAACACCAAACAACATATAAAGGCAGACCCATCAGAATAACACTTGACTTCTCAATGGAGACTCTGAAAGCCAAAGAGTCCTGTACAAAAGTTATGCATACACTGAGAGACCATGGATGCCAACCCAGACTGTTATACCCAACAAAACTCTCAATTGCCATAGACAGAGGAAACAAGTAGTCCATGATTAAAAACAGATTTAAGCAATACCTATCCATAAATGCAACCCTACAAAAGCACTAGAAGGAAAACTCCAACCCAAGGAAGTTAGATGCACCCAGGAAAACACAGGCAATAATCCCACACCAACAAATACCCAAAAAGGGAAACATACCCACACACTACCAGCAAAAGAAAACAGGAATTAACAACCACTGGTCACTAATATCTCTTAATATCAATGGACTCAATTCACCTATAAAAAGACACAGGCTTACAGAATGGATACAAAAACAGAATCCATCCTTCTGCTGCGTACAAGAAACACACCTCAATTTCAAAGACATACACTACCTCAGAGTAAAGGGCTGGGAAAAGTCTTTCCAGCCAAATGGATTGGAGCAGCAAGCTGGTATAGCTATCCTAAGGTCCAACAAAATAGTCCTCAAACTAAAATTAATCAAAAGATATTGAGGACATTACATATTAATCATAGGAAAAAATCCATCAAGATGAAATTTCAATTCTGAACATTTGTGCCCCAAATACAAGGGCACCCACATATGTAAAAGAA
The DNA here is from genome assembly GCF_004664715.2 of Peromyscus leucopus. NCBI lineage: Eukaryota > Metazoa > Chordata > Mammalia > Rodentia > Cricetidae > Peromyscus > Peromyscus leucopus. The sequence goes on along the minus strand of NC_051070.1, from coordinate 38,638,927 downwards.
ACATTACTAAAGCTTAAATTGCACATCAAACCCCACACACTAATAGTGGGAGACTACAACTCCCACTCTTAACAATGGACAGGTCTGCCAGACAGAAACTTCACAGAGAAATAAAGAAACTAACAGATGTTATGACTCAAACAGACTTAATAGATATCTATAGAACATCCCACTCAAACACAAGAGAATATACCTTCTTCTCAGGATCCCATTGAACTTTCTCTAAAACTACCACATATTCAGTCACAAAGCAAATCTCAACAGATACAAAAAAATTGGAATAACCTCCTGTCTTTTATAGGATCACCATATATCACAGTTAGAATTCAACAACAATCCAAATTGCAGAAAGCCTACAAACTCATGGAAAATGAATAATGTTCAAGTGAATCACCACTGGATCAAGGAAGAAATACAGAAATTAAAGACTTCCTAGAATTCAATGAAAATAAATGTACATCTTACCCAAACTTATGGGACACTATGAAAGTAGTACTCAGAGGAAAGTTCATAGCACTAAATGCCTACATAAAGAAGTTAGAGAAATCTCACACTACCAACTTAACAGCACACCTGAATGTTCTAGAAGAAATAAATGCAAACTCACCCAGGAGGAGTAGATGCCAGGATATAATCAAATTGAGGACTGAAATTAATAAAAGAGAAACAATGAGAATAGTACAAAAAATCAATGAAACAGAATTGGTTCTATGAGAAAGTCAACAAGATACATACACCCTTATCCAAACTAACTAAAAGGCAGAGAAAGAGCATCCAAATTAACAAAATCAGAAATGAAAGAGAGACGTAACAACTGACAACAAGGAAATCCAGAGAGTCAATAGGTCATACTTCCAATACCTGTACTCCACAAAACTGGAAAATCTAAAAGAAATGGACAATTTTCTGGATAGGTACCACATACCCAAATTAAATCAAGAACAGATAAAGAACTTAAATAGACCTATTACTCCTATGGAAATAGAAGCAGTCATTAAAAGTCTCCCAACAACAACAACAACAACAAAAAAAAGCCCAGGGCCAGATGGATCCAGTGCAGAATTCTACCAGAATTTCAAAGAAGAGCTACTACCAATACTCCTCAAAAGTTCCATACAATAGAAAGTGAAGGAACATTGCCAAACTAATTTTATGAGGCTACAGTTATCCTGATACCCAAGCCACACAAAGATGCCGCAAAGAAAGAGAATTACAAACCAGTCTCCCTCATGAGCATTGATGCAAAAATACTCAATAAAATACTGGCAAAACCAAATCCAAGAACAAATAAAAAAAATCATCCATCATGATCAAGTAGGCTTCATTCCAGAGATGGAGGGATGGTTCAACATACAAAAATCTGTCAATGTAATCCACCATATAAACAAACTGAAAGAAAAAAAAATGATCATCTCATTAGATGCTGTAAATGCTTTTCACAAAATCCAATACCACTTCACAATAAAAGTCTTGGAGAGATCAGGAATAAAAGGAACATACCTAAACATAAAAAAGGCAATTTACTCCCAGCACTCGGGAGGCAGAGCCAGGCGGATTTCTGTGAGTTCGAGGCTAGCCTGGGCTACCAAGTGAGCTCCAGGAAAGGCGCAAAGCTACGCAGAGAAACCCTGTCTCGAAAAACCAAAAAAAAAAAAAAAAAAAAAGGCAATTTACAGCAAGCCGACAGCCAACATCAAATTAAATGGAGAGAAACTCAAAGTGATTCCATTAAAATCAGGAATAAGACAAGAAGAAGTCAAACTTTCACTATTTGCAGATGATATGACAGTCTACATAAGTGACCCTAAAATTCTACCAGGGAACTCCTACAATTGATAAATACCTTTGGTAAATGTGGCAGGATACACGATTACCTTAAAAAAAAAAAAAAAGTAGCCCTCCTATACACAAATGATAAATGGGCTGAGAAAGAAATCAGAAAAACATCACCCTTTACAATAAAATTCCAATACCTTGGAATAACTAACCAAACAAGTGAAAGACCTGTATGACACTGAGAAGAACTTTTAAGGCCTTGAAGAAAGAAACTGAAGAAGATATCAGAAAATGGAAAGCTCCCCCATGCTCAAAGATAGGCAGAACCAACATAATAAAAATTTCCCTCTTACCAAAAGCAAACTACAGATTCAATGCAATCCCCATCAAAGTCCTAACAATTCTTCACAGATCTTGAAAGAATAATACTCAAATTCATATGGAAACACAGAAAACCTAGGATATCCAAAACTATCCTTTACAACAAAGCAACTTCTGGAGGCATCACCATCCCTGACCTCAAGCTCTACTATATAGTTATAGTAATAAAAACAGCTTTGCATTGGCATAAAAATCTACATGTGGACCAATGGAATAGAACTGAAGATACTGACATTAATTCCTAAACCCATGAACATCTGATTTTTGATAAAGAAGCCAAAACTGTACAATGGGAAAAAGAAAGCATCTTGAACAAATAGTGCTCATGCTCACATAACTGGGTGTCAACATGTAGAAGATTGCAAATAGATCCAGAAAAATCACCATGCACAAAACTTGAATACAAGTGGATCAAAGACCTCAACGTAAATTCAGCTACACTGAACCTGATAGAGAAGAAAGTAGGAAGTAACCTAGAAAGCACTGGCACAGGAGACTACTTCCTAAATATAACACCAGTAACACAGACACTGAGAGCAATAATTAATAAATAGAACATCCTGAAACTGAGAAGCTTCTGTAATGCAAAGAACACAGCAAATAAGATAAAACAACAGCCTACAGAATGGGAAAAGACCTTCACCAACCGAACATCTGACAGAGGGCTTATGTCCAAAATATATAAAGAATTCAAAAAACTAGACAGCAAAATACCAAACAATTGAATTAAAAAATGGGCTACAGGTCTAAGCAGAGAATTCTCAGCAGAATTCCAAATGGCCAAAAGACATTTCAGGAATTGCTCAACATCCTTAGTCATCAGGGAAATGCAAATCAAAATGACTCTGAAATACTATCTTACACCTGTCAGAATGGCTAAGATCAAAAACACTGATGTCAGCTTATGTTGGAGAGGATGCTGAACAAGAACATTCCTCCACTGTTGGTGGGAGCGCAATCTTGTACAGCCACTTTGGAAGTCAGTATGGTGTTCTCAGGAAATTTGGAATCAATCTACTTCAAGGTCCACTCTTGGGCATATACCTAAGGGTTGCTCAAGCATACCACAAGGACACTTGCTCAACTATATTAATAGCAGCATTATTCGAAATAGCCAGAAGATAGAAGCAACCTAGATTCTTTTCAACTGAAGAATGGATAAAGAAAATGTGGCATATATACACATTAGAGTATTACTCAGTTGTAAAAAACAATGACATCATGAAATTTGCAGGCAAATGGATTGCACTATAAAATATCATCCTGAGTGAGGTAATCCAGACTCAGAAAGACAAACATGGTATGTACTCACTCCTAAGTGAATATTAGATGTAAAACAAAGGATAATCAGGCTACATCCCACAGCTCCAGAGAAGCTAGGAAACAAGGAAGACCCTAAGAGGGATGTATGGATCACCTTGGGAAGGAGAAACAGAGGAGATCTCAATGAGTAACTGGGGATGAGGGGTTGCAATAGAGGGTAGGGAATGGAGGATGAAAACATGAGGGAATGGGATGGTCGATCTGGGGGCACATGGAGTGGAAGAGCAATGAAAGAGATATCTTGATAGAGGGAGACATTATTGGGTAAGGAAGAAACCTGGGGCAAGGGAAATACCCAGGAATTCCCCAGGAAGACCCCAGATTAGACTACTAGCAACAGTGGTGAGTGTGTCTGAACTGGCCTACTCTGGCATTCAGATCAGTGAATAACCTAACTGCCATCATAGAGCCTTCATCCAGTAACTTATGGAAGCAAATGCAGAGATCCACAACCATACACCAGGCTGAGCTTCAGGAGTCCAGTCAAAGAGAGGGAAGAGGGATTATATGAGCAAGGGATGGTCAAGATCATGATGGGGAAATCTACAGAGACAACTGAACCAAGCTCAAAGGAACTCATGAACTTTAGACCAACAGCTGTGGAACCTGCATGGGACTGGACTAGACTCTCTGCATAAGTGAGACAGTTGTGTAGCTGGGTATGTTTCAGCGACCCCTGGCAGTGTGATCAGGATCTATCCCTGGTGCATGAACTGGCTTTCTGGACCCCATTATCTATGGTCGGATCCCTTGCTCTACCCTGATAAAGCAGAAAGGGGCTTGGTCCTCCCTCAAGTGAATGTTCCAGGCTTAGCTATTCTCCCAATGGGAAAACTTACTCTGTTGGAGAAGGGAATGTGAGGAGGGGGATGGAAGGCGGAGGTGGGGGTGTGGAGAATGAGAGGAGGGATGAGAGGGGGATCTGTGATTGATATGTAAAATGAATAAAAATTAATATTTTAATTTATTATTAAACAGGGAGTTCTGATGTCAACATTAAGAAATTTATATATATATATATATATATATATTCAGTGATCCATCCACTGTGTGATGTTTTTGCCAAATCATAATCCATCAATCTGAAAAGCATCAGAATCACTTTGAATTAAGTACCATACATTGGTAATGGGATACACTATTGAATTATTCTACCTTATACATTCTATAGTTCCATCTTTTCCTTTCCAACTTTTCTTCTTAAAAAAAAAAATCATATTTTACTTAGCTGTAGACCACAATGCTTGATTTCCTTTCTAGTTTGCAAAGAGGGAACACTTAGTGTTCATCATTGTTCCCTCCTTGTTCTAGAATTTTACAATGTAGCAGAAAGGAAGTTGAGAACTCTGTTATACAGGATCTGATACACTTTTTATATTCAGGGTTAATACAACAAGAAGAAGGAAACCACCTTTTCAACTTGATATGAATAGAATTTTGATAACCTAGTATCTCTATGTACTAGATATGAATGAAAAAAAAATGTTCTTATTCTTATCCAGCTTATTATATTTTTAGGAATTTTCTTATTTTTATTTGCTTTATTATATTTTCAGGAAGGCAATAAAAGAAATATCATGATTATTCAATTATCTATACCTTTAACAGCTTATAATTAACACCTCTTCTTGTTCACAAAGAAGTTAAAGATCTTATTGTTAGTCTTTGAATTTATAATTAAGTTATTTCATTAGTTAGAATTACCTTGAAAATGTGTGTCTGGCTGATCATTTTTGAAATCTCCTAAACTTTTGTGTCTCTGTCTACATAGGCCCCTTCCATTGCTTCCTGAACTTCTTTCTCTTTCCTCTCCTTGTCATTTAAAGTAACAGCATGACTGGATTTCTATTACATTGTAGGAGTGTATTAAAGTAGACAGGGAGTTCTGATGTCAACATGTAAGAAAACATACAGGGAAGATATTGAAGAAATAAATCATTCTGATGTACAACTCACTAAAATATATTGTCATAATTTTTAAAAAGAAAAGTTGGAGTGGGAAAAGATGAAACTATAGTATGGATAAGTATAACTTTAAACATCATAACCCAGTTACAATGTATAGTATTTAATAATGCAAACTGATTCTGACAATAATGTTTATATCAAGAAGTCTGTTTTCGTCATGTGAAAGACCCTCTGTGACCATAGGGCAACTCCTCATGAAAGCTACACTATTCCATATGAGATGATTCTTCCTAGAAGTGAAGGATACCATAAAACAATCTAATTTTAATTATGCTGAAAACAGTAAAGGTGAGAAAATTAATTTTTTCCATAACCTGGGAACTATGTTAATCTTTCTTTTCCTTTTTCTTTAATTCCAGTCTTTTTCTTCTATTGAAAATAGATAGTTTACATACAATATATTCTGACTTATGGTTTCTTCTTCTTCCAAGTCTTCCAAATGTCTCCCTACCTCCTCCCCTATCTGAATTTATACCCTTTCTGTCTCTCCTTAGAGGAAAAGAAAAAAAAAAAACAGGTATCTAAAGAATAATCATAAGATAAAATAAGATCAAACAAAGCAAACTAGAATAAGACAGAACAAAAGGAATCCCATAGGGACACAAAACTAGAAGCCATAATATCTACTTGATGGACCTGTGAGTGATTGTCCTTTTTTAGTAAAGCATTTGCTTTCACAACTGAAGTTGAAAGGGATTCTCAGGTATCCAAATTCATTGATGTACTTTCTACCAAGAACCCAACAAAACGTCATGTGTGTGCAATTACATATCTTACAATTAAAATCTGTTGCTAAAAGTATCATATTGAATTTAACCATATGAATGCATTTTCTTAAAGGAAAAAAAACATCTTGGCAATATAAGAAATGCAACTTCTTTCAATTTCAATAATTACTTCCTTAATTCTTATTAACTCTAATTATAACAGAGGTACATATTTCTCAAGGCTCACCAATGCCATTTGTATGAAAAATTCATTAAAGACAGATGGAAAGCATCAATTGCTTTGAAACTTTAATCCATATGCCATAGCAACAATGGTGATACACAGCTTCACGACACTGCAAAATTTATTAGCTTTCCAAAGACAATTTGATTGTAATTTTTTCTATATGCATGTTTTTTCTATTTCTTCTATCTACAGTTATTCTATAAAATATTTTTATCCTTATCAAACAATTTTCAAGAGGATCAATTAGTGGATATTTAAGCAATTCCTGAATATGTAAATATAGCCTCCCAGTATTTTAGATTTCAAAATACTGAAATTTTCACCTCTAACATTAATACAGGCAAACAGATTTAAATACGGAAGGAAAAATTATTTTTACTTTTTATTATAGAGACAAGGTCTCACTATGGAGCCAAAACTTGCCGCTACTTTGCCATACTCCTGTTTCAGTTTCCTGAGGATGGGGGTTACAGTCACACATCACTGCCAGACAAAATATTGTCTTATATTGAGGTATTACTTCATATATATCCATATATTGATGGATATGTATATTCACATATAACTTAACTTTTATTTCTACACAAGAAATCATTAGAAGTATTATTTGTAATACATCAATATATATTTGTTTCCTTCTTTCTATTTATAGTTTTTGAAATACTAATAAATATGAATATTCTCAAAGAGCCAATCTATTTTTATTTATATAGCTGTATCATTATATTCTATAGAAATTTATGACATTAGTGCCTGTATGAAGTTTTACTTCCAATCCACTTTTCTTAACACCATATTTCTCCTCTATGATTACTTTCATTTCCAACCTTCATGATGTGTAAGTATCATTTCTAACAACTCCATTAACCTTGATCTTTCCTGTTCTGCACCCAGGAAGAATTCCAAAATTCTTCAACTTCACACTTCTTAAATGTCTAATGTGACACTTGATCCCATTTTATAGAAGCTAAACAAGATTTCCATTTTCTTTTCTCAATTAATTTTGAGGGTAACCATTGAGAATGCCTAATTTGGGTTTATAAGTATTTAAATGAGTTAACTTATTCAGCTATCTGCATATATTTACTCAATATTACTAAATTATAAAATTGTATTATATAATATTTACCCTACTGTTTTCATAAATCCATATATTTAATATAAAAACAAAAGTCCTAGAATACATAACTAACTAGCTATTATTATCATTTGAGAGCCCTTTTGGGAACCTTTTTTTATGGCAGAGAAAGAACAGAATTCCTTTTTTTAAGAATTATTTATTTATTTTACATATGAGTGCTCGACCTGTCAGTAACCATGTAATTGCTGGGGAATTGAACTCAGGACCTCTGGGAGAACAGCCGGTGCTCTTAACTGCTGATTCATCTCTCCAGCCCAAAAGAACAGAATTCTTCTTGATGCTCTGTTATCTTTCTCTCATCTTTATAGCTTCCTGTTATTTTTAATACTTTACATATTCTTTAAGAATTCCATATACTTACACAGTATATTTTGAGCATATACATTTCCCATTTTACCAAGTCAAGTTCTCCTAAACTCCCTCAACACTTCCCATCCCAATTTATTGGGTCTGGTTTTTTAAATCCTTAAGTCCAGTTGATGCTGCCTATGGGGAAACAGTTTGTGGGATCAGAACACAAGTAATGTCCTAGTGGCCACCATGCCCAACAAAACTGACTCTTGCTACCCAGCAGCAATCAACTGTCAATATCTCCTTAGTTAGAAATGGTTCCTAATGAGCAACAATTCCTCTACCTCATCACTGCTGGAATTTTCATAGGCTTCAGTTCACGAGTGCAATATCTTTGTCATATCCCAGACCTAGCACTTCACAGCATTGTCCTATCCTCCAGCTCTTACAACCTCTCTATTTCTTCTTCCACAATGTCACATGAATCTTGGGGGGAGGAGGTTGAAAAATGTATCCCTTTTTATGGCTGATTACTCATTTTCCCCGTTCCTCAGCACTCTGACCAATTATGTATCTTTGTATTCATCAGTATGCACTGTAAAAGTTTCTCTGACCAAGGTTAGAGTACCATAAGTCTACACGTATATGCATAAATACTTATAAAGTAGTTTAAGAACATGGTCATGTAGAACATAAAAACAGTGTATTCCTCTGTAGGAACTTCCTAGACTTCCATAGCCATGGGATTTTGACCAAGTCTACAATATTGGCATGAGTTCCCTCCTGGAAAGCAGGTCTCAAATATGATATGAGAGTGATTAGTTACCTCTATTACCATCATGCCACTATTGAAGCACTAGACACATTTTTGTCTGGAATGTCAATATTGTAACACATGGGGTCCATCGCAGAGTGAAAATACTGATGTCATTTATCCTTCAATGTCCTTAAAGGCACCTCCAATTTCTGTAAAAAAAAAAAAAAATTCAGAAGGGAAGGAGTATGAGACCAGATTCTCTACATCCTGCAAACTAAATTTATGGTCTTTTCAATGATGGGATCTTGTGTTATTTGGAGAACTTCTAAGACCTTCCTGACCAATAACTCATATAAAGGTGCCTTATGCTTGATTCTTTGTTTAATAATCTGTGTTTCCTGAAAACAGCTTTCTATATCCTTGGAGGGTAGCCCTATTCAAATGTCTTTTTAAAGTATATTTTTAATTAGCTTACAAAGTAGTGGGTTAGTAAAATTTTTCATATATAATTTAGTTTTGGTTAATCTACTCTCTACCACATCCTTATCCCTATACTTTAGCCTCCCACACACTTAAACCTTAAACATCAAGTTGTTATCTCTCTTCTTTCAAGTGTGTTCTCCTATCTATTTTTGTTGTATTTTTAACTGAATTTGTGATAATAGGTTTCCGTATGACTTTTAAATATACCTTTCATTTTGGTTCACTCTCACTCCCACCACCTTGTTCCTACTATTACCCCAACCTCTCCGTGCTTAAACCTATATTCCCCTTAATATCCTCCCTCCCTAGTTTAACTTGCCTACATTCTGTTCCCCTCAGTGCCTTTAAAGCACATCCTCTTAACAGCCCCTCTCTAGTTTCCTGTCTTCCAAATGTTCTTCAGTTTAAACACACAAAACAAAAGTTACAAAGCCAAGACTCACACATGAAACATAAAATGTGGTATATGTACTTGTGAGCTTTATGTACCTCACTCAGTAGTTTTTCAATTTCATCCAATTAAAAATAAATCTCATAATTGATTTTTTTTTACAGCTGAATAAAATTCCTTCTTGTATGTTGCCTTATTTTTATTATCCATTCATCAGTTGATGGACATCTAGGCTGATTCCAGTTTCTAGCTATTGTATGTGGAGCAGCATTTAATATGGATGCACACTTATCTCTGTAGTAAAATAAAAAGTCCTTTGGGTATATGCTTTGAAGTCATGTAGCTAATCATACAGGGGTTCTACTGCTGAATTTCTAAGCCTTTAGACTGCTGAAACAGAATTTGTCTAGTTTCTTTTCTGCTGCTGGTGTGACAAAGCACCCTGAGAAAATTAGCATAGGGAAGAAGGGTCTTTTAAACTTACAAGTCTAAGCTTCAGCCCAGCGTTTTGAGGAAGTCAAAGCAGAACTCAAACAGTTTGTCATACCATATTGGCTGTTGGAGACAGAGAGAAACACAGTTGAATCCATGCCACTTACTGACTAGCTCATCTACTTTTCTCCATTCTTATACATTATAGGAAGCTCTGCCAAGGTGATGGGGCCACTCATAATGCCGATAAAGGCCTATGTCTCCCTGAATTAGTCAAGAACCGTGACAATCCCATAGACCTGTCCCCAGGCCTACTTGACCCAGACGTTGTTTGATTGAGGCTCTCATCTCAGGTGATTCTAAGCAGTAGCAAGTTTATAGTTAAAATGTGTCACTTACCAGTCCTCAGACTCCTGGATGCTAAAGTTGTGAACTACCATGTAGCATGAATCTTAGAGAGTCTTCTTAATAAAATCAAACCCAGGGCCAGTTATTGGGGTGAATACTGGAAGGTCAGAGAGACAGAACAAGCCAAAGCTATCTCACCTCACCAGTTCCTCAGCTGACCCTATTTCCTCAGACTGGAAGCTTCTGTGTCCTCATCCCAATGGCTCTCAGCTGAACTGCTGCTTCAAAGCCTGAAAGCTTAACCAGCTGAATGCTTCTAGTTTCTGGTCCTCACGCCTTATATACCTTTCTGCTTTCTACCATCATTCCCTAGGATTAAAGGCTTGCTTCCTGGGATTAAAGGCGTGAGTCACCATGCCTGACTGTTTCCAATGTGGCCTTGAACTCACAGAGATCCCAGATGGATTTCTGCCTCTGGAGTGCGAGGTTTAAAGGCGTGTGCTATCACTGCCTAACTAGTGGCTTTTCTGTTCTCTGACCCCAGATAAGTTTATTAAGGTACACAATATTTTGGGGGAACACAATACCACCGCACTACCACGTCGATTTTATTGTTCATGTTTCTATTTCTCAACACCACTTTATTCACAGATTTTCTTCAGTACTATGAATTAAACGCTTTTGTCTTTTAAGAGATTTACTCATTTGTTGAAAACTAATGCAAAAGGCATCAGATTTAGCTATATTCTACCAAAAGTTGTGTGTGAGGAAGGGTTTGCTTTCATAGCTGCAATAATGTTGGTTTTTTTTCTTTTTTTAAAGCAAGATTTGTAGGAGTAACCTTGCTCTCTTCAACTCCTCTGCAATGTAAGGGTATATACCTTCCCTCCTATAGGAAGGGAAAACCTTTAATATACCCATAGAAAAGAGATGGCCTCAGGGCTAGCTCCCAGCACCTTGATCTTGAATCTCATACTCTCTAATTTTATGGGAGAATTCTTTCAAGACATCCCCTTTCTTAGGATTGTAAATGTACACATGTATACATTTTAAAAATTTTTACTTTTTCCAGATAATTAATGCCTTCAGTAATTAACATTACTTTAATCTTTAAGAGGAACAGATATTTTATTGATTTATTTTATGAGTTCCTTTAATAGGAGCTTTTGATTTTTTATATGAATATTCAACCATTTCCAAAACTAGCTTTGTGTCCATCTATTAATCTGTGGATGAAATCACCAGCTTGTCATTACTCCTTCATCCATTCATAATATACACATTAACACTGAATCAAAGCTGGGCAAAGTCAACAAAGACAAGAGATATGCCCACGATACCCTGAGGATCATATAGTACTTGGTAAGATGGTCACAACAATAAATAGCAAAGTTTATGGGAAAATGGATAGAGTATAGTAAATGTATAAAGAGGGAAACAGGAAATGTTAAATATTTTGTTTTGTCAGTGTTAATCCTGAAATGATAAAAACAAGTACAAATGTATTAATTAAAGTCTTATTTTTATTTATTTCCAGTTAAGACTGAAGATATCTTTAGACTATTATAATTATAGTCATATAGTATAGTAATATATTCTGTATTATAATATTATAATAAGAGAGTATATAATTCACCATTCACTATACATATTATTACTCTCTTCTCTTCAGCCCAGAGTGGGAAGGGCTTCCTGCTTCTTGTGGTCCTGAGTGGAGGCCAGGGCTTCTCTGTTAATGATTGGCTTTCCTTAACCCAGCCCCAATTTTTGTGATAGTCCTCAGTCCCCTCCTTGAAGGGCTCAGACCTTGTATAACACAGACATCCCCAGTCAAGACTTCCTCATTCTTTCTCCTAGTTTCCTTATGCTGTTTTTTTTTTTTTTTTTTTTTTTTTTTTTTTTTTTTTTTTTTTTTTTTTTTTTTTTTTTTTTTTTTTTTTTATTCTCCTGTCTGTCTCTCTTTCTTCACACTGGGGATCAAACTTAATGTCTTCTGCATGTAACTGCTCCACTACTGAGCTCCACCACAGCATGTCCTTTTGGTTTCTTGTTTGTAATTTTTTGTTGAAGTAGACATGCCATTATTCTCCTCTTGAAGCCTTTTCTTTCTTTCTGAATTATCTTTATTTTCCCTACTTTTTCTTCCTTAATTTTGAAGGTGATGGCCTATGGTCCTTGGCCAACTATTCTTTTTTCCTCATGCACATTAAAACATCCGGGCACTGGCTGGGAAGTGTTATTTTTAGGCCACTTACTGGCATTATGTTTTTATTAGTGCATATGACATATAAAGAGTGGTTGGTTTCATTGTGACATCTTTATACATGTATATAAAATACTTTGATCATATCCATCCCTAATCCCTTTCCATCCCTCTCCTCCTGTCCATATTTTTCTTTCATTTCCCATCAAATATTGCCATTATTGTATTGAAAAAGATTGATATCTTATAGAAATGCTTAATGAAATATTTAGGATAAAAATATGACTGGGGTTTATGCCACAATAACACAGGAGACAGGGAACAGGAAAGATGATTGGCAGCAGTTCTCACGATGGAGTGGACAGTGAAAGAGTGTGTGCCAGTGTGCTGTGGTACTCCTTATTTGTATCTCTACCTACAACCCCCAGTAGAATTGTCCCAGTTCTGACTGGGTCAGGACTCAGGCTTCCAAGCAGCACTGAGGTGCACTGTGGGTGGCCCCAGGGAGCTCCCAGGCTGGTATCATGATAACTTTAAAATTTGTGGGAAATGAAACCGCATCTGTCAGTCACAGATACTCATGGGCAGTCACCTGGGTTTTTAGAAGACCAGAGGCCTGTTTTTGTGTATGTTTGATGTCTCATTAACACCAAATTACCTTTTCTTATGTATAAAAATCTGACACCCTCTGTTTTCTCTGTAGTCCCCAAGTCCAGAAAAAAAAAAAAAAAAAAAAAAAAAAAAAAAAAAAAAAAAAAAAAGAGGGTAGAAAGAGAGCACAGCTAGTTACTAGTGTGAGGTCATCTTTGCAAGAGACCCTTCTTTCCTACCCCAAGCTGTCTGCTGGGATAGGAAATAGGGGTCTCAGACAAACAACACCCCAGCCAAAGAACACCTCAACCTCAAGATGTTTCCATTCTGGTGTCATGACTCAATAGGGGTGTGTCTCAGGGCAGTTGAAGCTGGGCTGGAGAGACTGGGCTTCTCAGCAAAGAAGACAGTTGCAGTGTGAGACAGGAGATGGCAGATCTGCAAAGCAGAAAGCAGTACAGGGTGCTAGGTCAGCTTGCCCAAGAGATGTGTGTGTGTGTGTGTGTGTGTGTGTGTGTGTGTGTGTGTGTGCGTGCGTGCGTGCGCACGCGCACATGGGGCAGGTGCTGGAGGCTGGCATCAGGGCGGGCTTGGAGCCTAGCCAAGAGAAGCCACTTCTTGTCAAAGCTAGAGAGCAGAGTTGCTCTGCAATGCATCGTGTGCTACACTTCTGTGGATCGGGCATGAGAGCCAGGGCTGTCCTTAGAGGGGTGTGACCCTCTGCAGCCACCCAGGGAGCCATGCTTAGAAAGGCCAGAGCTCACTTAGTACTTGTCTGTCACTATCTTTTGTGAGTGTGGTATGTGTGTGATGTGTGTGCTCATACATGTGTGTGGAAGCTAGAGGTTGGTGTCGGATGTCTTTCTTAATTACCCTCTGCCTTCTATATTGAGACAAAGTCTCTCACTAGACTTCACCATTTAGGTTAGACTGCCTGGCCAGTGAGCCTCCAGTATCCACCTGTCCCCCAACCCCTCCAGCACTGAGGCTGCAAGTGTAAGCCTCTGGCTTGGCTTTTATGTGAGTGCTGGAGACCTGAGCTCAGGTCCTCATGTTTGAGTAGTCATCCCTCAGCCCCCATAGTCTTTATCTTCATGTTCTTGATACCTGAACAAGGGGACCTGCATTTTCATTGTTTGCTGCCCCCCCCACTAGTTATGCAGTGGGTCTCATGGGGTGGGGGTGGGAGGGTGTCTGTCTTGACTTGTCACCCTCACTGCTGTTATTTGAGGCAAGTTGTACCACCCACCCACCCACCCACGGTTCCAAACCCCACATTCTGGTGTCTTTCAGGAAAGAATCCTTAGCCAGAGAAAGAAGGCATCAGGATCTAGGACTCTACAGGCTTGAGATTCAGTGTTGCTAGCAATACGCAATTGCTGTGGAACAATCCTTCTGGACACTATGAATATGTGTTACTCTCATTGGTTAATAAAAAGCTGACATGCTGGTAGCTGGGCAGGAAGTTGGGTGGGAATGTCAAACTGAGAATGGTGAGAAGGAAGAAGGCAGAGTCAGAAGAGATGCCAGCCAGCTGCTGAACAAGCAGGACATGCGGAAAATGAGGTAGCAGGCCATGAGCCACGTGGCAAAGCATAAATAGAAATATGGGTTAATTTGAGTGTAAGAGTTAGCTAGTAACAAGCCTGAGCTATTGTCCGAGCATGTATAAACAATACTAAGTCTCTGTGTGGTAATTTGGAAGTAGTTGCCAGGACAGGGAGCAGGCAGTCAGGACAGAAAAACATCTGTTTACATATAATAGTGATGGATCCCCAGGCAGCCACCTGCCCTTCTTGTTCTCAGTTTCTTCACCTGTCAAGTGGATGTGCTAATACTAGACCCACCTGCCTCAAGGAATTGCTATGCACTTCTTAGAACAGGACTCAGGGGCTCCGTGCTGTCTCTTGCATTGAATTGGGCCCCAGCACCCTGTGTTTGGTAACAGTGTCTTCTCACTGATGACTCCAAGCACAAGCTAATGGGGAAAGTGACTCCAGAATATGACAGAAAGGATGTGTGATGTTGCGTCATCATAACACTGAGTCTGATTGGCAGCTTTGTTGCCTGGATGCGGTTGGCGCTCTGGGCTTCCACAGAGAAGCAGGGCAGCCTGCTTGCACTGAGCCCACGCCTACCGGTGGGTGTGTGGACACCAAAATGTGTCTCACAAGAACACGTGGGTAATCTTCTCTTATGGTCCCAGTTTAACTTCAAAATGTCTCCCCGGTGGAGGGTGACATGATTGTTGTTACCATCTCTTGGAAGGCTTTCCTCAGTACCAGAAGTGAATTAAATTCTTACCCAAGTTGCAGATTTCATTGCTTTAAAGATTTATCTCCTTAGGTGATTGTATAGGGGTGTGTGTGTGTGTGTGTGTGTGTGTGTGTGTGTTGCAGGTGCCCTTGCACATGCATCGGAAGCCAGAGGAGAATGTTGGCTGGCTTCCTCTGTCACTTTTGCCTCTGTCTCTGTCTGTCACACGTAGGCTGGCCAGCCTGTGAACTCCCAGGATCTGCCAGTCTCTGTTCCCTAATGCTGTCATTACAGGCACATAGAGCCAAGCCAGGCCTTTTTTGTGAGTGCTGGGATTTGAACTCAGGCCCCCAGGCTTGCATAGGAAGCTCTCTTACCTACTGAGCTATTTCCTCAGATTCCTTCCACCTTTTCTTCCCCCAGACAGGATCTCATGCCTCCCAGGCTGGCCTCAAAATCACTATGGGCTGAGAATGATGTTGAACATTGACCCTGCGGTTTCCCTCTCTCAAACCCCAGAATAACAGGCATGTACCACTGCACCTGGTTTATGAAGTGCTGAGAATCAAACCTAGAGGAGGGGAGGGGAGGGGAGGGGAGGGGAGGGGAGGGGAGGGGAGGGGGGGAGGGGAGGGAAGGGATACCCTGGAACTGAAATTACCATATAAAAAAGTAACCATGTAAAAAACATATATATATATATATATACATATATATATATATATATATATATTTTATTGAAGTAGAATTATATCATTTCTTTCCCTATCTTCCTTCCAGCTCCTCCCAGGCACTCTTCCTCAAACTGCCTTTCTGGTCCCCCATCCCTCAAGTTGATATCCTATTTTTCTTTGTTATTGTTGTTGAATATATATATATTAACCATAAAGTCATTTCTCCAGCATGTATAAACTTATTTATTATCAACTTTATTAATATTGTAGAGGCTAGGATTTCCTCTGATTACTACTTAAGATCATAAGGCACTGAATAGTTTATATAATTGAAGTCATTAAAAAGAATCAGCCAGTGAAAGAGATTTAGTGATTATAAATGGACACCTAACTTCCTAAAAGAGCCCTGTTTGGTGCTACACAATCTAATTTGTATGTCACTTTAATTTCACTTAGTATGATTGACATGTACATGAAATTTTCTTTGATCAAAGTACTTTCTATCATGTTTTTTTAATGCAAACCAAATTTTATTTGATGCAAATTATGATTGAATATGTACAACAAGTCATGTGTTTGAAGATATGATACTTGAATATCTGAAATGTTTCATTTTCAAACTACTGTCATACTTGCCTTTGAGAGAAAATTATGTTTTCTGTCTGTGTCATCAATCTATTTAAAACTATAAGTTGCAATAATCCTTTAGAATAGAAACATCTATCCATTGTAACATTGTGCGTGAGCAGCATTATTTCCTTCATACACTCTCATAAGGAATTATACATTGTCATTATACTTAGTAATTGTGTTGAAAAATATAATTATACATTATGATGCATTTTCAGCATTATACATAATTAACCTGAAAACAATTATGCCATGAATAATTCATTATTTATTTTTAAAACTTTCTTAGAAAAAGCAGCTCATACCAAGGAAATGTTAGACTTTTTAGAAAGGATGAAGAACCAAATAGAAGCCACTAAAATAGCAACTTTCTCATAGTTTGTCAGAGGGAAAATATACACGTTCTTACATAACTTAATGAATGCTACGCTTGGCTGATATGCAAAGCTTGCTTCCATACCAATATGTTGAATCTGAGAACTCTTTGGGAGAGAGGACTCATGGAAAAGTACATTCTATTAGCACTGTGAGGCCTTCCTTTAGCTTTGTCGTCACGAAAGACCAGCTGTCCTGTTAGCTGATTTTCACAGACTGCTCCTCTTCATGCTAAGTTATTTCACTAGGAAGTGTATCTAGGCATTTCACCACATGGCTTAGTTTGTACATATCAGATTTTGTGATTCAAGTATTCTATTTTAGTATGTCTCATAATATGCGATCATTCACCGACTGGAATTTATTCTAACTCATTTTTGTTGTTAAATTGTATAGACTTTCCAGAATATGTTTAAATTGTGGAAAAATAAAGCCTCAGCCAAACTGTAATCTATAACATCTATCAACTGCACTGTAAATCCCAGAGTATATCATATATATATATGTGTGTGTGTGTGTGTGTGTGTGTGTGTGTGTGTGAATTTACAATTATCCTACACAATTCCTTATGAATAATTAAATTTAAAACTTCTCTCTTTTTTTCAAAGTTAAGAAAACCTAGTAGTCTAAGCAAAATAAAATCTGTCTTGAGATTCTGGAAAGGAGATCTATGCCAGTATAGGAGACTGAAAATGATGAAAACAAAGGAATGTGTCCAAAGAAAGATGAATTACTCCAAGAGAAGGAAAAGAAACAAGAATTCCACACAGCTCAAATGAATAACAAGCTAGATATTTATACTTAGTTATAAATTTCTCTAACTTTATTAGAGAATATTCAAGGTTATATCAAATTATATTTAGTTTCTGTGTCTGTCTACCATATGATAAGCCTGAGACATGGGTATACTCTCAAGATCTGGAACCTAATGTACAAAGAAAATAAAACTTTAAACATAAATTAATGCAATTTTGAGTTTTATTAACTGTGCAATGGGAAAAACCTGATTTTAGGTTATAACTTAGTGGTATAAATTGACTTTGCCATCATGTACTATTACCTAAAACAATCTATTTTCTAAGAATTGTAATATTGTCTCTTTGTGTATATCAATGAAACCGATATCTAACCTTCAAGAAAGAGGTACCTATTCCAGAGAAGATAGGTTATATAACATGAAGCTCATTGAGAAATGTTGAATAGTTGCAAAACAAATCAAGATAATGTTAACAAAGCATAGAAGCAGACATTGTATGTCAGAGTATACAATATCTGATACTTGTATGATGATAGCCCATAAAGATGTCTTAGAATCTAGTTCACACCACTAGGCTTCCCTTAACATCTATCTTAAAAATGTGATCTATAGTTGCTATAAATCACATTTACAAATTTATTCATAAATCATTCCTTGATAGCAAGCCAATACATTAAGCTTTGTTATATCAATACACAGAGGGGAAAGTAGGGAGGGTTGTGTGATCATTGTAAAATTTTACTTTCACACTTAGAGTCAAGCTAGAAGTAGGGGAAACTTGCATTACTCACTGTAGTTCTAGAATTTGGGCTCAACTTATTAATATTGTATGATTAATCTAAATGTTTTTATTACAATTCCATTTTTCCTTATTTTTCATTGCTAGAAATTACTCATATTACTTGTGTGGTTGTATTGTGTTCCCCAAAATATTGTATACTCTAATAATTTATCTGGGTCAGAGAAAGACACACTAGATACAAAGCTAGAAAATAGTGCATCACACTTTAATCTAGCATCCAGAGATAGAAATCCTCTGATCTCTGTGAGTTCAAGGCACATTGAAATAGTCAGCATGGTGATCACGCTTAATCCAGAAAGCTTTAATCCCAGGATGATGGCAAAACAGAAAGATATATAAGCGTGAGACAGAAACTAGAAGATTTGCTGGTTCAGATTTTGCTGTTAAGCATTCAGCTTTTGAGCGTAGTTCAGCTGAACCATTGGATGAGGATGAGATCAGACCTCAGTCTGAGGAGACAAGACAGCTGAGATCGCGAGGTGAGATACTGTGCTTGTTCTGTTCTTGATTTACAGCATGGAATAATTGCTGGTTTGATTTTATTATAAATTTTAAGATTCTGCTAAAACTTGTACAGTACTGCTATGATAATATTGAGATACTGGCAATATGATTTTCATTGTGTAGCTAGAGAAAGAATGACCAAAACCTAGACAAAGACACAACAGACAAAATACACCTAATTAATATTGCTAATTAAGTCAGAGCTACTTACCACAACCTTGAGACAGAATGAGAAGTACCTCAAATGCCAACTGCTTGGAAATTACCCACATCTCCAGATGGCTGCCCCTTGTCTTTCAAAATCACCAGTCTGAATGCTTGATGTGCAGTATATTGACGCATTCTTGGAAATGCTGCAGGCATCTTGAGAAACACAAAAATTACTCTTTTTTTTTTGGATTCTATCTCCACAAGGAAGTACTGTCTCCAATACTCCAGGTAATTTGTGATTTTGTGGTGTCAATAGAGTTCTATTTTGTAATTTGAACTTTCAGACTTCTAGCAGGTTCAGGAACTCCAATGCCCCATGTTTACATTTCTTATAATCACTGTTTACACAAACACACACAATTAGAATTACATATGCATAAATTACATATATAATAAATTATACACACACACACACACATATATATATATATATATACATATACACATATACATATTTATGTAGTTAGAATTGGTCCAGAAATTACTATCCAGCCCAGCCCTGATTACAGGTGTATACTACCACATCTAGACTATTACTAATATTTTTGCAGTATCTTATCTCCAGTTGTCTGCCTTGTTGTTCTATTGTCTATCATTTTCTATCATTTTACTTTGTATTACATAATATAAAAAGCACACCTATACATTTTAATTTGCTTAAATTACACTTATTTATTATGGTATAGTTTTTGATTGATTATAGTCAAAATTATGTTTAATAATCTTTGTTTTTCTGATTCAGTGTCCAAAAATACATATCATGTAACTCTCAATTGATATTTAAAATTTCATGTTTTTAATATTCAATTTCCATATAGAATAGTAGTTTGAATCATTTGCTGTATGATATTTTGTTTGTGTTCTGATGAATAAAGCTTGCCTGGAGATCAGAGGGCAGAGTCAGCCACCAGTTAACCATAGGGGCCATGCAGTGGTAGCACACACCTTTAATCCCAGCACTTGGGAGGAGGAAGCAGGAAGATCAGGGATTCAAGGGCTGTATGAGATTGATCAAGTCTAAAAGAGAAACAGGGCTACTTACCACAGCCTTGAGACAGAATGAGAAGTACCTCAAATGCCAACTGCTTGGAAATTACCCACATCTCCAGATGGCTGCCCCTTGTCTTTCAAAATCACCAGTCTGAATGCTTGATGTGCAGTATATTGACACATTCTTGGAAATGCTGCAGGCATCTTGAGAAACACAAAAATTACTCTTTTTTTTTTTGGATTCTATCTCCACAAGGAAGTACTGTCTCCAATACTCCAGGTAATTTGTGATTTTGTGGTGTCAATAGAGTTCTATTTTGTAATTTGAACTTTCAGACTTCTAGCAGGTTCAGGAACTCCAATGCCCCATGTTTATATTTCTTATAATCACTGTTTACACAAAGCAGGAAGATCAGGGATTCAAGGGCTGTATGAGATTGATCAAGTCTAAAAGAGAAACAGAGGCAGTGGTGGTGGCTCACACTTTTAATCCTAGCACTTGGGAGGGGGAGACGGGATCTGGCCTATTCAGTATGATGATTCAGAGTCAGGATGCTCCCATTAAGTGCGAGATTTTGAAGAGGTTGGAACTCTCTGGTATCCCGCAACTCTGCTTCTCGGATCCTTCAGCTCTCAATTTTTATTATTAAGACCAATTAGGATTGTGCTGCTTCAATCATCCTTTTAACATCCTTATCCATGTCCCATAAACCAACATCAATACCACTACCACCATTATCAATTTTACGTTTGTACAATGTTTTCCTTTCTAAGTGTAGGACTTACTTGCATGAAACTAGGGGCAACACAAAGTTTTTACTGTTTGCACACAAGTTTAAAAGAGGAAGAAAATTAACTTTAGTGTGTTAGTATCAATATTATATCAACAGCCTCCATCCTTTATCACGATGTAATTAATGACAGTATAAAAGCATTATTGACCAAAATTATTTACATGTCATTAAAATACTAAGTGTTCTGGATTTTGGTTTCATCCACAGTTCATTAGACTTTTATAAAACTTACCTCTTAGTGTCCCAAAATGTGTATTATAGAATTATTAACCTTAACCTATGAAATAGCTGTGAAAATGAAAGCATTGTTCTAGGACTGGAGAGATGGATCAGTAGTTAAATGCAATTACTATTCTTCAAGAGGATTCATGTTCAATTTCCAACAGAGGTTGGATTATGATAATCTTCCAGGGAATAAAATGCTTTCCCTTGGCCTCTATGAGTACTAAGCATGCCTGTGATGTAAGACATATATGCAGAAACAACGCTCATATGAGGAATAAAATAAAGTAAAAGGTTGTATATTCATTATTTAGGGCCACTGGCATTTGGAGCTAAAATTAGAATGCATCATATTGACTCCAAACTAGCAATATGGCAGATACTGTTTGTTCATTTCACATGTGTGACTGTTAGCAGTTTGTGAATGCTCAATATACTTTATCTGAAATCTTTTCCGATGTACCAAATTTGTGTAAATCTTCCCAGGTCTTCTCAGTTTTGCACCGATAGTCCTCTATTTTAAAAATCATATTACTTATTTCACCTTATTATTGTTTCTGATGTTTGCAAACATAAATATTAGAATATAAAATTAATAAATTCTACAAAACCAAAGTTCTTGACCTTGCCATCTGTTTGTATAGCTCTTTTGTACTTTTTTATTTTAATAATTAATTTTTTAATTAAAATATAATTTTTCCTTTTCCTTTCTGCCCTCCAAATCCTCTCATATAACTCCCTTGTTATCTTTCAAATTCATGACCTCTTTTTCTTTAATTGTTTACACATACACACACACACACACACACAAGTTATTATGTTGTTATGAAATATATAAGCACATCCTGTTCAGTCTGTATTATGTTCTTTGCTGGTATGTGAGTCCATAGCTGACCACGTGGTATTAGATAATTCATTGGACATCTTTTCCCTAGGGAAAACTGTTTCTCCAGCTCTTGGCATTTTCTTTTGGTTTCCATCTTTTTTCAATAGCCTTGCAAAGGTCTGGACACAGCAGTACTTCAAAGCAAATTAAAAAGCCAGACAAATATAAGCAAATGGAAACAGTGAAAAGGACAGAGGCATGTGAAGTAGAGAAAGGTCAGAGAGAGAAGCATTCTGTACACTTCTGTCTAGTTTCTTTATCCATTCATCTCAAAGATATTTCAGGTCACTGTTGCAAACTAAACCTCATTATGACGAACCTTTTCCTCTTAGGTTTCCAGGAATTTTTCCCACTTGGTGTGTAATCATAGAAAGTTTTATTTTTAGTTATATTTCTATTAATCGTAAGTTAATGAAATACTATTTTAAAAGGCAAGAGGATGTCTCATCACCTCCTATATCTCATCATCATGGTTTTACAATCAGTGAGCTTCAGACTGTGAATACTTTTGGTTTTGTTTTCTAAACTAACGTGCTTATTATTTTGCCCTCTTTTCTCCTAATATCCTCACGGAACAAAAGACACATTTTGTTAACAAGTCTGTATCTTTGCATTTTTCTTGTGACATTTCCTTATTTTGGTATGATTTTATGTTACTTCGCGGATAGAAGCATTTAATTTTGAGATTTATCTTTCCCCAAATTTTAAGATACTGAAATTAAAGGGGAAAGAAACAGCCCAGCGTTTTATTGAGGTGGAGAGCTAGATGTTGGGCCTCATTCTGTTCATAGTAGTTAACAGGTGTGAATTGCTTCCTCCCCAGTATAAAATGCCTGCTGTGAGGGCCTTTGTTCACGTCATGCTGCTTTCAAGTTCTATTATGACTACGAAAATACCTGAATCTACTTTAATGTAATTTTAAATGCTTTGCTGCTTTGAATAATGTTTACTTGTGAGGCCTTGCCTGAAATAAAAGTGAATAAATACAGCAAAGCAAGAGTGTGTGCTGCCTACTATGTACAAAACTGGTTTTTGAAAGACTGCTGGACTACTGTGCAGACAACAATGTCCATAAATTATATATAAGTACACAAATGCACAGTCTTTTTTGAAAAATGTTTGTGTGTGGTTTTGTATACATTCATTAATTAGAAAACTTGCCTCGGCACTGTGTTATCTAGTCGGAACATTTGCAGACTCATTTTTCCTTATCCATGTCCCATAAATTATAAAATATACCAACTATTTATATAGAATTCAAATTGTATTTTGCATTACATGTAGTTTAGAGATGATTTACAGTAAATAAGAAGATATACATTGGTTATATTGACACATTTATAGAAAGGCCTTGAACATCTATCTATTTTTGTTTCCACAAGGGGCCTGGCTGGAACGGTCTTCCAATTATGTTAATTGTTCCTTATGTCCCATTATACTATCTGTCTTTGGGTTCTCAGCCTTCACCTGGAAAACGATAAACACTTGGTGACAATGATGGTCATATGTATTGATAAAATTTATGCGTAATGATAATAAGTAATTTCTTTTAGAAAAACTAAAATTGCTTCATGGATTGAAGAGCTTTCTAGATCACTTTTTGAGTTCATTTTGAACCATAGATTGTAACCGGGATGCATTGTTCTCAAAACAAGTAGGTTTAGAAAAGAACCTGAATTGTTATAGTAAATGTAACAGAGAGTGTAACACTTAAAGAATAAATGCCCTTGATACTTGTTAAAATGATAAGGAAGCTCATGCAAGGCTATTGTAATAGATGTTAAGAACAACATCGTAAAGGTTAAATCAATTTGAACTTAAAAAAGCCGAGACAGAAGATCTGAATTTGCAACAAATGAACAGATAGAGGGTGTAGGTGGTGGGAACATTACCGAGATTTAGAATAAGATGTCATTTTTTTATTTTATTTTTGAGATTATAATGTGAGTATATAATTTTCCATTCCCTGTCCTCCCTCCGAAACCTCCTATATACCCATTCTTTCTCCCTTTCAAAACCATATTTGAAACATTATTAGTATGCATGTTTTTAGGGATAATCATTTTGTATTAGACAACTAATTGCTGTACTTTTTCATTGGGAAACTATTTCTCCCACTTTCACCACTGATTAGTTACATAGAGTTGAGGTCTCATGGACGATCTTCCAGCCATTTTGGAATGTCTAATTTTGTTCTTTAGCTCACATTTGAGCCATGATATTGGTGAGAGTTTTTGGGTGCAGCTTTTAACTTTATAGGGAAACACAATCTCAATAGAGAACGTACTGATCCTATGGTTCTTTCAAACTTTCCATTCCTTTTCCTGTAATGTTTGCTGAGCTTTAGAAATGGGAGTTGTTTTGTAAATATGTCCATTGGGACTGGTATCTACAACTCTTCATTTTGATCTATGGTGATTTTTTTTGTAACCATCTCTCTGTTTCAAAGAGCATCTTCCTTGATGGTGGGTAAGGACTACACTTATCAGTGTGTATAAGTACAAATATTTAGAGTGTAGTGAATATCATGCTATTTTAATAAAGTGGTGATTATAAGTTCTCTTCCAAGATTTATGACTTAACTAGTCTCAGACAGCTAGCTAGTTTTCTACTACTGGATTTATTTCTCCCTTGTTGATTGAGTCTTAAGAGTAATTAGAGAGCTTTTGGTTAAAACCAACATATACATGCCCTACTGCACCCTTAGGAGTATCATGTCATGTTGTTTGTTGTTGTGGTTCTTAGATGTCATAGATGGGTAACACTGTTGTTTGCTCTTCTCCTTTGGAAGCTTGCATGGAGCTTTCTGGTACTGTGAAAGCTAGTATACAAGCTAGTATTTAGAAGCAATTCAGGTCAGTTCCAGCTCAGGGTGCCTCTGAGCCCTGTATCTGAAGTGCATGGTATCTGAAGTAGCAAGAACTTAAGTTCTACTTTTGTGGGGTAAAAGTAGGGAAGTAGCAATGGCCTATGTGTTTTAGGAGTCTTTTGGATAACCCTGACAAACTGAAAAGATGGCATTTCATGTCTTGCTGTCTGGTCATCTTTTGTTCTTGGAGCAGACATTGCTAGCCAAGAAGAGAATACACAATATACACACACACACACATACATATACATATTCATATACATATATATATATATAAACATACATATATACACACATATGAGAGTGAGAGACTTACATGTATTTTTTTTCTTTTTGGTAAATGGTTAATAGTATGATTCTTTATGATTTTTTCACATCTCTTTGAGGGACTTAATTGTTGAAACATTACAAAATTCAGAATGAGAATGAGTATATATATATATTCATATATATATTCAATATATATATATATATATATATATATATATATATATATTCAGAAATTTCCTTTTCTTCCTTTGCAGAGGCCATACCTATCTTCTTGGTATCATTGTAATTTTAGTACATGTACTGCTATAGTGAGCACTGGCATTTCTTTGCAGACTGACCAAGCAACAGGCTTCTAACAATTGATGGATCAAAGGTTGGACTTAGAAGCAAAGTACAAAGCTAACTCTTAGGGAACAGGGCCTAGAGAAGCCTGACTAGAGTTTGGTCAGGAATATTTTTGCCTTGTTCTATGGTAAGGACTAGAGATGGTGTAAGATGACTGTAGTTAAAGTCCACATAATTGTTGTGGGATGTTCTGTATGACAAATGTGTTGCTCTGATTGGTCAATAAATAAAACACTGATTGGCCAGTGGCTAGGCAGGAAGTATAGGCGGGACTAACAGAGAGGAGAAAAGAAAGAACAGGAAGGTAGAAGGAGTCACTGCCAGCTGCTGCCAGGACAAGCAGCATGTGAAGATGCCGGTAAGCCACGAGCCACGTGGCAAGGTACAGATTTATGGAAATGGATTAATTTAAGCTATAAGAACAGTTAGTAAGAAGCCTGCCACGGCCATACAGTTTGTAAGCAATATAAATCTCTGTGTTTACTTGGTTGGGTCTGAGCGGCTGTGGGACTGGCAGGTGACAAAGATTTGTCCTGACTGTGGGCAAGGCAGGAAAACTGTAGCTACACACAATAGCTAGAAGACAGATGTGGCACTGCAGCCTGAGACAGAGAGGCAGGAGTGGGTAGGGAAAAAATGATGTATTGATGAAGACAGCAGGTGAGCTATGACTTAGGATGCCCTGGCACCGTAACTTTGAATCTGAGGTTGAGGGTATTTTTTTTTCCATACATGAGGGTTTATATGATACTGGTGCCTTATTAAACTAACCATATCCACCATTCGTATCCACAATGTTGGAGCTGTTGAAGCCTAGAGAGTTTTCACTACCAAAGTAAGTAAAAAAATGAATGAATAAATAATTCAGAACAAATATGAGTGGTATGTTACCATGGATAAAATGTGGGCAGAATTTGAAGAAGTTCATTGTTCTCACAGTTGACTGAATTCTACATCTTGGAGTTGGAATTGAGAGTGATGAAGTTGCTGATGTTGTCAAAGGCCAAGGCATATGAAAGTGAGAAAATTAACAACAATACAAAACAAAATATCAAATAAAGAATTTGTATGTATAGAACTTCCTCTTGAAATAAATGGTATAATAATTCCACCTGCCATAGTTCAGGTAACTATTAGGCAGTATCTAAGTAGGAGGAATTTGCATAGCTATTTCTAGCCCTTGGAAACCCCAGAATCAATACCTGGGTGTACCTTGACAGACTGATGGTTGAGAACAGATTTCAAGTAACAGTAAAGGAAAATTTTTGTATAAGAAGACAACAAATTGTGATAAAATACAATTAGAAAGAAAATTAAACACATTTGTGACCTCAGTGAGGCCTTTTGATGAGGAAGCAAAGCTGGATTGGGGAACTACTGCAGGAGCTGTCGATGGCTCGGCTGAATGAGCCTGCTAGAAACTTGTTCATTCTATCTCTTGACGGCAGATGGTGAGCTAAATTCAAGTTGTGTTTGCACTGTACTTGGCCTGAGATTCATTCACTCTCAATAGGAAATATAGACAAAAGACATATTTTTGCTATATTTGATTGAGTTGGAGCCAGAAAAGAAACAAACATGAAGAATATACAATTAAAAGTGACTTTAACGCCAAAACATTGCTAAGTTATATGTAGAACTTTCCATATCAGCTTAGAAAATTACTCCCATTCTTTGATTTTCCATTACTGTGAGACTGAGGTATTTCATATTATAACAGATTTTCATAGTGTCAGCAATTAAGTATCAGGGGGTGGTGGATTTTAATTTAGGTGGCTTCTATCCTCTCAAACTTGAGAGTCTATAAGATGTATTCCAGTGAAAGGTGGGAAAGAAGTCATTTTACTCAATTACACTGTGTTTTCTACTTCACTCATATTAGTAACCACTTGTGAAGACAAATACTTGAAAAATATACATTCAAACATGTTTGAGGCAATGCGTTCTACATTTTCTCATAAAACTAGAACTTAATGAGCATACTACAAGCAAGAACTTTGATACACAGAAAATTTACTTAACTTGAATCAAATGCTGACACATAAATACTTGATCAAACATAAGTGTAATTATTCTATGACATATATATATATATATATACATGTAGATAAATTAATTATGTATTGTACTATACAAAATATATTTAAATAACACAATTCACGGTTAAGAAACACAGATTTGTGTATTCATTTCATTGACATTTTTAACTAATGGTTTATTGTTTTAATATTTCCAGTCTCAAGGCATTAGATAGGATCTTGGTGTTGAATATATTAACATGGTGTAGCTGGGAAGAAGCTGCCTACATACCCTTTTTCAGAAACTTAAGCCATATCTCTAAACAAACATAGCAAATCATCTGTTCATATTTGAAATGATTTATTAAATTCAGTATGGTCTGCATGCAGATTAGAAGACTATGTATACATTTCCAAACTTACCATTAGTATAATCAGAGTTAGAAAATTTAGATTCAGTAAATGGTATATGTCAGCTCACAGAAGGAAAAAAAAATCTTCCAAGTTAACGTTGTGATTAACACATAGAACTTGAAGTTACTTATTAATATACTTTGGCACCTGGACTTGCTATTCTCTGATCCTCTACAATGAGACACATTCATTACTTATGATGTGATATCTCATTGTATGTTATGTCCATAAAATCACCTTGAATTCAAAAAGATACAAATCCATGCAACATAATTATTTATTGTAAACCTTCACTCACCTTTATTATCTGGATAAAGTATCTTTAGAATATGAACCAATATTTTAATCATTAAGTTGTAGTGAACAAGACATCTTTCCTTATACTCTAATTTCAAACTGTCTGATAAGGTAGATGCTTGCTTACATTAATGAATTAGTGATTCTTATTATGCAGGCTTTGAACTGAACTTAAAGTTTGAGTTTCCTATGTGATCTTGAAGACTATAATACAAAGTATATACATTTAAAAGTAATTTCATTAAACATAAAACATGCTCATTATTCTCTTAGATTTAACTTTCACAAGTTAAAATAATATAGCTATTCAAAAATCTAAAGAAATTTTTTTCTTCAGCAAATTCTATACTGTGAAATACACTATAAATGAACTATAAACATGAATGAGAGACATGTAACCATCATTACATTTTTTTCTAAGACTATTTCTTTGCAGAAACAGACAATATAAACAATCTGTATGCCACTTCAGGTTCACTTGGAAATGTAAATCATATTGTTGTCTTTCAGAGCTGCAGAATAAAGAATGGCTAGCTCTAAAAACAGACATAAAACTAACATACAGAGTGAGCATGCTGTATTTAGGAACACATATGTGCATACCTATACATGAATGTTTGAAGCAAAACTTAATGAAAAATAAATGTGAAAGAGAACAAAGAGGGTTATATGGGAAAGTTAAGAGGGAAGAAATGGAAAGAAAAATGTAATTAAATTATAATGTAAAAAATAAAATCAATAATAAAAATAAAATAGGCACATATATGTTCAACACATTAATTTCACTAAGAAATAGATTGATTAAAATAAAAATATGCAGCCTAAACAATAGTATTGATTTTATCTAGTAGCACATTACTGAAAAGATGTCCTTGCTCTTCCTAAATAACTAACCATTATTATATGCATACAATAACAACTGATGAAAAATGAAAGGAGGCCTTGAGTTTAAAAGAGAGGAAGAGGGCCGGGGGTTCATGGGTGGATTGGAGAGAGGAAATGGAAGGAGAAAATGATATAATTATATCTGTATTCTAAAATAAAGTAAAAGAAGTAACAAAATGCAATTATTTTTAAACTTAGTGAAACACACACACACACACACACACACACACACACACACACACACACACATGCTCTCTCTCTTTTTCAAGTTTTCCCTTGCTCTATACAGCTATTATCCTCCAGCATAAATAACTGGAAGGCTCCTTTCTAAGGATAAAATTGTTATATATCAAATCACATTTATAGTGTCCTTAGGCTCATCATTGTGAGTGGGATGCAATGGATTCAAGAAATACTTTCCAGATGTATAAATCAATTTTGGAATATATCAATGTGAATGTGCTAAAAAGTGATGTATAAATGCTGTTTCTAGGTAAGAATCAATGAGCCTGTAGCTTGGTTATATAAAAAAAAATGTTCAACTGAAGAACATGGGTGAAAATTAATTAATTAAAAATGTAATACTTAAACGATTTATTATATATATATATATATATATATATATATTTGTGCACATGTGACACAAGTGTTCTCTGAAAGAGAGCAATTGTCTTACCAGCTGAGCCATATTTCTGCTCATAAAATTTAATATTTTATAACCTTCATAATTTATTTTCATAATGTTTTTCAAATCTTCCACTTCTTTCATCTACTTTTGCACGAGGTAAAATTCTTATTATAGCTGATTCTGTAGCTTTGTTCAGGGTCTCTCTATTTCCAGCAAGCCTCAATCCTAAATTATCATCTCATATAAAAATGCTGGGCTAGTCTGCTTAAGGCAAGGACTTGAAGGATTTACTACCTTGGTTTAATACCATCAATTTTCTAACCCCAGTACTAACAGGATAATTTTCAGAAACCTTGTCTTTTTACTCAGGCTTCCAAAGGATGTGCCTCCACAGTCTTTTGCCTCATCTAATTCTACATTTCTATTTTCCCCTCCTTACATCTACTTACTGTCCCTGTAACACACTCCGTTTTTACGTACTTCTGTTCACACTCATTCCCTTTCTTAAATAGCATTCTTTATCCTCTGCTTATCTTCCTTCATTAAGTCTTGCCCCAGCACATCTAGTGTTTATGCCACAGAGACTTCTCTGATGCCACCTGGAAACTGCCTTACTGACTTCTGGGCATGTGTATTACTAATCAACGGCATCATGTTCCTTCATAGAAGTTCATGATAGAAAACCAATTTTGTAAGAAAAGAAATATTCCTAGCAAATGTCAGCTCACCTTCAGGTGTCCTGATAGAAATCATCAACCTTTCTCTTCAGCCATGCTTCAAGTTGGATTAAAAAGAAGGGAGCCTTCATCAGGCAGCCCATGCTATACCAAGTTTCCAGTGCAGCCAGCATGCCTGCCAACACACTGTATGGCAAACTATACTGTGAGAATTTTAAGGTCTTCATTTATAAGTATTATCTTTTTGCTTTCATCTCCCAGGAATTACAGTGTTTTAGCTGAACATATCCTTTACTTAGTGTTATTTCTAGAACTCTTAGGTTGCTGCCCTGGCTGTAATCGTTCCTGATGCTGTTGTACCATTTCACTATTTTTTTTTCTCTTCTGTGCCATATTTGTTACTTATTTCTAACTTATTTTACACTTTTCTATTTTTCTCTGTGTTGTTATACTAGTTTCCTGCTATTGTGACAATTGATGATGAGAAGCTTTGTGGTTGAAACAATCACACATGCATAACATTATCTTCCTGGACCCTGGTCGTGTGAAAGGGTGTCTCTGGATTCCAGCCAAGGTGTCAAGACTGGATTTTTGCCTGAAAGAATGGGAAATTCATTTTCTTGTTTGGTTTTCATGATCACTTCATTCTTGTGCAGATAGTTTGCTCCATCTTTAAAGTGAATAAAGGTCAATCATGTCTTTGGTCTGCTTTGCTCCTTCCCTTTTTAAAGGCTCCATGGACACTTCATGCTCACAAAGAAATCAAAGACAACCTGGTCATCTCAAGATAGGTCAATCAGAAATCTGGTTCCCATTTATAACCTTAATGCTGCCTGAGTCTTCCCATGTTGTTAGCCCATGTTTGAAGACATGGATGTGGTTATCTCAGCAGGCTTATTGCTCTCTTTACATCAGCTCACATAAGCTTTTTTAGAACAATGTATTTCACATATGGCTTATAACATAAACAAAAATAACTTTAATGTTCCTTAAAGTACATAATTTATACTTTTAAATATATTATAAGAAGTAAAATTTTCTGGGACTTTCAAATCCTGACCACATTTTTAACTGTATCTGAATTTTAGTTAAAATTTATGAAGTAAGATTATTCTATCTCCAGATTTACACAAACATGTACACATCTTTATACACATCTACACGAAACATTAGAGATTCTAAGTATTTTAAATTAATGTCCATATTATATTTTTCCATTCACTCAAATGTACCTTTTCCTTTCACCTTAATATAATTTTCAGACTGACCTGAGGTAAATGCTTTAGGCAGATACAAGATACATGTTCTAGCAATAATTATTTAAAGACAGGTTCATGTACTGGAGATCCAGTCCCAGAAAACATGGGAAAACAAATCAACTAAGGTTCATTGTTTAAAAACAGTTAAATGCCTTCACATCTTGTGGAATAAAGGAGATAAAATACAGGTCCGACTTTAGTGTACAGGAGATGGTGGAAGTGCTACTTTGTGACATTATTGGAAATTATTTCAGTGACTTAGAAATTTAATTTTAATTAACTAGTGAGAGTAGCTTAGATCAACCCTATTATTTTCCAATCTTCTATGCTAATTTGAATAAACCACATAAACATCACATCACTCAAGATTTATGTTTATTGATGATACTTGGAAAATGGAAAATATAAATAATTTAGAATCAAGTGAAACTTCCTATCCCATTTTTATAACTGGCTTTAAACACTATGTCCCAGATTCAGAGCATGAAACTGTGAAATGGTAGACTGTGTGCAGGGATGGTTTCCTAAGCTGCTTGTCATTACAATCTCCAAGGACATTTAAAAATCTTGATGCTCTGGTCAGAGCTCCAAGTAATTAAGCTGGAATCGGATTCCAGGTCACATCTCAGACTAATAAAGTCAGAGCTGGATTTCAATGTGCTGATCTAGAAGCAGAAGAGTTCCAGCAGCATTCATTGACCATGTATCAAATATGTAGATAAACCTTTATCTTCTAATTGATTCTCTTCATTCCCTTCTATAGGATCTCTGGATATTTAATACGCCCCTCAATTTATAGCTCATTCCAATGATTGACAGGGTGATCATTTCTTTGCTTATCTTTCATTAATTTTGCTGTTATTACTGTTGTTTGCTTTGAGGCAGGAACTTTCTACATAGTTATGCTGACCTGCAATTTGATATATAGGCAGGTTATGGTGATCTCAAACTGGTTACCCTACTGTTCAAACCTCCTTGGTGCTGTTATTAAAGGAATATACCATGATACTTGACCCAATTTAAATTTTGAATCTTTTCATTTTTTTCTTCAGATTTTGTCTGCAAATTCAGTTTTAACATTCATCGACATTAATATTTTCCTATGTTTTTGCAATTTGACAAGCTAATCAGAAGTGTGCTTACATATGTTTTTGTTCATTTATTATTTTTTAATTTTTTTGATATTGTAATATGATTGCATCATTTTCTCCTTCCAAATCCTCCTATATAACCCTACTTGCTCTGTTTCAATTCCATGGCCTCTTTTAACCATTAATTGTAGTTACATACATATGTATATGCACAGACATATTCGTAAAAGCATAAATACAACCTGCTAGTCCTTATAATGTTACCTCCATGTGTGTTTTCATGGCTGTCCATTTCGTGTTGGATAACCAATTGCTGTGCTTTTCCCTCAGGAAGGGGATTTCGTCCACTCTCAGAATTCCTTAGTTTTCTGTAGTTCTGTTTATTCATATTTTGATGTAGAGTGTCTTGCATCCCAGGCTAGCCTCATACTCATTGTGTAGCCAATGATGGCCCTTAACTTTTACTTCTGTTTCCACCTCACATGTACATGATGAAGACATGTGCCGCTATGAGCAGTTTGTGTGCTGTTAGCTATCAAACCCAAGGATTTTTGCACACCAGGCAAGCGCTTCGCCAACTGAATTACATCCTTTTTCCAGATCTTTTTTTTCACCCTTCCTTTTTTTGTTTATTCTTTCTTTCACTATTTCCCTTTAAGTATAAATGCATGTAAGGCAAATACCCTACCCCAGACCTAACTGGAAGCTCTTCATTTCAGTATTACTTTTTTTTTTTTAGTAAATGTACAGAAATTGAATATTAACATGCTAAGCAACTTAGCTTTTACAACTCAGAAGTGTGAGTAGAAATTTTTAATCATAGATGTTGACATTTCTATGCAGCATTTACTTCACACAGGACTCAATTTTACAAGGTAGGATATGTTACTTTCTTTTCAAAAACAGATCCTACGTTAGTTACTTTTCTATTGCCTTGATGGAATGCCATGATAAAGGCAAATTATAAAAGAAAGCATTTAATTTGGGTGCTTCTGATTTCATAAAGTTAGAGTCCATGACCATTATGTCAGGAAGCATGGTAACTGGCAGGCAAGCATGGTGCTGCCACAGTAGCTAGAGAATAATCTGGATCATCATTTTGGAGAAAGAAAGAGACCTAACTGGGAATGACATGGGCTTTTGAAAAACCAAAACTGTCCTCAATTACACACCTTCTCCAACAGGACCACACCTCCTTGTCCTTTCTAAGTAGTTCCACCCACTGGGGACCAAGTTTTCAAGCATGTGAGCTTATGAGGGCCATTCTCACTCAATCTAACACAAGTGGGTAAATTGTAATATATATATATATGACTTGGCATAGGTCACACAGTTTTTAGATCCAAGAATAATGATTATGAACCAACTCAGTCTGTATTCAGAGCTTATGCTCTTAACCATTCCACTGTTAAAAACATATGGACAATGACAATGTAACTGAGCTCTTAGTAGCAGCCATCAAGATCCTCTTGGGAAGGGATTTGCCTAGATGTTCTTCTCCTTCAGCTACAGAAATGGCCTCTCACTAGAGCATCAGAAAAACACAATATTCCCCAAACACTAAGAGGCAGCTGCAGAAAGCATTTTGTAAACATATGGTATTTGTATAATTAATGTTCAAGTAGAGAATTAGCTTACAGTTGCAGAATTACAGTTAGAAAACCTGAAATTTCCAAAGCTGAAGATGTCAGACTTCTTTTTCTCTCTCTAAAATATCCAATGCCAGTTTTCTTTTGCCCAATGGATAATTGAACAGTAGCTGTTCAATGGATCTTTAAGAGCATAAATATTGTTTTCACTCACCTGTTTCATCTCATTCACTTGATAATCAAGATTTTATAAGTATAAATACTTTTCAGGGTAAAAAAAACCCTCCAATACTAAGGTATACCCAATATCTAACCCATCTTCTATTTTCTAAGGTAATGTTTCTTAGAATAGAAAGCTGATGGAATATAGTAGTAAGCAGTTTACATTAATCAATAATATATAGCATTTCATGAACTTATTTTCTCATTTTATTTGATATACAAGGTCACAACTGAAAATTTAAGTATTTTAATTATTACTGACTACAAGAAATGAGAAGAATCTTGGATTGTTAAGCAGACATGTTTGCCTAGACATAAACATTAATTTAAAACAAGAGTTTTCTTTTTGATATGTGTGTTGTGTTATGTGTGGTGAATGTGCTTGTTAGTGTAAGGGTAGAAGGCATCTGTGTGCATGTGTGTACTTGTGAAGGTAGAATCCAGAAATTGGAATCATTTGTACTTTTTGAGAACTCTCCATCTTTATTTTTTAAAGCAAAGTCTCTCACTAAGATGTAAGCTCATCAATTTGGCCAGCTTGGCCTGCAAACTCAGCACCATGCGTCTCTTGATCAGGGCTGGGGAGATCTAAACTCAGATCTTCATGCTTGCATGGTGGACACTTCTCCAACTAAGCCATTACCATAGCCATGGATTTCTAACAGTGCTATGAACATGACTCCACCCCCAATGCCTACCTTTTCCATTTACCTTTGACAATATAAACAGATTTACTTAGTTTTCTTTTCATTTCTCCTCCCTAGACATTTCCTTCAAAACTGGTGCATTATTTCAGTTGTAACATAGAACAGTATATCTGTAGGTATTACATAATCATTACAAGTGGGAGACTTTCTGAGAACCAGAACTCACGGGAACATGTTAAAAGGTAGACATAAGGTTCTCCACT
Organism: Peromyscus leucopus; assembly: GCF_004664715.2. NCBI lineage: Eukaryota > Metazoa > Chordata > Mammalia > Rodentia > Cricetidae > Peromyscus > Peromyscus leucopus. The sequence goes on along the minus strand of NC_051070.1, from coordinate 38,603,314 downwards.
ATTTCTGTGAATTTATCCCAGGATAGCTGATAAATTTCCATATAAAAGAAAATATTTAGTATGAATTGTATTCATTTTAATTCATTCATATTAAAATTTTCAGGTCTAAGTATTTGGTGGTAAACATCATTAAAAATAATTTGTACAGCAATTTCATGGATCTTGCTGATACTCTGGATATGGAGCATGAACAGCACCAATTTCAGTAGTACAGGAAAGAGGTTTTACTTCATATGCAAAAGATTCAATAAAGAACTGTAGTACTAATCTCAATTTGATGAAGTATTTCACATACATGAGCCAAGCTATCATTAGAGTCTGGAAAATGAGAGCCTTAGAAACACCTGACCATCAGAGTATCTGTATTTTATTAACATCATTATATTTACATGTATATGTCAAAAAAAACCCTTTGGCTTAGAGAAGTAAGAAGATTTTTTAAATTATGTCAATAAGGAAGATGAAAAAGAAAAAAATTAAGGCAAAAGATACAGGGAAACATGAAGAAAATATGAGAAGAAAGCTAGAAGGGAAGTTGTGCTAAATGAAGTTCAACTTATGAGAGGGATTAGTAGGGTGATAAACACAACATGTCAATGACAAGCATTGGTCTCTTTGATTTTTCACTATTGATAAGGACATATATTTTCATGAGTACAAAGAAATGCTGGCTGGGGCATTTTAGTGCATATTCTTTAGTGTGATCAATGTGTTGAAAAAGTTACTGGATTGTGCGAATATCAGCAGTGATTTAAAACAGACATAGGATGACAGGACAAAAAGTCGAGTAAAGAAAAAATGTTAGCCAAGCAAGGGTGACGACCTGAGTTTGATTCCTCAGAACCTATGTGAAGAAGGGGGAGGAGGAGGAGAAAAAGAAGAGGGAGAAGAAAAAGATGAAGAAGAAGAGGAGGAGGAGGAGAAGGAGGAGGAGAAAAAGAAGAAGAGGGAGAAGAAAAAGATGAAGAGGAGGAGGAGGAGGAGGGGGAGAAGGAGGAGGAGGAGGAGGAGAAGACACTAGTGACAGCATGTAATTGCTGTCCCAGCACTAGTAGCCACATGTAATTGTTATGTCAGTACTGAGGTAAGGGAGACAGGCAGAGTCTTAGGGAATCACTGGCCAGCCAACCCAACCTAATAGATGAGATTCAGGGTATTGAGAGACCTTGTATCACAAAATGAGATGGATACTTTTCCTGAGGAGTAACACACAAGGTCGTGCTGTCGCAGCAACAAGCACTTACACACAAGTACATGTGCACCCACACACATGCATTCTCACACACATTAATACACACACACACACACACACACACACACACACACACACGGTGGTATTTTATTTGTACTGAAATGTGATTTTAATTGTATGTTAATAAATAAAAAGTTGCCCGGGGGTCAGAGCTATTAGATCCATAGCAAGAGCACTTGGTAGACAGAACTAGGTAGATTTCTGTGTGTTCAGGGATACAGCCAGCATTGGAGACATATGCCTTTAAGACCTGGAGGGCTGTACTTACCAGCAGTGACGAGGCAGCCATGTGTTTGGGTTTACAACCAATGAGAAGGCAGAACAGAAAGACTATATTAAAGACAAACACACAGGAAGTAGGTCTCTTTCGGAGAGGTAGGACCACCGCAGGAGGAAGGGTAAGGTTTTAGCTCTGAGCTCTGACCTCTTGGCTTTCTCTTTTACACTGGTTCTGTGTTTCTTATTTAATAAGACAGTTGGTTACATCTGCACACACAAACACACACACACACACACACACACACACACACACACACAGATACATACACCCACACTTGAGACATGACACAATGGTTGGAAAGAGTGTCAAAAAATCAATTAATGCTAAACATTTCATTTGTCCCAACATCTAGCCATTTAGTCATCACATTTAGGTAGGCATAGTCCCTTTCCTCACACAATTGTTAGTAGGAGATAAGAAATAATTCCTAATCTGTGGTATCTATGTATGTACAAAGTAATGGTCTGCATAATAACGAGAAGAAGCCACTCAGAGGGTCAGTAAAATACTGTTTTCTCGAAACTTCAATGAAAACCTGACTCTCTTTGATATGGCTATGTTCTTAGCACAGGACCACATGGTGGCATCAAATGTCAAAACCACAATATTTGGCAACCACAAGTGAGGCAGGCAGTGCCCAAAGAAAACTGCAAGGGATTTCTCTCATACTTAGATTTCAGGGCATAACAGCTTGATTCCTCTTTCAAAATATATCAAACAAATTCTCTCAGCCTTGAAATAACTTGAATTCTTAAGAATACATAAATTACAAATATGGCGGTATCAAACCCATTTAACTTCAGAAATTAAGTGACTCACTGGGCAATACAACAAGCTGGAAAATTTGAAAGCAATGGTTTCTCATAGAAGCGGAACTCTAATTTGGATAAAAGAATAGAGGCAGAATGAAGACAAGGTCCCTGTCTCTGAGTAATTGTTTTTGTTACTAATGGGCAAGGACTGTGTCTTGTTATCCTGCAGCAGCATTACAATATGTGGCAGCCTCTAACTAAATCAGAAAGGAGGAGTTAGAGGATATGCAACCATTTGATATATTGTCTTCTGAAGCACCATTGTACCCAAGGAAGCCAAATAAATAACATTTTGAGAGGTGAGGATATGTATAATTAAATTTAACTGAAAAGATAAAATAACCACTTCTCATGCTGCTCTATCTAAACTTTCAACCTTGCATCTATAAATATAAAACAGAGTCTGGCTGTTTATGCAGGTGTCAAAGTTTCCTGAAGGATAGGTCTTAGTTATTAATAAATCATAACGCATGAGAGGGATATAATGTAATATATAGGCTAAGAAATTTTACAGCCATAAGGAGAACTCTCACCTGCCTAGAAAGGTAAATAGCTCTGGAGAACTCGAAGTCACAAGAAACCAGTGTCCTTACTCTGCATTTAATTTCAGCATTTAACCTTGCATTGGTTGATCTATTCTTGTTGTGTGTGTCTTTTATCTACATCATACTGTGAGTATAGCAAGAGTAACAACTATATCTTCTCTACAATCCCATTTATAGCTCACAACACTTAGCAGTCTGCAGGTACCTAAGTGATATTGATAGCCATATCACACTGGGGTGTGTTTGATCTTGCATGCCTTGGGTAAATCAGAACATTATGTTGTTGCTGCTGTTTTGTGATCTTTTTCCCTACTCATATATTTTCGTGAATTTTCTTCAGGATTATCAGGTTGTATTTCTGTATCAAATGAATCCCAAGAGACATGATATAGTATTTAAATTGTTTACATGCAAGTACATATGGGTAAGACCCTGCCTGCCAATGCTTTGGTTTGAGAAAGTAGGAATAGATGCTAAAAACAGGGAGTGTCTAAACCAAAAAGATCAGATAGTTACTAGCCTCATGGTTTTCAGTTTATAAGATTTTAAATGGTAGATATATAAAGGTCAAGAAAATACCCCAGGCAGCAGTATGAGAAAACACACAAAAGACTTGAAAACATCAACTTCTGGGACAAGAAGGTGATTGCTAAATTTGGATGAATTATGGCAGGACACCAGCCATCACATTGCAGTTCTGACTGCCTGACATCTGTTGGCTGACTTAAAAGTCTGTGAGCAAATGAGAGTAATTTGAACATGTATCACACAGGGTTCTGTGGGCATATATGTAGAGACCCAAGTGTGGAACATTCTGTTACCTGTCCTCGGAGCCTTGACGTATATTGACTTATTGGCAAACTGTGAGTGAGTGAATCTCTCACTTCTGCTGAAGTTTTATTCTTGTATGTCTGACTAGGAATAAAGTGGAGAAAACCTAATAACACCATCAAAACTTCAAAGGTAGGGGAACTGGAAAAATGGCCCAGTGATTTAAAAGCACTTACTGCTCTTACAGAGGACTTAAGTTTGAATCTCAGCTCACATGTGATAGCTCGCAATGGTGGTAACTCTAGTTCTAGGGGTTCCTGTGTCCTTTTCTGAGTTTTGCAGGCACTGGGCGCATGCACGGTGCACTTTAAAACATGCAGACAAAATGCTACTACATATACATACATTGAATAAAAGAAAACCTTTCAATGTTAGTGGGAGGTGAAAATGCAGCATTAAAAATGAAGAGTAGGGGTGGGGATATGGCTTACTTATGGAAGAACTTCTCTTGAAAGCATGAGCTCTGAGTTGAAATTCCCAGGAACCACCTAAACCATATTTGAAAGCATTTCTCATAATCTCAGTTCTCCTCAAGCCAGAAAGAAGTCTAAGACAAAATAATTACCAGATGCTCAAAGGCCAGCTAGCGTGACTTATACAACACAGCAACAGGCAACAAAGAGAATCTTTCTCAAACAAGCTTGGAGGCAGTTAATTACATGACTGACATGTGATCTTATTCTGTGAGTTTCACTTGTGGGCCATGGTACGAATGGGACTATATACTCATACTCAACTGCACGCACACACACACACACAAACATGCACACACATGTATGTAGACAAAACATCAGGAGGACAAACTTGGAGGACACCCAAGGATGACTTCATTTCTCCACATATACATATGTACATATGAACCTACATGTACATATGCATGTATTCACACACACACACCCCTCACACATACACTGAGCTGGAAGAAAAAGAAAAGTAAAAGCTTTGTTGAGTATTAATTTATTTGCAAATTGCGACTTTTGTTTACATGGGAAAAAAAGAGAAACTAGGAAACAGCTGGGGATATAGACTTAATATTAAGAAAGGTATACAGTAGGAGTTGATCTGGAAGTCTCCTTCATAAAGGTGAAAGTTGGAAGTTGGCCTTGAATGACAGGACAGAGTGAATAACTTCTTACAGAATGAAAAGAAAGGCACACAAAAGATGAGGCTTTTGCAAGCATTCATGTACAGAGTGTGTCAAATGAAGAGGGTCAGGAAAAGTTGGGAAATCTTTCAGTGGAGAATTTCAAGAATATGCCAGTAAATAATATAATATTAAAGAAAGTAGAAAATCTTAATATTTATATATACTAGCCTACTTTGAATGCTCTTACTATCCAATAATCAACAAACTAATTGCATGAGGAATACAGTTGACTAAGAGTGTCTGGGTATTTGACAATGCCATGATTTAGACATGTATTTTTATGTCAGTAGCCATGTACTCATAATTATCACTTTAATAATATCATTAAACATGATGACTTGAGAACTATATTTAGAACTATTGAATTCGATATCTGAGAAGGTGGTATATGTCTTTTAGAGAATAAAAGCCAATTTTCAAGGGGACAACATTAAGAAGATGAGGTGATAAGGCAAGCAATGGGATAAAAATATCTTTGTTAAGACAAGAAATAGAGAGCAGGCCCTGTAGTCATAAGAGTGGGAAAGCTACCCCTGACCCCCACCAGCTGCAACACTAGAAAGCAGGCCCTGCACCATGCAAGGGCAGGATAATAGAGCCAACCCTGTTAGTGGAGGTGCGGGCAAGGCAGCCCTGAAGTTGTGAGCATGGGAGGAGTATCTCCATTAACCTTCTGTTTTGTGGTAGCATGGGCAGGAGACAGTTACCACCTCCCCCACCTGTCAATGCCTGGGCAGGTGAGAGAGCTGGCCCAGTGGCCATAAGAGTGCTGTTTCCATTTCACATCTGGAAGACCAACCCTACAGCTGCCTGGACCCAACCCAAGGATATGACTTGGCCCACCCTATCTATGATCTGCTGGGGCATGTGAAGGGACCTGATTTGCAGACCCAAAGCTACAGGATCTCCACAACACAGGGCAACAACAGGACATCCAGGAGGAGCCCTAGTGAGGGCCCAGCATCGATAGGGTAGTAGAAATCAGAGGCCCCAAACCAGATCAATGACTCTTTGCAATGAACATTTGCAAATAAAGAATACGGACAAAATAGTTCATGGTGTGACTCACTGTTTCAAACTTCAACTTACATGACAAGATTTTTAAGTTTTTTTTTCCGTATTTTATTTTATTTTTTATTTTTCCTCTTTGTTTTTATTTTGGGGTGTGTGTGCAGGGACAGAGGGTGGATGTGAAGGGACAGGGAAATGAATGGGATCAAGATACATGATATAAAAGACATACAGAATAAATAAAATAATTAATTTTAAAAAGATGCCACCAGAAAAGAAAAGACAAGAATTAATGACAGAGGCAATATTCTGTAAGGAACAAAGAGAAGAGGTTTAAAGGATGTCAACATAGTTGGATCAAAATTAAAGACAAATCTCTCCTATAATAATGTGTTGTTTCTTAATGATAAGGCAGAAATAAGAACAAAGATATTTAGAAGAAAGTATGTTCACATTGTTAAAAACTGTACTTGGAGTCATGTTTTGCATGGGTTCAGGCCCTGATTATGGTACTGTCTTGTCCTTGACCTGAAGGAAGTTATTCCTCTGTTTTTAAATGCCCTCATCTATAAAATGCTAATAGTGTATTAGGCTTTGTGGCATAGGCTTGTTATAAACAGAGCATGTCTAACAATGAATAAAAAACTGTTTTCTCTGATACCACTACTAGACATAATCCAATGCTATAGAAAACATTTTGTTTAAGATGCAAATAATTAAAAGGCTGCATAAAAATTGATAATAATATAGACAAAATGATAAGAATATGAAAGGCAGAGCAGCCATTAAGGATTTTTGCCACCCTAATCTCCAATAAATCCCATATATAATCAATATATACATATATTGATATTCAATTCACTAAATTCAATAAATCAATATACTCATTGGTATTCATCATATCATTTCTTTTCTCTAAGACCGTCAGGATCTGGTTCAGGAGTATTACTAGCCAATGCTATTATTGGGCACCAAGGTTAAACTGAATTTTGTAAACATCCTCTTTCATTGGTTTTCCTAAACAAAGACTCTTGTATAGATAAAGTCACATCCTATAATATACAGGCTTTCAGCTTTGTCTCATTTACTCCTTTATTCCCAACCAGCTTACTTGGCATAGGGCAACAGAAGAGAAAGAATGTGAGGTTGGACAGGACGTCAGTGTAGGATCGATGGTTCATTTTAGCTTTCTTTCCTTGTTGAGTTTTCCAAAGAAAAATTCTGATTATACAAAAATTGAGCACAGGCCCAGCTACTGATTCATTGTTACTTTTATGTTTTTTCCTTCTGTGTTCTATCAATTTTGGATTCTTTCATTATGACAATAATTTGAGAATGTGCTTATCCTTCCTTGTCCATGGTGTCATCAATACTGTAACCAATAAGGTCCCTGCTTGGTGGTATCTTTCTCTTGAGCTGATACCATAGTTATCTCAGGAAGGAAATGGATATATAGGCAGGTCTTTCTGAAAATACAGTGTGAGAGATTTATTGTTGAGAACAAAGAACAACCATATTCAAGTATGAGGATGGTTGGGTAGTAGTTACTAGAAGCCAGCTGACATTTTCTTGAATAAGATAATGGAACTGCCTGTTTATGTCCAACAACACTGTTCATGCTGATAGAAAGTGAAAAACAAGTGAAATGGCAATTGATGCTGTTCAATTAAGACATGGCTTTCATTATGAATATGGTTTTCCCGGCCCAATGGAAACTTGCAGAAGAGAAAGTCACAGTGAATGTCTCCAGTGGACTCACTCCACTCTTCCCCAAATCTAAGTATCCATCTACATGATACATCCACTTGCTTTTCTAAGGCATTTGGAATTCAGTGTGACTAAAGACACACTGCTGATAGTGTCCTCACCTTTCCTTGTGTCCTGATTTTGCAGTTTTATTAGCTTTTTCCATTTGTTTTAAAAGTAGCTGAACACTTCTATATTCTTTAATTCTCAAATATTCATACTATCCATAATTTCCACCTATAGCATCTCTATTTCTATTCGTCCCTATCTCTGCATCTTCTTCATTTACTTTTTCACACATTTTTGATACCCACCTTTACATCTAATCTTATTCAACAATGTATACTACATGCTAACGTTTTTACATACCTCAATGCCTCCCTTTTCCAAAACATCATTTCCCTCAAGGATGATCACACTAACTTTCAACTATGCTGCCTACTTCCTTACTTGGCTTCTATCTTCCATATAGTAGAAATCTTTATTTCTTTAAATAAAGCTTTAAATATAAAATAATCTCACTTGCATGATGCAAAGTGCTCCCATGTGGCTCAGAGAAAAGCCTCAGTCCTCGGAAAAATGTGCAAGAGTCAGGCCTTTCCAAAATAATGCTGGGTAACGAATTATTGTAGAACTTGAAAGCTTCAAGCAAGGCAGCAGCAACAGCTTTAGATCTTGGCTAGATTTCAGCAGACTTGGATACAATTCAGGTTGGTTTGTTTCTGGTTCATATCTTCCTTTTGTTCTCTGGGATGTGTTCTATAAAGTCAAGTTCATCTCATGATGATGGTAGAAAAATACCTTTTCTCAGAAAACAAAACCTCTGAACATCCTTGATTTCCAAATCTACTTTATTTTCATAGTCTATATATTTTCTACTTTCAGTCTCAGTTTTATGACTAAATCTTAGAATGGGAGATGGATTTGAGATAAAATTATGAAATGTTTTATCTAACCATTATATTTCCTATGCCTTAGGCATACCCAATACCAATGGTGAACACTTAAAACATATACATATATGTACATTGTACAGACTGAGAAAGATTCATTTAAGTATTTAGGAATATATGTATTATGTTTGTTACAAGAATTGCTGAAAAGAGAGGCAATACATTTGAAAGAGGGCTTTGGAGGCAGGCATGGGAAGGGGGAATAATGTAATTATCTCAAAATAAAAACTACTACTAAAAATATTAAATTTTCACTGTATTTTTGACATACTTCTATATATATTTACATCTTCAATAATTTAAACAATTCATATTTGTAATAGTGAATTTGATGATTTTTTTCAGGAAACCAAGCAAATCAAATTATTTGGATACAAAGCAAAAATAAGCTACTTTAACAGTTTTAGGGAATTGTGGTTTGTACTTATTGTGGTTTTTAAGTTTGTTATAACCTTGGTTAAATCACCATGCCACACTGTTAAAATATACCCAAATTCTTATTTTAGAGTTATTTTTTAAAATTAGATAAAATACAACCCTTAATATTGAAACCAAAATATGTGCTGTGTTATGATTGATTATGATAGTGTGACAGGCAAAGTACCCTAACATTTATTATTATACATTTATTTTCTACTATGAAGAATGGTAAGCACTATCAAGCATGTGGGGAAAAATATACATATAATCAATTAGGAAGCACAAGTTCATTGTAAGTGACACAGGATAGTCACTAATGTGACATCATTTTTCTCATCTACTTTGCTATAGTGCTATCAGAGACTTGTTTGTAATTCGATTTGTATACGACTATTGTACTGGTTCGTTTTTTTTTTTTTTTTTTTTTTTGTGTGTGTGTGTGTGTGTGTGTGTGTGTGTGTGTGTGTGTGTGAACTTGACACAGGCTAGAGTTATAAGAGACTAAGTAGCTGTGCTGAGAAAAGGCTTCCATGAGATCAAGCTGTAAGGCATTTTCTCAATTAGTGATCAATGGGGAGGGGCCCAGCCCATGGTGGGTGGTTCCATCCCTGGGCTGGTGGTCCTGGGTTATATATGAAAGCAGACTGAGCAAGCCAGGGGGAGCTAGCCAGGGAGCAGTGCCCCTCTATGGCTTCTGCACTTGTGACTGCCTCTAGGATCCTGCCCTGTTTGACTTCCTGCTCTGATTTCCTTCAGTGATGAACAACAATGTGGAAGTGTTAACCAAATAAACCCTTTCTTCCCAAATTGCTTTTTGGTCATGGTGTTTCATCGTAGCAATAGAAACTCAAACTATTAATTTTCTACTTAAAAATTATATTTTATAATGAAGTTGGTATTTTATGAGCTTTTTCTAAAAAATACAACATAATATCACTAAATCTATTTTTAAAGCCTACTTAATATTTACCATTCAGATAGCTTCCCTATTTTTTATTTGACTTAATAATGTATCAGTTTTTTAAAAGCATTCCATTGTGGTTTAGTGAATACCACAGGTATTCAAGCTGCTTCAACTACTACTTGAAGCCAATTTAATGTATTCACTTTCTGATATCATTTATTTTGCAAATATTTATTATTTACTAGGCTCTAGAATTCCCACTACAAATTCTACACAGTTTCCTGAATTTCAGCTGGAACTTTACCAGATTTGTTAATAATTTAACAAATATATCATATTTCTACTTGTTTGAAGAAAGTTGTTTCTTTCTATTGGTACTAGCTCACAATTGTACATTATTTTATTGAATTTACTTGTGAAATCACATGTTTTATAAACTTATTTTTTCATCTGCCAAACACTTTTTCTTATTTTAAAAATGTCTTGTGGTTCTATGAGTCCTTTTGCTATGGAAATTTGTGGTCTCGTTAAATGAAAATTTTACTACTCTTAAGTTTTTTGTTGTTGTTGTTTTTTTTTTTTTTGTTGTTGTTGTTGTTTTTTCCCTGATTGAAAACTACCTGGTATTGGGTTGGTCAGTGGGATGGCTATTCTTAGTTATCAACTTGACGCAACAGGAAGAGGGAACCTTGATGAAGGGATAGCTTCCATCAGATTGTCCTGTAAGTATGTCTGTGGGGTCATTTTATTGATTGCTAATTGAAGCAGTAGGTACCAGAATACTGTGGGAGGTGCCCTGGGCAGGTCAGCCTAGAGTCTATAAGAAATGTAGCAGATGCAGCCTTGCCCAAGCCAGGAAAAGATGTTTCCAGGTTCCTGCTTGAATTCTTGCCCTGAATCCTCAGTGATGGAATGTGATCAAGACTTTAAAGTCAAATGCACTATTTCTTCTTTAAGATGTCTTTAGTTATCCTAGGAACAGTGAAATAAACCAGGACAGAATACAGTTTTAGAGAATGTGGTATTGCTCTGATGGACCTGACCATGTTGTTTCTTGGGATAATTGTAGAAAGATTTTAGAGAACTGGGATGGGAAAAGAGTTAACTATTCAAAGCTTAATGGGATGTTCTGTGGGAGTTTGTAAGATAAGTGTGCTTAAAGAAATGTAGATGATGGGAGCTCCTTATGTGAAGATGATGTGAAGTTTCAGAGGGAAGCAAAGACTATTAGAAATGTTCTTGGAAATATTTGGATTAAGAATCTGCAGAAATGAGATTATTTATTTTAGTAGGACAATGGATTCTGGTTAGCTGGAGCTGAAAAACCAGCTGTGATTAACAACAAACCACCATCACTGAGGCAAAAATCTCCAGGGGAGTATTTCCTCAAGGAAAATACGGAAACACACAGAAGCTGTGATCCAGGGGAGGTCTAGGATGTATCTCAAGGTGCCATCTGAACATGGTAGTGTGTAAGAGTGTCCCACATGGTGCTTGTTTTAGTGACATGAAAGCTGAGGATTGAAAAGTCTGTGGAGAGAAGCTGTGGCTTTATATCATGTGACAAGTTTGGAATCCCTGTAGACATGGTAGGAGGAGCTAATAGTGAAGATACAACCTAGGCCACCTTCTGAACCACAACATATTGGACATGCCAACCTTGTGGGGAAAATATTAAGAACAGTGACAGGCATATAATAGAGCTAGTCTGATCCTACAAGACAAGCTATGTGTCCAGCTGATAGCAGAACAGAATACGTGGAGTTACCCTAGCCCATAGGAGCCCAGACGATCATGAGTGAACTCCAGACATTGGACACTGTGTTTTGTATCTAATATATTTTAGATATTTATTAAAATATCTAATGATATTTTTATCTAATTATAACTTTGTCCTCAGTTCTCCTGTCTTAGAAATAAATATATCACTAGTTTTGAATTTCATAGGAACCTATGGTTAAGAAGCTTTTTTGTATTTTAAACAGAAAATTTACTTACCAGCTATGGGATTTGTAAAGGCTGCAGTACTTTTAAAGGTTCATTGCTTTTTCTGCTATGACAGTGTCATGATATATGGAGGACAAAGACAAAGATATATTTTAAAGTGATGTTTAGTTTAAAAGCTGACAGTGTGTCAGGCGGTGGTGGCACACACCTTTAATCCTTACACTCGGGAGGTGGAGGCAGGCAGATCTCTGTGAGTTCGAGGCCAGCCTGGTCTAAAAAGAAAATTCCAGGACAGGCTCCAAAGCTACACAAAGAAAGCCTGTCTAGAAAAACCAAAAAGAATAAAGAAAAAAGTTGACAGTGTGTAGAACTGTGATGGCTCATATTTGGCAACTAGATATGCAATAGGAGAGAAAATCTCAGTTGAGGAATTGCCTCCATCAGATTGGCCTATGGCCATGTCTGTGGAACATTGTCTTCATTGGAAATTGATGGAGGAGAGCCCAGCCCTAACTGATGTTATCAATTGATAACACCCTAATTGATGTTATCTCTGAACAAAAGTACCTGGGATGTATAGGAAAGGTAGCTGGATATGAGTCTTGCAGCAAGCAAGCAATAAGCACTCCCCAAGGCTTATGATTCTGTTTCTGCCCAGACACCCCTCAATGATGAGCTGTGATTGAGAAGTATAAGCCAAATAAACCCTTTTCATCCCCAAGTTTCTTTTAGTTATGTTTATCAGAACCACAGAGAACCAAACTAGGACACTTAGTAACTAAAGAGAATGGCCCAATAAAGTGAGAGAGAAGAATTTCCAGATCTGACACGTAATTTGAGATGCCTGAGTGTGAACTAGTTTGGAAACATCTCGTTTAATCTGTAGTTGAATTTTGATGGAAGTAGAAGTCAAGACAGAAAGATACATTAGAAAACATAGACCTGAACCTCCCATCCTGAAGTCTGTTGTCATGTTAAAATTACCGTTTTCTTATTGCTGTAACAGTCCAAAGTGGTACATTAATAAAATATTTTATGTTTTCTGATGCCATCAGATGACACAAAACTCTACATATGGAGCAGATTGAGATGGCCAGAATTTAAGAAGGTTAAAACTGATCTTCTAGTCATCTGTATGGCATTTTTGCAGATATGTTCTCATCTGGTGGCACTGCCTCATGATTTTTGTAGATTTGGTCAAAAGACACAATTGATTCAAGCTGAGTTAAATTATCTCCCTGAATAATTTGCAGTGTGAGAGAGAGATACCTATCTAACTTATCAATGGCGTAGTCTCTAAAACTACAAAACTTCCCAGGGTTGTAATCATAAGTCATCTCTACCTAACTCAACAGGAAAACTAAGTAGTCCATTGAAAACTTTCACCCAACTATGAACTAAAGAATTACAGAGGAACATTGAACAAAAGGGTGTTGCTATATTATCACCAGTCTCTCAGGGCAAATTTTTAGGGTCTAGATAAATTACCTTTATAAACTCTTCAAAGCAGAAGTGTGTATACAACTTAGTATCAATGTAGCAGCTGATTGATTGGTCTGTTCCTGTAGGGACAATATTCCTACAGGCTATAGTCCTCCCATATTTAAACTCATGTTTTACAAGTTTTGTTTAAATAATTGTGCCTCATTGTCAAAACCATGAAATATTCAGTAGTCACTGTGTCCTAGACTTATAAATATTACTTTCTATACATTGACTTTTACACATGGGTAGAACACCAACATTCTTTGTCAGATCTAGAGACCAAAAATTTAAAGTTAAACATATGGTCTTGGTTTCATCAACAATGACTGTGTGAAGAAAATTTGCATCCATTTGTATGCTGGCACACATTATATACATTATCTTAAAAATGTTATTTGTTCTAAGTCTTTTCTAATGCTTGGTACTTACAAACTATATACCTCATGTCTTATATGTTTTACAAGGTTTATTTTATTTTAAATTTAAAAGCATGTCTGTTCATAGGGAAAAATGTAATGTTTTAATATGTTTAATTAGTTGAACTAGTACCACACATATGTATCAGTTCTTTATAGTAAGAAACATTTAAATTCTAATTCATTCTTTGACCACTTGCATTCAATCTTAGCAACTACACTCACTGTATTTTTAAAATGCATGGCCCTCATGCCTATGTTGAACACAAATGCTTATTTTCTCCACTATGCTATTAAGTTCTGATTGCTAAAATATCTACCTGAATAGTTCTGAATGAGGTTGACTCAAATCTTAAAGTCCCTTTAACTTTGCACTTCTATTCCAAGCTTTAAACGTGTGGGAAAATAAGCCTCTAATTCCTCCCAATCGAATATAATTTTTTTTTCTGTGTTGCTTCTAGTCATTTTGCCCAGAACTGTTTTTCTATTATTGTATGCCATTGTCAATGTCCTAACAGACTTAGCTTTTTATTCTCTGTGTCAGCTACAGTGACCCTACATCCTTTACATCCACATCTATACAACCTAACTGGAACAAGAACTGACCATCAGTGTCTGTGTGTGTAGTGCAGGGCAGCCCGTCACCGGTGCTCCACAAGATTGTGGCTTGTATTTTAAGAATACTGCCAATCACACAAACCACAAATGAATCTTCCAGACAGCTATTTCTAAAGATGTTTTTGAAGAGGTCTGCACTGCATCTTGGTGACTATACATGGTTACAGGTTCTCATTTTGAGACAGAAACATGGGCAGTGCTCTATGAATCATTATTATTCATGATGGCAATAATAGTGCTACCATCCTTGGAACAATACCAATCATGGCACTGGTTTATTTTTTGCAACTTACAATGACTCATTAAAGTCTCAGAATAGCTAATTAATACTTGTATAATACATGCAAATTCAGTTTTGTAATGCAAGTGTTGGATAAATGTACAATAATCATTAACTATATGAAAGTGTTTGCAAGTTAATGAATAATGAACTACTTTCAATGACTTCTAGCTTATTTTTAATTATATTAAAGGATATTCATTTTTAAAAAATTTATGTAAGAAAGGGCAAAACTGAAAAGAGGGTTTAAAATCAAGTTCAATCTCATACTTTGGAACTGAAGACATAACTGCTACTTAAAGTGGCAGTAATATGACAATGACATATATAATTTTCATTTTTTATTTCTGTAGACCAAGTATATATTGCTTCTTTACTATTTCCCTCTCTGGTAAGTAGACAATACAGCATATTTCACTGAATTATTGCTTTACTATACTTTTCTAAATATATTGATAACCTGAGCTGATCAATACGAATGTATAACTTTATATACATACATGCCTCGTGTCTTTGGGAGAAAAAAAATGCCATAAGCTAACTCAGTTAAGAAAGTCATATGGGATCTTTCAAATACATGTTACTTGAACCCTTCCATCAGAGAAGGTTCCTTTTTAAGCTGATCCATTTTATATGTTATTTTGCTCCTGTTGAAATCACTCAGGCCCACGCTTCTCTTGGATTTTGTTGTCCAGACAGGCCCTTGTCCTCTGTGTTTTTCTCCTCATCTTCCCACTCTTACATCTCTGAAATTGAGCCAGCTAGGCACTTAAGAAGCAATAGTCCCTTTTCAGGAAGTAAAAGTGCTGAGAACATTATTGGACTAATGAAGAGTCTTTTGCAGATAGATGATATAAAAGATAAGACACTTTTTAGGTAATACTACAAAGTCATTCATAACAACTCTAATATGGTGGTCAAAAGTGAATAATCTGTAGCCTGCAATCCCTGATTCAAAAAGTTATTTCACCTATGACTGAATTATATTGGACAAGTTAGTATATCCATGTTTTCACATTTTCCAGTGTTGACCTTTCAAGTGTGTGAAACATGCTTTGCTGTGCATTCCAGATGTTCTCAGAAAGCTAACCATGTATTTCTTTTCTGAGTTCATTTGTCTGTGGTACTCAAGAGTCAGCAGCTAGTGGGCTGTGATCATCTGTATATTCATTGTTTACTAAACGAGCATAATGGTACGTGATATTTCAGGCATCCATAACATTTTGTTGTCTTTAAACCTTCTTATATTATCTGATCTAATCTACCCAACTAAGAAACTAAAATCATCATTCCCTATAATCATTTTAAATTTTTAACTAAAATATAATCTCATCACTTGTCTGGTGCCTTCCCTTCTCTCTCAGTTGACCTGGCCCTTCCACACCTTGCACTCCACTCAAAACAATGGCTATTTTTTATTTGATTATCATTGGTATGTATATGAAAACACATGAATATATAAACACAACTTGCTGAGTACTTCTAGTATTGCTTTTATGCATATGATTTCAAGGCTGGCAACTTTGTATTGGATATCCATTCATAGAACTCACCACTAGTAGAAACTAATTCTTCCTCTCACTCAGCAGCCATTGGTTGTCTGTAGTTCTTGGTCCAGGAATGAGACCCCTTGACACTTCCCTGTTCTGCATAAATATTTCTATATGATTGTAGCAGCTGTAATGTTAAAGTGTCATGATTGTCACTTCTTTGCTTTCCCTGTCCTTTCCAGGAGACACAATCTCACACAGACTTCTGGTCCTCTAGCTCTTACGATCATTTTGCCCCCCCCCCACGTCCATGATGTGCTGTGATGTGTTGTAGATTTTTCTGTTGGGTTGGGTTTCCCATAAACAGTTGATTATTATCTTATGACCAGTTGTGGTTTTCTGTAATAGCCTCTGTCTGTTGCAAAGAAAGGTTTCTTTGAAGCTCCCCGAGATACACTCTTGGCCCAGGGAAAAACAGTTACTCTTGCATGCAAGTACTGAAGGTCTGGAATCAAGTGGTAGACTGTCTGGTTGATTTTATATTCTGGTCTAAGGCTGCAAGTCAAGCTTTTGACTGTTTTCAGGAGTCATTTTTTTTCCTAACATGGGATTTTTGTTGATGATTTGGAAATGTTCACATAATTCACCTGATCATTCTCACTTCCCAGTCCTCTTATGTCTGCCTCCAACCCTTGTGACCTTCCTGGAAAAAAGAAAGAAGAGAGAAAAAAAACCAAACAAAATCCCCACAAGGCCAATTTTTGTTACCTATATACTCACTGGAACATGGTGGAACCCCCAGTGTCTAGCTCCTTGAATAAAACTGAGTCCTTATCCAACCACACTCTTACCAAAACTCTCATTTGTGGAGAGATACACTTTAGCAATCTTATCACAATTTTTAAGAGTTCACTTCCATGGCTATCTGTTTAGACTCTTACTTTTGTTTTTTGGGTGGGGGGGTTGGATAGAGGTAGGAGTTGTCACAGAATCCTTTTACAACTCTTTAATTGTGAGTCTTCAGTCATTGATACCATTGAAAAAGTAGCTTCCTTGCTCATTATAGTCATTTGGTAGCACAAATCATGGACTTCCACATGGTTTTTCATGGCATCATGAACCACAGGCATAGACATGGTCTCTGTCATTTGCACATGCCACAGATCTCAGCATGTCCTCAGATGGCAGTACAGGCCACAGACATCTAAATGGGCTCTGGTACATGGGCCATTAACACCAATATGGTTCTTGGCAGCAGGATGTCCCCTGGACACCGACACAGCTTCAGGGAGCAGCACAGTTCACAGACATCCACATGGCCTTTGGTCATAACACAGAAACAAGTGACATCAACATGGCCTCCTGCAGAATTACAGACCATTGACATCCACATGGCCTCAGTTGGCAGCATGGACCACAAAACTTAGCATCATCTTTGATGTCAGTTTAGACCATGGACATCAATATGGCCCTGCCCACAGCATGAAACACAGATGCCCTCATGGCCTTCAACAGCAGCCCAGGCCAGGGACATCAACAAGGCTTTCAGGGCAGCATGGGCTTTGGACACCAACATGGACCCTGGTTGCAGCACATCCCAAGGTCATCAACATGGCCTTAGGTAGCAGAACAGACCAGGGACAATTCTCAGGGCCTTTGGTGGTAACACAGAACACAGACATCAACACAGCACCCAGCTGTAGCAGGACCACAAATCCAACATTGCCTTTAGTGGCAACAAGGCTCACAGAAATCATGATGGCTTTCAGGTGGCTGCATAGGCCACTCACATCAACATGCCCCCTGGTGGCAGGACAGCCCACAGACATCAACATGACTTCAGGCTACAGCACAGAACACAGACATCCTTCTGGCCTTCAGTGGCAACACAGGCAATAGATGTGCTGAGGGCCATGATGGATTCCATGGTCCTGCTGCAGCCTGGGGCTGTGTTTATGTCTCTGACCCATGAATGTTACCACTGAAGTCAATATGGATGCCCAAAGTCTATATATCCCCCTGAATCCATTTTGATGTCCGTGGGCCATGTACATACCCAGGACCAAAATGATGTGGGTGGCCTATGCTGCCATCTGAGGCTATGTGGATATCTGTGGTCCATGGTGCTACTGAGGGCCATCTTGGAGTTTGTGGTCCTGCTGCAGCCAGGGTCCATGTTAATGTCAGGTGTCAATTTTGCTCGTTGTTTTTGAACCAGATGATTTAATACCTTGTCATGTGGGGCTTTTTCAAACATCATTTCAGGATATGTCCTTCTCTCAAAATAAATGATCCAAGATTGACATTACCTAGGGTTAAAGCACAAAAAACAAAAATGCAAACAAAAATACCTAATATTTTGATTTATTTTCTTTTGTATTATAGTGCAGTAATTAAAGAAAAGCTAAAACTTTAGTGGACCCTCACAGGAAACAAAATTAAGCTCCATTCAATTAGACATTGGTGGAAAACTACTTGGTCACATAATTTTAAACCTGGCATGTAGTGGTATGCGTTTCACTGATACAATTGTTCTCATGTACACAACAGAATCACTCTATTTTTCTTGCATGTGTATTTCCACAAGAGTATTGAGAGGTTTTTGATTCATAGATTTCTGTTTCCTTTCCTTCATAGCATCATTTCACTCACATATTGAAAATTATACATATTATATTATTATCCATGATGTAAACAAAACTTTTGAGGCAGACACATGCATGCTGTTCTGAACATGACCTTAATCTGCCATTCTAGACAGCAGCATTCACTCACATGTAAGGTGACTTGCTGTAATTTGCAAACTGACCACACATAATTCCATCATCTTCATTTTTAAAAGGTTAGTATGTACCCCTCAAAAATTAAACTGATCTAAAATAATAGATCACAGTTTTTCTTTAAACTTCAGTTCAGAAATATAAAATAAAGGTATATTTGATACTAATAGTCAAATTATTGCCCTAGATTAAAATAATTTCTGGGCAATTGATTATGAGAGATAAATTTATATGTTGTCTGTTATAACATCCTATCACCCCTTTTCTTTTGTATGACTTCTTAGAGATCCTCAAGTATGTTTGTGGCTAATTGAGTAATTATCTTGGTAATCTGAAACATCTCATGGATAATGAGTCAAATAAACTATTTAAAACCAGTGAATCTACTGGTTAATTTTTAAAATATTATGTGTTTACATGTTGTTGACAATTTGAAAAGGAAAGAGCCCATTCTTTAAGAGAAAACCTAAACCTATCCTAACATACCTTCCCTTAAAAAAATTCTATTAATATACAATTTACTTGCCCACCCTGCAAGCAAGTGAAATGCTAATGAAAATCTCCATGGGCTTTGTGCTGTATAAACACAGGCTCTTAGTGACATACACCTCTTTCCTGCCTTCATATCCTACCCTTGACACTGAGCCCTAACCTTAGGGTAGAGCACCACCACCTTTAATCCGAGGCAGAGGCAGGAGGATTCCCATACCTCTTCCTGGAAAAGAGCATGAAGGATCAGAAAAGCAAAGAAGCCACCAGTCTTCTCCTACCTGGTCTTCTGTTCCTTCCTTCAAAAGGAGTAAGATCCCTATCTGCCCTGCCTTATAACTTCCTGCCCTAACTGTTTACAGTCCTCCAAAAACTCTGTGGTTTATTTTGGTTGCCTAGTGGCTAGCTCCACCCTCTGGTTCCAAGCAAGCTTTATTTGCTAGTACACAATCAAAACACTTCACAACAAGAGTTTCTCTATATTTTCTCTAAAATTTCTTTCTCTGTTTCCAGTTTCAGCAGTTAATGATTTATCAAGTGCAGGCCAAACTATCAATGGAGCTGAAACAAGTTCAAGTGATGAGTATATGATTTTCTACAATGATTACATAATATCAGCACACAAAATCAAATACTAAGTCTCAACAGATGGGTAATAAAAATATTTTTCCAGAAACACATTTTGTGTGAAATCAGCTTCAAGAACGTAAAAGTTTTAGACATCTTAAGGACTAACCAATCAATAAAAACTTTCATCTGTCTGAAATATCTGGAAGATTTAACTTTTTTTTTTTCAGACTAATGCCTAAAGTCTAGTTTCTAAAAAAAACTTCATTCCAGGAGTTGATAAATATATTCAAATTTCAATAAATTTTCATGTCATTATCATTTAGAGACATATACAAATATGTTCAATATCATATAGTATCATTCTATGGATTGTCAAGGCTTTTAAAAATGTTTTTCTCTCATGGTTGATTTATGATCTTATTTGTATTCTCTAGGTCTTCAGACTACTCAGCATAGTACATGTATACGTGTACACACACACACACACACACACATACACACACACACACACATACACACAGACAGCCCTTTATAATCCCTGCTTACTTTGTATGACGTTATCTGTATGTAGATTTTCAGGGCTAACAATTTGGTATTGGATATTGTCTCTGAGTGTTTTAGTTAGTGTTTCTATTGCTATGAAGAGTCACTATTCCGGGTCAATTCTTATAAAGGAAAACATTTAATTGGGACTGGCATACAGTTTCAGAGGTTTAGTCCATTGTTGTCATAGTGGGAAGCAAGGCAGTGTGCAGGCAGACAGGGTGATGGGGTTATACATCTTGATCCATAGGCAACAGGAAGTGAACTGTGTCCCTCACTGGACATAGCTTGAGCATATGAGACCTCAATGCTTGCTCCACAGTGATACATTTGCTCCAACAAGGCCACACCTCCTAATACTGCCACTCCCTATTGGCAAACATTCAAACACTAGAGTCTATGGCAGTCATACCTATTCAGATCACCACACTGGGGAAGACTATTTCTTCCACTACCAGCATTCCTTAGTTCCCTATAGTTCTTTGTGTGGGGCTGAAGCCTTGTGGACTTTCTCCTGTCCACTTTAGCGTATCTATTTTGTTGTCTTGTTCACTCCTTTTTATGAGACTGTGGGTGTAGCTTCTGATATTACTAGTACACAGAGCCTCACAGAAAATTCCCTAATCCTCTATGTCTTACAATATTTCTGAACTCTTTTCCTCCTGCAATGATGGCTATGCACTACATCAAAGACGAGCATGATAATATGGTGTGATAACCCTACTAGTGCCGTAGTGGCACCCATAACTTGGCAGTAACCAGCATCTTTCTAATTGCATTTAAGATGAAGGAAAACCTGGGTGATACTGGAGACCTAAATAAGTACTCAGTGCTAGTGAAACCGTGGTTACTGGATGAGAATCTATAACCTCTAATTTACTAAACAATCATAATCACTTACAACAATCTTTTTTTGTAACATTTTCTATATGCCCACAGGTAAATGGAGTCCTTACTACCACAGTAAGGAATCTTCTCTTTGCAACAAATGTAAACCACTGCAGAAAACTACAACCAATCAAAATGCAGAGTTGTAGAGCCCAGTCCCAATGGACATACCAGAAAACACTTCGTGGCATCCTAGAGTCAGGAAACATTTCATAAGACTGAAAGATTGTTAGAGCCAGAGTATCAGGGAACTTGCAGTGAGGTTGTGTCTCCTAGTAATAGCAAAAGCTACATCCATAAACTCTCACCTACATTGTCTTTTTAAATAATGTAAATATGCATCATTTCCCTTAAATATGAATTACTTATTATCTGGTTCTATGGAATCATGGAAACAGAATTCCATGATAAAGTATAAGATAAAAGTTCTTAATCGGGAAGAGTGTTGTCCATGATATTTCACAATAACTGGTATTATTCCGTATTGTTACAACAGAGGCTATATGCATATGTGGCCAAAGTGTCTTAATATGCAAAATGTTCAGGGCTATGCACTCTCAGAAACAGAGAAATATCCATTTCAAAATGCCAGTAAGGACAACTGAGAAACTTTTTCTAAAGGAAATGTGAAAATATGGTTAATTGTTCCAATTATATGGTGCAAATGTAACTAAATATTGGTATTGATCTGTAACTACAGAAAAACATAAATAATATCCCCTTATTTTCTCCATGGACTAAGGAGTTACTGCCTCATCTAAATGGATTGTATCAAATTAGTGAAGTCAATCGCATGTGAAGACATGGCTTCAAAGATGGTGCCACTACAACTCCAGCTGCACACTTGTTAAGTTGTCATCTTGCCAATACCTTCTTTTGAAAATCAAATAAGAATCTGTTTTTAGCTTTTAGTTCCCTGCCAACAATATTGTTTTGATTAAACTAGCAGCTATATATACATATTTTTTTTCTCTTTAAGAAAAGACTGGATGTTTTTGTACTGTCTAGAGTGAATCACCTTAGGGATTAGTCATCAAAAAATACATATTATAAGCTCTTTAAAGCTAAAGAGTACTGTTAAATATATAGCAGTTTTCAGTGCCACCCACCTTGTTGTGAATAAAGATAGAAAGACATTTTGAAAGCATGAGGCAATAAACACCACCTGCTTGTAAAGTGCAAGGATCCTGACATTTGTATTTCTGTTTATATTTAAAGTCTGATATTCACAGAGAATTATGTTGGTATTTGAAAACAGATTGACTTTTAATATAGCACACCAAATGTAAAAATGTAAAGAAATAAGATATTATCTATACACATTCATATACCTAGTTTAAAAAACTGGAAAATTAAATAGCAGCATGTTAAAGCTGCCTGGAAATGATAGAATTATAGATGCTTCCTTAAACATAAAATTTTGAATAATCACAAAATATTTTATGTCAACTAATAAACATGAAGCATCTTTTTAAATGTACAAACAATCCAATAAGCTTAGAGCATTAAGGTTACAAAAAAACATTCTTTTCCAGTGACATTTTCATTTCTTAATTTTTAAATAGGAAGTTATGATAGATAATTATCATTTAATGTTACTTATTAAAAGCCAAATTCTCTGGGGTTATGCTTCAAGCCATTACATCATTGTAACAGACAACAGCCTTGGTAAGCAAATGCTGTGCTCTTATATATGTTTCCTATAAGGACAGAGAATGAGGTGCAATTAATTACCTAAGTGCTCATGATAATGGTTATTAATGCTGAGTTCAACTTGATATTAAATTTCTTGTTTAGATAAATGGAATTCTGCTCACTTTAGTTCTCTATAGAACATTAAAAATAAAGGCTATATTACAACTTTTTGTTAATAGTTTATTTTGCATAAATAATTTGCTTATATGAAAGAAAAATTAATATAAAAGGTGAATGCTCTTAGTGTTTGAACACATGAATTAGCCCAATAATTACTTATCACTTCTATTTGCCATTCTAATATCATATATAGTTATAATAATTAAATATGGCATAAGACATCACATAAATGAAGAAGCCTTATCATAATCATTTGACATGACATTGATCTAACAAGTTGATGATTACTTCATTCTGAGAATCTCTGAGAGAAAAATATCCATATTTTGTTTTATGGCTGACATCAATATGATTAATGACATCAGTGTGATTCATTGTTTCATCAATACAATGTAAAGGAATTGATTCAGTCCATGAATGAACAAAATGAACCATGCTACTTTTTAAAATCAACTATTTCCATCAACTAGTTCACTGTCACTGTATACTTAACATATAAAACGACTAGTCTGAGGTCATGTAGAACACAACTTATTTTGTCCTTATTTTATTTGAAGTAGCCTATATAAATACACAATGTAAATGCATGTTTTGATAAAGCTTATAATGACAAATTTTATTAATATAAGCTCACAAAATAAACCAATAAACATTTTAGTTGTATGCATGTCACATATCTAAGAATATTTATTTAATTTAGGAATATTACAGGTTCACAAATAATAAATTATGTCTGTACATATTAATATTTAAATATATAACCAAATCTTCTTTTATATTTGAAGGAAAGTATAGATAATTTACCTATCATGTGTATGTGAATATATATATTAAATATACAAATAACACTAATAGGACTCAACTTGTATTTTCATAAGCGTAGGATGTGTGTGTACATTGTGTGTGTGTAACAATAACAAGAGAAAAAAGCCATGAATTTGGGAGGAAATGAACATATTACATTAGATGTGTTGGAGTGAAAAATGGAAGAGGAAATGTTGTAATTATATTTTAATTTAAAAATATAAAGCAATTTCAGGTTAGGCAAACAAATCTAGAGATTCAAAGATCTCTCAAATAAGGGAAAACACATGTTTGTTTTTCTGGGCTTCACTCATGATTGGTCTTTCCAGCTTCATCCATTTACCTGAAAATTTTTTCATTTCATTTTTCTTAACTAAATAATATTACATGTACCACATTTTAATTATCTATTCATCAGTTGATAAACAGCTAAGCCATTGCCATCTCTGACTATTGTGAATAGAGCAGCATTGAACAATGATGAACATGTATCTTTGTGGTAATATAGAATTCTTTGGGATATTCCCAAGAGTGGTATAACTGATCATGTGGAATATCTATGTTAGCAGTTTGGGGCACTTCCACTCTAATTTCGTTAGTGGCTGTACAAGTTTTTACCCCCACCAGCTGTGAGTAAGTGTTACCTTTTCCAGAATCCACATCAGCATTTGTCATTAAGTTATTGGATCTTAGCCACTCTGCCTGGGGTAAAACACAATATCAAAGTACTTTAAATTTACATTTCTCTGATGGCTAAAAATGTTTGATAATTTTTAAAGTATTTCTCAGTCACTTGTATTTTAACTTTAAGAACTCTATTTAGTTTCATATCCTATTCTTAACTGAATTGCCTGCTTTCTTGATGTTTATGTTTTGAGTTCTTTATACATTCTAGGTACCAACTCTCTGTTCATTGTATAACTAGAATGTATAAATGTATAAAATGTAGTAAAGATATCTACCCATTTTGTAGGCTTTCTCATCATTTGAGCAATGGTGTCATTTGCTATATAGAAAGTTTCAATTTCATGGAGCCCTTTTACTAATTGCTGGTCTTAGTCCCTGAGCTATCAGAGTCCTGTCCAAAAATTCCTTTTCTGTGCCAATATCTGTGTTCAAGTGCACATCC
The DNA here is from genome assembly GCF_004664715.2 of Peromyscus leucopus. Lineage (NCBI taxonomy): Eukaryota > Metazoa > Chordata > Mammalia > Rodentia > Cricetidae > Peromyscus > Peromyscus leucopus. The sequence goes on along the minus strand of NC_051070.1, from coordinate 38,578,159 downwards.
TGCTTTCTCTTGTATCAAATTCAGGGTATCAGATCTTATGTTGAGGTAAGATGACCCAGCTCCAGAGTAAGGATTTACATATAAAAATATATAGGCAGCACAAACTTGTCCTTGATTGGGGTAATATACATAAAATTTTATTTGAAGAGAAGGAGGGGTAGATTTAGGAAGAGTTAGATGATAGATAGAGGGGTGAATATAATCAAAACTTATTGTGTGAAATTATCAAATAACTAATACAAAGATGCATAATTTTAACTTATCAGACATAACAAGTTTTCTAAAAAGAGAAAATTGTATTTTTGTCCATTTAAAAATTACTTATTAGAATATGGACAATCTCTGAATATTGAAGTTGGTAGGAAAATATGCAAAAATACCCATTTGTCAAAAAAATTCAGATTTTATAGAAAAATCATATCATAGCTGTTTTCATGTCCTCCATGTACAAATGTACATCTACAATGCATTTTTTCCATCTTTACCAACTTTAATAATCAGAAAGTTCATTTGAGTTGAAACCGAGAAAGCATAAAGCCATTGAAACAAGAAAGATTGTTCAGCAATAATAATTACAATTATGGAGAGCATAATATTTCAAGACCATTTAAATACATGCATGCATAAAACTTTTAAAGTATCTATTTGTATTTATGTATATATGTACATTTTAATTTTTTAGTCATTTATAAACATGGGTGTATTTGCCTAAAAATGTATCTGTGCATCATTGACGGCTGAGCCATCTCTCCAGTCCCATATATAGTACATTTAAGACTACCATTCTACTAGTATGTTTTATAACTTATTTGCTTAATCAATATACTTCCTTCATCTCTGATATACGTCCCTTAGCATAATTATTGATTTAATTTTCAAATCATGTACAATGCCAGTGCTGTACAGATTTTTTTCATAGTGAGGTAAAATCATGGTTCATTCAAATCTACCCACTATCCTACCTAGCTCATCCCAGTGGCTTAATATTCAATCTCCTTAAAATTGTACTGCACTAAAAATAATTAATATGTATAATATGATTAATATGGTTTGACAGATCTACCATAGATTTCTAGAATGACGAATGACATTTGTCAAAAGACTAAATAAAAAGCAGATGACTTGACAGGTATTACAAGTTGTCAACGAATGTAAACAATGGTCTTAGTTAGGGTTTCTATTGCTGCGATGAAATAATCATGACCAAAAAGCAAGTTGGGAAGGAAAGGGGTTATTCAGCTTATACTTCCATGGTATTGTTCATCATTGAAGGAAGTCAGAATAGGAACTCAAACTGGGCAAAATCCTAGATGCAGGAGCAGATGCAGAGGCTATGGAGGGGTGCTGCTTAATGTTTTGCTCTCCCTGGCTGATCAGTCTGCTTTCTTCCAGAACCCAGGATCACTGCACAGGGATAGTACTACCCACCATGTGCTGATCTTCTCCCACTGATCATTAATTGAGAAAATGTCTTCCAGCTCTCTCTCATGGAAACATCTGTTTCAACTGAGGCTCCTTCTCTGATGAATTTAGCTTGTATCAAGTTGACAAGAGACCAACTAGTCCAATAGATAATAATTTTTTTGGGGGGGGTAAATGCTGAGAGACAAAGGAACAAGCCACTGCCACGTCTTACCTCTAGGACTCTTGAGCCTAAAAAGTCCTCTAGTTCCTGTCTCCTCATGCCTTATATACATTGTCCTCCCAGCTATCACTTTCTTCCTAGTGTAGATAATGATTTTTAAATGTGTAAACTAATACTGGATCATCCAATTAATATATTTTATTTCATTTAAAAATCACAAGTAATGTTATCGTTGTAATATTCTTAATGTATATATCTCTGTTCAGATAGTTCCTCTGCCATTTCCAGTATATACTTTAGGAACTGGAAGAATTGATTTCAGCATTCAAAGTGTGATTACTCAACATTCTTCTTTGTCATATTTTCTGTGCTCTTTTCTGACAGAATGGTATTGACAGTCACTACCTGTATAATTCACTTTGCAGTGCAGTGAACACAAAGAGATGCTAAATAGTGAATAATTCAACTTAAAACCATTTTATATTGCCTTGTTCACAAGAAGATGTGCAGGAAGATGATCGTGTGATCTGCTGAAATTGCACTCAATCAATGATTATTCTATTACAGAGCTGACAACTGCACGTAGAAGCTAAAGTGTTCAGAAACCTAAGATTGCTTTTGTAGAATGTGTTTATGTTTCTACAAACAGTTCAGAGTACTTCAAAACATTTGTTTGTCTTTCTGATTTAGAGAAAGATTATTCTGTGCTGTAACAGTATAAACCACCAAGATTTTATTGGAGAAGTTATTATTCTGTATGGAAAAAGTCGAAGTATTATAGAGAAGCAGGTGTTTTCCTTTTAGAGGAAAGCAAACTATGTCAGGGGGAGACCTTCTGCTCTACCAGAGGCCACACTGGCTCCCAGAATCACAGGTAGGCTTCCTGCCAGCGGACCCCCACCTCTTGTTGCCCATTTGCTCCCTCTTCAACTTGTTCCATCCCTCAACTTGGGCAGACCTCCAGATCATCAAGAGACCACACCAGTTAAAAGGCCAAATAGGAAATAAAAAACAAGGAACAAAACACTAGTCAGAAACAACAACAACAAAAACTCAGAAATGGGCACCTGGATCTATAATGACCCCAGACACTGATGCTTAGACTCAAGTGTAAGAACACAATCAACAACAATCAAGGCAATATGTCACCCCCAAAGTCCAGTTATTCTAACACAGCAAGCCATGAATACTCCAACACAGCTGAAACACAAGGAAAAGACCTTAAGATCAACTTTATGAAGATGATAGAGTTCCTTAAAGAGGAAATGAATAAATCCCTTACTGGAATCAAGGAAAAGATAGACAAAAGATAGAGAAAATGAATGAATCTGTAAAAGAAAGCCAAGAAAAAACTATGTGACCTCTCATCTCCAGGCAAACTTTATTAACATACAAATTAAATCACATTTCAGCACAATTAAAATATCACCACAAATTGGACCAGAAAAGAAAGCCCAGTTGCCACATAATAATAAAAAAGCTAAACATACAGAACAAAGAATATTAAAAGGTGAAAAGGAAAAAGACAATGTAACATATAAAGACATTCCTGTAGAATTACACCTAACTTCTCAGTGGAGACTCTAAAAACCAGAAGAATTTGGGCAGATGTGCTGCAAACTAAGGGAACACAGTCCAGAATATATACAGCAAAACTAATCTCACCTCAGAAAAACACAGAGGGAAAAATACATACATACATACATACATACATGCACGCACGCACGCACGCACGCACGCACACTCACACACACACACACAGAAAGAGAGAGAGAGAGAGAGAGAGAGAGAGAGAGAGAGAGAGAGAGAGAGAGAGAGAGAGATCACCACTACCACAAGCAGCAACAACAACAAAATAACAGGAATTAGCAATCATTGGTCATTGACCTACTTCTCTTAGTATCAATGGACTCAATTCCCCACTAAAAAGACACTAACTGGAAGAATATAAAAGAGAGTCCAACCTTCTGCTGCATTTAAGAAATGCACACCTCAATCTTGAAGATAGATATCATCTTAGAATAAAAGGTGAAAAAAAGATTTTCCAAGCAACTTTACCTAAGAAGCAAGCTGATGTAGCCCTTCTAATATCTAACAAAATAGACTTTCAACCAAAATTAATCAAAAGACATTGGGAGGGACATTTCATACTCATCAAAGGAAAAATCCACCCAAATGATGTTTCAAATCTTAGTGTCTATGCTCCAAACTCAAGGTCACCAACATTTATAAAAGAAACATTACTAAAGCTTAAATCACACATATCTCCTCACACATTGATATGGGACACTTCAATACTCCACACTCCCCAAAGGACAGGTTATCAAGACAAAAACTAAAGAGAAATACTAGAGTTAACAAATGTTGTAAACCAAATGGACCTAGGAGATATCAAAACCAAACAAGCAAACATAACAGCGCATGTAGTGTCTGTCATCTTTGCAAAAATCTATGCATCACTTTACAACTTTAACTGATACAGACTTTACTCTGACTCAGAGGAATATGATCATGGTAGTCCAGTAAATGACAAACTTGGGAAGCAAATTAAAAAACAAATGCTGTAGGGAATTCTGAGGGTCATATTTGTAAAACTGTTGTTTTGCTGTTTAGACTCAGAAACAATGGATTTGTTCAGCATTCCTCAACAGATTGTAATATTAAAAACCAATAATTTTTACAGTAGTGCTAAAAGATAATATGATACATTTAAAAAGATATTCTAGGGAACACAAGCTAGGTGAATTATGAGTTTTAGGCCAGCTTGGGATAGCAGCAAAACTCTTTCTTATAATTTCAAAAAAAAAAAAAAAAAAAAAAAAAACAGTTAAAAAGAGGAAAACAGAACATTTAGGTATACTACATAATTTAAGGCAACCAAAATATATTTTATATCTAAAGTTAATGTACATGATGACCTTGCCCAATTAGACAATGAAGAAAATATGACAAATAGAATAACTACCAATGAAGTATGCTCTTCTTCCATATTATTTTGATTGAAAAAGATAGTGTCTATTTTTCTTTCCGAATTAAATTCCCTGAAGACAAGTGTGCAACCAGGATATGTCTTAGAGAAAGTGTGTGAATAATCATTAAATGTTTAGAAATATATGAGATTAAATTGAACAATGCTTTCTCAAGTATACAGAAACTCCTTTTTGTGCTAAAACCTTCATTTTAAAGGAATATTTTTATTAAGAAAATATTAACTGAAGTGGAGGATGAGAAGGGAGGGTAGAAGAAGAAGAGGGAGGGATAACTAACATTAAATACCCTTGAAAAATCTCATGAAAACTTGCTACTGTAGCGGCTTTTTAAAATCAAACACAAACACACACAGGGGAGGATGGAGAGACAGAGAAACCGAGAAAGAGAGTTTAAACAGAGTTACCCAGAAATAGAGACAACGCATTTCCCAGATAACATAGGCTATCAAATAATAAATGCAATGTCAGCAATGTGATGATGATGATGATGATGATGATGGTGGTGGTGGTGGTGTGTTGGTGATGGTGTTGATGATGATGATTGCATTTTTTGGTCATTGGTTCCACATAGAATCCCCACATATGACAGGCTTTGATCTTGCTTACTTGTTAAGTGAATCCACGAGAGTCTGTTAAAGGATATCAATGGATTTACTGAGATATAAAATGGATAGAAATACACTCACAGATACAGAACAATTTAAACAGCTATCATTCCCCTCCATAGGAAGTGCAAACAAGCAATTTCCAAAACATGCAAGGTATGACAGAAACAGCTGGCTGCCTGGACAATCACTCAATATCTCTCTGCAACTTTGGCTACAGGCCTAGAATAGGTGACAGATCATTTTCAGAAGCAGAAAAATTTGAAAGACTGTCCTACCCTGTCTTGGAAAGACTTAGCAGTCACTTTTTCCTTTGTCCAGCTCATCCATATTGGATAGTGTGCTTACTGTCAGAAGTCAAGGCAAGGGTAGTTTTTTGCCCAACAAACCATTTTTTTTGCCAAGAAGAAGAAAGACTACATATGAAATGTCTTCAATGCCCATCATCCTCTTGGGAGTAGATCAGTCCTACCAGGAACAATTGTGTTTTATGTCAACAGAATTCTAAGTTATTAAAACATTTAAATGTCATATTCTCTAGGTCTACAAAGTGTTTGAAGCTTACCTATCCATCTGACATATATCTCTGTATATCTAGAAAACCCAGCTAACATGGGTATAAGTATGACAAGCATAGGTGATTATTAACCTGTAATTCTTACCAACTGAAATAGCTTAAAGACAAAGGCTTCGCATTATAAAAATAAATAATCTGTAGGCAGATGTATAGTATATGGCCAATAATCTCGAATTTGTGACAATATACAAAAATATCTTAATTAGAGGTAGAAATTTATAGTGCAATATGGCAATACCACCTTAATTTATATCAATACACTAAATATCCTAAATAGAAATAGAACATACATACATTATGGCATATATAATTTTACATTTGTATAAATATACAGAAATATTTTAAACAGGAGTAGGAACATATGTACAATATGACAAATATAGTAATGTATTTGTATCAATATACAGATTATCTTAAACAGAAATAGAAAAATACTTTTACACTTATGTCAATATACAAGAATCCACACCAATGCAAACTATCTAAAGCTGATAGTTGCTAAATTAGTTTATAAGACACAATAATATACCTTATTATCCTATCCTGTCCATTCCCATTTTTCTTTTCCAAAAGAGAATCCTGAGTCTAAACTTTGTTGTTCCACCCCACCCTACTATAACTTATAATCAACCCCTAACAGATGACAAGTATCTATACCCCGGGAAAACAAAAACCTGTTGGGAGAGGGGGCATCATTTTCTTAGAATTGCTTCCTGCTATCAGGGGGCAACAGTGTCCCTCTGAGATCCTGTAAAAATCTAAAACAATTATTAGGACTAGCTGTAGCATTTGTAGCCTGTCTCAGAGTGGGTGGGTAAGATGGTGGACCATCTCAGCCAGTCAACTTGGAACTAACTGTCCTGAACAGTTTGCAGTCCAGAGCTGATCTTCGTGGTGTTTATCGGCTCAATGGCATCATTATGAAGCAGGTAGAATCGTTGTGTTGGAGCCCCATCTTTTTTCTGGAGACTTCAGAGACTGCTGTTAGGAAAATTTATTGTTCATTGTGGAAAACTTAAACATTATTAACATCAAAACAGAAAGTTTAAATTTTAGGATAGCACTATATCTAAAGAACATTTCCAAAGAGTCAAGAATAAGTATGGGGAGATATCCAAGGTCATTGGCAGAACAAATTTTCACAACGTTTACCATCCATAATTTGATAGTAAAAACCTATGATTGAAGACACCACATACTTGAGTAATAGGAAGTGAGAGGACAAGGAAAGAAACACCGTGATAAATGAAGACCCCATGGGCATAGGAAGAAGTAGAGTGCTACAGAGATGCCCTTAAATCCTCAGAGATACCTCCACTATAGACTACTGGCAATGGTCGAGAGATTGCCTGAGCTAACCTGCTCTGGTGATCTGATGACTGAACACCCTGTCTGTCGTGATAGAACTCTCATCTAGTGTCTGATTGAAGCAGATGCAGAGATCCACAGCTGAGCCCCAGGTGGAGCTCCAGGAGTCCAAGCAGCAAGAGAGAGGAGGGATTATATGAGAAAGAGATATCAAGACCATAATTGGAAAAAGAACAGGGACAAGTAGTCAAGCTAGCAGAAACACACGAACTGTGAACCAATAGCGAGGAGCCCCCATGGAACTGGATCAGGCCCTCTAGATTAGTGAAACAGTTGATGAACTTGAACTGTTTAGGAGGCCCCCAGGCAGTGGGACCGGGACCTGCCCTTGGTGGATGAGCTGGCTTTTTGGAACCTAGGGCCTATGCTGAAACACTTTGCTCAGCCTTGGTGCAGGTAGGAGGGGACTGGACCTGCCTCAACTGAATCTACCAGGCTGGGCTGAATCCCCAGGGGAGACCTTGCCTTGGAGGATGTGGGAATGAGGGGTGGATTGTGGGGGAAGGTTAGGGAGTAGGAGGAAGGAGGACAGTGGAATCCGTGGCTGATGTGTAAAATTAAATTAATTATCGCCAGGCGGTGGTGGCGCACGCCTTTAATCCCAACACTCGGGAGGCAGAGGCAGGCGGATCTCTGTGAGTTTGAGGCCAGCCTGGTCTCCAAAGCGAGTTCCAGGAAAGGCGCAAAGCTACACAGAGAAACCCTGTCTCGAAAAACAACAACAACAACAAAAATTAATAATAATTATCAAATGAAAATATTAAAAAAAGAAAAAGTCAAGCTGTTACCAACCTAAGACTTAAATCTTTCTAATAAGCTTTCATAGCACTTGAAGGTTCTATGCACACTACTGGAGGCAAGGACGTAAATAATAATCTTACACAATTATAAATATTGGTACTTCAAAAACAACATAAAATGTAAAATATGTTCACTGGTGCAATAGCGGTGTGAATGTCATGGGAATAACCAACCTACTTTCTGATTAGGCTTAAAACCTACTTCACAAATAAGAACTCACACTGATAGTCACTAACTCTGCCAAAAACTCATTGTTGCCTAGGTAACAGGCTTGAGAGGAGAACCTAATACCATTTGGCTATACATAAATAGTACTAAACTGCCTTATAAATATTTACTGTTATGCCCATATATTAGTGTATCTCTCACTCTTCATCAAAGCAGCTTCTTGTTACAGTTGATGACAATAAACACAGAAGCTCATGACTGGACAAAGTGTAAGAGACTGTGGGGCACTCACATCTAAATGGGACATCTTTACCAAGCTCCTCCTCATTGATCTTCATAGAAGCTACACTATAAAGAATGTACATGATGACCTTACCCAATTAGATATATGAAAAATACGATAAATGGAATAACTATAAATTGAGTTTGCTATTTTTAGATATTATCTTGATTGAAATAATGTCCATTTTTCTTTCAGAATTGTGGTTAGCATATGCTGAAAACAGAAAATTAAATATTATACTCAAGTTTACAACCGAGACAGTAAATGTCTGTAGTCAAATCATACTTTACAGACATGGCAGGGCATTTGTACACATGAACTCACAGAGGCTGTGACAGCATCCACAAGATCTGCATAGACTTAGTTTTCCAAAAAGTCCAGCATGTGTGAGGGCAGAACTCATGAAGTTCCACCATTGCCTAAGGATTCATTGGCAACTGACAGCTTCTGGGGAAGGAAATTCAGTTTTCTTAGAAGATGTGGTCCCTGAGAGGCAACTCTTGCTCCATTGGATGATCTTAGGTTATGCACTTGTAGGCAACACTAAGTGGGATTAAAAACAGGGCAAGTGAAATTCAGAGGGAAATGTGATTGGGGAAGTAAAGTATAAATTTTAGGGGATGGAATGGAGTTAGGTTTGACTAAAATACATTTAATGTCTTTCTCAGTATTATTTTTCAGAGAGTTAAAGTACTTTGAACTATCCCTGTGTCTCTGGAATAAAACCAATTTTATCCAGGTGGGCGATCTTTTTTATATATGTATGATTTAGTCTGTCAGCATTCCTGAAAAGGATGCTTGTGTTCCTGTTCACCAAGAATATATGCTTATAACTTTTCTTTTGTTATTTTGTTCTTGTATCTTTTCCTGGTTTTGTTATAATAGTAATGCTAGCCTCCTAGGAGGAGTTTAGAAAAGCTTGTTCAGTTTCAATTTATTTGAATAGTTTAAGAAGTACTGGTTGTGGATTGCTTTTGAAAGTCTGATCAAATGTTAATCCACCTGAGCCTACCCTTTTTCTTTTCCTTTTCCCTTTCTTTCTTGTACAGTTAATAACCATTATGAAAGTTTAGAACAAGATAACAACAATCCCTTCACAAGTTGAAAGAAATAGACATAAAATAAGAAAGAATGAGTTACAAATATTGAGATTTGTCTTTTACTCACGGAATGAAATTATTCTTTGCCACTGAGTATAGACTGACTTGAAAATTTTCCTTCTGTGCTACAATACTGAAAAGATTATCACAAAGATAGATGTCATCTTGCCATTACCATTTCTGACAGAAACTAAGGCAAGTCCAATTGGGAAGAAAATCAGAAGGGCTTCAAAGAATCTTTTCTTAAATTAATGATTGAAAATTTAACATGTGCAAAGAATTACACTAATTTGCTCACAAACATTATTAAATCACTCATATATATCCAAGTGTCAGGCAAGTTTTCTAGAATAAAATATGGTGCAATTTGATTTTTTCCTAGACATTTAATGTACTTCAAGCTACATGAAATTCATTGACTTTTTTTAATCTTTAAAAAAAGTTTGCATGCTGCCAAGTCAACTCATTTATTTTCTCTTTGACTGACAAATATAATAGTAAAACCCAGTTTAAAATATTTATTACAGAACCTGAACAAATTGCCAACTTTTTTGATAGTTTAAATGGACTGAATTACCTTTGGGTTTTGAAACAATAAGTGTTTACCTACCAAGTGTTAAGGTGATGAGTGATTTGCTGCCATCACAGATATAAATTAGTTGTTTTTAAAGTATGTTTACTTAAAATAGAATTGTATCACTCCTGTCTCCCATTTTCCTCCCTTTAGTCTTTCCCAAGTTCCTATCCTCTAAGCCCTCCCATTTCTTCCCCTTACTCTGAATTTAATAGCCTCTTTTTCTTTGATTTTTCTTGGTGTGTGTGTGTGTGTGTGTGTGTGTGTGTGTGTGTGTGTGTGTGTAACACATCCTTGATGAATACACTTATCTGTAGATTTTTTTTTTTGCCTTAAAACACTTCTACATTATTTAGGGACAATTATAGACCAATGTTTACATCCAGATTTAACAGTAATATTTAAAAATAAATAGAATCTGTCCATCCACTAAAATGGGAAAAAAAGGAAAGAGATAAAAGGAAAGGCAAGTACAGCAATGGAATTTCTAATGGGTCACGAAGCCCATAGGTGCAATGCATAATGGCTATCATGTCAGCAGCTCCCAAACCTCCATTCTGATGAATAGAAAAAGCCGGCTCCATACTGTTTCCCAAAGCGATCCCAAGCAGTGTACATGGAGCAATAGCTGTAAAATGGTGTCCCAACAGACTTATTCAAACATGCAAATTAACAGCATTGAGAAAGCAATGTACGGTAATCAGGTCCCATTTAGTATTGTAACATCAGCTGGGACACAATGGCTGTCTGTGTATCCTGTAGACAGTTTGTATGGGTAATAGCCACCACATGAGTAATTAAGCACTTTAAACAAGTCAACCATTTAAGCTGTCCTACAAGTTAACAGTGAAAAGCAAAGCTGGAACAAAGAGCAATAACAAGGAGCCATTAGCCTTGATAACTGGGTCCACCCAAAAGCATATGTTCTCCCAAAAGAGAGCAGTTTTCCAGTCTCACCTGAACTTTAGATGTTTTCTTTATTAGCACTTTATACACTGAAATAATTGACATTTCTTGAGATTTTGTGATTCATGTATAGTAATAATAGGTATCTTTCCCTAATTCCCTAATTTCCCCTTGAAATATTGAAAGGACTCATTAATAAGTGATTTAAAAAGCCAACTAGTAACTCCTAGGCTTTATTCAATTATTCAGTCTTTATAGCTAACGTTTAAGATGTGTATCCTAATATTCTCCAGAACTTCAAACATGTGACAAGTCCATTGTTTGATGAGTCTGTGCTTTCCATTTTCACTGTACATGGAAGTTTTGGGGAATTTGATTTCTGGAGTTTCTAACTGGAATATGTTATTAAAATACTTTAATGCATTTACTTTTACTTACAGGGTCATACTTAAAATGTTCACTCTTACCCAGGGAAATAAATGCCTCTTTCCCAGGGAAGAGATTATAGGGCATATTTTCTAATTTCTCCTTCATATCAAAGGTATTGACTCTTTATTGCAGAGGAGCAAAACAGAACAAAATGGTGTTAGTGCTGTACGTTTTGAATGCAGCTATTCTACCTATCTTCAGGTGTATCCCTCAAGGCAAAATCATTTAAAAACCTATATTTCTACATTAGTATGTTTTTAAATGCTTAATCCTTTCTGTGTCTGTTTTCTAAACCTTTTCTATCTTATTATGCATAATTTGGAACTTCACTTATACTTTAACCTGCCCTTTAGCACTCAGTGACCCTTTTAGACCAGTACGGTCAGTGTTCCCTCTATCTTTTTCTGACCATGTACAGACTGGGTGACAGGGAGAATGTTAATTGCTGAAAGGATGGGGTTAGCAAGGTTGGCGGTGTTAGCAGGGTTACAGAATCACCTGCATCTGAAGGTGGGGCAAGAACCCCGGAGCAGAAGGAATTCCTAAGTCTTCAGACTTTTTTTTTTTTTTTTTTATAAATGACATATGAAATTTTCATAGACATGTCACACCTGCTCCCATGTGAGTAAAACTTACCATAATTGTTGGATGATCAATTTAACGGTTATAATTAACCCAGAGGACTTCACACATGTCAACCATCACAAAAGTATTTAATATATCCTTAACTTCACTCTAATGTTCAGCCTCCCCTAATCAGCAAGAGATTTAGCTTTGATGATTTTACTTGAAATGCATAAGCTCTGAAGACTTTTTAGGTGTCTCTCTACAAAACCACAAGGATGCTTGCTAATTTTAATTCCTCTAATGCCCTCTTTAGCTTTTGATACAACAGTCTAAAAGTAACAGGAGCAGTTTTCACATCATTTCTCTCAATGCCCTTGAGTTTTAAGATGTGTTCTCTCCTGACTTTCAATACTAGTATAAAGTACTTGTATAAGTGATATTAACACAATGGTCTGTTTTTCTCATTATGTTAGCCTAATATACTACTAAGTATATTTATTTTTTTTACATGGAGAGAAAGAATGCAGAAGTCAGTGGCCAAGTTAATGAGTTCAGTAACCAAGATGAGTTCAAAAAGATAAGTTTAAGAATGCTACTAAAATAATGTAGGAAGATCATGTTGCAATATTGCAGTAGGGAGGAATCCAAGAGAACAGGCAAGAGATAATTTGCACCTAAGTAAGCTGAGGGACTTGGGGACACTACTCATACAAAAATACAACCTTTAAGGGAAAATGTTCATAGTAGAGCATTAGCAAAGAAAACTAAATTGAAATATTTGGTGTGTGATTCATAGGGACATGATTTGACTACTCAAAATTGTTAATAAGCACTATATATGGAATCATGAACACTTTGATCTTATATCCCTAACACAGAAGTGAGATGGACTGAACTATCTTTACAAAATCCTATCAATTTTCAGTTTACTTCTCCTTCACCTCCTTGAATCTTCTACTCAGAAGACAAAGGAGAAATCTGATAGAAAGTGAGGAACAATTTTCAGTCAATGCAGTTCACCTAATGTACCAAAGTTTGTTTGGAGTATATATACATCTGGAGATGAAAAATTTGCTAAATACCAGGTAGATGAATGCTGGTCTTCAGTGAAACCCAAGCAGGAGATGAATCTTATCACCCTATAAACTCAGAGACTGGAGAGGAGATTTAATGTTATTCACTGTGTAACAATACTGTTAACAGAGTCGTATTTTATTGGTTTAACTTGTTGAAAATACAATGAATAGAAAACTCTTTGATATATTATGTACCCAGATGTGTCCTTCTTTTCTATAGTGTCCAATATTCACAACTGTCAACAAATTTTGTCATTTCATCTACAATTTGTGTTAGTAGGACTAATTCTCAGATTAATGTTATTCACAAACCATTGAGGACTCTTTTCTTTTCCACATTTATCTGATTTAGGAATGCATATTTTACTTAACAATAATAACACATAAAAATTCTTGCATAGAAATACATTTCTCCTCTAATTAATACCCTAGCTCCTAAAAGGTGTCCCATGTCCTTATCAGGCTAACTCAGCTAACATGCTCTTTGTAACATTTTTATGTCATTTAGACTGTTTCTCAGGACACATCTCTATCAACAGACAGCCTGATTTTCAATAGTGTCAATTCCTTCATCTTAATACTAATGTCTCACATAAATTTGTCAATAGTTGATACTATATTTAGCTAATGAAATGTTTAGCTGATTTATTATGAAATAAACATTGAAACTTCAATTAACTTATATAATTTTAACATGTAGATCCCACTGGGATATTTTTCATTTTATATATTATAAATCATTAATCAAATTTTAAAAGTATATTTAAATATTTGGCGAACATGAAGGTGGCGAGTTTTGTTTGTATCATTCATTGTTGTGCTACTGTAATTGGGAAGGTTCCTCATCTGAAAGTAGGTTTGTTTTCTGATGGCACCCATGTTTAAGTAGGTAGTTAGTGATAAAGGCCAAATCAAACATGATAGACGCTAATGATCAGCTCTATCACATCCCTTTCCTGAACATGGCAATCTTTGGCTACTGAGAAAAATATCCTGTTAGAAGGTGAATGTCATCACCTGCTTAAATTGTAGTGCCTAGGAATTAGCTTATTAGCTCTGAAATTTATCTGACTGCTTCTAGAAAAATTGTCCACAAGTATATATGTTTGGAATTGCACATAAACACATCTCTGACTATTAATATACCAATCTTTTGCTGAGATATTTTGAAGATTTCTAGCTCCATAAACCATACCATTCATTTAATAACTTCATTTTTATTCTGCTACATGATCATGTAATAGTTATTCTCATACTTTTTTTTTTGGTTGTGTAGCTTTGCACCTTTCCTGGATCTCTCTCTGTAGACCAGGCTGGCCTCAAACTCAAAAAGATCCACCTGCCTCTGCCTCCTGAGTGCTGAGATTAAAGGCGTGCACCACCACCACTCGGCTATCCTCACACTTTTTGCATGTACACATAGGTGCACATTTCTACACACCTATACAGGGATATATCAAAACAAATATTTAAGGTTTTGTGAGTTACTCCTATAAAGATGATAACAAATTACATACTTTGCAGTTTTGTGCTTTACTCAGGTAAATGTATTATAGATAATTGTTTCTGTATCTACAGTATATCCAATATATACTCTTATTAATGTCAATGTAATATGTTCTGTTTAATATACATCCTAATTCTTTCATCTCCTGAAGATGTGATATTACCTGATTATGTGGATTTTTTTTCTGACCACTATCAATGCTGTCACAAATATTTTTGCAAATACATCCTTGGAGTTTGTGTGATTTTACAAGGTCCATTAAAGTAATGAATAACTGGTACGCTTTTAGCATTACCTCTGGCCATATACACCAATAGTAGAAGATACACTGGTTTGAGCCAACTTAACACTATTGAAGAGCTTTGTAAGAATGGGTTTCAGGGTATATTTATTATTTTGGTAATTATTTTGAAGTTGCCAGAAATATAGTTAAAGTAATAAGTGATATAAGTTGTCTTAAGAATGAAAGTTAAAACTACCGATTTTAGTGAATAATATTGATGTAGTATGTCATGGATCGTCTTGGTAATCACATTGGGTTTGATTTGTGTGAGATTAAATATCAGTTGGTCTCTGTTTCTCTCCAACTCTTTTACTATTCCATCTTCCCTCCCTTTACTTTTTGTCCTGTTTTATCTTCTGTTTGTTGGCTATCTGCACTGACTCTTTTGAAAATACGTTTCACATGTAACTATTTACAGTACTGCATTGTTCTCAGCATTTTATTCTTGCAATAAATAAATATTTTGTTTCATACTACTACTATGCTTTGATTGTAATTTTTCCCCAAATAAAGTTATCATGTATAACTTCTTTGGTGTCCTTTGGCATACTCATTTAAAATATTTTGGAATGGTGTCTTCTTAAAATGATGGGAGGTTCCTGTGAATTCCACCTCATCCAGCCTTGAGGCAGAGGGAAGGGCTTGGACTTGCCTCTACTGGATGTGCCTCACCATGGGAGGCCTTGACTTCTTGTTGGGGGGGGAGAGGTTGGAGGGGGGACAGGAAGCAGGAAGAGGGGAATCTTTGATTGGTGTGTAAAATGAATGAAAATTTTTTCTTAATAAAAAATCCATGTTTCATATTACTAATATATTCTTCTATATTGCTGATTGTTTTTATTGTCTTTAGGAGATTTCTAGTGCACTGGACTCCTTAGGGTCTTTTATGTACAAAATCAAATCTGGAATAAGGATAATTTGAATATTTCCTTTCCTATTTGTAGCCACTTTATATCCTTCATTTGTCTTATTGCTATAGCTAATACTTCAATTACTATATTAAACAGGAAGTGAGAGACTGGGAATCTTGTCTTGTTCCTGATTTTATTGGAAATGCTTTGAGTTTTTCTCAATTTACCAGAAGGAAAAAAAAAAGGTAGGCAAGGAATGATACAAAGATGCAATTATTATGAATCTGTGGTTTCAGTGCTAGTTAATGTTAGCCTGAGGTAAGTATGAATACATTAGAATTTCTTTTCAGTGTGTCTTCTAGGTGTAAGAGGACATTGAACATCACTGTAAGACATGTCCCCAAATGTGTCGGAGGATTAAGTGGCTAAAGGTGATTTTAAAAAAGGAGGCTGTGTTTAGAATTAGCAAAAAGCTGAAAGCCAATGCTTCTGCTCACTAGATCTTGTGAATTTATGTGTGGACATTTTTTAAATTATCAACAATGGGAGATCCTGTCTCTGAATATAACACTAAAATTAATATTTCATCAGCTGGCAGAATTTATATGAGGATCTTCATGTTAAAGAGGACAGACTTTATTTGAAGAAATTTGGAAAAGAGAAGCACAGAGGCATTTCATTCTGCAGCTCTATGGCGGCATGGACACATTAAGATTTGCAAGTGAATTAGTGCTCCATATCTGTGCTGAATCCCCAAAGTATATAATGTCGAAGCTTACTGTTTTAAAATTTTCCTTTTGATGTTACTATGGATTTTCTCTTTAGAAAGTTTCATAACGCTGTGGAGAACTGTTTAGAGATATTCTTAAAGGGAGAACTAAGCATTTTTCATAGTTATTCACAAGAAAGGATGAAAAATAACATCAAGGAAAGTTACTAGCTTTCCAGTATCATAACATAATGGGCTTTAATTGCTTTTAGCTTTATTTTCTCTATTATACATCATTGAATTTCAAGTATTGTGTGAGAATCATTTAGCTGCATTACTTGCCAACCATCCTTGTCATTTTCTTAGACAAGCTGGATGACCTATGATTTATTTATATTTCAGTCAGTCCATAATGTGTAAGTGGACACTAAACTCTCAAGGAGAATTTTTAAATAATGCTAACAATGGTTCCCTGTGATTTTTTTCCAAGCTGACTGGTCATTAAAATCATTGATAGAATTTCGTAGAAGAATAAGTGCTCCAAAATCCTTATTACATAACAGATTTTGGATAGGATAAAGAGAATAAGAATGTGATAAACTCTGGTCTTCAGAAGCTATGACTGCCAGATCAGTTTCTATGACATTATGACTATGTTTTTTTTCTTAGACCACACCTTTCTATATCAAAGAACCTTCCTTGAGTCTCCAAAAATTATCTTTTTTTTCTTTAAGTAGGCATCCAAACTGTTTTCAGTATGCTGGAAAAGTAGGATAATAGATATTGAAACGAAGAAACGTGTTGCATGACATAGTCGAGTTCTGCCAACATGGCACACGGAGATGGAATAAAACACATCTGGGAAATACCATAATATATGTGGGGGTGGGGGAAGAGATGAAGAATGGAGATAGGGTCTAAAGAAAAGAAAAATTAAGGAGAACAGATTGAGATGTAGAATGAAATAAACATCACTGAAGACAAATATCAGATATGAGTACGAAAATATAAGAATGGAAGAAATTTGAAAAGAATGTTAGTCATTATCCAAATCTAAATCCCACTTTATAAAATTTCTTCCATGTTTTTGTTGAACATCTATGATTTTAAAAATTTCCTTGTGTGAGAAAAGTCGTGTCTTTCTCTGCTTTTTACACTCTCTGTACTCATATTATATCTTCTTTCTGATTATTGACAAATACTCAGATGTTCCATGCCATAGCCATTGCATGAATGCCATTCTACACACAATCAAGTCAACTTAGGTAGAAATTCCATCATCACAATCATTTACTTCTATAACTTATGTAATCATGCACTATTTTACGCTCTGAGGCTCCAAGTGGATATTATGTGTGAGTCTCTGAAATGTGGAGGGAATCATCCATAATTTTTAACAGTTTTTTTAAATGATTAAGTGATTATAAAAGATTTTAAAATGTGATTGCAAGTTAATATTAACTAACACTTATGACAACACAAAGGAAAAAAAGTCTATGATTTGATTAATCAAATATACAGAATGTTTTTAGGACATGACTACATTTTGTTGACACTTTGGTCTTCCAGCCTTGTGTGGCATAAATCTTGTGGTCACTGGCAAGCCAGAAAAGTGTTCTTGCAGGCTGATGGCCACAAGAATAAGGTAAGTGAGAAAAAAAATCAGTAAAAATATTCACTGAATAAAAGGTACTATTTTTATTGTGTATTTTCCTGGTAAGTGCAGAAAAAATTATTTCAACTACCCCATCATACATAAGGCAAGGATACTAAGAGAATGAACTGGCTCTCCAATTAACAAACTCACATGACTTTTGTTAAAATATTTCTATTTTTAATGACAGAATCAAAACTTGTCCTTTTTATAAATTTTTGTTTTGTAATTTGTTTTTGTAATCAGTTTTGTAAATTTGTACTCCTAAAATATGCATGCATTAAGTGTAATTCAAAACATTACATGGATAATAGTCACATGAAAATAATAAATTGAAAAAGAGCCTAATTTTGATAACTAGAAAGTTGATTTCCATTTGTAAATGAATGCACACACACACACAAAAGAAAACAGGAAATAGGAGACATCATAATACAGTTCATATAAGAAAAGATGAAAAAATGAGACAGAAAGAGTACAGAATAAAATAGCAGAATACCATCTAAGGGTATAATTTAAAAGAAATTGAAAGCACTCTTAGTCCCTAATTTTGTGTAGGAAAGAAAAAATGCAGAGGACTAATGAAATTACTTGTACATTATTAAATACTACCTTGTGTTTTTCAATTGGTCACAATTTTACATGACTGGATTTTACTTTTAAAAATCTTATGACTTGAACTTTCTGTGCCTTAGAATAGTTTCTACTCAAAGTACACATTGTTTCAAATTTATTTATTCTTCTGTACTTCTGAGAATACTCCTTTTCATTTATGTTTTAAGATAAAATTATTCCCACCAGCAAAAGTCAATCCTTAAAAATTTAAATTCAGAATTTAAAAATACTATCATGTGGAAATAACTTTCCTTCAAACACCTGGGAAAATGCAAGTTATTTTCTACCATGAATAAAAAGATCATTTGATCTGCACTAATTATTATAGACAAAAGCTTTCTGTTAAAAAATACTTGGATCTTAAACATCTTCCTTCACACATGTACACATGGTGCTGGTGAGCCTTGACGTTCTGTAGCTCATGAAGTGAGTGACAGATGTGAAAACTTAATTGGTCCTTATTCAAAGTCACAAGCAAAAGAGTAAGATATACACTTTACAGGACTTGGTTAATTTGCTAATGACTAACTCCACTTGATTATTTGAACATAATGAACAAGAAGATTTATGCTATGTAGACCAGAGAATAAATCTAAGGTAAAGCCTTTTTAATCACACACCTTGAAAACCTGTTAAATTTGTGAAAAAGTTTATATCCAAACTTTAAGAATAAGAGAACCACTCAATAATAGCAGTTTTATTAGAATATTTTTAGTAAATGCTAATAAGAAAATTGACTTTTTCTTTGCCTATGTGTTCTCTATTTTCTTTTTTTTTATTTTCTGAAAGATCTGTGTATTCTTATTTCAGCAAACAACATTATAATAAATTTTTCCTTTTACCTCAAGATATTAAGATCATGCTATGTTTTCATTACTTTCCAAAAAGTTTATATTAGGAAAAAGAAAGACATAAATTTTAGTGTGAGAAAATAACTTTCAGTTAATGAGATTTTAGATACCTTGGGTTAGCTATAAAGAAAATAGCCTATAATGAATGTATTAACTCCTTTAGTATTTGTGTTTCCTCATTGCTACTATACCTCTTCTTCCCAACAGAGAAAACTGTCATTAGTATTCCCAATGCCTTGTAACCTAGACATGACAAAGCCATCCTAACATCTCTCTCACTATTGCATAAAATAACAATTCAACAGTTACTGATTTTTCCTTTCAAATAGTCTGGATTGACTATGTAAATAAATTTAAACTATTTGCAAGAACAAATAAGGGCATCTTTATTATAAGGGACTGAAGTAATTCATTGTAGAAATAAATTAAACCTTGGAAGATGTATGAAGAGTTGATATTTCCATTCGCAGTTTATGACTTGCTCAACTTTCATGAAAGCGTTAAACTCTGAACAGAAGACTTCTTTTGGAATACATCAAAAGAGAAGAAATAGTTCAGTACATAATTAGATAAATCTAATATAACTGAGGTTTCTTGTGTGTGTGAGTGTGTGTGTGTGTGAGTGTGTGAGTGTGTGAGTGTGTGTGTGTGTGTGTGTTGTGTGTGTGTGTGTGTGTGTGTGTGACTAGCTAATTAAAGCATCACCTAATCTTAGGAGAGTTTTTTTTCTTAATCTAATTAAGTTTGCCTGAAGCCTTCTAAGAGAATTTATGATCCAGAAAATATTTGTCTAGTAGTAAGCAATTTGGCAGCATTTTGTATTGTTTTCTAAAGTTTTTTTTTTTTTTTTTTTTTTTTTTTTTTTTTTTTACCCAAATGATTAACGAATGTTTTGTTTAGTACACTACTCCCATTACTTGTCCAGGTGTGGCAATATCTGAAAATTTTTAGATTAATCACATTTGCGGTTAGAGGAAAAAGTCCACGTAAGTCTTAGAATTACAATTTCCTCAGAGTAATAATACTGAAGAAAATACTTATTTCATTATAACTTTATATAATATATGTGTAAACATCTGTATATAAGAATGTACTTTTGAAATTCTGTATATATGTATATATGTGTGTGTGTGTATCATTTATATGTCAATCATTTATCTGTATCTTTCATCTACATCTGTCTTTCTATCTAGCAATCTGTCTTCCATCTAATTATCTGTCATCTATTTCTCTCTCTTTTTTTTTTTTGAGACAGAGTTTCTCTGTGTAGTTTTGGTGCCTTTTCTGGAACTCACTCTGTAGCCCAGGCAGGCCCGGAAATCACAGAGATCCACCTGCCTCTGCCTCCCGAGTGCTGGGATTAAAGGCGTGCGCCACCACTGCCCGGACCATCTATTTCTCTTTGATCACAATTGTAGCTCTTTGCAATATCATTAGAGTGGTTAGAGTTGTTATAGCTTCCAATTTATATATGAAATGTTTAAGATAAAAAATAGCTTGTGTTGCCCTACATTGTAGAGCATGTAAGAAAAATAATACATATCTGAAAAGAAGGGGCAAATGGGCAGCCCTGATAACAAAATTAAAACATAGAAAATTCTCAGAGATTAATGATTTCATAAACAACTTAATTTCTAGAACCTAAAAATCCAAAAAATCTATTTATATCAACAGAAAAAGTCAATGCAACATAAGGTTTGCTCTTTAGAACACATTTTCAAATATCTTTTTCTGTATATAGTTCATTTTGACTTGTGAACTTAGAAAGTCACAGACCTAACAGAATAGTCATTAAGTTATAATCTAGAAATCTTGAATATCCTTAATAAGCTCTTACCATTTAATTATGTGTCTGTACTTGGTATTCATTTGCACCAACTCTTCCTGTAGTTAGTTTCTTGAACAAGTCAAGTAGTATAATACCAGCATACCACTCATGGGAGGAGAAAGCAAGATAATCCAAATTACATCTAAAATTAATTATTTTAGTTCAACTTCATCTAATCAAATATGTAAAGTTTTTTGAGGTGCAGGGAGGTTAAAAAATGAATAAAATACAGCTGTTTCCTTTAGTAAATTACAGTGCACTAAGAAGATAGACAAGCATAAGACAAAAAAGTGTTCAGCAGCATGACAGTTCAAAAATTAATGGAAAATTTAAAAGAAATGAAGAATTAATGAAGAAAGCAAATAAATTCTAACTCAAAAGTAGAGGTTAGGAAAGCATTTGAATTTTCCTAAGGAGGGACCAGAGAGATGGTTCCACAGGAAAGGGCAACCAACAAAACTGACAACCTGAGCTCAATCCATAGAAACCATGTTGGGTAAGGAGAAAAGCATAAGTTTTTCCCAAATAATAAAACAAATGATGAAAGTTTTCTAAGTTAAGGGAACATTAATCAGCAATTATTTAATGACTTCTAACGTGTTTCAGTGGCATTATTTTAGGATACACATGATTTTGGCAGAAACTACAACTGGCAAATTATTTGGGGAACAGATTTCAATCTGATCCTAAAAAGATGAGATTCCAAAGAACAACTCATCAGTAGGCAGTTGGGGAAGTACTGTGGCCTGCGCGCTAGTGCTGAGGACTCAGAGATTGCATAATGCGGCCGTTGAAGGGCTTGCCCACGCTCTGGCTTAAGATGAGAGAAGTGTTTGATCCAGATAGGAGTATCGAGAAGGAATTTGTGCCATGTCTAATCAATTAATTTATTACAAAGTCTGAATTATGCAGAGACAAGCATGAAACAGTTTTCTTTTTCTCCCATCGCAGTCTTCAACCATTTTATCAATCTCCATCACGCTACTCTACATGACATCCGACAAAATTTCACAGTTTTGCAGTAATGTTTTGTTTAAGAACTATGAGAATTTCTTTTAATTTAAATTAAAAAATAATCAGTTCTGGATTATACACAAAATGCAGTCGTGGAAATGAAAAGGAGACATTCTGGGAAGAAAGTTTTCTGCAGGACTGGATGTGAGTGAGGGGGGAAATGACTAAAATCCTTTACATACATGTTTGAAAGGAAAACAGTCATTCAAAAATTAAGAAGTGGGTAGAAGTCAATTCTAAGCAAAACTACATCTTACATTTCATATCCAGTTCAGCATATTTCTTCTATCATGCTGCTTCTCGTATCTGATGATGGACACACTTCCGATTGTTATGTACACTGTTCAAACACGCTAACATTCCTTGAAATTTCTTTCCAAGGTTTATCATCCACAGAAAACTGATATGTATCTGTGATAAGCAATAGTAGGTTGTACAGCTTGTCTGATGGCTGCCCCTGTCATAAGCACCCCTCTCTTAGGGATTTATTTACACTTCTGCTTAAATAAAATGAAGATAATCTGTTGGCTTGCTGCCAATCTTTCTGAGTTTGGTTTACCTTCACTAACAGCCTTCACAAAAGGACCTCAGGGCAAATAGACTAGCTAAGGAGATGGAGGTCTAGACTATTAAGAAACTGAAAGATATAATACCATGAAGGGAAGGCAGCTGATAATAGACACTTTGTTGAGCCAACAGCCATTGTGGACAAGGATCCTCTACTCTCTACATCATAGTGTAACATCTCACTTTTCTCCATATACTGAGCTAGAAAGTAACACATTTAAGTACCAACTCAGATCAGTTACTCTCTTGAGAATAGTTTCTGGTGAAGGAAAGTTAATTTATAGAAGCATCTCACTGATAACACAACGAGGAAAAACTTCTACAAACAAGAAACTATGACAAATCTGTGCATATGGTAGCACTGGTAATACAGTGGGTGTTCAAGGAAGAGAGAATGGAAAGTATATAGAGCAAGAGGACCAGCAGCATCTGATCCTCTGTCAAGCAAACTCAAAGTCTGTACAAGGCTCCCTTGAGACTTTTTCCCTTGATGAAGTGATTGTGCAGGATGCTCTTAGTCACTTTGTAGAAAGCCCTAAGAACTAAATGGAGATTTGCTTTACTGCATTAGGACACTAAGCATCTATAAAATGTGTATTTATGGCACATGCTGTCATACTCACCAAACAAATATGTAATTCTTTGTTTTTATTGTTTTTGAAAAAAATGTGGTTTTGATTCATTTTCACTGTCAAGTACTGTGGCTTTGAAAAAACAATTCCATTTTTAAGAACTTGCAAGATTGTAAAATGATCAACAAAAAAAAATCTCAGGCAGAAGAAGTACAGTTGTAAGAATGAGAAAGGCAAGTATCTAACAAAGAATTTTGAAACGTCTAATTTTGCTTAATATTTCACCAAAAGTGACACCTGTGAAAAATACGAGGGCTGCATTTAATTATCTTGATTTGCAACAATCACAACACTTATGGAAACTTAAGTAAAAAATTTAAAAATTATTAATATAATATTATTTTCATCATAAAAATGGAAATAGAATTCAGAAAATCTTTATTTCAGTATCTCAGCTTATCAATAATTTATAACACAAATTTCTAGATGGTCTTATTAATAAAAAACCAAGTGCCAGCTATTGGGGTAAATTTTGAAAGATCAGATAGACAGAACGAGCCACAGCTCACTTCACCTCACCAACTTCTCAGCTGATCCTGTTTCCTCAAACTGGAAGCCTTTGTGTCCTTATCCAAATGGATCTCAGCTGAACTGCTGCTAAAAGCCTAAAAGCTTAAAAGCCTCTAGTTCCTGGTTTTCATGCCTTATATACCTTCTGCTTCCTGTCATCACTTCTGGGATTAAAGGTATGAGTCACCATGCCTTGCTGTTTTCAGTGTGGCTTTGAACTTACAGAGATCCAGATGGATCTCTGCCTCCTGAGTGATAGGATTATAGGTGTGTGTGCCACCATTTTCTGGCCTCTATGTCTATCTAGTGGCTGTTCTGTTCTCTGACCCCAGATAAGTTTATTAGGGTACACGATATATTGGGGGACACAATATCACTACATTTCCCCTTTCTTTGTCTAAAATAATAAAAGAAGCTTATAACTAATATAAGAAAAACTATATCCAACAAGTATATACATTATGCAGTCAATAATTATATTAAACATGTCTAGTTCATTGACATTTGACAGATTCAGACAAAAAACTCCATTATATATATTAATAATGTCCAGTCCATTAACATTTGACAAATTCAGACAAAAAATTCATTATTTGTCCTATTCTGGTGAGTCCAATACAGAATTTGTATATAATATAGAAAAATCCAATCCAATGTAAAATATTTAAAATAAGTAGTTTCTTTATAAAAGGAGATTCAATATCTACCTTTTTATCTTATCATATCCATATTCTCTTTTTTCTTTTCTGAGTAGATTTAAAAAATCTACTTTTTGTCTTATCGTTTATATATCTTCTGTTTTTCTTTTCAAAGTAGATTCAATAATCAACACTTTTATCCTGTTATTTCTAATCTCTTTTATTCTTCAGAGTAGATTCAATCTACCTCTTATCTATATCCTCTTTTTTCTTTTTTTTTAAAACAAGAACTCTGAATCTAATCTCCTTTTTAAATCTTTTTTTCCCCCTGGCCATTAACAACAACAACTTGTAACCAACCATCCTAAACAATGACAATTATCCATAAGCTATTGAACGACAAAAAAACCAACCACCCCACCTCTTGGGAATGAAGGCACTGTTTTCTTAAAATTACTTCCTGCTCCCTGGGGGTGAAGACTGTTGTGCCCATGTTACAAGAACCCTGAGCAAGTCCACTATAGAGCCAGCCAATATCTGATGCAAAACACACAGGGGTTTATTGATAACAAGCAAGCCCAGGCTTGATCCATGTCTAACACTCGACACAGCAGGTGGAGGAGGACAGCCCTGAACTCTCAGAGTGAGGGGTTTTAAAGGGAAAAACCACTAGCAGGATGGTACAAGCCTTTGCGTCCTATGATTGGGTGAGGTGTGTAACCTTTGAATTTACTGGTTGAGGGTTACAGTTATCATTTTTGGGAAGGCCTGGATAAGTCTCAGGCTCTGTTCTTGAGCTGCCATGGAGGCTGGGGGGCCTCACACATTCACACTGACCCATGCACGTAGCTCTAAGTTGGTGAGGGGTCCCAGACAGTAAACAACTGTCTAAACCTTGAGCAGTCAGAGTACGTGCAGAAAGGGAGCTACTGCAAGGACTATGTTTTTTTGTCATGGCCCTCCCAGAAACTGCTTGCTCAAGTCTCAGGAAACTGAAATTGAGGCCTGATTTCAGAAAGAAGACTGACAGCCTGTTATGGTGTCTGCTTGGTCCTTTCAAGACATCTTTAGGGAATCCTGAAAAGAAAATCTTTGGGTTAATTGTCAAGTCCTGAAAGAGATAGCAGAATAATTTGTTGTCCAGTCTCTGCATTAACAAGGAATTGAGTGTGGTATACAAGTTCATCTCCATTCCCAACAATAACACATTTAATTGTAAATACCCCAAAGGAAGATGATAATGACCCTAGCAGATATCTTTTCTGATATCTGGAACTGCTTCTAATCCCAAACATATTTCTGATCTTATGGAGTCCTCAAAGGAAAGAAGAGTTTTCATTTATCTTGGTATGTCTGTGTATTTCCCATTTGATATAGATATTCGTATGAATGGTGCATGGTTCACCTACCTGGAACCCCTCTACTATGAGAAAGTACATAGCGTAGCTCATGAGCTCTCTTCACCTTCCTGTTTTTAAGGTGTGACCATAATCTCAGTCTCAAAATCACACAGGGAAGCCAAACCAGGCTAGCCCCAAACTCATGGGCACCATCCTGTCTCAGTCTCCCAAATTGCTAGAATTATAGGCATGTGCTACCACACTAGGCCAATTCATATTATTTTTTGAGACAGGGTGTCTCATTGAATCTGGAGGCCACCAGGTCTGATGGATAGATGCTAGTCTCTGATTCCTCAAGGCTAAGATTAAAGGCAGCTGCTGATTTAATGGGCCATTTACATAGGTGCTCAGGATCTATTCTTAGGTATTCAAGCTTAGTACAGCAAGCACTTCATCAACTCAGCCAACCACAGGGCCCACCTCTGTCTATTTCTAACAATCATTCAATGGATGGTATAATAACGGTGTTACTATATCTAATACTAAATCTATACTAAATATTCTACCACCCCAACATTTGTTTTGCTTTATGTAGGTCTAGAATGGCTTTTACTGACAATTCAAAGATAGTGGCCTATGATGTTTAAGACAAATCTGATTCTTGGTTCCCAGCCTGTGGACATCAAACTGTGTGAGGCATTGCCCTAATCTTAAGAGCTGTTTTGAAGCTGGTTGTTTGCTGAAGCTACCTGTACCTCCTAAGCCTATGGAATACTCAGCTGCTGCAAAGCTTTGGACCTTAATATAATGCTTCCAAATTGTAAAAAAAAAAAAAAAAAAAAAAAAAAAAAAAAAAATCAAAACCCAGTGTTACTATATTAAATATGTCTGCATCTGTCTTCCTTTAGGAAAATGTTTCTGAAGACAACCATCTCAGTTTTCCTTTGCTTTCTGTTTCTCTCTTATGGCCTTATTCTCAATATTCTTTGGACCATCATCTACTTATTCTGTTTCCTTTTTTCTATTTCTGTGTTCTGAAGCACTCTTCCTTGGGAATTACTAAGATTTTACCCTCATTATTTATTATGAACTGGGATAACTGGAAGGAAACTTGCACAAAACCGGCCCTCACAGATTTGGGAGAGGAGCTCACAAGACCACACCCATCCTCAATACAGACAGTGGTTTCCTGGAGAGAATGAGATGCTTTTATTCAAGGGTATAACCACCCATTAGTTACCTATGCTTCTGTAAATAACACTACACCTGGGTTGCTGTAAGTAAACTGAAGTTCCACACTTGATCTTAGCCAAAAGGCCGAGAAGCGATACCTCAGTTCCATTGAACTATATTTGAGTACAATCATTTATTTGGTCTGCCATTGGTTACTGATCTGTGGGTACTAGACAATTGTACATTTCCATAGGAAAAGTTCACACAATACTTAGCATCTATGTATGTTTTTTTCTTCCTTTATTTCTCTTAGTATACTCTCTAGTGTCATCCAGTCATCTTTTTACTTCAAGAACAAGAGAATAAAGCATACTTCTTTTGTTTCTAGATAAAGAACAAACAATACATTTGAGAACATCTATTTTTGTACTTATATTGGTAAAATTCAATGAAAATTAGATCTTAGAGTAGAAAAGCACTTTACAATTGAATGGAAAAAAAGAAATAAAAAGGAAAGGAAAAGAATATGACTGCTGCTAAGTATGGTGGAGAAGAAAGTTTATTATAGATATGTGGAAAAGCATAGCCTTAGGTAGAGACATCTGGAGGAGTCCAGAGTGGACATAACCAGACTCAGCCATGTAAGGAGAGGAGAAAAGAGAAGGGACAGGGAAGAGAGAGAGGTTCCATGTGTAGCAGCCAGTAGGTCCAAATGAACAAAGAAGGCAGATAACTGAAATATCTGGAGTATATAAGGAAAAGCCTCTGGGAGAAGGGCAGTCCAGTGCCTGGGCTGGATAGTTCTGGGTAGAGGGCAAAGTATGCCAGCCATACACTGTAACAGACAGGGGCTGAGGGATTCTGAGAGAATCTGACAGCCAGGTCCACTTTGGTATGTTAAGTATACAGCTCAGTCATTTGTCCTGGATTTAAAACTTAACATCCCAATCTTTTCATTGATAATAAATAAATAATAAGAAGCAGCATAATCTTCTATGATTTCTTAATGCTTATATGAGGGCATCATTGGTAGGGATCTCAAAACCTGGAAGGTTGACCAAGTATGGGAAGAATGGTCTGTCAGTACTGGCCAGGCTCTGCAGGACCCTCTGGAGGAAGGACATGCAGGTAGCACTTGGAGCAGCTTGCAGTCTTTAATTGCTTGGCAATCAACTGGAACAGATACATAGTAGGGACAGAAAGTAAAGTTAAGGAGCATAGGGGAATTTATTTCTTAGATATACTTTGAAACTTTTAGGATCATGGTTCTGGTAGCTGGGGGAGAAGAGTCCCAAGACCAGGGTATGGGAGAACAATTCTAGCTTCAAGAATAGGCAGCAGATGGGAAAACTTAGGCTGAAGTTTGGTTGACCTGTAAGAACTGATTCCCTGAAACTTACAACATTTTTTTTTTTAGTTTAAAAAAAAGGGTTAAGCCAGGCGGTGGTGGCAGCGCACGCCTTTAATCCCAGCACTTAGGAGGCAGAGGCAGGCGGATCTCTGTGAGTTCGAGGCCAGCCTGGTCTACCAAGTGAGTTCCAGGAAAGGCGCAAAGCTACACAGAGAAACCCTGTCTCGAAAAACCAAAAAAAAAAAAAAAAAAAAAAAAAGGGTTAAAATTTTAGATATGTTTTAGATATGTTCTATTTCCACTGTTTGTAATCTGTACTGAAATCCACTCTGTAGAAAAAGGCAGTATACTCACACCTTTGAGTCATAGTAAAAGCTTGGGAACCCAAAACGAATTTTGAGTTAAAAGCATGAACACTCTTTCTAGAAGACTGGGTGTATACAGACTGGGCAGGTGTGTTTAGCACAACAAGAAGCACCTTTAATTCTGTACTGAGAAGACAAGCAAAGGAAATTTGAAATTTTGATCTTGTGATTATGATAATATTAGCAGCGCTTTGCAAAAGCTATATGAATAGCTTACCAGTGTTACTCCCAGATCACAGGGGGCCCCCAAAAGACCACCACAAAGACCGAATCCCATATGTAAAAGCCAAGAGCCTTTTTTTTCAAGCTGGACCTTGGACTCTGCATCTGTCAGACAAAGCAGCGAGAGCAGAGAGCGCCAAGCCTGGGCAAGGCAGAGTTTTTATCGTAGTAGAGGTTAAAAGTGAGGGGATTTCCAGGATTCAGAATCCCGATTGGCTGACATTTGTCTAAGGGTGTCTTGGCAAAAGGGGAATGGGTGTGTGCTGGGCTCAGGCATCTGGCTATCTTACCTAATCTTCTCTAACGTTTAGAATGTTTGGAATGTTCTGTACTTCATCTTAGATGCTGGCCCTCCCTAGGTGGTGTCAGCTTATGGCTTTTCCTGGATCCCAGTGCTGTCTGCAGTAAACCAAAACTCAGGTTCACTTTTTCTTTGGTTTTTATGGAGCCTGCCATGGCAGCAGTGTAGCCAAGCTACTGCTTGGGTCTCATAATCAGAACTCCATTGATGGTTAAAATGTTGAACTTCTGAAACTTTGATAGAACAATAGCATAATGAGGTAAGGAAATCTGAAGTATTTTTCAAGTTTTTTTCCCCTAAGTCACTTTCTTATATCTTTATAAATTGCATTTTCATACCTTAAAACACTATCTTGAATCTTCATAACTTAAGCTTTTACATCCTCAGACCTTTATAACTCACATTTATATGCCGTTAAATACACTTTGAGCCTTTAAACTTACATAAAAGCTGAACTCTTTTTATTTACCCTGTAACACAGGTGGTTGATTCCTGACAGAAAGTATTGTAAAGCAAGTTCCTCTAGATAAAGGGATAGGACAAAGGAACTTTGAACACTGTTCTGTGAGTTCTATCTCTTCGTAGAGCCATTCTTGGGTGGTGGCCTAGAAGCTCTAGGTAAATGAGGTCTGAGGCCTGACTTTTACATAGGAAGAGAACTGAGGAGGCAGCTGTCGCCTTGGGCAATGGGCCGGTATGCTTGCTGCTGTTAGAATGACAAAGCAGCAGTTAGTCTCTCAATATCATCAGATATGTGAGAAGGATAAACTATAGCTGGAAGCATCATCCACATGGCCTATGTATCATGGAAAAATGACAGAGCCTTCCGCATTACATAGGATGAGTTACTTTAGGCTCAGGTGGTCTCCATGATTTTAATGGGGGCAGTGGTCATTTTTTGGCTATCATACAGGATAGCATTTAATCTTCAGTTGCCATATACAGCAGTGCTCCTTTGGCTGTGAGAGCCAGATCTCAGAGATTTTTCCAGTAGAAGAACTTAGGGAACATGACCTTACTTTGATCGGGCAATACAGGGCAATCAACCCAATAATGTACAGTTTGTGCAGAGCTCTGGTGTCAGGCAAGGTGTGGGACAGTTTTGCTCAGTGGTTAGCTATAGTTGAGATTTTTCTGTCCCACCAGCCAGTTCCTAAATCACCACATGGATTAGTTATGAAATCTTGACTGATAGCTTAGGCTTGTTTCTAATGAACTCTTACAACTTAAATTAACCTATGTCTATTAATTTACTTTCTGTCTCGTGGCTTTCTTACCTTTATTCTGTACTGCCCATGCTGCTTTCCTGCTTCTTCTATCTCTGGCTGGTGACTCTCTGCATCTCCACCCTTTTCCCCAGCATCCTCTCTGCCCTGAAAATCCTAAATAGCTATTGGCTTTTTATTATTCAGCTTTTTAATTGTTTTATTGCCAAGTGGCAATTCTTCGCAGTGTACAAAAAGATTATTCCGCAACAGTTAGCACCACCACAATCCAGGTGGAGCTGTTGTGCCCCATTAGTCTTCTTTGAAGAGCTTAAGAATTTCCTCTAGGAGGGGGCAGTTCTCTCTATTATAGGAAGCTTAAACATTTTAGTTGCCATATTCAACAGATCTCTGAAGAATTAAAGGACCATCTATCTAATAAGTATAGCTGATTTTAGGCTTAGCCTTTTTTTTCTTTATTAAGAAATTTTCTACTCACTCCTCAAGCTATCCACAGACCCCCTTCTCCCTCCTCCTACCCTCCAGCCCTCTTTCCCAAGCCCCCCTGCATCCCCACATCCCCCAAATCGAGGTCTCCCATGGGGAGTCGGCAGAGCCCAGCACACTGAGCCTAGGCAGGTCCAAGCCCCTTCACACTGCACTTAAGCTGTGCAAGGTGTCGCACCACAGGCACCGGATTCCCAGAATTTAGACTTAATCTTTAAAACACATGCAGGAGGCTAAATAAAGCTGGTTACTAAATAAACAGTTTTCAAGTTAGTAGCTTATATAAGGTTAGGATTTTACAGCTTTATCCTGTTAAGTTTGAGCCTCAAAATTTGAGTCGAACATTTAATCTAACTACAATTAGCATCAAGATAGAATATCACATTTTTATGATGTAGTTTATCCAAATAGCTAAAGTTTAACAAATTTACCAAAGACAAAGGAGCTAGATAAATATTACTGTGAACCTGAGTAGACCTTAGGAATTTATAAACCTTGCCTATCAGATATACCTTATTTATCAAACATACATTGTTACTTATCTAAATTTTTCTAGAGTCTTGGTGTTGGACAGTTAGCAAAGATGTAAGTAGTTAGACATATATCTTAAGTTGAGTTTTGTTATAACCTTATATTTTTGGCATCATACAAAAACTCATACCAATCCAAAAATATTTTGGAGACTTGTTTCTTCCTTTGTTGAAAAAAGAAACACAACAATAAACTAAGGGCTTGGTAGGACTAAAAAGTTTTACAATTTTGCTTTATGCCATGCCAGGTGGTAATCATAAAATGGTGAAGTCACATGGCACGTACATTTTAATCTTAGTAAAGAAGGTGGCCAGTCATGTGGCTGCTTACATGTTGATAAGGTCACCAGCCAAAATGGAGGAGATCCGTATGGTCACTATTTAAATCATCTGTTGTAGCTGGAGCTATCTCCAACCCTGCCTGGGCCGGCAGCCACTCAGAATCAAATAAACACACAGATGCTTATATTATTTAAACTGTTTGACCTAATGGCTCAGGCTTCTTGTTATCTAGTTCTTATATCTTAATTAACCCATTTCTATTAATCTACACCTTGCTATATGGCTTGTGGCTTACAAGTACTTTACATCCTGCTCCTCATGGTGGTGGCTGGCAATGTCTCCCTGCCTCAGCCTTTCACCTCCCAGAATTCTCCTCTTCCTTGTTCCACCTATACTATCCTTCCTGCCTGGCTACTGGCCAATCAGCGTTCTATTTATCAATCAATCATTGCAACATATATTTACAGCATACAGAACATCCCACAGCAATCTGTTTTCCTTTTGATCTATTTTTAAAACACAAGTTGAATCCAAGTTAATATATAGTATATTCTAGACAACAGTTGAAGAACATATATATCCATACATTGATTTTTAACTATAAGTCTTTTGTTATGTTTTAAGACAGATTTCATTATAGATTTTGCAGATTCATTAACCACAGCCAATGAACATATGAATCAATCCTGAGATAAAGACTATTTGCATAATAGTCTTGAAATATTTCTTGAGAGCATAGCACAGAGAAAATGATACAGATAAAAGATTTAAGAGTAGAAAGATGTAGAAACTTAGAGATAAGAGACTCTGGGATCATTTGCTTGTGCTGGCAGAAGTTGTTACAATCTGCAAACATGTGGAACATGAGTGTGCCATCTTCGACTATTGAGCTATACTTTCTGGATTATACAGGGAAGCGCCTCTGAGGGAAGAACAGCTCAGCCTCTGGGCCAGAGGGTTCAGGGTAGAGGGTGAGATATGAGAGCCATACCCTGTAACAGGTAGGGACTGGGGGATGCTGGGAGAAACTGGAGACCAGGTTCCACTTTGATATGTTAAGTAGGCACCTCAGCCATTTGTCCAGGGTTTGAAAATTAACACATCTATTTACATTCTCCATATATACTTAATACTTTGTTTTAGACTAGTTCTATGTGACATATAAAAGTTTGAATATATCCTAAAGAGTAGGTGGCAGTAAGACAAGTTAAAATTGGCCATGTGTGTTTGTGTCCCAATTATGAATGTCACACTATAAGTAACATTTAATTTAAAAATTAGTATCACTTTTGTTTTAAATGTTCTAGCATTTCACAGATGACAAACAAGTGCAAAGTATCTCTCTTCCATTATACCTAGGCTTTAGAAAGTTACTGAAAATCATATACGTTCAACTTACATATATGATTGGTGGCTTCTGCCAAAGGGGAGGTTTTTTCCACATTGTGATCTCTCCAGGAAATGTCTCCTTCCAGTCTTTCAAAACTAATCAGCATGCTGGCTGAAAACAAGAGTGGTTACCTACATATTGTATCAGGAAGAAACATTAGCACTGACGACCTAGCCACAGAAGGGCTCATTGATCCCTCTTACCTGAGGTTTTGGTGGAATTAATCACAATTATTGTACAGGTCTAGGAGAGAACAAATAGATTGTGTTCTTCAAAAGAAATTGCAAGGTTTCAGAGGGGAAAAAAAGACTGGAAATTCTGCTGTGCCATGTTCTGAAAATACACTCTGTCAACAACTGCTTTCTGTTCGCTGCTTTAAAATAAATTATGTATGACGACATTTTAATAAGGTTTTACTCATGCAGAGTTTATGCTTATGTTTTATTTTTCAACGTATTTTACTCTACAAAGGAGTTCATGGGTGATAATGAATTACTTTGCAAACTGAAAAGGAGAAAGAAAATGGCACTTCTTCCTTCTCTTCTTTAAAATACTGGCCAGCGGAGAAAAACGAATAGGGTTCAGGGACAAGAAAGCTGTCCTTAGAAGGATTATATTCACTCTCCCACTGCCTCCTTATTCTATCCTGGTCTCATTCTTCTGGTCATCCAGAGTCCTTGGAAACCACAAATAGTCCTGAACTTACATGTCACACCCATGGACCTACCTCAGTCTCCATCATTCAGAATGTCAAAGAAGGAACAGTCTAAGGCTGATAGTGAGAACGAAGTACATCATGTAAGGTAGCCCTTGATAGCTTCTACAAAAGTATCTTTGACATTTTGAAAAAGAATTAAAAAGTACAAGTATTAGCAAAAAAATACAACAAAATAATGTGTTAATGTGGATTTTTGCTATTTTTGTCATCCTATATAACTCTATATTTTCTTCTCTACTGTTTTCAACAATTTTATATGACCAAAATTAATAATTTGCCAAATTTATATATAGTCATTCAAAGATGAATCATATGTCTCAATTTCTTCCTGTTTTGAAACTGATAATCTGTTTAGAATTATATTTGCTATGTGTGGATTACTCTATAGAAAGTATTTTGTTAAATACATAAATGAAGATTTTGCTTTTGTCTTTTTTGTTTTTTATTTTTTCAACCACACACTTCCTAGAAAGAAACAGAGTACTAGATTGCTGATATCCATCTTCAGAGGAAAAGAAGACCAGAAATGACTTGCTCATGTTATAACCAAAGAACACTGAAAAATGATTTAAGAAACTAATTTCTCTCATAATGCTGAAAAATATTATTTTGTATTTAAAAGTCCCCCCTGTTTTGTTCAAGATGCAATGACCAAGGATGAATGTATATAAGGTAGTACATTTACTCTATATGCCAGAGAACTCCCATCCAAGAATAAATAACCTGAGAGAGAGTAAAGCAATATCATTTCTCATGTTATGTATTTCATCCACATTAAAGTCTGGATTTTTCTTATATCTTGATTGATTGATTCCAAACACCTTGGAGTGTGGATTCATGTCATGTAACTAATAGCTGTCTCCCATTTCTACTCTGTATTTTTGATGATACAAAGTGAGTTTTCTTTTTCCATATTAGGGAAGAGTAGCTCAGGAGAGTGTTACGGGTGGAAACTGACTAGACTGTGCTCAAACTACCTCTCACCTTCAATTCCCCTTGCCTGGAGCTTGGCTCACTTGGATCACTAATTAGCCATAATCACTATTAGTGCAGCTATTGCTTTAAGACTATTTCTAAGCTCCCCAGTTATTTTCAGGTTCTGTGTTCCCCTTCTCCTGCCCACTTGATTGGTTTTAAATTGCAACTGTCGACTCCAGCTTTCTATAGCACTTACTCATGACTGCTCCAGCGTTCAACTTTCTCTTTCCATTCAAACAGCTAAATTGGAAGTGTATAGTGTTTGATTTATATTTAGATGTAGTTTTTAAATGAAGAGTTAAAAGTTAAAAGTCTGCACAGCTGCAGGAAACATTATTGAAAGTCCTTTAAAACCATTATGTAGACTCTCCGAAATGGCTGCTACAAATGCACATTATAAAATCGCCCTTTTAGCTGCTAGCATTTCATTTGAATTTGTACCGTTTCCCCCTTGCTATTGTCCGTATTTAATGGTAATCATTTAGTATCATAAAGCTAGACATGTTTCTCTACACAAGGATAATAATGGCACATGTAGAAAAAGAAGTTTGCAAGGAAGGGAGTTTGAAAATGTGGAAGATTGAGGGTGGAGGAGCGCATTCAAATTAGTTTGCAGCAATACTGGAATAAGCTAGCTTAAACAACAGGTACTTTCATTTGCAGATATTGAAAGTCTGTCCCTACCATGGATTTTATTTATGACCACTACAGTTTGTGAGGAGCAACATCATAGACCCAAATTTCCTCCTCTGTCAATTCTGTCACTGTCAACATCTACTTCATCCTGGGCTGACTCTATGGCTCTTAGAGAAAAAAATGGCAGACATCTGCCAACTTGCTGGCAGGGTCACTGCTTTCTTCATACTCATCAACAGAGATTCACAGCTGAATGTAGAAGAGCTGAAAGAAGAGAAGGGCTAGGGAAGACAGAGAAGGGAAAGGCTTAGGGGACAGTGAGGATGAAAAGAATAGGACCTAAAAGAAAAATGAGGATAGAAAAGAATAGGACTTTCTCCAGCAACTGCAAATGAAACTTCCTAGTGAGCCTCTTGTAGTTTGAGGGAGCATAGAGGATTCCTGGACTTCTGGAATGTGTCTAACATTCTTTTCAAAAGAACAAGGAAGTAGATACTGCAGTCAGCCACCAGTGTCTGCTCTATGCAGGAAGGGTTAGAAGTCATAAAGTAAAAGTGGCTACATACAGATGGACCTGACCTTTGATTTAAATGTCCAGCTCATATTTCATTCATAATAGCTCAATGGAAATAGTTAAAATAAATCATAAGATTATATATTAAAGTGAGTGTATCTAAAGTCATTGCAGCAAGCTTCCTCATTGTCCCCGTCTCTTTTATTTGAAACCCTTGGACGAATGGCTATGATTTATTTCCTTTACTTGAAGAGAAGGAGAATATTTCTCTTTTCTCTGGGAAGAACTGTATCTATATTTATTACAATATTTTCCATTTCCATTATTAAGAAGTACAATTCCAATATCATCATAAATGTATTTATCCATTAACCCACTATTAGCAAATACACAAAAGAGTATAATAAATGGGTGCCTTGGAATGTATAAAACTGAGGCAGACTGTTTTGATCCCCAAGCTGTTTATGGGACAACCAAAGAGATAAGAAACATGTATAAATAGCTCCAGTTCAAGTTAAAAATGAGTCCATTAAATTACAGACAGAGAGAAATGCAGAGTGCATCTCTTTCACTGGAAGATTATCTCTTATGTGAATTTTTCAAAGTAAATCTCAATTTCCAGTTCTTGGGGAAATTATTAGCCACACTTCTTACTTTATCATCATCAGCAGCTCTGCTTATTCTTATCATATGCCAGTTTTACCTGCTTAGGAATCACAATAGAGGGACTTTCCCTACAAAGCATTTAATTACTTCTTTGCCTCTAGGGATGTTATAAGCCAAGATATTAAGCTAAGATGGTGCTGTGTGCTCAGCCTGTAAACAGTTCTCATCCCTACTCTAGCTGTAACCTCCAGAGTAAACAATGCAATCTGCTAACATGGCAAAGGGATCCAGTCCCTATTTTAGGACTTAGCTGGTGATATATAGTTTTTCTAATCCACAGATGTCCTCAATAACCAAAAGTTCAGAATAAACTAACTCAAACTTTTGAATGAAATTATTCCTATCTCTGTATGCTGCTTTAAACTAGTAGAGGTAATTAAAATGGATACCCACAGAAAAAAAATTGTCATGCAGAAGTAATGATAGTATATACTTTTTCAGTTACTTTGGATTGACAGACACAATTTTGAATAACAATTTTTGACTAATTAAAAAAATCACAGAACAAAGAGAGAAAGGTTTGATTTGGAGTCTCTTACTACATATAGTATATCATAATTGTTTTATCTCTGCTTTAATTTCATATATATATATATATATATATATATATATAATGAAAAGGCTTTTCTACACTACTTAAAATACTCCTTTCTCTTTAATTTTAGATAGAAATATTTATTTAAAATTTTTAAAATATAAAAATAGATTATGAATCGAAGTATGAAAAATCATGTTCATGTTATTTTTTTATCTTCACAAGGATTCCCATATATTAATATGGGTAGTTGAGAATTGGCTGCTCATAATTTGGCAATAATGGTATGTTTAAGTAGGATAAAATTAACAAATTTTCAGCTTTTTCAGTGTCAAATCCTGGGACTGTTGCCTGAACGATGTCATTAAAATTTCAAGTCATCCTTCAAGAAAAACAATACAATAACACATAAAAAGAAAAAAAAAAGCACAGAACTAAAATTATTTGTCCAAGGCCATGAAACTAACTAGTAAATACATAGGGGAGCTGGGGCAGGAAGTCAGGTCTCTCTGTTGTGTCTGTACATTCATGTGATTCTGCATGGTCAATTGACAAAACCTTGTTGAGCGTTCAATATCCTCCAATCAACCTCTTTTTTTTTTTTTAAGTCTGTTTTATTTTTCAGAGTCATGTAGTTATACATTGTGGTATTGTATTCCCCCAAATATTGTGCATGCTAATGAACTTATCTGGGGTCAGAGACAGAACAGCCACAATATTAAACATAAAGGATAGGCAGTGGTAGCACATGCCTTTAATCCTAGCATTCCAGAGGCAGAAATCCATGTGTTCAAGGATACAGACAGGCATGGTGACTCATCATGCCTTTAATCCCAGAAAGCAAGCCTTTAATCCCAGGGAGTGGTGGTAGAAAGCAGAAAGGTATATAAGGCATGAGGACCAGAAACTAGAAGCATTTGGCTGGTTAAGCATTTGGCCTGGTTAAGCATTCAGGCTTTTGAGCAGCAATTCAGCTGAGACCCATTCTGGATGAGGCTTCCAGTCTGAGGAAACAAGATCAGCTGAGAAGTTGGCCAGGTGAGGCTAGCTGTGACTTATTTTGTCTCTCTGGTCTACCAGCATTGACCCCAATAACTGGCCTTGAGTTTGATTTTATTAATAAGAACTTTTAAGATTCATGCTACAATACATCATGGAAAATAGATATTCTGTGAAAGGTTTTGAGGCTGTAGGTTGATGAAATAGTGTATTTGGGCAGGTGTGGACAGTATACACTAGTCAGTTCTTCCTTTGGCAGACATGATGGAGAGAATTTCTCCTCACTAAGACTCTCAAGGATGCTTTGAAGTGCTCTACTGGGGATAATGGGGAAAAATCTGGCCATAGCTTCCATTTATATAAAGAGAGTTTTTATTTTAAAAGCACTTTCCCATGCATTATGTAAATATTCAGTAATGAATATTTAATCCAGAGGCATCTGAGCCTCATCTATATTTTTATGGGGCATCATTTAAGCAACTTTTAGTCTCCCAGTATCTCTGCCCTTTGAAGAACCCCACTTATGACAGCATGTTAAAAACTAGATTTAATAAATGTCCAATATCAGTTCATCTTGCATATAAATAAAACACTTCAATCTGAAATGCAACTCATTACAGACAGTTTTGTTTTTATGGAGTCAGTGGGCAGCCATTGCTGGGACAATGGAAGAGAGGCTCTGCAGGACATGTAGAACAACTTACTCTGTGGGGCTAAAATTGCTCAAGATTAAAATTAAAACAATAAACTTCAGCTCCTGAGTGTCTTCATTACTAAAGCATTGGGTCATTTACTTTAACAATGCCAACTTACTCTCTATTTCACATTCCCTTTAATTAGTTAAGGAAGTAATATGCAAGAGCACACCTCATGGTGTCCCATTACCTTGGAGAGATGCTTTTTCTGTTTCTAAAAATAGCATGTTTCAGCTCCTAAGTTCTTTGTAGAAGCAAAGGATCCCAGTAGAAATAGGCCATGAAACACCAGACTATGAACTTCTAAAAAGAATGTGCATACAATAATGATAAAATGTATATGGTATATATATATATATATGTACAATATTGCTGAAACAAAAATACATAGACTCAACTAATAACCTAGAAATAACATGCAGAAAAATGAACCTCAGTGGTAGGAATCTAGGACAAATGCCCAATTATTTTACCTGAAACCAAAATCACATAAGACACAATCTGTTTTGTTCAAATTCCTATGTAGTAACTACAGTCTCACTCTCTTAAATTGTTTACTTACTGTAGTCTAAACTCTGGTTTTCCTTGAGACTAGCAGAAATAGTACATAATCATGCTTGTAAACTGTCAAATTAGTTTATGCCAGTGCATTGAACAATATATCATGCACAAAACTACAAAGTGTTTTGAAAGAATAATAGAAAGGAAATCTAACACCTATAAGATCTGTTTACCCAACTCCTGGCACCACCCTGAAGATTGTCAGTCATTACACATAACTAAAAGATAATAATCCTAAAGGATTTATCTTCATTAACACAATTGAGAATTTAAATATTACATTGTATAAACAGGACTCATTAGGTGTAATTATGAAACAAATGTATTTTATCTCTTTTATATTTATCCAGAGGTAGTTGCCAGGTTGTCTCTAGGTGGTAACACAGATAGGCTCCTAACGTTCTGTTTATACATTGATAATAAAGAGTTCTGTGGTCATACTAAGTCATACTACGCTCTCCTTCATAGAAATTGGGAACTCCATTCCAATTTAGTTTAATCGTTCCCATGTTCCCTCAGTTAGAGTCCAAACTGCACAGAAAGTACATGATCAGAGGTGGAGCTTGCTTGACTTCTTCCTCTATCACTTCCTCCTGGAATTGCTAACAAAATTTCTTGGTCCTTTGGGTTTTGGAGGAAGAAACAGAGGAGAAAGTAAAAGGAACTGGAGAGTGCTGAATATCAACCATTGTCTGATGGCTTTGCATTCTCTGGATCTCACACCTGTTTAAAGACAAATTGAAGAGATAACTCCACCTGCAGCTGCCTCCCTTTGCCTCAAGTTCCCCCATACATCTGATACTTCTATACTTCAGCACTGTCTGAAAACTTTCTGTAGTCCTTTCAAGAGCACGGGTCTTGGAGACTCTGTGATCATAGTGACAGCTTCTTGCCAAGCGCGCTTCTTCCTTTATCTCATCCTAACACGACTCAAGGCTGTCGCTCACACTTTCAGTGGTTCATCTTAGACTCAGATCCCCCTGTAATGTATCATTGTCCATTACAAACATTAGGATACACATTAACTTTGCCCAAGTAGTTTCTTGTACTTGTGTTATTTATTTGAAAGAACAAAGGAACGACATTCCATCCCTCCCCATGAAAGCAAGTAGGAGACTAAATATTCTACAATAGCTTGTTATAGGAAAATTCCCACTTCAAAGTGAGTCCAAATGTCTATTTTCTGAATAATTGTATGACCTACATGACAGCCAATTTCGATTGCAAATTTGACATGATCTAGAATCACCTAGAAGACATGTCTCTAGCCATACTTCTGAGGGATGCCTTTGGTAGATTGAGGCGAAAGGACTCATCCTGAAAGTGGGCTTTGGTTCCAGAGGAGATCAAAACCTGAAAGCTCACAGACCACCAATATTCTTTGTTCTCAGCTTTCTTCCTGATGTGTGTGTAGTGAGACCAGATGCTTCAATTTCCCATGGATGGGAGTTCTTCACCATGGTGGATGTACACATAAAGTGAGACAACATAAATCTTTTCCCCTGGCATTGCTTTTGTTAGGTTATTTTATCACAGAAAAATAAAAAGTAACTAAGTCAACCTCATTAGAGAAAATGCTTAGGAGTCACATTGATTGAGTTTTAGCCTCTTTTAGGTTTTACAGGGTGCACTCATATGCAATTAACTTCCATTGTTCGAGTCTGAACCAAAAGTCTGATAGGATCACCACCTAAATGCCACTGTAGCTTCTTCCTTGGTGCTGCATACTTAAGGAAATACAGAGAAGTGATCTAGATATAATGATACAGACATATTTTATCTCTAGTGTATAAGGTGGGAGAGATACCTAAGAAACTAATCGCACATTGGCATTTAGCTAATCATTTCAATATCTGTGTCTTATTATGTACACTAGCAGTATTCATTAATTAAACCATTATTCTACCCTCTGAATTCATGACATTCAGGTGCTGTCTTCTAATCAGTGATCCAAACTCCAAGGAAACTATAATTTGTGTTAAACTTTTAAAAGAACATTTAACTTGTTTCTAAATGTTTTTATGGTATCTGGATTAACCTTCATACTGATATCAATAATGCTTGGAATAGTTTACATTCTCACCAGCAGTGTATAAATGTGCCCTTTTACCCATGTCCTAGAAAGTATTTGTTATTTCCTGTTAATGCTTACCATTCTGAGTGCTGCCTGTTCATTTCATTACTCCACTTATTCATTGGGGTGTTTGATTCCTTTCTTGGTATTTCATTTTTTTAGTTCTTTGTACATTCTAGATAATAACCCTCTATCTCATACGCAGGCTGATTCTTCACCCATTTGTTATTTTCCTTTGCAAAAGCATTTTAATTTCATGTATTTCCACTTGTCATATTTTGGAATAATTTACTAAGGAATCTGAGTTCTTTTCAGAAAGTTCTTGCTTACACCTACACCTTGAAATGTTTTCCCATTCCTCCCTGTAACAGTTTGAAAGTTTCAATTATACTTAAAGTCTTTGTTCTTATTTGAATTCATATTTATAGTGGGGAAAGGAAATAATCTAGTCTGGTGTTATCAGTAAATATTTCCTATATCTCTACTATCCCAGCATTGTGTGTTGAAGAGGGTTTGTTTTCTACAGTGTATGCTTTGGCATCTTTATCACAAATCAGATGACTAAAGCTATATGGTTTTTAATCAGGGCATTCTATATCTATACTATTGATTTACATGCATGTTTTGTGCTAGGGTCAAGCTCCTTTTTTATGGCTCTATAATATAACTGGAAATCAGTT
Organism: Peromyscus leucopus; assembly: GCF_004664715.2. Lineage (NCBI taxonomy): Eukaryota > Metazoa > Chordata > Mammalia > Rodentia > Cricetidae > Peromyscus > Peromyscus leucopus. The sequence goes on along the minus strand of NC_051070.1, from coordinate 38,535,749 downwards.
AAATTGTGACATCTGTATATTAGAGATGCTAAAGATTCCATCACAAGACTGAATTGATAAACACATCCAGCAAAGTAGCAGCATATAACATCATCATACAAAAACAGTATTCTTCTTTTATACAAAGACATGCTGAGAGAGAAATTAGGAAACAAGATATATACAAAAATTTAAGAAAAATTAAAAATTCCATTCACAACATCCTAAAAATCTACCTTGAAATATAGCTTGCAAAATAGCTCAATCACACAAGTGTTTTCCTTGAAAGCATAAGGATCTCACTTTAATTCCCATAAGTATGGTTAAAAAATATATTTTATTATTAAATATATACTAAATAATATATATTAAAAAGTACACAGGGTAGCATATGCTTGTAATCTAAGCAATGGACACAGATGAAGACCTGGAGATCACTGGCCACCCAGACTAGACTATAGTCTAGATTTCTCAGTGTCCTGTAGTGAACAGTGAACTACAGGACACTGAGAAATCTTGCTCAAAACAGTGACATGATCTTTAGCCTCCAAACAAATGTGCACACATATGCATGTATACCAAAATATGAGTTTCCACCAACACACAGGAGCACATAGGCATACATAATATATTACACACAAAAACATTGGAATAAATCCAATCAAGAATGAAAAAGACCTCTGAAGTAGAAATGTTTACACATTGGAAAAAGAATATTTTTAATTTGTATATTAGCAATCCCCAAAGAAATTGAAAAGATTGCCAATGACGTGTTAAGTAGAAAGTTCTATTGTAAGAAAATACCTTGTAATGTTGCCAAGGGTGTGGTTTCAAGAAAATAATAGAGGTGGGGAATCAGAAATGATCTTATAGAAAATGGGAAAAGAAACATCAAGTTAGAGAATATTTAGAATATACCTATGTTGTCTCTTTCAAAATTAAACATAGGTTGGTAAGGATGAAAGGAATATGAAAGATGAGAGAGAGTAAGGAAACAGAAGTATGGAATTGTCAAAGAAAACTAACTTAATAAAAACAGACAGAGGGATAAAGTTGATGCCTCCTGTGGCTGCAGAATTTATAAATGCAGCACAAATGCCATATGCTATTATTATACCTCAGGTAATTGTGGCTTGTAGGTGTGCAATCACATCCATAAATTTCGAGGCAGAGACCATGAGGATAAATACAAAATTAGATTTGTGTAACTTTGCTCAGGTTACATTTTTAAAAGCAGAAGTATGGGACTTTGTTCCCCAAGTGACACAGTTTTATTTCTGTTCCTCAATAAAATTCTCTGACTAAGGATTATACAGTTTTCAGTCTCAGGTTACAGTCCAGTCCATCATTGCGGGAAGCTCAAGTAGGAACTGGAAGCAGCTAGTCATATCCACATACAAAAGCAGATGAAAAGGAATGCAAACGTAATCGAAGTCCAGGTTCATGTTCATGAAATGATGCATTTCGCATTCAGGGTGGATTTCCCCATCTCAGTGAAAGCAATCAAGCTCACCCCCACAGAAATGCCCACTTGGCCAACATGATCTTGGAAATTCCCCTTTGAGTCTCTCACCAGGTGATTCTATATAGTGCCAATTTGACAATTAAAAATAACTGTTATATATCACATACCATATATCATATATTATATGCTAAGCACCATAGAGTTTAGTTTCACACACACATACACACACACACACACACACACACACACACACATATATATATATATATATATATATATATATAGAGAGAGAGAGAGAGAGAGAGAGAGTATATATATATATATATATATTTATATATATATATATACTCTAAAATAGCTTTTTCTTGCCTAATACCTATATGCACATGGCTAATAATCCACTCTTGAAAGCCCTAGACACTATGAATATAAATATGATTAAGGCAGGAAAGACAGGATTCCTGTCCCTGGAACCTCTGGTTTTTATCTTTATGAAATGCTTTATAACAAAATCCATTAAGTGCTGATATAATAAGATGAAACTAAAACTCTGGTGGCACAGCTTTAGAATGATTGTCCCCTCTGTCTAAAGGGATCAGAAAACAATGTGGCAGGTCACAGAGAATTTTCTTCCTCGTGTTGTAGTTTACATCCCCTTCAGTTATGTTCATTCATTACTTTATTCTTATTACTTATTCAAGTAATTCAGTCATTCGGACAGCTACATAAGTGAGCCTTTTGCCTTGTTGCAAGCATCTAATCAATATGTCTAAAACGACTAAGCAGATGGACTGGTCTAAGGCTTGCTGCTGCTTTAGTAGGAGAAGCCAAGAGGACACAGAAGCAACAGGATTCAGATTTCAATGCTTTCCGATTCTCTAGTTACTAGTCCTAAGAAGTTTACTTTAAGTCAGAGGATTACCAGAAAAATAATTAAAAAGTGATAATGTGTGTTCTGCTTTAGGTCATAACGGGTCTTGTTAGATGAGCAGGGCAGTGCTTCAGTTTTCAGCCCTCTCTCTTACTGTTTTGATTCTTTTTCATGGCATAATCAATGATACTGCAATCTTATTGTTATTCAGATAGGTAACGGATATTAACATTTGGGATCAGAGTCATTTCTCAGTGTAGATGGAAAGAGGTTTGTAAAGGCCATTACCTCATCAAAATTTAGTGTCTTTGCTGAAGGAGAGGAGAGTATGGAAGAGAGAAATCAGACTTAAGAAGATAAAAGATTAAAAAAAAAAGCCAAAGGAAAGGAATTTTTTCATTATACTGTGGACTTTAATGGATCTCTGTTGTCAGTCTAATTTGTAAAGATCAATAGCTTCTCTAGAACTACAGTCCAGGCATCCCTATCTCCTTTTAATTCATCTGCTCAGCACATGATTTTCATTCTGAAAGATAAGAACATAAGGCGTTTTCAGATATTTTTACTAGTTGTACAGTTCTTTAAGCTATCAAATAACCTAAAGTGTGTATGGTAATGACAACTTTTTTTAAAGGAATAGAATGTGAAATCTCACAGTTGAAATACTGTCAAAATACAAGCAGGCTGCATTTTATCAGAGTGAATTTAAGCTATGTTTACAAGTTGCCAAATATGTGAAAGAAAAATGAGAAGTGTAGTCAGGGTTTAGACATTTCTTAGTATCTATCCATAAAAACCCTGTGAAGAAACTGGCTCAGCTTTCTAATTTTGTCTCAGTAGATCCTGTGTCCAAAAGAACTTCAGAATTCTTTTTTTTTTTTTTTAAGATTTTTTAATTCAATTTACATACCAACTACAGATCCTCCTCTCATCCTTCTTTCCACTTCCCCCAGCCTTCCCTCTTGACCCATTCCCCATCCCCTCCTCCAAAAGGGTAAGGTTCCCGTGGGGAGCCATCAAAGCCTGGTACATTCAGTTGAGGCAGGACCAAGCCCTTCCCCCTGCTGCATGAAGGCTGAGCACAGTGTCCTACCATAGGTAATGGGATCCAGAAAGTCAGCACATGCACCAGGGTTCGATCCTGATCCCACTGCCAGGGGTCCCTCAAATAGATGAAGCTACACAACTGTCTCCCATATGCAGAGGACCTGGTCCAGTCCATATAGGTTCCTCTGATGTTGGTCTAAAGTTCTTGCTCATATAATCCCTCTTCCTTCTCTTTGACTGGACTCCCATAGCTCATCCTGGTGCTTGGCTATGTATCCCTGCATCTGCTTCCATCAGTTACTGGATGAAGGCTTTAGCTTCTCTGGAGCTGTGGGTTGTAGTCTGGTTAGTCTTTACTTTACATCTAGTATCCATTTATGAGTGAGTACACAGCATGTTTATCTTTCTGAGTCTGGGTTATCTCACTCAGGATGATATTTCTAGTTCCATCCATTTGCCTGCAAATTTCATGATATTATTGTTTTTTCACCAACCCCACGTCTGACAGAGGGCTGAGACCAAAAATATATAAAGAACTCAAGAAACTAGACATCAAAATACCAAACAATCCAATTTAAAAAATGGACTACAGAGCTAAGCAGAATTCTCAACAGAAGAATCTCAAATGGCTGAAAGACATTTAAGGAATTGTTCAACAGTCTTAGTCATCAGGGAAATGCAAATCAAATCGACTCTGAGATACCATTTTCCACCTGTCAGAATAGCTAAGATCAAAAACCCTGATGACAGCTTATGTTGGAGAGGATGTAGAGCAAGGGGAACATTCCTCCACTGTTGGTAGGAGTGCAAACTTGCACAGCCACTTTGCAAATCAGTATTGTGACTTATCAGAAAATTGGGAATCAGTCTACCTCAAGACCTTATGATGCCATTCTTGGGCATATACCCAAGAGTGTATTGCTCAGTTGTATCACAAGGATACTTGCACAGCTATGTTCATAGCAGCATTATTTGTAATAGCCAGAACCTGGAAACAATCTAGATGCCCCTCAACTAAAGAATGGATAAAGAAAATGTACATATACACAATGGAGTATTACTCAGCTGTAAAAAAAAAAATCTTTATGAAAATACTTATTTCAGTAATTTCATCCATCAACATAGGTAATATTCTTCCTTATATTTTGTTTCCTCTCTGGTTAACCATATTTTTAACACTTATGTCTGAAGCTTAACATTGATGGGGTCATCTCATTGTTTTCTCAATAACTTGCTATGATATATTTCAATTAAAGAGGAGACAAAATAAAATATTCCTCATCAGAACAATAATGAATGATAATTTAAATTCTAACTATACACATTCTGTGTGCATATAATTTTATACACCATAACACAGGTCATGGCTGGGGGATGGTGGTGCACACCTTTAATCCCAGCACTCAGGAGGCTGAGGCAGGTGGATCTCTGTGAGTTCAAGGCCAGCCTGGTCTAGAGAGCTAGTTCCAGGACAGGCTCCAAAAGCTACACAGAGAAACCCAGTCTTAAAAAACCATAAATAAATAAATAAATAAATAAATAAATAAATAAATAAATAAATAAATAAATAAAAACACACAGGTCATCACTTTTTATCCATGATGGTAGGAAACGGTATATTGTCTCTTTTCAAATTATAATATTTTTAATTTTTGTTTATTGATAATTAACTCAACACTAAGCTGTAGCTAGAGTTTTCCTGCTTTGCCCACAGTCAGGATAAATCTTTGTCACCCGCCAGTTCCACAGCCACTCAGACCCAACTAAGTAAACACAGAGACTTATATTGCTTACAAACTGTATGACTGTGGCAGGCTTCTTGCTAACTGTTTTTATAGCTTAAATTAATCCATTTCTATAAATCTATACCTTGCCACGTGGCTAGTGGCTTACTGTCATCTTCACATTCTGCTTGTCCTGGCTGCGGCTGGCAGTGACTTCTACTGCCTTCCTGTTCTATTTCTCCTCTCTGTTAGTTCTGCCTATACTTCCTGCCTAGCCACAGGCCAATCAGTGTTTTATTTATTGACCAATCAGAGCAACTTGACATACAGACCATCCCACAGCACAGCCAAGTGCAGACCATCTCAGACACCTGCACTCAGGCCCGTGGTCCTAATCATTCTCTATGCGGACCTGCTGGGTAAAGCCATGAGGAACCCCAGAATGGCTCCCACAGGACATACAGAACAACCCACAGCACTAAGCCTAGAAGCATCTGTAAGTACATCAATACTATGTAAATTATTATGTAATCATAACCTTCATTTCCTCCAGTTCCAATCTCCTAGTCTGGAACATGTGCATTAGCATTTTCTGACCCCCACCCCCAGTTCTTGTGGATCTCACAGCTCTTCTCCTCCTAAAACTCCCTCTCAACACTCAATGTTTCAGCCCAACCTAAAGCTCCAGAAGGCAATCCCTGCAAAACCATGGGAAATTCCTGCCAGGGAAACAGGTAAGTTAACTGCATATCTTCACCTCTCCTTCTGCTCCTCTATAGCTAATCCTCCATAGCTAATCCTCCATCTCATCCCAGATCCAGAGCAGAAAACTTGCTGAAGTTTCTCCTTCCCTTTTGACCCTATCCCTGACAGATCAGAAAGACTGTCTCCTCCAAACTTCCTTGCCCCAATTCATCCCATTCTATCAGCCTCTAACACCAGCAGCATTTCCAGGGCAATACACCAGCCGAGCAGACCAGGGAAACACGTAAGCTAACCAAAAACCTGCACCACTCCCTCTTCTCCAAATCCAATCCCCCAGCCTCATCCCTAGATCTGCAACAGAACACCTGCTGCAGCCTTCCTTCCCTACCTGCCCACATCTCCTGTGGACAACAAATAGAAAATTTTCTTAAGTAACATGCCTTAAAAAGTAATAATTAATTATTTGAAAGGATACCAGAAGTCACAAAGAGTGCTCAAATAGTTCATGTTATTCTAAAAATTTACAAGAACTGTGACCTTTGAGAACAAGCTTAGACCCATGAAATTTAAATTCAGTGAAGTAATTATAAGCACAAGGAATCCAAGAAAATCAACCTGTACTTATGAGAAGAAACCTGAAAAAGAGACATGAAGATATTACAAGGATGAAAACAGCATTCTATGCCAAAAAATACTAAAACTATGATTGACATCATCATTGAAAGAGTGAGACAGCACAAAATGATAGAATGTAGAAGGAACCTGGTACTGCAATTAATGGAGGACAGAAAAATGGTGAGTAAGATAAAACCCATAGTTTACTGAATTTTAAAAGAAGTTAGATTTTCTAATATACAATGGAACATTTGTCTGTAAGAGGTAAATTTACAATAATACAGGAAAGACAAGGCTGCTGAAGCTTTACAATATTGAGAGGAATGAAAGCAAAACACAAAGCATTTGAAATGTAGGATTAGTAAATATGGTAAAACAAATTCTTTCATAAAATTTATTGGTAACAAAGATACTGAGAAATACACCAGAAATGCAGGCGTTCATTTCATGATGGAAACCAAGGAAAAATAAAAGAAATTGTACTAATGTGTTTAAGTACAAAACCAAAAATCAATAGGTTCAATGGTGCTGAAGAAAAGGAAGCTTTTTGGTGACAGAAAATGGAGGAGATTGCATGAATAATCTCATGAATGGAAAATCTATATTAAATAGAATCATAAAACAACACTAATTTATTTAAATTTTTCACATTAAATGAAGATAGTAAGTGTACATTTAACATATGTGTTATAATATTCTTATCAAATGTATGATTATTTTGTTAGAGGGTTTTTGTTGACTGGTAGAAGTTGTAGTCTCCCCATGGACTGTCAATTATCTCAATAGTTAGGCAACACAAACACAGGGCTCCTTCTGTCTAGTAGAACATCCTGCCTTTACCTGCCCTTATCTGGAGAATGTCCCTGTGCCTGCAGGGCTGATGCTTTCTGAAACCAGATGCCTGATTCATCTTTAGCTTGACCCTTGGCACAGATCCCTGTTAAGAAGACTTGTGCTAGGAGCTCTGCTGTAGGAACCTACTGCCACATACAAAGCCTTGCGATAGGAGTTTGCCACTTAATGCAAATTGGGATTTGTCCTCAGACTCTCCAATCCTATTTATTCCTTATACACTGAAATAAAATTGAGATGTTTTGCTGAAAGTAGTCTCCCAGAGGGCTGTCTCCATTTGTGCTCACTGGCCACTTAAAAAGCTTCCTGCCTCCATTTCTGCCTCTTTACCTTCTTAGACTGGTGGCTGACAGGCCAAGAGGGAAAGAGGACCTCCACATTATTTAGAAGATGAATGAACATAAAATAAAATCCAGTCATTTTTTTTTTAAATTACTGCTGAATGGTTTCCTCATACTCAAGGTCTAGAAGAATTCATCATCTTTTGTATATTATGGCGTTCTGTGGAAAATGTACAGCACATATATCTAGCACTTGTTAAAAATGCAAGTCCTAGGTTGGTAATGCTGTGGAATTTTATTTTCTTACTTGTAAATTTGAGATCAATACTAATATATCATCATATTTCTTATTTGTAAAGATTTCATTATCTTTATAGGCATTGCATAAGGCTCTACATTACATAAGGAATTTTTCATACAACTATATACCATCCCCTCAGCATTTTTCTCCCATTTTCTCTCATATTTTCCTATGATTATAATAAACTGGGACTAGTATTGCACTCTTCCTAATACACTGGGTATTCTAAGCCATTTAATATTGGAATTCTCTAACTCTCATTTTGGAAACATTGCTATTATTGTGTTATTTTGTCATTTCGAATGACTTCGCAAGAGAAACCATCTTAAGGAAATAGATAAGAAACTAAATTCCAGTTTGAGTGCTATTCCAAATTACAGAGTCATGGAATTTTCATTTTTACCCTTAGGATTACATTATGTTCAAACCACAGTAAAAGTTCGTGGCAATTATCAAGTTACAGTTTTGTAAAGCACAAGTTGATTTGTCTGCTGTTAGGCAGCCATCTAAACTTGAATCACATGGGAAGCTTGGCAAACTTCCTGGAGAGTTTGTGTCAACTTGTGCATGTGATGTTCATATTTTCCTTCTTGAAAGAATAATGACATTAAAAAAACATTATTTATATTCTATGGTATCTGTTGATACTTGAGTACAGAGTTAATGTGGCACAGAAATCTGGTACACTTGCTGGTACCTCTAGATATCATGTGTTTAGGAGAGTCAGATAATGTTTATATTATATCATGTCCTTCATTTTTCTATACTATGTAAATGTGTAATGACTACTAAATAATATTAGAAAATAGAAGATTTTCTATTTCTATCATGTGTCACTTTAAAAACACTATTTATTACATGTAGTCAACTAACTCTATTACTATTCTAGAATGCTCTTGGATATTCCTGATTATTCTGTTACACTGAGAATATTGCACTGAGAACCAAGTAAAATTCAAATTCCACATCTCTATTATGCTATCAAATATAATCTACAGGGAAAAACAAAAGCTATAAACATATTTGAAAAATACTCCAGTCATTGAACAAGGGCTTTTTAAATGAGAGCTAAACCTTGAGTGAAGCCAAAACAGATGCTGAATGTATAATGGGACAATACATAGGAGAAAATAATCCTATTTTTAAACTACTTACTAGGTAATAGATTTTCTAAAAGCAGGGGATATTATTGAATTTCAATGTGTTCACAATACCCCTGATACTCTGATATAAACAGCATCACAATTTCTGCTCCCTCCTCTTCTTTCTATTTTCCTTTTAGTCTTCTGCTCAATAAGTATATATAAGAATTATCATTTCATAACATTTGATTTGTGTGAATGAATTGTGTGACAACATATAGTGATTAACAACTTTAGCCTACTCTGATGAATAGTGTCTCAAAGAGCTTTTACCTTCATTCAACTTTCCCATCATTGTGGAACTGGTATTTTGTTTGTTTGTTTTATTTTTTATTTACTAGCTCCTCAGTCCCTAGAATTGTCAAGACTGCGATTTTGTTGTTTTAATGTTTGTGGGGGTCCACAAGAAGTCCCATGAAAGAACACCAGTCATGTATGCAATCAACAAGAGTGACTATTAAAAAATTTTGAGTATGCGGGGTCAACCATCTGACACATGGCCAATGGCGATCCCAAGAGAAGCTAGCAGGCTCAATTTAAGCAGGATTAGGGGGATCCAGCTGTGGTTAAGTGAACTTTGAAGTGTTTGGGTATAGACCTCTACTGGTATAGGGATCATTTTATGATTGGTTCTTGGTATCTGGTCAGCAACTGTGGTTGCAGTGTTGGGGGACTCTTTTCTGTGTCAGGGATCTGTTTGACTGAAAATAGCAAGGACAGTTCCAGCTTGTGGCTGGGTAGGACCCTGATTGTCTACCGGATGTATTTCCTGAGGGTCTGATTGAAGCCAGACATGAGTCAACATAGGATGGTGGGATAATATTGGGCAGAAGTCTTAGCAAACTGGCATCTGGGAAAAAAAAGACAAAAAACAAAAAACAAATAAAACAAAAACAACTGGCCCAGTTAGAGTCAGTTCTATTGTAAGAGGGGATGACTGCTTCAATCTTATTCTGACTTTCAAATATTTATTGGCCATCAGGATAACCTTTCTAGTAAATTAAGAGCTTTTATTTTACTGTTTTTAGTTGGACGCTATCATTTTATCACTGCTTTTAAAAATTCTTTAAGCACTTAGCTCTTAGTGTATTTTAATTGTACAAAGAGGAGAGGGGATTATTATGACCTGCATTTATGGGTTATTAACATGCTATTTTTCTTTATTACTATTTTGTGTTCTCTCTACAAATTCCTCTCCATAGCTAAAAGTTCTTTCTTCATTTTCATCCTTTACTACTCTTCCAGATTCCAAAAATGTTAACAAATATCAAATAATTACATGAGTCTTTTATTTAATATTTATTTCTAGCCATTTCTCTATAAAAGACACATTTTTTTTCTTTGTAAGGCTGTTGTGTGACAGTATTTTTCCTGGGATGCAATACACACATCTACTCATCTCAGATAGGGAACCCAAGACAGACCAAGGTATGAAAACTAGGAAAGTCCAACAGGAATCTAGATATATATTCACTTATAGGAGCAGAAAGGACTCAATGACAGCTAGGTCACCAAAGCCCACTTCAACTGACAAATCTGGAAACTTGTGCACACTGCACAGCCTGCAGGTAGCTCAAGGGATTGGAGAGTGTCCTTTGCAGGTGGTTCAGTTGCTCTAAGCCTCTTTCAGGCAGCTCAGCTGGTTCAGTCTTCTTGGCAGTTTTTTCCTCTGAGAGTTTTCTTTGCAGCTTAACTCTGCTTGTCTGAGGAGGACCATCAACTTTTGTTGCTTCCTCTGACATGGAGTGGCCTTCTGAATCTGGTCAGCTTCATGTACTTCCTGTAGCTATTTTGAGTTGTTTACTTTCCTGTTTAAAGAGCTCCCCCACAGGATGGAGTATTTCAGTCTCAGAAGAAACTGCTGCAAAATGATGGCTGAATAAAAATCTGTTGCACATATAAAGCACATGTTTGTCCATTCATCCTTTGATAGACATCTAGGCTAGTTAATCTGGCTACTGAATCAATGAATGTGGGTTTGCAGGTACTTGTAGAATAGGCTGGCTATGATTTCTTAAAACATATATTGTGTGTGTGTGTGTGTGTGTGTGTGTGTGTGTGTGTGTGTGTGCTACAGCTTGAATATATGAAATTTCTAGTTTTAATTATTTCTGAGCAAACTAACTCCACATTGATTTTTGAAGTGGCTGGATTAATTCCTATTTATATAAGCAGAATGTGAGGGTTCCTTTTCTCTGCATCTTCACCAACATTTGTTGTTTTTGTTTGTGTCCTGAGACTCGTTCTAATTTAGTAGGAAGTGAACAGTTGTTATTTTGACACACTAAAGATGTTGAACAGTTTTTCTTGGATTTAGTGGCTACTTTATTATTTCTTCACCCAAAAAATTATATGCTCAGTTCATTTGCCCACTATTGATTCTGGCTCTTTTGGTGTTTAGTATTTTAAGTTCTTTTATATAGTACTATATATTCTTATATAATTTTTGCCATATAATTACAAGGCAAAGAATTTCTGGTATTTTGCAAACCAGTTCTATACACTTGATTTACATTTCTTTGCAGGAACTTCATAACTTAATGCATGCATCCTTGCTGATGCTTGGTGATTTTAACAGAGTTTTGGACTCCTGAGCAGTGTACACAATTTTCTTTTATTATTAGTTCCAGTTTGGTTGTATTCAAAACATCTTTAACCAACCAAAACCATAAAGACAACTTCAAGATGATGATGACACTTCATTGATTTAACTTCCTAATTTAGGTTTACAATACATCTGTGGTAGATGAAGTTAGAGCCTAGATGTTTATTTTTCCAGAGATAGCCAATTATGCATCACTGTACCTTCATGAATTGCACTGTATCTACTGTACTGTTTTATCACATTATTATAGTACAAATCATTGTAAATGCCTGAGACCTTCTCTATGTGTGTTTTCTTTCACTGATATGTATAATCCATTTTTTTTCATTTGTGGCAATGAATGATTTGGGCAATTGTTATGTGTCACTGCATATATTAGCGTTTAAGTGTAGCTAGAGTTTTTCTCTCTGCGTCCCACCAAGCCCTGGCAGTCCCTTAGCCCACTTATAAAATAAACATACAGACACTTATTTTATTTAAACTGCTTGGCCATTAGCTCAGGCCTACCATTGTCTAGCTCTTACTCTTATACTCAGCTCATTTCTGTTAATCTATATGTCGCCACATGTTCTGTGGCTTTACCTTTTACCTCTACATGATGCTCCCTGGATGGCAGGCTGGTGTTTCCTCCTCTTCACCTTCCTGTTATCTCAATTCTCCTCTCTGCTAGTCCTGCCTATACTTCTTGCCTGGCTACTGGCCAATCAGTGTTTTATTTATCAATCAATCATCCACAGCATTTAAGTGTCCATATTCTCACCATCTTGCTTATTTCTATTATTTGTTGGTACATTATGTTTATATGAGGTTCAACATTGTACCTGCTGATGCTAACAGTTATATTTCTTCATTTACAACTTTTGTCCTATTACTTTTTGTGCGTGAAATTCCTAGACAGCTTGGGAATCAGGCTTGGAGAGATAGTAGTTCAAAACACTACTCTTTCAGAGAAGGAGATCTGGGTTCCTACTACCTATATTAAGTGGTTCAAATGTCATCTAACTCCAGATCCAGGGGATCCAAAAACTTGTAAAATCCATGAGCATCCATACACTTGCACACATACACACAAATGCACACATAAATAAATAACAAAGCAAATCTTTTCAAAAGAAAATTTTAGAATATTTATGAGTGAAAGTTATATATCATCCTAAGAAATTGCCTTATGGGTAATTTATAGTACATCCAAATAAATTTTTAAGTTAACTGTGGGCATATCACAATACAACTCAAGATTGAGAAATTTCCATCAATGTTTCAGCATTCATCATCATGAGATTTTTTTTTATAGTTTTCATGTAAAATAAAAGTTTAATTCGGGTAATTAATTTTTGAATTTATGAATTTTCATATATTTTCTTCTTTATTCCTGAAAATGTTTAAAATAATTTATCAGTTTTAAATTTTAGTTTGGTTACAAAAGTTGATTCAGTGGATCAGAATAACATTCATAAATTTCTATATGAAATTGAGAACTTTGCACCATAGTATTTGTAACATTTTAATTCCCATATTCATTAGCACTGTGTTGTTTTAAGATATGTTGCTGTTTTAAGATCAGGACTGAAGTAGTACTGGTTTTCTTGTTATTGGCAGATATTCTCCTGTATCATGAAGCACCTCTGCTCTGATTGATCATTTTGGTAAGTGTTCTAAAACAAGCTGCTTTCTAGTTTGAAGTCTATTTCATTGCTTTTCCTCATTTCACAGCTCTCCTTTATTAAAAGTAATTTTGATATTTTGTAAGCCCTTATTTTAGACTTTTCTTTCCATCTTTTCATAACAATTTCTTTTTTTGCTATGCTATTATGTCTATAATAATATAATCTAGTATTATTACTGACTATAGCACGCCTATATTTAAAATAAAATATGCAGGTGAATATGACTTTTGTTCCATTCAACATGATTTCATGTGCACAGCACTTAGTTAAAAATATTTTCTAATACTAATCATTACTCTTTTCTTTGGCAAATGTATTACTAAGAAACGTTTTTCTGCTAAATGTTTGAGACATTTCTATGTACCTTTTGTTATAGGCTTTCACTATATTTATCCTGAATTAAAAATTTTACATTATGAGACGTCTTTTAACTAACATGATTGATTCCTGTTTAATATATCAGCATTGATTGATAAGTATCTGATTGATAAGTATTCCCTTTGAATTTAAAATTTTTTGTTTCAGCTTTTTAATTTTTAACTTCATATGACTATTAATTATTGCTTGGGGGGGCTGAACATTGGGGTTTGTGCTTTTAGTTGTTAATTGTCTGCTCCATTGCTTTTTTCTGGACAAAAACTGTTTATGTTTTGTGTGCTTTGTTGATACTTCTGAGGAATGTTTCTCTGTTCCTTTTTTCTTTAATAAGATTTTTATCTTACTTTTTAGGGGGTTCTTTTATTTCTCTTTTTTTTTTAAAGCATTCTTTTCATACAGTACATTCTGATTATGTTTTCCCTTCCCCCTATTTCTTCAAATTCCTCTCATCCAATCCTTTTCCATACCCTTCTTGTCTCTGCTAGAAAACAAACAGGCATCTAGGGATGATAATAATAAAATAAATAAGAGGAGCCAAACCAAATAAATGAGAATAGGACAAATAAACAGAGAAAGGAGGCAAAGAAAAAGCACAAGAAATATATATAGATGCAAAGACACATATGTTCAGCCCCACAAAATCTCTTAAATGTAAAACTGGAAGCCATAACATACATGAAATGGACTTGTAAGCAGAAAAAAAGAATCCCGCGGATCTCATCTTTACTTTGTTTCCCGTAGTTCTTTGTGTAGCTATGAGTCTTCCTGAGATTGTCCCAGTCTTTGATAGAATTGCTATTGGTGTCATTCTTGTTCTGCTCTTGTTTACGCAGCCATGTTGTAAGAGTTTATGAATGTAACTTCTTGACTTTTGTTTAACTGGCCCTTTAGTAGGATCTACTTAGAGATAATAAGCCCTGTTGAAATATGCCGTTGTTGACATTTTTGTTAAATGCTTAAGCTAGTTAAATCTTCCTGTATCTATATCTGGTATTGTTAGGTATCAGGGCCTTTGTTGTTCCATATATAAGATGACAGTTGTTGTTTGGTTGTCTTGCAATCTTCATAAATTATAATTCAAAGAAACTGATGTATTTATTTCTTCCTATAGTCCTATTACCTTTGTTTCTCAGCCCCACAAATTCCACATGCTTCACCTTTCTCATTCCTACTTGTATATGCCATTGAAATAACAGAATGGATTCTATGAATGGAACTTGAAAAAGTTCCAAGAGAAAGAGGAATTGGCAACTGGAGAACTTACGTCATTCACTTCAGTTCTATCAGGGATTATGGAATAATAGCGACTTTTGCAATATTTAAGGGAGTAATAATTTCCTAGTATTTCTGTACTTTTCTAGGTATTTATGCCTATTGTTTCCATGACAAACTCTAATCCAACATTTAACTATTACCTCTATGAATCTGATGATGACTCCATTGTTCTTAGCCATGGCTTATTTTTATTTCATATTTTCCCATACCAAGCATAGGAATCAACAACACTTTCAGAAGAAAATCTCTGGGTAGTGTCAACCTCACCTCTCTATACTCCCTTGACAATAATACTTTAATTCCTTGGTTATTTCTTCAATATTGACTGTTCTGTCTGTTCCAAAGTGGTTTTCAAAGAATAACTCAGTAAAAGATATGGTATTGAAAAAAACTTGGTTTTTTGAAGTTGAATACACTGGTGGAATGATCTATCATATCTGGAAGTAGAAGTGAGATGTGTACACTTTTAGCTTTATTAAAAAGTTTACATAATCTCTACATGCAAATCCATTATCACACTACTTAATATATACCTCATTTAAAGTATGAATTATTTAAATGTTGCACTCTAAATTGATGAATCTAAAATTTAATCTACACTAAGCTGAAGAGATGAGGAGAACAGCCCACAAATTGGTAGGTTAATGGATGTTATTAAAAACACCAAATTGTGATAATGAAATTACCATCTGCCCTTAGATAATTATGGCTTCCAAGTCTTCTGTAGATATAGCTCTACAATTGATTTGTTATCAATACAATTTTATAAAGGGTTCATTTAAATCTTTAAATTTCTAGACGTATCAGAATGTATAATTTCTATAAAACAAACATCCATGCAATTTATGAAGAAAAAAGCAAAGCACATATTAATTATTAATCATTTTCTTAGGTTGCAGAAGTGTGAGTAGCCAGCATTTAAAATGCTGTAGATAAAACACACTTAAAATTTTCTGAATTTGAGATTTGATTTTTAGGAAATAATTTCAATTAGTTTTTTTGCATCTTGTAAGATATCCAAAAGCTCTAGTCTTCCTCGGGAAAATGTTAAAGTAGAATCATGATATAATGCATAAATCACAATTTGTGTCTTTGTTCTATAGTGACAACAAAGAATCATATCTAACCTTCATTCTTGAATAGCTTCATCCAATAATTGGACCATGTAAATAAGAATCCATATTTAAAAAAACTTCAAATCTATAAAAGACTATTTTAATTAGGTGGTTTTATTGATCACTTGGAGAAATATTTAAGCTATAAGCAAAATGATAAATTAATTTTTCTGAATGGGTACATCTTCTCAATTTTTATTTACTTGAATTGCCATGACTATTGAGAAAATGAAGGTTTGTTACAGGACTACTATTAATTCAGTCTGATTACCATTGAATCTTATAATCAGCTTCATATTTTGGATGAATAACATGCAATTTTGTAGCTTGGAAAACAGCATTTGGTTTTTATATCTTTATCAACACCAATCCAAGATTGCAAGTTACTTGTTACACACCATAAATGGGTTTGTATTCAGCTCATAAAATAAGAAATTTCCATCTTTCTATTCAGGATAATTTGACTTTCAGGAAGGAGAGTAATTATCAGGTTGCTATTGCATACTGTATTAATAAAAATTCAGCTCTTCTGTTTCACTAGATGGTTTAAAGTCACACATTGCTTAAAACTTCTGTAACCTCTACATGTAGATAGTAAAGTCCATGTGAACTTTCTTTAGGAAGTTAGTGTAAACACTGACTTTTCTCTATGAGATAACACATTTCACTATTCCTATATATCTCTGGGCAGAAGTCAGAGTCTGGTTTCCCATACATGGCAATCATCTTCTTTAACTGGCAGCATTTGTGACAGAATAAACTCCATTAACTTGTTCTATTAATGCTCTGTGCAGTCAGCAAGATCAATGCTGCATGGAATGATGAAATGACTAACAGCCTTCCTCGGAGCCCTGCCGAGTGCTTTCTGTCACACAGAATATATAATTACTGTTCATATAACCAGGTAGGATTTGATATTCTATTGCTCATGCAATCCCTGGAAACACAAGGAGGTTCTTAATGAGTAGAATAAAAATAAAGTCTTTTCTCTCTATGCATACAGAGTCATTTATTATATTTTATTACAGAACTATTATTTAACAAACTGAAATTGTGAAATAAAATCGGATTCTTTTCCCCCATTGGCTAATATGATGACCAAACAACTTGGCACAATTTAAGAGCATCGGATAGAAAAAATTTTCTGAACAGATGCCTCCCCAAGGCCCATTAGTTACAGCAGCAGAGCACAAGGTGAGCCAAAGCAGAGTAAATGGGAACTAATGAAGCCAGCAGACCCGAGGATACTTTACCGAATGTAAGTAAACAGGCAACACATATCACACCATTAAAAATAATCCAAACTGCGTGATTTGAAACAGGTATCTTGCTTTGCAGACGGCACAGCTGCTAGTACTCATCTGAAGAGAGGAATTCTCTTTTAGAATAACTTCTGCAAAAAAGGAACATTAGCCACTTCAGAAATATAAATCGTTTTTTTTTTTCTTCTCTGTCTCCATTTTCTGCTGCCTGCCTTCTAGCCTCCAGAGTCGCCCCCACCCTGCACATCTGAGATGAAAGCTAGCTTTAAGAGCTGAGTAGCTGCATGGGCCTGCAAATGTAAACCTTGAGAACATTACATTTTATTCTAACCAAATATAGGAAGTATGAAGTTAAGCAATCACAAAGAAATAATTGAAAGGAAGAGTCAGAACAGATGTAAAATGAAGAGAAGTATGAAAAAAATCAACATTAAAATCAAACTCAAGCCCCTTTTTTACTGAGAAAAATGAGTTTATCATTTGCAGATTGAATATAACTAAGTTGAAAGGTATTTTTCATAACAATGATTTATATATTCAGCCTTTTGTTGGAGCAGGGTTTCTTTTGTATGACAGCAATATCTCTCCCTCCTCTTATATTTAAAGGTCCCTCCCTCTACATTTCCATTAGAAGTCTCTAGATTGAGTGTTTTATAACTTGGTTAGAAAAATTCACTGCAGAAAGAAAATTTAAATTCAGATATGATTCTTGTGGTGAAATTTGTAGGCTAGTAACATTTTCAGTTGTCCATTTGTGATTTGATAAATGTATACAGTTTGAGCAAATGATCCTAGTTACAGAGAATTGTTAATGCCTCTTCAAAGTCTTATTTCTTAAATTAAAACTGAAAATACAAATAATGGGATATTGTTCTCTGACTTAGTAATCATGTTTATTACATCCTCATTAATTGGGAAGTTGCAGACTAGTTACTTTTGACTCGACAGTATCAGTGAATGACAGAATGGTGAGGAACTTAAAAGTCATATAATTATTCCTTGTTGTGTAGTATTTTGATTGCAGTCTGGCTCTCCCAAGACTGACAGTAACGTTTGCTTTAAATCAGAGGGCAAAGCTAGCTAATAGCTGACCAAAATAAACCTTCGAGGTTTTAGAGGACTGGGGACACTGAGAGTGACATAGGAAGAAGTAGGTGGGGCTTAGTGAGAGTCTTGACCCTTGTGGATCAAGGAATGACACAGAGAGAAGGTCATTGTTGCTTCTCTGCCACTTTTCTGATCATTCAGGTTCTTACCCCGATCTGACTCCTGAGTTTTTATTTATAAAGAATACTTTGTAGATGTAACCAACCATCTTATTAAATAAGAAACACAGAACCAATGTAAAAGAGAAAGCCAAGAGGTCAGAGCTCAGAGCTAAAACCTTACCCTTGCTCCTGCAGTGGTCCTACCTCTCCGAAAGAGAGCTACTCCCTGTGTGTTTGTCTTTATATAGTCTTTCTGTTCTGCCTTCTCGTTGGTTGTAAACCCAAACACGTGACTGTCTCGTCACTGCCTGTATGTACAGCCCTCCAGGTCTTCTATGATATTGAGATTAAAGGCGTGTGTCTCTAATGCTGGCTGTATCCTTGACCACACAGAGATCTACCTAGCTCTTCTACTAAGTGCTGGGATTAAAGGCGTGGGCCACGAACGCCCAGCTCTGCTATGGCTTGCTATTAGCTCTGACCTCCAAGCAACTTTATTAACATACAAATAAAATCACATTTCAGTACAAATAAAATACCCCATAATACTTAGGTAAATGTTTCATCTCCTGGCATTGAAACAAGTATATGAGCCCACTTTCCAACATTTGTATAGAAGCAGCATTACTTCAGGATGAAGTCATAGTGACTGTACAATGAATGAAGTCTATCATTTCCCTAAAGGTGGGTTCAAACGCCAGAGTATTAAATATAATTGCCATTTGACTTTAGAAGAATGCTGAATCTATTTTCAAAACACTTTCCAATATCATGCATTGTGTCATACTTCAACTTCTAAAATTGCTCTTAGAAAATCTGCTTATGAGAAGAAATGAGAAGCATGGTCTAAACTATAGTATTTTACTCAGAATTTTTCATAGTATGAGAACATTAAGTAAGAATATAACTTTAAGTATAGAATGAGAACATTAAGTAGTGCTCATTTCTAGTGTTAGTTGACTATAATAAGGATCATACTAGACACTGGGGATCTTACCATTGGTAAAATGTAGTTTATCTTTTGTGTGTTTCATAAGCAACAGAATAAATATTGACTATGCTGATAGGGTGTGACATTTCTACATGGTGTAATGGGAGGGTAGAGTAGGACTGCATATTTAAGCAATAAAATACCATGTCCATTGTGTACGTATTTATTCTCTAAATAATCAAGATATGAAAATTGTATTCTATTAACAAGAACACAAAATAGGTAGAGCAAAAAGGTATTTCATACACATACACACACAAATTGTAGATATTCAAAGTAAGAAAAATATACATAGCATTTGAGAGTATAATAAATAATAAAATCAGAAAAATAAAGCATGAGAATGTATGGCATAAAATAAAACCATATGGATAAAAATAGTTGTAGTTGGGAGATAGGCAATCCAAGGTTATTCTTTCAGGCTAAATTTCTGTTTATTAGATGATAAATAACAATCTAACTGCTTAAACTTCTAAACTGTATTCTGTTGGGATCAAATATGAGCTCTGGCCAGAGCATTCTGATGACAAAGCTATACCAGTTAGGTGACAACAAAAATAACATTTAGTCTACAGTGTTTTTCTTAGTGTAAAACAGAAACAACATGCAAGTCAGAAATTAAAAAAAAAAGAAAGAAGAAAAAGAAAAATTAACCTTTCTTGGCAAATCTGTTAACAGTATCACTACTGAAATCAACAAGATAAGAAAATGGAGTTAACTTACATGAAATCATTTAGAATTTAGTCAATCTTGAAAACCTAAGGGGAGACAATTATCATATCTTTAGTATAGGAATCTTGTTAGCTAACTGCAGAAGCTATGAGATTAAGGGAAGAAAATAAACTAAGGAAAATAAGGAATGAAAATCAATGCTCCTCTTAATTAATGAGCTGAGAAAGAAGATCTGGAAAAGCTCTGCCATAGACAAGCCAGAAATATAGGAAAGAAAGAGTAACATAATTTGAAGAATGCTGTCAGAAGTGAGGTTGATAATGAATACAAAAGAAAAGTGTACAAATGAATAATAAGAAGAAAAGAAGAAAAACCATTAGGCAAGTTGAATCAGTAGAATTGTTGAGAATAGCAACGTATATTTGGTACCAGGCTGATGACTAAATGGGAGGCAAGAAATGCAGCTTAGTGTATCTTAGTTCCCCTGGTATCCATACACAAAGCACAGAGCCAGCTACAATGAAGATTTTTAATAGTTGTGTGCTGACAGACAGATAGAAATGGGCTGATCCATCACTGTCCATACCAGGAATGTAGCTGAAAGGCAAAGAAATAACTCTCAGCAATAGCTGGAAAGAAAAGTAATATTTAGAAATTTTATTTTCTTGTATTTTAATATAGAAATTGAAAAGAAATTTTCAGCATTAGGAATGAATGCTGTAATTTACAAAACATTAGTGGAAAAGTAAATTATGAAACAAGGTTTAAGTTATGAGAGATCATAAGATCAAGAGTAAAAATCTGGCAGGCCTGTCTCCCGAGCCTGGAAGGGAAGAATTATTGTTGGATGTTACATAGATACAAACATGGATTGGCATTTCCAAGGTATGACAGAGTCTATCTATCTATCTATCTATCTATCTATCTATCTATCTATCTATTTTTTAATATAGACTTCAAAGTAACATCACAAGGGTAAAAGTACAAGGTAGCTAAAGAATATAGGAAAAGTTGGAAATTTTAAAAAACAAGTGATAAGTACTGGCAAGAAAAACAATTGATATGCAGCCCTGAAGCACAATCAGAGGTTAGAAACATCAATTTATAATATCACTCACAAAGCTGAGCGATTTTAAGCACCTAGTATGAGAGACGATTGATTGTACATTATTCTACGATTAGGTATTTGGGGTAAGGTAAAAGAGCAATGAAATCAAGTGTGCAAAGTAATTGAGCAATTCAGAAAAATCGTCTTCTTTCATGCTCAAATAGGGGAATACATCTAGTAAAAGAAGGTCTTTGGCCTTGGGAGAAGAGAAAAGGCAACAAATTGGATGCTTTTAGGAGGTTAAAGAAGGAGTTTTAGTAAACTAAAATGATGAAATGGAAAGATTAAGTGATGGTCAGGAAGTTGTAGTAGCATTTTATAGTAGTAGCTAGTGGCTATAACACCCCTAAGTTAAAACTGCAAGAGTTGAACGGGGCAAGCTGCTTTCTAAAACTAGTTTTATTTTCAAACCTCATATTGTTTGCTTTCCAACAGTTTCCCTCATGCACATTCTAATTATTAGTATTCTAATCTCCCTCCCACCCATTCTCCTCCTTCTTTACCTCATTTCTCAAAGTCTCCTTCATACATCATGATGGGTTTTTGTTATTATTTGGTTTTCCTTATTTGTTTGATTTCTTAATTTTTATGAGACCCACTGAGTTAAGCCTGGGACATCTGTGTTGGCCTGTACTTGGAACTGTCCAATAGGGTCCTCAGTGGATACATTAAAATAAATAGTGGTGAATGCAGAAATGCTTGTAAGTTCACAATGCTGAGAATAAGCAATGCTTTGGGTTCTTGACCACCTTCCCACTCAAAGACATTCATACTACACTCATTAAAGCTTAGAAAATATTAGCAAGTAGTGGGTGTAGAAGAAAAGTGAGAAGCAGAAAATAAAAAAAGACTGTGAAATGTAATCTTGTGTTTACCTCAGCTATTACAGAAGATGGAGAAAGGATCTATAGTAGTGATGCAGCTTGAAATACAAAAGAAGACAATACCCCAGGGACAAAGCATTTATGCAAAGCTAACACATTCATTGGCAGTGCAAAACTGTTCAGAAATCAGACAAGGCAAGGTAATTGAGTTTTAAAGCATGCATAGTTTTCCATGGGAGTAGAGCCCAAGGGATAAGACAGATAAAATTCTACCCAGAATTATCAGGACAAAGTTTTATTTAAGTTTGTGACTAATATACATTACTAGTATAAAATCTAAATGAAACACTACAACCAAATTTTTCATAACTGTTATTTGTTCAAAATTTTATTGAAGAATGTTTTTGTATTACTCTAGAGGTGATACTTATCATAAATGATTAATAATACTTGAGCTGGTCACAAATTGCTGAATTCATTGTTACTCATACCTCATGAATGGAAACCTTCTCCAGGTAAATGAATGACTAAATACTAACACATTATTTTTGTCCATAATTTTCAATAATTGCATACAAAAAATCTGCAATTAGCCATTGCTAATATATAAGGTAGAATCAAACCTATTCCCTTCCTTAGGGGCATAAAACTTATTTATAATTAAAGTAGAAGGGTAGTATGATAGCCACATCTATGTTTCAGGAATGGAAAGAGACACCAAACTACATTATCTTATTTTCCTGTATGTCTCAGACAGTGATCCTCAATGACCACTCTTCTGCTATTGTTCTGATTAGAAATAAGGAGATCAAAAGGCTCCTTTTATATCCTCGGATATTCAGAGACCATTTATAGAAAGCAAAACAGTGTCTGAATTTTCCATTCCCTGTTGGATCTGCCTAAGGGAATAAAGATAATTATGGTGATGAGCTGTGTCATTATTATTTTAATTTATTGAGTGCTAATGGTACACTCAGCACAGCAGTAAATAAGGAAAGAGAAACGTGCCTACCCCAGCCTGAGGACAGAGACAGGACACAATGACAAAGAGCTGTGTAATAGAGGAGGACAAGTGCAATGCTCCCTGACATTAGAAAAAGAAGAAAAGGACTAAATATACTACACATTGATTAATCAGAGACCATACAACTGAATAAGAGATAAACTGTAGAGGAGATAACAGCTCTGTGATTGGTGAGCTGATGCATAGCGCTTTGTAGGTCAGAAGATAATGTGATAATGTAAAACCAAACAAAACAAGAGTTGAAGGGTAGGCAGAAGTTCAAAGATGCACTTCCATCATCAAATTTTATTTCCTTGCGTGCTTCTAGGCTTTGATTACAAGTGTATTGCTACAAACTTGAAAAAATGAATCATCCTTCATATTGGATGACCAATCAACCAGAGATTCACTCACACTTCAACAAGTCAGTTGATAACCTAGTAATTAAAGAGAGATGGAACTTCAAGGAGCAAAAAGAACAAGGAGACATATACAAGTTTTTAGTGTCACAAAGATGTGTGACATTATATATAGTTCTGTCTAATGATTATAGCAAAAAGAACCTCATGCACAAAGAGAAAAGGGAATGGATAGGAATATAATGAAAAGGACAGTGGTAGAGAAGTAAGAATCATCACTACCAGGATGGAGATTGAGGGATGGTTCAGAGGTTAGGAGTGCTTGCTGTACACTCATGAGTAACAGTATCTGGATCTTAGCACCCTGGTGCTAAGGACTGTCATTCTAGAACTCCCAGATCACTCCTCTTCTTCTGGCCTCAGCATATATACATAGGCTCATGCAACTGAACACACTCATATGCATGCATACTCCAAAGATAAACATACAAATAAATGAGTAAATAATTAAATAGTTTTAAGAAGAAAAATATCAGAGTTATAAATTCATTATTTTTCCTATCAAACTCTTTGCCAGGAGGCTGTGTGTGTGTTAATCTTAATCTTCTGTAGAAAGATAGTATGTTGGCAGCACAAAGGTCTTTGCACCCACCCACAAATCACTAGAGAAACCAGGAATGTTAAACACACAGGGGCCTCTTTTCAGCTGAGATAAAATACCCGTTTTCCCACTCAGAAGGCTGGAAGTGGATTTTTTTTAAAGACCTGGTGACCTTTATGCTATCTATGGAGGCAGACCTCACTTACCTTTCGCTATAGAGGCAGAACTCACCCAAATTTCCCAGAATTATTATCCCAGACTCTTTCCTCCCTAGACTGTTACCCATCCTTAGGAGAGATGCCACATGTTCTTTATGGCTTTCTAATCTCTATGCTATCTCAGTCGGAGACCACACTAGATTCTAGGTCTTTTAGCTATAGAACCAAACTCATGATCACATTTTCTTTGTAAAGAGGTTTCTATGAAGTCACACCTTAAGCTTTAGTGTGCACCTGGATTGGAGTTATTGTTGCCTGCAAACTTTTCCCCAAATTGCACTGTGTTTTAAATATGCCGACAATGATTAACTGCCTAGCATTAGTCTACCAGAAGTCTGATCCAGGTTGACAAAGTCAATTTGAACCAGGTTTTCATTCTCATCTCTTCATAGGTTTGCTTCCCTACCTGGATACATGCAGGGTCCCCATCAACAGCACACCTAAAATGCATTGCTTATTCTGGTTTTTTTTTTTTTTTTTTTTTTTTTTTTTTTTTTTTTTGAGACAAGGTTTCTCCATGTAGCCCTGGCTGTTCTGGAACTGGCTGTAAACCAGAGATCCGCCTGCCTCTGATTCCCATGTACTTGGATTAAAAACATGTGATACCAGCTCCCAGCTATTGCATTTTAAATTCTTTTATTATAAAGAAAGAATCCATATCACCTTCATGTACTAATATCCAATGAAATCAGGAAGAACTTAATGTCTGACATACACAATTAAAACAGGCAAATGATAGTAAAATATGGAGTTATCAAAATGTGGGCAACAATATAAAGTTATTTAAGGAAACAATTTGTAAAATAAAGATTGATATAAAATTGGGTTTTTAAACAATGAGATGCCATTAAGAATCTGAACATAGTAAATGTATGCTACACTCTGTCCTTTCCATATAACATACTGGACAAATTTGGGCAGCTATATACAACAAAATTTATGTCCCTCAATTCTGGAGAAGTGTGAGTGTAAGAGCAATGTACTGCTAAAGTCAGTGTCTGCTGAGGGCCCAATTCCTGTTTTCTTAAGTAAATGTCTTATCACTGTGTCTTCACAGGATAGATGGGAGTTAAGGAGCACTCTTAGGCCCATTTCAAAGGGCACTAAATTGTGAATGACATTTCTATGCTCATGATCTTTTCACCACTCAAAAGGAGCCTCGTGAAATCCCATATATTTATTTAGAGATTAAAATTTCTGCATATTGGTGGGCTAACCAACGCTGCAACTACTCAGGCTTAGAACCAGGCTTATGAGTTGGCCTACTCCAACATCTACCCCACCTATGATATACTGGAGCATGTGAAGGGGCCAGTTCTGTAGACCCAAAGCTACAGGATCTCCATTACACAGGGCAACAACAAGATAAAGAAGAGGAGCCCCAGTGAGAGCCCAGCATCAATAGTGTAGCAGAAACCAGAGGTCTTGAACCAGACCAATGACTCTTTTCAATGAATACTTGCAAGTAAAGATATATGGACAAAAAGGGTTTACTACATGACTCACTGTATCACACTACTTCCATGAGGAGATTGAGTTTTCTTTTTTTTCCCTCTTAAATTTTATTTTATTTGTGGGGAGAGGGGAGGTTGCAAGGACAGAGGGCAGATACAAAGGCACAGGAAAATGAATGGTATTGAGATACATGGTGTGAAAAACACAAAGAATAAATAAAAAGAAAATTAAAAAAGATTGCTGCATATGAGATGAAGTGAACATACTATATGTGTGTTTGGCTAAATTCCTTGAATTTTAAACAGGTGTGGGTATTACCTTGCAAATACTGAATTTTAAAGTATTATTCTAAACACAACAGAGATGAACAAAGTCCCTCAAATTAGATATAATGCATCAAATAAGCCCTAATAATAACCTGAACTCAGTTTACATATTAGTTGCTGTCAGACTTTATCTTTCTTGAGTCCTTCAAAAAGTATGAATATAATCAATTTTGAATTATGACTCAAACCCTAATGTGGTTATCATAGCACTATTCTAGCCAAAGCCTATGGTATCTAGTCAAGAGGTAAATTCATCTTCTTTCCTAGATCATGCATTAAGTATTTTGTCTTAAAAATATATTGCAAAGTCCATGTTTAAAGTTATTTTTTCCATGGTTATAATTTATTATTGCTAATATATGTTTTATAGTCAGGTATTCCACCCTATGTTAAAACTCATTTGATAGAGTTTTAGTGAAATCAAAAGTTATTTAGAAGTATCTGAAAAATATATCATCCAGATGGTGGCAAGCAAGAACTTATCCAAGCTATTGTGTTAGAACCTAGAAGCTGGAATTCACTTTAGATCAATGGTTAAAAAGAAGAGTGTAATTTTCAGGTTAAGTTTGTTGATGGGGTGTTACAGACCATCATTTTGTGTTGCAAATTAGCTAATTGGTTAGACTCAAAGAAAAATAAAGCTCTTGTTCCTTTTGAGTAAATACCTTGGATGAAGGCATTCAATTGAGTTAAGCCCTGGCTCCTCATAATCTCAATGATAAGGGAATCTTTATTGATGGCTATATTTCAAAGAGATGGCTCCAGATCAGGAGGAAGACATTTTAAGGTTATAAAATTGTCAAGAAATGTTTAAAAGGATTTGTGTCTCAAAAATAAAGAATAACCAACTATTCTAAGAAAAAATATCTCAGAGATTGTGAGTCAGAAGAACTGTATAAGGTTTATTTAGATGGAGGAGACCTATGTTCTTTGGGACCAGCTTTGACTGTAGTCTATGTATACCAAAATTAGTTAATGGTTTAGTTTAACTTATGCTTAGGCTACCATTTATGAATGGTTGAAGAGTACTTAAGATTTGGCATGTTTGAATTTTGAATTTGATAATACAAACTTTCATACATTGAATTTTAATAATGTCCAAGTTATGTGTCAGATCTTATATGCATCTTTCATTGTGGAAGTGGTAGAGTGCATTGAATATAATACATGTTTTTAAAATAATACTCTGTTTAATTTTTTGGTTGTGTGCCTTTTCCTAATTAGATAGTGGTATCTTCACTGTGTGTAGAGGAACTAAGAATGTGTGATGACAAGCAAAGAGCCCAGGGTGTTCAGCTGTTAGGACAAACAGAACGAGCTTCTGTGTGAGCAGAAAATAAATTTCTAAAATTAGCTTTCTTAAACAATATGTCATAGAAAGAGATTATACATGAATTCCTGGTCAGATTACTTACACAGTCACTGCGATGAGAGGGGAGAGGAGATTCCCAGAAGCAATCAAGAACTGAAAGAAGGGATAAGACCTAGGGCAATGGTAACCATGAGGAAAAGGGATGCTTTGACAGGAAGAGATTCTCACACACTTGCAGTCTTTGTCTTTATATTGTCAGTTAATATTTTAGGGACCATACCACACAGCCCTTGTTGAGTGTTCATTTATTTTTTTTATCACTGTTGGAAGATAGCTTTCCATCCACAGCTGTCTGAAATGGATCTTCAGGTATAAATACGGTAGCACTTTTAACAGCACTATGTTTCAACCAAGACCTCTTTATGTGGGCCATTGGACTTCCCAGTGTTCTGGGATACTCATTAAACTTTATGTCACAGAAGTGGGGAACCATGACAGAAAAAATATCCTGAGGAAAAAAAAAAGTACAAGCCAAAATTCAAATAGAGAACTCTGGAGCTAGACAGATATTGATTGATGCTATGTATACTTTTTACATATTCTTTATCACTGGTCATCAAAAGCATCAACAACATGTTTGATTATTAAATATTTGCATTATTGATTATTAAGTATTTGTCTGTGCTTAAATTTGCCAGTAGACAACAACACAGCAATTTCAATAGCACTGTTACTGTTTAGTGAGCTCTGTACTGCAAGGACAGCCTCCAAGTTGGGAAAGGTAGCCACAGGATGTTAGTGTTTATTGGTATGTACAGAGCTGCCTATTTGTTATGGAGATGTGATCATGGGAAAGAAACAAGCAAGCTTTTAACATCTCTATAGATCTCATCTTAGAACAGTTCTGATTTCTGGAAACTATTTCTACCAGAATCTTCTAAATCATCATGTCAAAATGACATTTTTGAAATTAGTAAATCCTTCCTTATTGTAGAAAACATCCTAAGATGAAGGACATTGTATGAAAGTGCGTTCTTCATCTTTCTCTCAGGTTTTGCAATGCTGCATAAACAGTGCTATGTTAAGGCTAAGCACTGAACGAGAAATCACTTTATAAAATCTAACTGTACCTCACCACTGATGATATACATGATTTAAATGTCAAGGATTTTGGAGAGAACATTTAAAACTATGTATTAAACTGGGTGAATCTTATGTTTGATGAATTCAGTAGATTCTGTGGCTAGTAATGAGAGGGATTAGAGTGTTAAAATCATTTATATGATAATGACCTGGAATCTGAAAAGAGAAATATGATTACTAACATTGATGGATTTTGAACTTAAAGATATAAGAAATGAGTTTGAAAAATGAAAGGGTTATAAGTTCTAGAATTTGAGGGACCTACACTAGAAGTGCATGAAATGTTTGTGATCATTATGAAAGTGAAAAGGTTCTTTCAATTCTCTGAGCATTGGTTTTTTTTAAATAACTGGTAAGAAAGATCTATAGGGGTATTTTGAATTATAAATATATTGTACAAGAATAACCCTTCTGATAGCTATTACATGTTCAAAAATAATAAATTATTTTTCTGTATGTATGTTTATATATATGTGTGTGTGTGTGTGTGTGTGTGTGTGTGTGTGTATGTATATATATATATATATATATATTTGTGTGTTTGTGTGTATCCATGCATAGGCCAGTGGTCAGCATCAGATGTCTTCCTTTTTCTCTCTATCTTACTCTTTTGAGATAAGATCTTTCACTGAACCTGTCATTCAGTGAATGGATAGAGCAGTGATCCAAACTCAAGTCCTCACGCTTGAAAAGCAAACACCCGAGCCCCTGACTCTTATGCTTCTATTTTTCCATTTTCAATTTCAATTTTTAATTTTCAGAGGAGTTTAGGTTCGCAGAAAAAAATAAAAGGAAGGTAACGAGATTCTTCATGCTTCTCAAGTCCTCCACAAATGAACATCCCTCTGCTTATCAACAACTCCACATAGTAAGGTACATTTGTTGTAAATGAAGTTATGCATGGTTAAACCTTTTTAGGTATCTCATTAATCTGTAAAGAGGAAGCAGATATGATACTCTCTCTTTTGTTTTTCTACTAGAATGCAAGTGAGGTTTTGCAGAGATAGCCCCTCCAGTAATGCTTACTTGTTTTTGAAACAACCACACTAAATAGATTATGTCTGTTTTAATACCAGTATAACCACTGTACACACGTGATGTTCTGGCAAGCCAATTTTTGAAAGCAAGATTACCTAAACTGAACTTGGTTTAATTGATTTATTCAATGGAGACACTAAGAAAAGCATCTGAAATGTTCAAATTAGTCTAAGACTAGTTAAGGAGCTGAGGGATGGAATAATGCCATAATCAAGGCCTTTCCTGCCATAGCATTCTACTGAAGAATTCTTTTAAACCAACTCTAGTTCTGGAATTCAGAACTGCAGTGACTCAAACTGACAATTAAACATTGCATCAAAAATGCCATGATGTGTGTATTATATTTTCTAAGCCCCACAACATTAAACAGAATAACCAATATTCATGGGAGAAAAAATAAAACAAGTGATTTCACCAATTACGAAAGGAACATTGAGCTATTAAAATTAGTCTGATCTTTAAGAAATTTCAGCCCAGCAGTACAAACGTTATTAAAAATAGCAAGATCATAACAAGTAGTCATTAGAATTTGCATATGTGAATGAGAATGTTCTTAATTACAAATTACATTCTCTAAATTATTTAGGAGCTGTAAATCAGCACAACAAAGAATAAGTCTAAAGAGTAAAATGTTTCAGGGGACTTTTCAAATGCAAATGATGGGAGCAACAACACGAAATGAGGGGTTTGCTGTTGTTTTTTTTTTCAAATCAAATATCTTATTGGAATAAAATATTATGACAGAAACTATAAAAGGTTTGAAAATTAGGGGATACTTCTTGTAATCTAGGATGCCATTTTCTAGAAGACTCAAATGCCTACAATATCATCCTAAAACAGAAGTGATTGAAACTAAGCCATGGTTGCTAACAAGGTCAATATAACCTTCTGTTACTGGCATTCATGAAACATTAATTTACCAGGTAGTTATTACTAAGTAGTTCCTGCATGAGATGACAGGAACATTTACATGTCTAGATTTTGGACAATCATCTCTCCAAAAGGATAAGTGTAGGTATAATTTTTTTCTGCCATCCACTAATAATAAAAATAAAGAGAAATTTTTGTGGAACCTAGCAAGAGTAAATGAGATATACTGAGGACCCAGGTACTGAAGGAATAACTGAGGTGTGTTTCCTGCTTTTATTTTTACTCCATATACCACATCACGTACTCAAAACACTACTGAACTAAAAATGCAAACAAAAATCTCTCTGGAATAAAACATCAGGAAGGACACCATCCAGAAAGACAGAAAACCATCATACTCTATTGTAATAGTCACTCTGTTCAAATAAAAGATCATAGAAAACATTGCAATACCTCCCGGCAAAGAGGAACAATACAGTATTAATATGTGGCTGGCCTTTAAAAGTTTAGTGAATTTATCCAGCTACATGGTGCTGGAGACAATGAACAGAGAGCTCAAACCTTCAGTTTCAGTGGAGTCCAGTAGCAAGCACTAATGGAGTGCTCGGCCCCCCCAGGTCACTCTTAGCAGACTCTTTCCAGGTAGCATGTATGCCTGCTCCATCCAGAAAACAACAAAAAGCAACATTCACCAGGGTCAGGGGGAGGTCAAAAGAAGGAGCTCTGCTTCTAGGACAACTACTTCTAACTATGTGGCTCCCCTTTTCACCCACAGAAACACATAAAACACAGGACCTAAGTGGATCCTGATAATTCAAAAGCATTACAAAATCTGTTAGGATCTCAAACATGGTGACAATGTTGAAATCAAATCCTAAAAGAACTAAAATCGTCATTTTCCAGATCTAAAAGGGAAATTTTCTTCCAAAGTCAAGAAAAAGATGTCTCCTGCAGCCATGCATAACCCATGGTGTTTTTAGTGTTGTGGACACAATTAAGCAATAAAGTGCATGAAAGACATCCAGACTGGAGGAAAGGAAGGTAATAAAACTGTCTCCTCATGGATTGTATGAGCTAAGACACAGAAAATCAAAGATAACCCTAAATCATTACAATTGATAAATACATTCAGCAATATAAAAGAATACAAGATATTGGAAATGATGTGCATTTATCATAAATTTTAGTGAATAATCCAAAATGAAATAAAGAAAAAATTGTACTTATAATAATAATATTAATTATGCTGTATATGGTAAATTTAGAATTTGAAACAGTAAAATTGTTAGAATGAATGGAAATAAAACTTAAATCAATAACTGAAGAAATCATGGTTTCCACATAATATTCTTCAAGTGATGTACAGATTCGCCGCTTTCCTATAAAAATTTCAGCTTATATTTGCTGGAGATGTTGAAAACATGATTCAACTCTCAGTAAAGAAATGAACAGACTCAGAATAACTAAAACCAGTTTGAAATCAGAACAATTTTAGAAAATGTACTTTGTAGCTAGAGTTTTCCTGCCTTGCCCATAGTCAGGACAAATCTTTGTCACCTGCCAGTCCCACAGCTGCTCAGACCCAACCAAGTAAACACAGAGACTTACATTGCTTACAAACTGTATGGCCATGGCAGGCTTCTAGCTAACTATTCTTATAGCTTAAATTAATCCATTTCCATAAATCTATACCTTGCCACATGGCTCATGGCTTACTGGCATCTTCACATGCTGTTTGTCCTGGCGGCGGCTGGCAGTGACTCTGACTCAGCCTTCCACTTCCCAGAATTCTTCTCCTCCTTGTCCCGCCTATACTTCTCCTGACTGACTACTGGCCAATCAGTGTTTTATTTACTAACCAATCACAGCAACACATTTGCCATACAGAACATCCCATAGCAGTACTTTTTTAATTTCAAAAAATACCATAAATTTTCTCAATTAAAGGCATTATAGTATTGATACTGAAATATAATATATTAATTTACTAACAGTAAAAGCCCAGATAGGATTCTTAACATTTACACGCAGTTGATGTTTTGACAAGGTGTTCTAAAAATTCAACTTAAGAAAGTATAATCATCACCATATTTTCACCATCAATGCTCATAAACAGACCAAATTATGAAAATTCTAGTATGAATGTAAACTAATCCAACTATATGTGTTGTTTATTGGAATTAATGGATTTAATTTATCATAGAATTTAAACCCAGTGCCATTAAATTTCTAAAAGAAAACATGATAGTTAAACTTGGTAATAAAGTTAGGCGACAGCTTTTGGTAGCAACATCAAGAACAGAGAACAAAAATTAATGTCAGACTTAATTAAAATTTTAAAATATTTATTAGGGCTGTGGTGATAGCTCATCAGAAAGCACTTAGCTAGCATTATAAAGATTCATGTGCCATCCCCAGTACCACAAAAATATCTAAAACTTTTCTCCATCAAAATACAATATCAAGTAAGAAGAAACAAAAACTAAAACAAAGAAAAAAATCCTTTTAAATCCTGTATCTGACAAAAGAAACGCTATAAGATATAAAGAATCTTTAGAGTATAACAATAAAAGAAAAATAATATTATAGAGTAGGTAGCAATGTTAATACACTTTGCTCCAAAAATGGTCACCACAAAAATTAAAATTTGTAGAGATTTGAGAATGATAACCACAATGAGGCATTGGTATACAACTAGTAGGGTGGTAAAAAAAAATTAAAATTAAATATTGTGTCTGTGAGAATGTGTAGAATTCAGCACTCCAACACAGTTGTGTGTTGCATGAATTCTAAATGGTCATGTAGTGAAAAAACACAGAGGCAGCTACTGAGGTAAATGCTGAAAGATCAGAGAGACAAAGGAACAAGACACAGACACTTCTTACCCTGCCAACTCCACAAATTCTCTGACTGAATGCCCCGGAGTCCTCAGTCGAGTATCACCACAGTTGTGTTCAGAATGCAAAATGGTAAAGCCATTTGCAAAACACTTTTGGAAATCTCTAGTTTTCTAAAAATACACAGTTGTCATATGATTGAACAATTCCACTTGCAGGTTTATTCACAAGACAGTTATTAAACATGAGTTCAAACAAAAAAGTGTGCATATTTAATAGCAGTTTATTTAAGAGTCAAAATATATGACAAATTTAATATAAACCTGCTATAGATAAACAATAGACTATAAAGAAATAGAGTGGGATATATGTTGATAACTAAAGGTTAGAACAACTTTCAGTAGGAAAAAAAAAACTGTTAATGCATTTCACAAAATTGATGAAAATTTTAGTATTATTTTAGACAAAAAAAAAGATACCAAGGGTAACAGCCACATAGGAATTTTTTATGTGGTAACCAATAGGTAAAGTCATAAAGATATTTATCCATGTGATATTAGTATTGCTATACATGTTTCAAAGTATATTTGTTTAAAGGGATACCAATAACCTACAAGAAGCACTATGAATTAATTGAGTATAGTGGCTACAAAATTACTTCAGACGCATAATTTCATAAATCCAACAATTTCCATAGTCTAAACATCAAAGAACTAACTAAAAATGTTAAGGCTAACAGTATTTGTCAATGAATTCTGTCCTATTTTTGAATCATTTAGAACAGCCATATAGTTTTCAATGGAGAGGACATGAGTAATAAGGAAAAAATGATAAGTAATTAAACTAGTTCAATATTTTGATGTCATGAGGTCAAGAATTATCCATAGGAATAAGAATAGAATTCTACCACTGTAAGAGCTACCAAAGTATGGGGTCTAAGATACCGAGGCAGCGGTAAAGACATGGACTGCACACTCACATATGAAGCTATTGCTACTTAGACTATTATGCCTTATTTCTCATATGGATGCTTTTGTTGCTAAATGGCTCACAGCCTGTTTATGAGTAAAGTGACCCTTGGTTACTTGAACCACATTGATAGTAACATTTCCTCATACAAATTGTATGCACTGGCAGTATTATTCCCAAACTGTACTCTAACTGTTGTTTCTTAATCCTCTGTCTAGTTTTTCTCTCTTTTTTTGCCTAAAATATGTATCCTTTTAAATTCATATCCTTATTATTTTCCTTCAACAACCAAAATCTCTAATTTGTATACTTAAAATATTTATATGTAAGCTCATTTCACATTATGTTAATGCTAAGTAATGAAAATAGCATATTGCCTTAGATGTAACTTCAATAATTTTATTGCCATACTTACAAACACTGAAGGATGGCTGGATTCATTTAGATACATTTATTCTTGTTTTGATGCTGTGTTTATTTCCATGAGATAATTATATTTAAAAAGTTGGTCTAAATTTTTCTACTTCTGGGTCCAAAGGCATCATGCAGGTGAAGTAAGTTGTGATTAATAATAACACTTCAAAGCTTTATGCTCAATTTACAGGAACTTATTGTTCATTTATACACCTATAATGATCTTTCATTATTCATATTTTGACATAAGTAACCTCTTTCTGCATTTTCATTTCCATGTCTAATGTCAACAAAATCCTATAGTCATAAGGATTCTAAATATCTCACCTGAGTTTCAAAACATCCTGTAGATGAACTTCCAGTTTATAAATTATCAGCATAGTTTAAAAGCAAAAATTCCTGATTGAAAAAGACTTTTCTGAGTGTATGTCTGCCTTGTACATCCTGAAGTAAAATAACAACTACAAATCAAAACCAGGAAAGTTTTCATTATTATGACAGTGGTCCTTGTTTTAGCTTCAGATTTATTGTTAAACCAGAAATGTGCAACTTGAAGTTATCTGTTGGCATAATGTGACAACATACATTCCTTAGGAATCTTGACAAGTATATTATATGAGAGAAGAAAAGCAGAAAGGAGGGACAATAATTCTCTCCAAAGAACCTCTGTGGTGTGATATTGAAGGTTATCTCTGCATTCAGTAAAGATTTTCAGAGCTTTCCTTGAAAAGAAATGTCATAACCTATAGTCCATTCTTATCTGCTCTAATAAAAAAAGGCAATGAATGGCACAACTCTTTGATATTTCTTATAAATTTTAAACATGTCAAAATTTTATACTATTGTGCCCATAAGAATTCAATGTCATAAGAAAGCAAAAATATCAATCTAAGTATCCATATAATGTGTTAACATTTTGAGCCCTTCACGGTTTTGTTGTGTATTATATTTTTAAAACATAATTTTCTTTTTCTTGTGGATATTTCTTTTGGGATTCATTGTGACAATTGTCTCAAAATATGTTTGCCTGACATGGTGTCATACATACAAAAGCTTTATTGCCATGGTTATTCTAATGATTATAATTAATTTCAGTAGACACTTAAACAGTTCAGTCTATATAAAAGCATATATTATGTAAATCTATCTATATTATGCTTCTGATATGTAGTATCTAGACAGCTGGGCATGGTGCTGTGTTAATAAAATACAAGAAAAAGTAGCTTTCTAGACATAAGCATAATGTAATCTTAAAGGTCATCTCTGAACTTAGGATGTGTTTTAGAGGCTTCATAGAATATGAATAGCATAACATGTAGATTAATTTAAAAAGTAAGAGCTAGCAAAACACAAATTACACATAAAATAATAAAGATAACAACGCTTTGCTTTGAAGATTCTTTTGAATATATACAATATATTTAATTCCATTTTGAATTAAAATAACAACATATTGTAACTTATTGAAAAATGAGCACTCTTCTACTACAACCAGTACAGATTGCATTGCATATGGTAGATAAAATTACTGTGATATATCCCTTAATTCAGTACAGGTAGCTTTCTACACACAGTGATGTGTTGATAGAAGAACTCATACAGTATCCTTAACAAATTCAGCTTGACTGTAGCATATGTTAGATAAAACATTAAAATATTTAAAAGGTTCTTTCAAGCCTTTCTCTAAAATACTTATTTTGTATTGGCCTAAAACTAGCTGTATTGAACTCTTCACAAAACTTTTAATAACATAAAAAGTAATTAATTGTTACAATAGAGAAGCAATAAAGATGCACTTGTTTATTTAACAAATATCTGTTCCTCAGCAACAATATGCATGGCAGTAGTTAGGTACAGTTCTTAGACAAAATAATAAATGAGATGAATGCTATCCTGCAAGATTATAATTCTTTGGGCAATATTTTATTATTAATTCTTTTTCATACTATTCACTGGTTAGAAACAGTGAAGGAGCATGGTTTCTTGTGACAGACTCTTGAAGTCTGATTTTGAGTTACTATCGTTTAGAAGGCAGAATGAAATCTTCCCACTCGCACTAGCAGCCTCCACTAAACCTGGTCTCAGAGATTTCATTTTGATTTGACATGTGGAATTAATATGTCAGATTCTGTGGTTGTTACTGGGGTGACAACCCAAGAATAGATGTTAAGAAGATTAGGCGTACAGCTCGTAGTGGTACAATGAAGGTTGAGGTTGGTTTCAGAATCTGATCATTATGTATTGATCCTATCTTATCCATGAAGTTTACTTTGCTTGACCAACACATCTAACAGAAATATCTTTTTTTTTTTTACGCAGTTTCCTTCCTGTGATCTGTAACTGTTCATTTAACCTCTTCTTAACTGCTTTTTTTTGTGGGAATCAGCTCATGAGTGCTTCAGAGGAAAGCCATTTCTATTGTCTTAGATTCACTTTAACAACCAGTATCCCTGGGTCTTTAGTGAGAACTCAGACTCATGATATCCCCATCATAATGAAATTGGAAGTTAGATGACAAAAAAAAAAAATGGAAAGATTTCCAGGGTCTTTCATAGCTTCGTAATTTTAATTGAAGATGTGACATGCTGATGAAGCAAAACATAGAAGAGATACAAACGTGCTCATTTTCAGGCCCCTGTCATGAGCAGCACACCTCACACATTATAATACATGCTAAATTGAATTGTTTATGCTGATAAGAACAAAAAGCTGTCTTCCAGGTCTCTATTGGAAAGGCTGTCTCAGCTTTATGAACTCAGATATGCGAACACACCATAGGTAGAGCTCTGACTAATTCACCAGGCAGAGCATGGAGAGAGGAAGTGGGTTATTGAGAAAAAAAAAAATGTGCTAAACTTTTTTAGTCCCCAAACATTCAAAGGTTTTCAGATTCTCTCCAAGGTCATTTTACTTCAGTGAATTGTGGCTTGGGCTCACACATTATGCCTCCTACGATCATCCCAGGGTGTCATAAGAATTAATGAGATACTCAGTCCAACTCACATATTTCTCCACACCTCTGTGGATCTCCTCCACACCCCAAGGAGTGCTTTATAGGCATCCTTTACTGGAATTTCAGTATGCTCAATTAAGGAAAATTTAATTAAAAATTTATTTCAAAAATAACATCAAACTCCCCAATGCTTTCAAACTTACAAGCATTCCTCTCTGTAAAACACATATTAATTAGGGATCCCAGCTACATTTGGTGTTCTTTAGATGTCTTGAACTACTTAACCAAGCTCTTTCCTCTTTAATTTAAACACACACACACACACACACACACACACACACACACACACACACACACTATAACTGAGGGAAATACTCTACAAAATTAATATGCATTTTGCTCCTACTCATTGCTTATGAACATGAAGTTCTCATTGCAATTAACCACAGCTCTGCACACTGATGAAATACGGCAGTTGCAGAGAGGAATGTCAATCTAGCCCTTTGCCTCTAGTTTTTTCTTATTAATTTAAACATAAATGATCAAGATATAACTTTTAAGAAGCTTCTGATTTTTAAAGATAGTTCATTGGTCTTTTGAAGCCATTTGATCTATTTTTTCCCTAATAGTTTCTTACAATTAATAAATAGAGAAAGGAAAATACTTAAAAGAAGAAAAATAAGAGAGGCCAAGGAGGGGCATCAAGATATCAGAGTAAAGAAACTAACAGTTAATTTGAACCCTAAGAGCTGAATTAATTGGTGAGTTATTGACCCAAATGGTTTGTGTTGCTGAAGAGGAGATGATTCTATCATCAAAAAATTGGATATGTTACAAAGCATTAGTGGCATGAGCAGTTTACTTCTGTTCGTTGCTCTCAGATTTCTTATTTCACCAAGAAAGAACTGGATCTTCTCTGTGGCCTCTTGTGTTCCTAATTTCAATGTGTCTGTGGTACATAGCCATTGTCCACACCAGTGAATATTTTGCTTCTCTATGTCTGAGTATAAATTGATGCCAGTGGTAGGGCTTCTTACATGTCCACTTTCTTCTCCAAAACTGTGGTAAAAAATACAATCTTGCTGAACTGTCAAGAGAAGAGCAAAAACAAATAATATCAATGTTAAGGCACAATAAACTAACATTTGCTTGAGTATGTAAGTGATAATTTTAGCTGTAAACATTTAGCTCTTAAGATTTAATGTTTTTGTTTGATGAGCTTTTAAATCCTCCACGAAGGCATGATGGCATAGCACCCACCTTCATGGTATCACACTTATTGCTCATCTGTGCATCAAGGATAACAGCTGCCCACAGACAGAAGGGCTGTTCCATAGATCTTTATAACCGCCCTATTACATGACTTGCAAAAGAACCCACTGCCTCACCAAGACTTTGATATTTCCAATAACCTGTAACATCCGGCTTTTTATCATTTGTGTTAAGCTTTAAAATTTGAAGATGGTAAAGAAAATATAGAGACAATGAGAAACATAAGGCATATCACAAATAACACAATGATTTCTATGAAAGGTAGAATATGGAGATGTAGACTTCACTGTATCACAAAGTATCATAAAGAAAAATAAATCAATTTTATAAAGGAAACTATTCCACATGACTCTGCCTGCTCACATAAACCAAAACCAACATATATAGTTTATGTCTAGTTGTTCACATGTGGCAATTTATCATTTTTCATTCATTTTTATGTTTCCTTGACAATTGGAAAGATGATATAAGATCATTAAAAAATTACACGTATGACTTCTAACAGTGAGGACCTAACGTCAAGCAACTTTGGGAGACTTTATTGGAGTATGTGCTGTGTATTCTAAGAAGAATGACCTAGTGGCTAGACAGAGGTATCTGGTGAAATTTCAAATATAGTGGCTTGCCCAGATAGTATTCCCAGATGCAGCAGAAGCTGATTCCCACAAAGAATGATTAACTAGCATTGACCTTGGGTACCACATTATTTCAACTTCCCAGGTTTTTGTTACATTTATAAGTGACAATCACTTCAGTGTAACAGACTTGCTGCAAATTCTTTTCCTGACTTCCTAACAACTACATGCTTTCCCTGGTCCTTTCCTTCTTGTATGATCACCGTGTTTGCTATATTCAAAGAAGCTTCATCTTTTTGCCTGCTTCTCTCTCACTTATTTTCATCTCTCCCTCCCACCAAACCAATTTATTCTCTGCCTTCTTTTTCTTATCTGGCATCCAGTGCACATGGATTTGATCTTAACAAATAATTGGGGAATCAGCTTCCCAAGTCCTAGTTAAAGAGTCATCCTGAATCTACCAGTGCCTCCTGTTGAAGGCCATTTTGAAAGAAATTATATCTCTAAAAGATCACTTAATGTTCAGACTTAATCCTATCATGGTATGAAGCTAAATATTCACCATATCCATGGTGCATCAGATCATACCAGTGCTGCCTCTCCTAGCATCTCTTCCTCTGAGTTGAGTTGTAGTGTTTGCCCTTGACTCTTATTTATGTAGAGTAGAAGTAAAGAAGGTTGTTGGCATTAAAAAAAATGGAAATACTATAGCGAAATTTCAATCTAAGAGAGAGGGATAATGGAAAATAACTTCCTACCTATAAGAAATACTATTTTGTTCCCTTTGCTCTTTTTTTTTTCTGACAGCCAGGAAACCCAGTATTGTTATGTATTCTTTTCAAGCAACGTGGCAGTGAAAACAAGATAACCTGACTAAAAATCAAATACACGGTTAATGTTTCTGCTTTCTATCATTCATCTCTATTATTATGCCCCCTAAATAAAAAAAGGATGTGTTGTGATTCTCTATGATTTCTGAATAATTAAATACCATTACTGTTTTGAAGAATGAGGTTCTCCCAACGCAATAGAAATGGACTGTCATGTGAAATCATTAGTTTGCATTACCTTTACATAAAGCTTTATAAATTAATATACACCCCATAATACCACTGGCTGTTACAGAGCTGATTTTGCTTTGGAGCTGCATCAGCTGCTATTTTATAGGCAAGTCATAAATTCATAATTCTCTCATGATAAAATATGCAGCTGAGCTTTTAATGGTGTTAACAGGTTTTATTTGAAATAGAGTCACAAGAAAATCTGAACATGTAGACTTTCCAAATCTAGTTTCAAAATAACTATTTTGAAAGTGTAACTCTATTAAGTTGTATCAAAATATATTTCAGCAATTAAATCTTCCTCAATAAAGACTTGTTTCAGCAACCTGGATAATTGTTACCAGAAGAGAAATGCAGACTTTAGTTTCTAGTTTTAGAATAAGTGTGATTACATATTAGGCAACCTTCTTCCAAATAGCCCCAGTAATTATTAGCCAATGTTTTCAAAGTTAGTTTAAAAAGTAGTCTACAGAACTATTGTCTGTCTTCCACTTTGTGTCTGTGAATAATGCAAGAAGAAATGAGAGAGGCTGGAGATTGTTGGTATTTTACTGTTAAGTGTTATTAATATTATTGCAACCAGGAAATTCCTGGATTCAACACAAATTCTTTCTTTAACTGCATTAGTTTTAATTGCCAGAAAATGAATGGCCAGGAGACTCATTTTCTGTTACCCTGATTCATACATCAATCGCATCTTGATTTCTTTAACCCCGTTTCATAAACTTTGATAAAAGTGTAGTCAGGAGGTGATTAGTCAATTACCAGACTGTTTATTTCACAAAGAGTAGACTTGTGGGAAAAGTAAATGAGGATGAGAGGTTAATGTGATAGTGTGGGTCATCCTGTTGATGCAATCATCTAAGTGTGAAGCCACCAGCTGCTTTGAATAATGTTGGAAGAATTTGGGAGAGTCTGCATCTGATACAAAACCTCTGCCCTGCATGACTTAAAATGTTTCAAAGAGTTTAATTCTAAATATTCAAGAACAACAGAAAATAATATGCTGAAAAGTGTATTTTTAATTGAAAAATGAAAAACACAGAAGACAAGGTTCTCTGCTCCTGTCAGCTCAGGAACCAGAGCTGTCTAAGAAGCAGTGAGTAGTTGGGACAATCCTGAATGTGCTGTTTTTTTTTATATTAAGCACTCTGACATTTGGGTTGTCTTTTATTTTGTCACAGAGTCCCTGCAACACGCCACACAAACACCTCTGGCACAAGGAGTCCTGTTACTATAGAGGCAATTCAAAAGCATGGCTGCACTCTCCTTCAAGCCTTTCTCAACTTCCAAAGGTGCAAAGAATTTACTAAGGAATTCATTGCCTCTGTCCTTTCTAGGCAAATATCTATTACCACTCAAAACTCAAAATTCTATGTACTTACACAAGAATGCTGTGTATTGGGATGTGACCATTGTGCAGGGAGGTTTTCTCTATGTAGTCCATTCATAAAGGTACAGTGGGGGATACATATCCCCAACAAAAAGAAATAGTTTAATAAGTTATATCTGCAGCTATAACATGTTTTTTTATAAATAAAAAAATATTTTCTAGAATAATGGATATTTTTGACTGCAACTAATTCAGTATCTTGTCTGAAAGAATTATATTTGATTCCTAATTCCTAATATCTAAGTTCTAATGGTCCTCAAAAATGGTTTCATTCATATATATATATATATATATATATATATATGTAATTTCATATATTACATATACATAATCAAATATGAAAGGTTTTATCAAATAGCTGTATAATACAAATCCTTATTTTACACTAGGATATAATAATTGCACGGGAAGAAGAGAGACAATGAAAAATACTTGAGTTTGACACAAGGTAGATTAGCTCAGATAGACTGCTCTTATAAATTTAAGAAAAAAAATTACCCCTCTTTTCTATGCTCCATAAAGTCAATCTGTTGAATTCACCACCGTGGCAGGTCACTGAGTCCAATACCATGGATGTATAATTTTATGGCTCTTAATAATATTGTTGTATGCAAAGCATGGATAATGACAAGGGAAACCAAAACTTATGCTTCAATGCATACATTCTTTTTCTTTGTAGTTCATGAAAAAATAAAGCAACATACTGAATGGCACAATGAGCTGCTTGAAGGAGAAATTAAGCAATAATTTTCATGGTTGATTTTGAAAGCGAGCTGTTGTGTCATAATCTATTTTTCTATGTTCTAATATCTCTGTATTTTAAAATAAATGCTAAGGTAAGCCAGTGAGGAATGTTTTGATATCTGCCTGAATATAAAAATGAGAGGTTTCTTTTTTTTTTATATGTTCAGTTTAGCCTTTTTTGTTTTCTTCCTTAGTAAGGTTCTCCCCAATGTAAAAATATCTTTCTATTCATAAAAATACAAAAGAATTTTCTATTATTTGTGAACGATTTGAAGTTTTATTTGTTGTCATATGAGCACAACTTATTAAAATAAATCAGAGACTAAGGAAATTTGGGAATTTTTGAGACTTTGTTAGCAGGAACCACTTACTTAAATAGTGACTCTGAGGTCATCTGAGTGTGCCATGGGGACAATTCTTTATTTATTCAGAAAATATTTCTTTTAGATAGAGTCATTGTAGATTATTAAACACTTTGAAGTAGACCAATATTTAATTAAAAGTTAACTTTGTTCTTTGAGTGTGATTTAAAGACTTCCTTTATCTCAGAACTGCTGACAAAGTAACTATAAAAAGAATCTTAAGGAGATCATTTAGAAATGAAATTGCTTGTCATAAAGGAACCGTGTATAGGGGTGCAGAGGTGGTTGCATCCTTAGAAACACATATAATCCTTCCAGAGGACCTGATGAGTTCCCAACACTCACATCAGGTGGCTCACAAGCTCCTATAACTCCAGCTCAAGACATTTGACCCTTTCTTTTGCCAAAACAATCATGTACACATATCTGCACACAGACATACAGATATAAATGTAATTAAAAGGTAATAAGTATAAATTTATAAACAAGAAAAACCATAGTGGGAAGTTTTCCTTTCTCCCACCTGGTCCTACAGCCACTTGGTCTCAAAGAAACACACAGAGGGTTATATTAATTACAAACTGTATGGTCTATGTCTCATGATAAAAAATAAATTAGATATGAATCTTTAGACTCACAAATAAAGGACAGAAGATAGAATGTTTTCTTTATTTTTACCAAATACAAATATGCTAGATATTGTAACTGTAATTCCTGCTTGATGACTGTTTTGTTGTATATAATTTTACTATGTTAAAGTTAAAACCTTCCTTTTTGATTTCCCCTTTTAGACAGAAAATGGGAAGTGCTGTGGGTTTTCTTTCTGCATGCTGTGAATATGTGGGACTCCATTGGACTATGGTAGGGCAGTGGGAAAATCCAAAAGAGATAGAGAAGAAAGGCAGGGTGGGGAGAGGCCAACCTGCTGTCCAAGGAGCAACGTGTAATGAGACACAGGTAAAGCCATGTAACACGTGGCCACACATAAATTAATAGAAATGCATTGAATTAAGTTATAAGAGCCAGCTAGCAAGAAGCCTGAGCCATAGTCTAAACAGTTGATAATTAATATTAAGCCTCAGAGTAATTATTTTATAAGCAGCTGTGGGACCACAGATGGGAGAGATTCATTCAGACCACGGAGCCAGGCAGGACTGGAGAAATCTCTTGCTACAAAAAAACAAGGATATTTATTCACATTAGCACATTCTGTTTAATATACTTTATAAAGTATGTGTCACAGGAAGAATGCTCTGTATCTTCAACGTTTTTCATAAACTTAAATAAATGTAGTCCAAAGAAAACTCTAACTTTAGTTGGAAAACCTTTAGTCCTAAGTTACATTGTCCATCCTCTTGGTGTTTAAAAGATAGAAATGAAAAGAAATGGAACAGCAATCTATAAGAATGCTCACTTACAACAAAGGAGAAATATTTGAATGCTGTCCAAAATTGATGGGATTTTTTGATTTGTTGAATAGAGCTCATTAATTGCCTTCTAAAGATAAAGAATTCAGTTCTTACAATAATTAGAATCATTGAAAATAAAAAAATTAAATTTGACAGTAGTTTCAATATGACTGCTAAAATTAATCCTGATAAGCAAATACATTCTC
Source organism: Peromyscus leucopus (assembly GCF_004664715.2). Classification (NCBI taxonomy): domain Eukaryota; kingdom Metazoa; phylum Chordata; class Mammalia; order Rodentia; family Cricetidae; genus Peromyscus; species Peromyscus leucopus. Next base: position 38,491,142 of record NC_051070.1, on the reverse strand, counting down.
TTTGTAAATAAATCAGCTACCTTATTAAGTATGGAAACTTGGTTTCATTCCAACAATAGAAGGAAAGCCACACTGTCCTACCGTGATTCATTGAACTTAAGTATTGTGTTAACCTTACTAATTGAAGGGAAATACAATGGTTTAAATTTGCAATGGGAATTGAAGATAAGGAAATGTTTTTAGTATAATAAATAATTAACATAATTATTTTGAAACAAGATACAGTAAGACAAGGCAAAAGCCTGCATATTGAGGCTGGATAAGACAACTCAATAGGAGGAAAGGAGTCTCAGGAACAGGCAAAAGAGTCAGAGACACACCTGCTCCCACTTTAATGTTATTTTACATACTACACCTACTCACCAAAATATTTAATTTCTTCAAAATACCATCCAATAGCTTCTCCCTACATTACATAAAGTAAAAAGGTGAAAATGAATTTTGATTTACAAAACTTTGATGAAACTGTATTTTGTAACATGTTTGAAACCACTTTTTTTCTTGTATATGCTCACTAAAATAAAAATACTGCTTTAGAATAAATAACTACTATCTCAAACTCTTGTATTCAGTGGCACTGAGTCATACACTTCAGATATGACACAATTGAGATCTGCCTGAGTCAATCATTTCATTTTCTGAAATAACTGTCATTTACTTTCATAAAAAGTGAAATTCCTTTTCAGGATGCAGGTAGTAACTTGTGTAGATTTACCATTAGATTTTATTTTCAAAATGAAGATAAATTGATACTGTTTGTAAAATTCATTTCAATGATAAAATGAAATGTTAGATTTTCCACCTCAGTTTAACCCTTAATTATATATTTTAACCTCATAAGTTCTGTGATATTATTGTCAAATATCTTCTCAATTCCCTCATAAGGAAATGAAGGATAATTTTTTTTCTGTTATCAATTATCAAGCCAGATAAATTCTCACTGAAGGAGTCTTAAGAATTCACAAGACAAGTCCGGCACGGTTGCACACACTTTCAAGTCTAGCATTTGGGAGACAGAAGCAGACAGATCCCTGAGTTGTAAGTCAGACTGGTCTACAGAGCAAGTTCCAGAACAACCAGGACTTTGCAGAGAAACCCTGTCTCAAAAAGCACCCTCGCCACCACTCAAAAGAATTCATAATACAAGACTAGCCTTTTGTACACAGTGAGTTCCAAACTAGTCATGTCTACATAGTTAGTCACTGTCTCAAAAATACAAATACAAGAATTCATAAGAACTATATTATTTGTTGAAAGGAAGAAATAGGTATAAATGGATTTGAATAGGAAACTGGGGGGATGTTTATATAGAAAATTCTTCATATGCTAGAAAGTATACAAAGAACTCTAGACAACATATAGCACAGATATTGAAGTAGTAGGTGTCTTATAACTGCATTCATTTTTGATTGTTTCCAATTTATTCTTCCATCTCCTCTCACTCGGGTTCTTTATCGAATGATGCTGCGAATCATTCTTCTGTGGTTTTTCAAAGGCAGTATGGCGAGCGTTAGAATCTTTCCTCTGCTGGGCTTCAAAACAACCCTTTGTTAAAAATAAATATATAAATAAATAAAGCGCTTTGATCCTCCCTCTCCGGTGTGCTCCTCTTCTGTGTCTTGCTCTGGCCTTCTTGCTTTCCCTGTGGATCTGCAACAAGAAAGGATCGGAGGGAGCTAGGTAAATGGAGTTTATATCCCCAAAGGCACTTGTTCTCAGAGTTTCTGACCAAGCTTGCTACCTAAAGTGCGTTCTGCAAGCCTTGCCGCTCCAAAAGGAAGTTGTGGCTGAAAAAGTTAAAACTTGGAGCTTCATTTATTTACAGTGCCAGGGCTTTTGCCTGACATCACCCTGAGCTACCCTCAGGCTTCACATTGACTTAAGAGAAGGGGGTATAGATTTAGCTTCTAAAATGTTTTCAACTTTATTTTAATACGAGGCTGTTTTCTGTTTTAATGATTTTGTTTTAATACACAACTGTAAGGTGTGTGTAATTACATCTAAGTTATTGAACTTCAAACAGCTTAATGTTTTATAAGTTATTTTAAATGAAATAAAAATAAAAATATTTTGGACATGATAATGATTTACTGTTTCCACTTAATGTTCTTTGGGAGTTTAGGATTCACCGTGTTAGCATGATTGATTTCCTGAACTTTCTTTTTCAGTGTTCCTGGGCAAATCACTTAATTATTTTATAAATTTATATTTGATAGGCAAAAATCAATCATGTTCATAGCCATCAGGCTCAAAACGATGTGACTGACTAAAACTTTTATCTGTCTCTTTTTAACGGCTTTGTTGTGGTATAATTACTATACCATAAAGCGTTCTAAGTGTGTAATTCAATGTTTCTTTTTTAAAAAATTTACTGAGTTAGGCATACATTGATGGCACATGAGTTTTAAATATTTCAGTGACCTCAAAGAGGTTTCTCATAGCTATTGGCAGTCTCTCAGAGTTCTTGCCTCAAGCCTCAGGTAATACCTAATTTACTTCTGTTCTTAGAGGTTTGCATTTCACAGACATTTAATAGAAAATTATTTGATGTATTTCTTTCTTACATCTGTTTCTTTTTCTTGGTCATATTTTTTCATAACATTTTATGTATTTATTTTAACTTTGTTTTTATTTATTCTCTGTGTCTATCACATCATGCCTCCCCCAAATAAAACAAAATGAAATTTAGGAACCAAAAGGAGAAAAAAAAAAAAAAGAAAGAAAGGGAAATCATGAATTGCAGTGTAAAACGGTGAGTCATTTATCCATACATTTTTTTCAAGCAGGTGTTCATTGCAAAGAATCATTGGTTTGGTTCAAGGCCCCTTCACGCGGCCCTCACCTGGACTCTTCCTGGATATCCCAATGCTGCCTGCCAGCTCACTTGTCCTCACCGCCAGAGTGAGTGCTCCAGCATCGCTTGGCTAGCTCAACCCTTGCAGCAAGGAGCAAGGAGCAAGGAGCAAGGAGCACAACCAGTTCTCCCACTTTCAAGTCTTCAGGGTAGGTTCTCTCATACCCACACCTTCAGGGCCAGCCCTTCCACCTGCCTCACACATTGATGAAGGCAGGGGGTGGGAGCGGGGTTATCTCTCCCTTCTCTACTGCATATGAAAGATGAGTTATGGGGACAGCTCTCCCGTGGTCACAATGTCAGGTCTGGCTCACCCGCACCTCTTGCAACAGGGTCAGCTCTACTGTGCTGCCCAGGTGAGGTGCAGGATCCACTTTCCCCGGTGTTGCAGCTGGTAAGGGGGAAGATCAGCTCCCTTGTCCACCACAGGTGTCAGGGTCAAGGCGGGGAGGAGGGCATCTTTCCCTTGCCTTCATCACTGCAGGGCAGAAAAGGGGGTTGTGGCCAGTAATCCCACTCTCACACACACAGGGCTATCTCACCAGTGCCTCTGCCAGCAGGGGCAGCTCTACTATGCTGCCCAAGTAAGGAACAGTGCTGGCTTTTCCGAGTGCTGCAGACAGAAGGAGTAGCATCAGTTCGCAGGGGGAGCGAGGGGAAAAGGGTAAGGGGGTGGGGACGGCATCTCTCCCCCAGCCCACACTGCTTCAGGACAGTCAAGTAGCGGGAACAGCTCTCTCACGCTCACAACTCCGGGGCTGGTCCACCTACACCTCTACCAACATGGTTGGCTCTGTTGTGCTGCCCAGGATAGTCGCAGGGTCTACTCTCCTGAGTGTTGCAGCTGGTGGGGGGGACAGAGGCAGCTCTCCCGCTCTTATGACCTCTTATCCCATCTGCCTCAGGCATTGGTGGGGGAAAGGCATCTCGCCTCTGCCACCATATGGCAGATGAGAGGTGGGGCTATATCTCCCTTGCTCACACTCTCAGAGATGGCTCACTTGTGCCGTGGTCAACATAGACAGCTCCGCTATGCTGCCCCATAAGGTGCAGGGCCTGCTTTCCTGAGTGTTGCAGCTGGGAAAGAGGAAGGGTCAACTCCCTCACGAGCTGGAGGTGGTAGGGGGAAGGGGGAGGGCATCTTTCCTTCCTCCCCACCACCACCCCACCACAGATGGAGGCAGTATCAGCTTCGCTTCTCTGACACCCTCAGGCCTGACTTACCCATGACTGTCTAGAGGGTCAGTGACACTGTGCTGTCCATGTGATGAAGAGGGACTATTCTCCCAAGTACTGCAACTGGTGAGGGGATGGTTCAGGTCCCCCACCTGCTGGAGGAATCGAGGGGAGAGAGAAGGAAGGTGTCTTTCCCTCACCCATGCTTCCACATGACAGATGAGAGGAGCACTACCTGCTCTCTCATCCTCATGCCCTCAGAGCCAACTTGCCTGTACTCCTGCCAAGAGGGTCAACTTTATTGTGCAGCCCAAGTGAGGTGTAGTGTTCTCTCTTCTGAGTGCTTCAGAGAGTGAAGGGCGGGGCCAACCCTGTAAAGCCCTATGCAGACCCAGATATCTGGCCCTGGTGACAATAGGTCATCTGTGTCAGCCCATGCCTCACTGCCCTCACCTCTGCAAATCTGCCTCTCTCCCATACACGTTACTTATTCTGCCTCTCTCTCTCGCTTCCATATTGCTGCCCTGTACTCACTCAACAATCATGGTGCCTGATTGCCTGATGCCAGAGGAACCTACCAGGCTTGGGAACGGTGGGCAGCTCATGGGTTGGTGAGATTTTTAAAGCTTATCTATATTATATTTTATATAAGCATTTCATTACTTTTTCTTGATGAATAATATTCCCTTTTATGGATATACTACATTTTATTTATTCTCTGACAACAGAAAATTGGGCTGTTTGCACTATTGCAGCTGTTATGAATAATAAATACCCTATGAACAGTTACATAATTTTTGTGTGTGAACATATATTTTCATCTTTCTTGAGTGAATAGTTGGAAGTAGAATTGCTGCATTACATGATATGTATGTTTTTACAAAATTGTGAAATCTTTTTTTCAAAGTGGCTGGCTGAATCATTCTGTGCTTTTACTTATAAAATATAAATTTGAGAATGTATGCTTTAACTTTTGCACATTGTTTTGATGATAGCAAGTCTGAGGTGGTGAGATGGCATTTCAATTTTTTTTCTTTTTTTTTTTTACGTATAAAGTACCAATCCGTAAAACACATGTTTACTGACCATTCACATAACTTCTTTGATGAAATAGTTTCTTTGGTGAATTTGTCTGTTTACTATCAAGTATTAGACTTAATTTTATATTCATGAAATAAAATTTGCAATTTTGTGGGTTTATGTGCTTTATAAATGTGTATGCACACATGTGAGTGCATTTGCTCTGGAAATTTGTATGTGAAGTCTAAAAGCTCATAAGAAGATCTTTTCCTCAATTGCTTCTTATTTTGTGAAATCATGTCTCTCATGGACCTTGATCTTTCAGAAAGACTGGCTGGCCGTGAGACCATGGAATTTGCCTGGCTCTGTTTCCCAGCCCAGCTTTTTAGGAGAGTGCTAGGGATCCAAAATTGTGGTGCAAACACCTTATCTGCTGAGCCATCTCCCTAGCCATTGAATTCATTGTTATCAGATATATGACTTACAGTATGTGTCATTCTAATGTATGATTTTAATTTTAAATCTTCCTAACATTATTTAAAAACAACTCTTTTATAGCTGATATTTTATTATTTATTCTATATACCTGAAATAAATATAAAGATTTTTATTAAAATAAACTAAAATAGCTTAAGTATATGCAATACATTTTTTAAAATAAACTGGTGAAACACTAAAATAGTAAATTATACTGCAAAAAAAGGGTCACCAGAAAAAATATGTAAATAAATAAATATCAACTTTATGAAAAGATTATTTTTAATTTGATTTTTAAGTAAGTAGAATAAAATAAAAAATTCAACATGTCTAATATAGTTAAGAGGGGGATTGTTGATAAAGCCTGCCTTTATCTCTTCTGTATGAATGTATGTAATTTACACGGCCAGATACGGAAAACAGTTATGGTTCCTTTACTAATGGTAACAAATTGACTGGTAGGCATACCTTAGCATCAGAAATGAAGTGGACTTGCTAACCCCATGTTGGGCCCCACTCCCTGACACCCTATCATAGAGAAGTAAGTTTTAGTTTGTAGAACCCTGTCCTTACTCATAGTAATCTATCTCTCATTGGTATAAAAGGAAAAAGAAATTAAGAAGTAAAGATTGAAAAGACAACCAAAAATATTTTAGTTAAGATAATTAATATGGGAATTAACATTAACTATATATTTGTGAGATTTTCTAAAGAAATCAACACTTGAAAAGGAGAATTAGATGTCAAAGAAGTAAGCAAGCAGCCCTATAGCATATCTATTCATCATGAAGGAAGTTTAAGGGATACTGATGAGCAAATGGAGAGCCATGCGTTCTCATTTGTTCTGAAACCTGTGTGGTGCAGGAAAGGGTGTGGTGTCTCTAGGTGAATAGGACTGACAGTTTAGAAGAGTTGGGTACATGGAGAAACGTATGAACAAGCTATACTGGCCTGATGCTGTGATTTCACTCACTGCTATAATGAAACACATGATTATTCCTGGTGCTAGATAGAATGTTAGCATGAAATCGTGTGAGTCAGGGATTCTGAGACTGTAACTCCAGCTTAGTCAACTGAGAGTAAAGCCTAGAAGAATAAGCATGTGCCCCTGCTCCCAAGATGGCTCCCTCCATATCAAGAAAGGAGGAGTCAGAACATGAGCACCAACCGCTAATATGCTCCTCTGTTCAGTGGCAGAAGGCATTGAGCAAGAGGTTCAGAAGTTTCTAGAATATTATTTTAGTCTTAGTCAGAATTTGACAAGAGATTCTTCTCCAGGAGATGTTTGAATATTTCTCTTGTCAAACAATATTCAAAAGGGGTGTTCTCATGTGTCACACAGGCAAAAGTGCTTGAAAGTAGATTTAGAAATATATATTGGAAAGAACTTTTTAAGTACTTCCATTTCTAATCAGTATCCTATGGAAGAACTGTCGAACTATGAAAAAATTACATATAATGCTTTATTTATGCTCTTTTTATAGCAAGAAACATTTGAAATAAACATAAATTTCCTTCCATATGTGTTTGCTTGTAAATTATGGTATTGGCATTATTGTTATTAAGAGCTATTAAGCTTAAATATATTAGAAGAATATAATTGTTTAGTAAAATAATGACAATGTATATTCTTTGAATATACTAATAGGATTATTTATGAGTGACTAAATTTCAGATAATATTAATTTTTCAAATATTTATATGTTGTGGTCATGTAATATTTTACAAGAAATTCTTTTAGTAAACATCCATTATACTTAATACATAGAGTGATGTTCTTAGATTCACAACCCCACAAAGACTGACCATGTAGCTAAATATTCTGAACAAGCAAACACTCTGTCAATGCTCTGCGCATTTCAAAAAGTCATAATGGAACATTGGAAAATGTGAACACGTTTCAGCTTTTAATGTCCTAATGAAGTGGAGGATGGATTATACCTTTAAGGATGAGAAATGCCTTCAACATAATTCTACCCTGAAAAAGTATGCTGAGCTTGATGGCAGCATTAGCAACATTTTCTTTCATTTTCCTGTGAGACTAAAAGAAGAGGCAGCAGATCATTGCTGCTCTGTTCTTTCTTCTTTCTTGAGCTTTGATTCTAAGGACAGGGCACCTTTTTCATCTTGCTACAGATCTGACTGTTTAAATCTCTGAGGAAAGGTCTCTGTGCAGGAAATGATATAATAAAAAGAAAGTTCTTCCATTTTCTGTATAATTTTTCCCTCTGTGAGCCTGTGATCGGACTCTGAGTTTTATTATGATTCCTAGTTACTTACCAGTTTTCTTTTGTGCATTATAATCCTTGGCTTCTAACTTTGTTAGAGGAATGTGTCTGTACACTACGAGTGCTTCCCCCTATGAGTGTCCCTGGCATATGTTATTATCTTATTTCTATAACAGGGCCTTTACAATGAAGTTAAAGTTGGAATTGTAGGCATATATTTTCTTTGAATTTAATGAACGTCAAGCTATCAGTTCTACATTTCTTAGGTGCTATTAAAACACAGAACACTATGTAATAAGAGAGAATGCAAACATGAAATTAAAATTCTTGCAAAAATACACATGAAATAAATGAATACAACAATAGTTCATAAAAATCAAATTATATATATACGTATATATATACATATGTATATATATATATATATATATATATATATATATATATATATCTTGGCAACAGAAGAATGAATTAGTTTTCTTATAACTTTCATAAAGCCAAACTTGTTTAGAAATGACATCCACTTATGTTGTGTGTATTTGGGCAAGTTTCTAAGCCTCCCTGTGCAACAATAATAACAATAATGAGTAGCAATAATGGCACAGCTATGAGGATCCAATAATGCCATAAATATCTATATAGAAAAGTATTGGCTACTATGACTATTGATATAGATCTGTTCATTTTAATAGCTATAAGGGAAGATCAGACTCATTAAATACATTATGGCCCTTTGTCTAATATATATCTTCATGTTTTGATGTTCTGAATAAACTGTACCTTTTAATAATAATATATTACTACCTCTGAACAAGTTGAATGGCTCAGAGTGAGATAAATAATGTTCTCAAAAGCTTTATATGCATTATTTCTTTTTTTCACATGAAATATATGAGGCAGATAAAATCTCTGTGTATGCAAACAGACTGAGAAAGTGGGGGTGAGTTCAGTTTTTGAGTAACTGAAACTGTCTACTTGATTTTTAATGTCTTTTTTTTTTCTTGGTCAGTATTTTGAGAGCTTCCAGAATAGAAGTGGAAGGTAGGAGGGAGATGCTATGGATGGTCTTTCTGCATGCTGTGAATATGTGTTACTACCATTTGTTAATGAAGAAGTTGCCTTGGCCTATGGCAAGACAGCTTATAGCCAGACAGGAAATCCAAGCAAAGATACAGGCAGAAGAAAGGCAGAGTCAGAGGAGATGCTGCGAGCTGCCAGGGCACCAATATATAATAGAACATAGTTAAAGCCACAAGACACATAGTGATACACAGATTAACAGAAATGGGTTAATTTATGATGTCATTGCTAGTTATCAATAAGCCTAAGACATAGACCAGTTTGCAATTAATATAATACTCTGAGTGATTATTTTATAAAAATGGCTGCTGCCCAGGTGGGACCAAGAGAGACTAAGAAACTTCAGTATACAGGAGACAATCCTTATTATTAGAGGGGTTCTAAATCCTCTCTTTATGTTATTTTAAAACTTTGGTAAAAAAAAATTTGCTCATCAATAACATTTCTTGTTATCAAATAAGTCATGCATGAACCATCTATAACTCACTAGCGTATTTTCCAAGTCAATTTTCTGAATTACTTTCAGGTACCTATTTCATTTCAGTAAATTAAAATTGATCAAAGATCATTAAGTGCTGTGGGATGGTCTGTATGTCAAATTGCTCTGATTGGTCAATAAATAAAACACTGATTGGCCAGTGGACAGGCAGGAAGTAGGTGGGACAAGGAGAAAGGAGAATTCTGGGAAGCCACGTGGCAAGGTATAGATTTATGGAAATGGATTAATTTAAGCTATAAGAACAGTTAGCAAGAAGCCTGCCACGGCCATACAGTTTGTATGCAACATAAGTCTCTGTGTTTACTTGGTTGGGTCTGAGTAGCTGTGGGATTGGCAGGTGACAAAGATTTGTCCTGACTGTGTGCAAGGCAGGAAAACTCTAGCTACAATTAAGATTTTATATAATGCATCTGATGTAAACTCTGAAGGAATAAATAAGATCGAGAACACCTAGATTTAGTATAGCAATGAAATTCACAGTTTCATTTACCCATATGATAATAAAGTCACACATTCGCACCCTCCCAAGCAAGGCTGTAGAATTTTCATGCTGAGTTGGGGGTTTTTCAATTTGGGGTTTGTGGGATTTGGTTCCTGGATTGGTTGGTTGGTTGTTGTTTCCGGATTTCACAAGGGTGCTTAATAGCATTGAGTTAAACTAGGCTTTTGCCCCTCTTAAATCACAGATAAAAGCAACCACCTCCCTTGTCTTCTTTTTGTTTTGTATCCTTGCTTTTGGCTCCATGTGAGGTCTGTTGCTGGAGGGCTTCGCTCCAGGTTCCACCAAGCCCCACAGTCCCACAATCCACATATAAAATAATCACTCAGATGCTTATATTACTTATAAACTGTATGGCCATGGCAGGCTTCTTGGTAACTGTTTTTTTTTTTTTTTTTTTTTTTATCTTAAATTAACCCATTTTTATAAATCTATACCTTGCCATGTGGCTGGTGGCTTACCGGCATCTTTACATGTTGCTTGTCCTGGCAGTGGCTGTAGTGTCATGCGACTCTTAATCCCAGGGTCGTGGGTTCGGGCCCCACGTTGGGCACCAGATATTGGTGAAATTATTATGGCCACTCCACATAGCTAAAAAAATACTTATTTAATGGCATAACTCACAAATTAAGGGATAGGTAGGTCGCAGAGTCTGGGGAAGGTGTATCGCAATTCAGTGGTGTTCTCTGGAGCTCTGCTTGGTCCACCTCCACTGTTCAGTGTCCCTGCACCAAGAGAGTGCTCGCCCATCCAGCTCTCCGGTTTCCAGGCGCCTCCCCTGGCCCCACCTCATAGGCATGACAGTTGCCAGTCTCAATGGAGGTTGAAACTTCCAGATCCAAGCTGGAATGGCTACCCACTACAGAGGTCCATACTGGAAATCTTTAGTTCGTCTACTTTAGAGAAACTAGAAAGGCAGCGGTTGATAGGGAGAATTAGGAATTTTTGAAAAGTGCTTCCATATGCTTTTTGTTTCCCTTTACTGTTCCAACCCTTGATGAGGCCCCTGTTTTGGGCTTTCTTCTGGAATATGTCTTTTAGAACTCTTCACAGGCTTATAAGGAGTATCATTATGGCCATTACTTAAGTACAAGCTCCAAACCATGTACAGTAATTATTTTCACACATATATTCCCCGACCTCTTAACATACTACCACATCCACTTGAAATTTCAGAATGATGTCATGTCCTGAACTGGCCACTCAGGATAACATGAGTTTCTTGCCGGGCGGTGGTGGCTCACGCCTTTAATCCTTGCACTAGGGAGGCAGAGCCAGATGGATCTCTGTGAGTTTGAGGCCAGCCTGGCCTACAGCGCAAGATCCAGGACAGGCACCAAAACTACACAGAGAAACTCTGTCTCGAAACAACAACAACAGAAAAGAGGATAGTATGAGTTTCTTTCCACTCCCACCTCAGCTCCTCCTGATCTAGGCTTTCTGTCCTTGTTTACATTATGCCTCACTGAAAACCTAGGGGGAAGCATGGTTTCTCCGATGAGCGGCTCTTAGTTTCTTCTGATAGATTAGACAGCTACACCTTTTCTCTTGAAACCATGTCTATAAAAGTGAATATGTATAATAACACATACACAAATATGAAGTTATTCAGCATGAATAAAATAGCAATCTGCTACATTGACCAATAACCAGGCAACCTTCAATTCAACCCTCTCTCATATTCAGCACAATGAGGGGCTCACACAGACAAGAATAAGGAGGGCAGCAAAATAATAATCAACAATGCTGATGAATAATTAATATAAAAATCCAGTTAAGATAATTTTTAATATTTCCAGTTTCTACAAATCTTGAAATTAGCAGTTGAACCCTGTATAGTATCTATCTCATTCTGGTTCTTACTATTAAAGGCTGTTGCAGACTGCGAAATCTTTAAAAGAATAAGAGGGTCCTTAGACATATGATGTCCTCACTGGAGGAAAGCACGCTTGCTCTACTGTAACATCATAAAGGGCATCACATTATGATGCAAGGAAAAGTTATAACCAAGTGCCACAAGCTGATAACCTCATCCCAAAGATGCTATTGCCTCACAGTTCTAAAGGTTATCAGTTTAAAATCAAAGGGGCATCAAAACTTGTAGGGGAAATTCTCTCCCCTCTCCCTACTTTCTAGAGATTTTCCTAGCAACTCCTGCTGCGTTGGGTTGAGATACATCACCTCTTTTCCTTCATTGTCACATGTTTTCCATCCCTGTGTCTTACCTCTTCTTCTCAAATGGACAAGAACTATGCCACATTAGATTCTGTCCTACTATCCCATTACTTCACCTTAACTTAACCAAGTACACCTTGAGATACTGAGATTAGGGATGTAGCATTTCAACGGGGCATAATTCCTGCTATTACAGTAAGAAAAGCCACTAAGAATTTTGTTAATAACCTACCAAAGACTCTAAGAACAGCCAGGAAGTATATGTTTTACAAAAAAAAAAAAAAATACTGCTGTACTTGTATCATTTTAAGTATCTTCAAACTCCTTGCTAATACAGTCACTAAAAATCATACAGCTGAGCTCTCGTACATTAGAAATGAAGAAGGTGGGGTTGAGACAATCAATTTTATCACAGCAAAGGCCCGGAGGATGCACAGGGAGACTGAAGACTTCTCACAGGATCTCCAGGTACTGGTCTCCATCACTGCACATCCCTAACTGTCAGCGGCACTTGCGATCTCACTCCATTTCATCTCCTTTCGTGTGTGAACTTTAAGCTCACTTCCTGAGTCTAGTTTCAGTCATATTCACTATCTCAGGCAGTTCCTTGCTCGGTATTTCTTACTTGTTTGATGTAGCTCAGTCCTTCTGTCTGACCTTGTTTTAGAAGTAGTTGCTTAAAAGCTGTGCGTTCTTACTCCATTTATCACTAAAAAGTTTTTCCTCTGACAAAACCGAGTTAAATTTTCCTCTTCTGGGACTGCAGTCCTTGTGTTAAGGAAGATAAGCCCTCAAGCAGAGATGTATGCATTCTCTAGGGTGGCTTTTCTACAGTGTGGCCCTGGGCCACTTCCTGGCTCTGTATAGGGAACTGCACGCTCCCCTCAGGGTGCCCCAGGCCACTGCTCCCTCAGTGTTCTCTCCTCAAGCTTCTTTGGCTGGCTCTGCCTGTGGGCTTTCCTGGAACTTCTGGCTGAAGACTAAAATGCTGACGACCTGTATTAACATTTCTTTCTGTCACTAGGTACACATACTAGGACATTTCAGTGTAATAGTTTTCTCATTATTTTCATATGAAATCAGCAGTATTTTTTTAAAAAAAATTATGTATAGTATAGCAGAGTTACAAATCTGAAAACTGTTATTCTATCACTTGGTAAAAAGCATCTGGTGGGGGAGAGGGATCAATGACTACATATATGTGTATGTTTGTATCCATTTGCATATATTTGTGTGTGCATGTAAATACATAAGCATATATATTTTATTATATTAGTGTGTGTGTGAGAGAGAGGGAGGGAGAGAGGGGGGAAAAGAGAGAGAGAGAGAGAGAGAGAGAGAGAGAGAGAGAGAGAGAGAGAGAGAGAGAGAGAGAAACAGGCATATGCTATTGAACCCATGTAGATGTTAATGGACAACTTCCAGGATTCTGTTCTCTCTTTCTTTACAACTATGGATCCAGGTTTCTAATCCAGGGTCATGGAGTTCGCTGCATCAACTGCTTCACTTCTTGCCCTATCCTTCCTACCCTAATTCTTTTTCTAGGTGACTCATCCCCTATGTCTGAACAGGCCAATGAAAAAATACATTTTTGATTTAAAGTGTAAGTAATGGGACAGTTTTAATAGGATTGTACACTGACTTACTTAATTACTAACACAGAAGTAAACATACTTCCAGCCTATTCAGGATATAGGAATCAGCAAGCTGAGAAATGTGGAGATGGAGTTATTTTTTCAAAACAGTCTATCTTTTCTGTATTTGAGAAACTAATGGATGTGTTAATATTCTAGAATCCTTATAGGGAAAAGCATCCTTATGTACAAACACATTCTGTTTCTTCCCGTTCTCAATCATACACATTCATATTTGTGTGAGAAATCAAAAGGAAAATACAATGAGGTATTTTCCTTATTCAAATAAAATATGCATTATGTGAGTGGATAAGTCAGATATGAAAGACAGACTCAATGTTTTCTTTCCTTTTTCCTTTCCTTACCTTGCTTTTATTACAACTATTTCAAGTTTCATAATAGTAATCCCACATTTTAAAAATATGTATGTGCATGCCCTGTGGGATATCATTTAAAAATGCTGTATTTGTTTTCTACTAGAACAAGAAAAGAAACACATTTGATTAGTACCAACAAATAAAATCATATAGCTTTTAATCATACTTATCCTTTGCATTCTGTACTTTCCATCAACAGAATACTTAAGAATTATGATTTCTATTCTTTCATTATTACAGAAAACTTCCTCTGTTATGAAAACGTGCTGGAAGATGTGAAAGCTTTAGATTCCTCATATTTTATAGCAATTTCCACAACACTTTTGTCCTTTTTATCTCCTACTGCATGAAAGCTTGCATCTCTGCCTCTCCCTCCTAATTTCATCCCTTTGAAAATCCCAATCACAATGCTATAACCTGTTTCTTAATTTTGAAAGCAGGTAACAGATTTATTACCATTCATGCATACTGGCTGTATGGCTTTATGACAGCTACCCAGTCTTTCATTACTTATGAGGAGATGAGAATTATACATGGTATAGAAGGACAAGGTAATGAAGAAAACGTCAAAAAAATTAACAGAATTTAAATTTAAGAAAATATTCAAAACTGGATAGCTTACTGTGCTATGAGTTCCATTATAACAAGGTAAGGAAAAGGAAAAGTTAATTGTCATTTTAGTGAAAGGATTGGCTTAATGAAATGACCCACTCTACTGTCCTTCCATAAGAAGGTGATGAAGACTCTTTGAGGTTCAGCAGTATCAAGAATGTGCTTTTGCAGTCAATGTCATCAAATGAAAGTATGATACCAGGCACAATTACACAGAGAGAGAAAGACACATATACACTTAGGAAGTGAGCATACATATACAAATAAATGAGTAGATTTATATAGACACCAGTGCAAAAGGTCCATGAATACATAGTACAGAAATGAAATTTCATATATGTTGTTATACCAGTTTATCTACATTTTCTAAAATGTTAAAGTTAATTTTATTCCAGAAATTAATATCTTACATTTAAATCACAAAACAATGTCAGAGAAACCACAAGTAATGACATATGTCTACTTGAAAAAAAAACAGAAATTATTAATACTGATAAATTAATCCACTCCAAAAATAAATCCAACTGAAAAAATTCAAAACATTTTTAAGGATAGATTTTTTTTAATAAATATTTACATATTGGGAAATCATTCCTTCACAGTTGAGGAGACGATAAAATGAATTCAGTTGCAGGTGATTCATAATTCATATAAATTCATTTTTTAAAGAACTGAGCCCTAGCAGTTATTAATTATTAGAAGATTTACAGTACATTTAGGAATGATGCATAGCCATGGCTGCTGGAAAAGAATGGATCCTTGCCAAATAGCATGGAAATAAGTGTTGCATTTATACATAGGGAAAGAGGATTTAATTCCATCATTATTATTGCCGTTTTTAACAGCAATACGACTGCATAGCAGCCACCATAATTATTGTCACAGGCTGGGAGGTTGTGGGAGGGCAAGCACATTTTTATAGATTAATAATCTCTTGAGGTCACAGGGTACCGAATGTGTTTCTTCTGTGTTGGGGAGCGGGGGAGGAGTGGGCACTGGCTCTGATGGAGTCTGTGCAGGCTGAGTGTCTGCCTAAACATCTGAACCAGGAAATGAAGCTTTAAAATTCACTCAGCTCAACTACAGCAAATGTGGGTAGGCAGAAGTGCAACCCTGATTAGTATGCTTCCTCCTTTTAAACAATACTAGTCAGAAGACATACTGAAATGGTGATGTTTGCCTCTCCTGAAATAGTCGCTTTGAGCTTTCTTTCTTTTTAGTGTATTTCATTCTGTGAATGTTCCATAAATTTATGCGATATATATTAATCATATTCATTTACCTCTACCTCCCTCCAACTCCCCCCAGTGCCTCACCCTTCATCACTCTCCCAGCCTCAGGTACTCTCTATATATTTTGTTTTATTTTTTGTTATTAAAAAAAAACCTTTGAGTCCCGGGTATGGTGGCGCATGCCTTTCATCCCAGTACTCAACCAGGCGGATCTCTGTAAGTTCGAAGACAGCCTGGTCTACAGAATGAGTTCTAGGACAGCCAGAGCTACACAGAGAAACCTGTCTTGAAAGAGCAAAAATTAATTAATTGATTAATTAATTAATAAACTCCAAGTCCAGTTAGTGCTGCTCACAAGCAGAAAGGTATATGGCCATTCACTGGGACAAAATCAACCTATTAGAATCCATACCCCCAAAGGGGAATGAGTCTCCTTTCCTTAGCAGTTTCTCTATAGGGTAGAGGCTTGAAGGCCACGCCCTGATCAGTGCTGCAATTTTATCTGGCTCGTTCTTGTGCAAGTCTTACAGGTAACCACAGCGGCTGTGGTTTCTTGTGTCTAACAGCCACGACATCCATAAGTCAGCATTTCACTGTGGTTCTTTCCATCTTTTGGCTTTTACACTTTTTCCACCCCATCTTCATTGATGTTCCCTCAGCCTTGGATGGTGGGAGGTTAGTATAGACAACCCATCCATGGTTGAAGAACTCTGTGTTATTTATCCCCTGCTACCACAAGCAAGAAGTAGCATTTCTGACCAAAGGCAAGGGGAGCACAATGCTACAGTATAAACAAAAATAATTATAATGCAGTTTGACAGAAATACCATTTTCTTTCTTTAATTCCTACATTTCAGTCAAACAATGTGTCTTAAAATAGGACATTAACATTTGACATTGCAGTACCTAACTGCTGACTTCCCTTTTTCAATTCACTTATTAAAATGTGTTTTGTTAAGTATGGTAGGAGATGTTTTTTTCAAGTTAGAGTCAATAGCCACAGTTTTTATTAAAATAAAGATGTGTCCATGTCTGGGATGGATCTCAGTTAGCATTTATGTTGCATTTCTGATGGTATAAGTTTTAAATCACAGTACTGGAAGAATAAAATACCATTAAACAAACAAACAAAATTCAAGCTCAACAATCATGTCAGTTTCTTACTATCTGAAGATATTACTTGGGAAAATAAGGCATGTTATGTCCTTTACACTTAGTTATGATTGTTGTGATTTGCACATGAACTTTCCTTTTTGCTGGAGGGCTTCTTTCCAGCTTCCACCAAGCCCTGCAGTCCCACAATCCACATATAAAATAATCACTCAGATGTTTATAATACTTATGAACTGTATGGCTGTGGCAGGCTTCTTGCTAACTGTTCTTTTATCTTAAATTAACCCATACTTTGCTGTCACTGCTGTGATATTGCTCTATATAAATAAAACACTGATGCCAGTGACAGGCAAGGTGGTTGTAGGCAGGTAGGTGGACAAGAGAGGCGTTCTAGAAGCATGCTGCTAGTCACTGCAGCCAGTGGACAAGCATGTAAGTCTGTAACCCAGCCACGTGCAAGTATAGATTTATTGGTTTTTAGATAAAAGAACAGTTAGCAAAACTCCCCATACGTTTATGTGTATAAGCTCTGAGTGATATTTTATATGTACTTTCCTGCCTGGTCACTGACCATCAGTGTTTTATTTATATAGAGTGATATCCACAGCATTTCCTCTATAAGCACATGTGTTTGAACACTAGGTTTGCAGGCCGCAGCTCTGTTTTGGAAGTATCTGGAGCCTTTCAGGGGTGGTGTCTCATTGTAGGAAATGTGACACTGGAGGCAGGTTTCAAGGTTCATAGTCTAGCTCCTCTTACTATTCTCTCTGATTCATGTATGTATATGAAAAGTGATCCCTCAGCTTCCTGACAGCCAGGCTGGCCTCACATTCTCATTATTCTTTTTTCACCACAGAGGACTTGATCTCTTTGGCACCTGAACAACCAAACAAATCCTTTGTTCTCTAACTTGCTTTTGGTCCTGATATTCTATCAATGCAACAGAAAAGTAATGCAATGATGTAACATAAATGTAAAGTCAAAGACTTATATGTAATAATAGTTCTGGAACTGAAACTTTTTACAGATTTACTCCTAAGTTTCTAAATAAGTTTGCTTTAATTCATGATTAACCATGTGATTAATATTTATTAGGAAATCTTACAATATCTTGAGAAGTATACTGATGAGATTTAGAGAGGGATTTTATCCTCAAAAGACATCCCAACTATTTGGGAAAGATACGCTCTGGAGAAATGAGCATATTTGCCTCCCAAAATATCAACTGTATTTATTCTGTAAAACCAAAAATGTCCTAACTGAAAAAGTGAACAAAGATTATAAAATCGATTACCTTTGATGCCCACATTTCTCTAATATGGGAATAATTGATTTCCCTCTATTATATACTAAACATCAGGAAATGTATTCTTTAGGCACTGTAATCCACAGCACAGTACTACCATGAGAGAAGGAGGCTGTGAGGAACAGTGAGAGACCTGCTGTAACTTGCAACTATGTCCAGCAAATCAGAACATACAGTTACTTACACTAGGTTACTAGAACACCTCACTCGTGATCACTTTATCTTTATTTTCAATCAGCTTCAGAACATTAGTAACCCTCTGATATTCTTTTTTCTTCCTTTTATCAGTTTCATAGACACAGACAACGAGTATATACTATCATTCCTTATCTTTTTTCTTGGCAGGTAAAAGCATTGGAGTGGATGGTATGGGTTTTGGATAGAATTGGATAGTTTTCTTTTTTCCATTGTACACTTTTGGCTTCTTTGTCAAAAATTATATGTCCATAGGTGTGTGGGTTAATGTCAGGGTCTTCAATTTGATTCCATTGGTCCACATGTCGGTTTTTATGCCAATACCAAGCTGTTTTTATTACTGTAGCTCTATAGTAGAGCTTGAAGTCAGGGATTGTGATGCCTCCAGAAGTTGTTTTATTGTACAGGTTTCTTTTAGCTATCCTGGGTTTTTTGTTTTTCCATATGAAGTTGAGTATTATTCTTTCCAGGTCTGTGAAGAATTGTGTTGGTATTTTGATGGGGATTGCATTGAATCTGTAAATTGCTTTTGGTAAGATTGCCATTTTTACTATGTTAACCCTGCCTATCCATGAGCATGGGAGATCTTTCCATTTTCTGACATCTTCTTCAATTTCTTTTTTTCAGGGACTTAAAGTTCTTGTCATATAGGTCCTTCACTTGCTTGGTTAGTGTTACCCCAAGGTATCTAGAAAAAAATCATCCTGAGTGAGGTAACCCAGACTCAGAAAGACAAATATGGTATGTACTCACTCATAGGAAGATGCTAGATGTGGAACAAGGATGACTGGACTGCTACTCACATCACCAGTGAGGCTACCTGGAAAACAGGACACCAAAAAAGACACGGAGAAATGGATGAGATCTACATGAACAGCCTGGTCATGAGTGGGAACAATGAAGAGCGACGGTCGAGGGAAAGATTGGGAGATCCTAGCTGGATCAAGAAAAGAGAGGGAGAACAAGGAATAGGAGACCATGGTAAATGAAGACCACATGAGAAGGGGAGGAAGCAGAGAGCTAGGGAGGCCCACGGAGATCCACAAAGATACCCCAGCAAAAGACTGCTGGCAATGGTCGAGAGACGGCAGGAACTGACCTACTCTGGTGATGGGATGGCCAGACACCCTGATAGTTGTGCCATAAACCCCATCCAAGGACTGAGGAATCTGGATGCAGACATCCACGGCTGGGCCCCTGGTGGAGCACTGGGAGTCTAATTAGTGAGAAAGAAGAGGGTTTATATAAGCGAGAATTGTTGAAGCCAGGGTTGGATAAAGCACAGGGACAAATAACCAAATGAATGGAAGCACAGGATCTATGAACCAAAGGCTGAGGGGGCCCCCAACGGGATCAGGCCCCCTGAATGGGTGAGACAGTCATTTGGCTTGATCTGTTTGGGAGGCAGCTGTGCGTTGGTGCTGGGTCCTGGGCTCGTTGCATGAGTTGGCTGTTTGAATCCTGGGACTTATGCAGGGATGCTTGGCTCGGTCTGGGAGGGGGGGACTGGACCTGCCTGGACTGAGTCTACCAGGTCGACCCCGGTCCTCGGGGGAGACCTTGATCTGGAAGAGGTGGGAATGGGGGGTGGGCTGGGAGGCAGGGGAGGGGGTCGAGAGGGGGAGAACAGGGGAATCTGTGGCTATTATGTTGAACTGAATGGTGTTGTAAAATAAATTTAAAAAAAGAAAAAAGAAAAAAAAAGAATTGGATAGTTTTTGAATTTGAAATCAAGAAATAACTGGAACATAGATAGCATACTAGTATTAATTCAAAACTAGTTTCTCTGTTTTTCTCTTGTCTCAGCTCTTTGGTTACTTTTCCATGAAGCTCTATGACAATTACATTTATCTCTAAGCTCATGAAACAAAAACCCTTTGGTCATGTTTGGCTGTCAGTTTTGAATTATTCAAATGGAAGGTTGAGTCAAATCACTCCCAAGCAGACATTTTGATGTAACCTCAGTCACCATTCACACATTCTTTCATCTTCCATACAATTCTCTTTTGATTAACAGCTTGGCCACAGATGAATGAATGATAGTCCTACTATAGTTAAGGGAGAGTCCTGAAATTACCATTCATGGTACATTTGGATTTTTTATATTGGGAAAATATCTGCCATTTATGGAGGTGTAGAGTTCCCCCTTGGGTATGGCCCTGCCTTTTTCTCTCATAGGAGAAGTACTCTTCTGTTGCCTGCTGATTTCTAATCCCCTTTGACCTTGTCACCAAGCTTCTTATTTCTATGATCGCCTCTTTCCTCATCAAAAAGATAGATAGATAGATAGATAGATAGATAGATAGATAGACAGATGATAGATAGATAGATAGATGATAGATAGATAGATAGATAGATAGATAGATAGATAGACAGACAGATGATAGATAGATAGGTAGATAGATAGATAGATAGATAGATAGATAGATAGATAGATAGATAGATAGACATCCCCTACATTCTTGTCTGGCCTGAGCACATGAGCAAGGAGCTGCTCCTGGCAGCATTCCTTTCTTGATTTCTCCAGCCAGCCTTGTGACTTAAGAAAGCAGGCTCCAGGCTCGATAGCTCTATAGTTGTACATGCATCAAATTCTCTTGAGCCTATCCTTCTGGTTGATGGACTGCTAGTGCAAAAGTTAAGTAGTGTGTGTGTGTGTGTGTGTGTGTTGTCATAATCTGATAGACAGAATGATGTAGGCTGGAATCTTCATAATAAATTCTCATTTATACATTATAAATCCATTTAAAGAAGGTTCTTCATTCTTCTAGTAAATATAACTAGTTTTGAATAAGGTTCTTGATGAGGTTTGCTAATTTTAGTATTTACTGTCTGAGTTTATTTCAACACCATTCATTGGGAGGGTATGTAGTTATTGCCTGCTATCTTCTGCTTCAGACATTATTTGGAATTATAAAAATGCATTTACATTTTTATGCACTGCCTTGTCTCTTATAGAACACAAGAAAACTAACTCTAATACCTGTTAACCTTAATGTCTATACAAATCATTGAGAAAATAGGCTTGCAGCAAAGGATGCTGAGACAGTTCTTTGTACCTCCATTCCCCACTGCTATGCAAAATATTTAGCAGCATGAAAACAGCTTAATAGTCATAGAGTCATTGGTTCCATCATTTCAACCCCTGGGTGCATCCAGCCTAAGTATGTTTCTATAATCCTTATTTTACAGGATTCTTAGGAAGAAAGAGAAATCAGAATGCATGCCCAACATAATGCTGTCAATATTTATGACACCATGTAAATCTAATCCATGTTGCTGAGGGAGAAAAAACACACCTCAGCTTCTTAAAATCCAATAGCTTACAAATAATAAAGTTTGCTTTGGATGATTAATAGTAAGAATCCTGCTTACACATCTCTACCCTGATCTTTTAAATCATATCACATCTTCTTTTCACTTAGTAAGAATATAGATGATTTGTATACCTTTCTTTGATTTATAGTTTTGAAGTAGAGCTCTTGAAAAGCTTATGTTAAAATGAAAATCAATAATGCTGATGTGAAAAGGGCCCTGTAAGGTGCACTTCCTTCTCTAGCCTCAATGCTATCCAGAACACAATTTCCTAATATATCATTATTGGTCTTTACCTTTAATAATGTGAGAGTATAAGAGTTATTCATATTAACTTAGTATATAACCTTCAATGTTTAGTTAACAGCTATTAATAATTTTCCTCCTATGCATTATCGCAAAGTCCTAACCTTAAACAATTAAAAAGAAACCAGAAATTCAAGTCTACTCATCTCAATGACAGATCAAAGTACAAGTTCATGGAAGTCTAACTTGTCCCAACATTGAGTCTTTTCGAATTACTTTCAGAGCATGTGTGAGGAACTAGGGTGACCTCATAACAGCCTTACCACCAAAAAGTCTTACCCCAACATGGATGGTGACTTACTTGTCCACTGCTTAGATACCATCTCCCTTCAGTCAACTATGCACAGTCAATTAATATATTCTCTCATCTCCTGAGACTACAAGACCACATATAGATAGGTGACAGAAAAATTAGAGGGTACTGGCTGAGATATCAGTTGTTGTGACTCATAGATATTACCATTCTTTCTGATGAATATAGTAATGGCTCTTTGGCTCAGAAAACAGCATTTTTCAATTTTCTAGGTGTACAAAATGAATTACTATACTTTTATTAATTTGTAAAAAATTATAATATTTTGATATTTGCTGTGCTGTTAAATTCAGTCATTGAGAAGCTCATAAACATATAAGCAGTTAACAAAATATTCACAGTTCAACAAATAAAAAAAACAAGTATATCTGGCTAGTAAGACAGAGAATGGAGAAAGTGTTAAAAATCATAAAACAGCTGCTTTTTACAGATCCATAGTAATTTAGTAGAGTGATGCCTACATTGTAATGCTGTTGTTTTACTTTCATTGGATTTGGAGTTTTGCTTTGATTTATATTTTTGTAACTGAAAATTAAACCCAGATTCTCTGTCACATCAGGCAAGCACTTCCACTGAGCTGCAATTCCACCTATTTATAAGTTTTGGAAAGTATTGAATCCGTGCTGAAAGGAGAAAATACAATTTCTAAATATTTTTCAATTGAAAAAAGTTATCACTTTCCAACATAAATCATTGCAATACTTCCAAAGCCAAATTGTGAAAAATTGTTTAAAAGTCCTGAAATTATATGGTTATAATGTAAAATGGATATATGTTGTCCTTTTTATCCTCATGATTAAAAGAAATACCTGTTTGTGTTTAGTCTGTAAGATAAACCTTCTCAACTTCTAAAATTTTTATTACTGTCTCCTTGTAACTCATTGAAAAAAACAATAAATCTTTCATGTTTCATTGACATATCTATATGTTCCAACATGACTACTATTTTAGAAGGTTAGTCTTACTGTGGATACTGCTGATGTGATAGTCAAGCTCTTGGGAGTGCTCCTGCCTCAGCCTCCCAAATGCTGGGACTACAGGCATGAGTTACCATACTCAGCTACTTATGTTCTACTTTATATAACATAGCATTAAAATTTTAATGTTATTTCATTTTTTTTTTCAAAATCCTTTTTTCAGGATGACCAACATTTGGATCTAATATCTGACTTGGAAAAGGTGCTGAAACATGATCTACATATCTCAATTTTTTTTTCAAACAAAGAAACAGTGTTGATCAATGATCCTTCCTAGAAGGTCATCTCTCTCTGTCTCTATCTTGTCTCTCCCTCTCCCTCTCCCTCCCCCTCTCCCTCTCCCTCCCCCCCCCTCTCCCTCTCCCCCCCTCTCCCTCTCCCTCTCCCCCCCTCCCTCTCCCCCCCTCCCTCTCCCTCTCCTCTCCCCCCTCTCTGTGTGTGTGTGTGTGTGTGTGTGTGTGTGTGTGTGTGTGTAGCAGTCAGTTTGTCCTGAATTCTATTATATGGGGGCTCTTAGGCAGGATTTATTTCATTTATTTATTTTTAGATTTCCTTGTGTTTGTCTTTTTGTGCCTCACTGATACTTAAGGAATACAAAAAGACAGAGAGAGGAAGTCTTTCAGTAGTGGAACATACCTTTAATACCAGCACTGGAGGCAGAGGCAGGCAGATCTCTATGAATCAGAGAATATCTGGTCTACATTGTTTGAGGACAGTCAGAGATGCTTAATGAGACACCATATCAGAACAAAACAAAACAAAACAAAACAAAAATTCAAAACAAACCAGCAAAAACCAAACCAAATCAAACCAAAAGAACAACAAAAACAGAGGGACAGGAGGAGAGGTTGTATTTTGTACATTTTGTACAGATATTGTGAAAATTATTTTTAAAAGAAATCACTTATTTATAATCTTGTACTTTCAATATATTTTCCTTTACTAAATAACAACTCAGGGTTTTGTACCTTGAGTTACTCTATTTTAAATATTGCCATCAATTAAAACAACTATTTTTGTTCAACAATGTTAAAAATAGTTGCCTCCCTTGATAATTATATAGTATAATGGTGTAAAGCAGGAAGCTTGAACATCTTTAAGATTTACTCACAACTCTGAAAACTCTATGATCTATTATCATGTAGTGGCACATAGTGTCCACTTATTCTTTTACTTTATGTGTTTTTCACATACCTATAGGCCAGGATTTGTCCTAGGGCTTCAAAGAGCAAAATGGTCCAGAAGTCTGACTTCTAGATGCAAATCACTTCCTAGTCTGGCAGACAAAAAGACTCACACTTTGCACTGCGTTTTTGGATGAGTAAATAAAAGTTCAGTGCCTCTGGAAATGATTCTGCATTTATAAAACAGTTCAAAAATAGTTATGCAGTTTTACCTTCAGGAAAAACTACTAATTAACAGTACAAGCGAGCATTTTGCATAACATTTCCTTTTGCTGTCCTATGCTTCCTTCTTTTCTTTTGAAATGTTTCTTTAATTATTTTTTTCTCTTTAAATACTCAAGGGAGAAAGTATTTTGGGTGATATACCAATTTATTTTAGATGATGGCACACTAAAAGTCAACCAATATTGTCTCCTAATACAAAACGTAAAACAATAAAAAGGGGGAAATCATCCCCACAGAATTGCTGAATCAAATAATTTGTTAATAAGTAATGACAGCTTGACCCTTATTATGAAAATACTGAGAATTTAAAAGAGAGATCTTCAGCCTCCTGAGTGCTGGGACTGCAGGAATGTACCCTCAACAGACAATTCCCCAGTTTTGTAACATATACTTTTGTCCAAATACTCTGTTTCACACAAATGTC
Source organism: Peromyscus leucopus (assembly GCF_004664715.2). Classification (NCBI taxonomy): domain Eukaryota; kingdom Metazoa; phylum Chordata; class Mammalia; order Rodentia; family Cricetidae; genus Peromyscus; species Peromyscus leucopus. Next base: position 38,465,921 of record NC_051070.1, on the reverse strand, counting down.
CTCCTTACAGTATTTACAAACAGGGCTGAGCAGAGCACAAAGACCATCATTTTATTTACATATCCATTAAGGTCACTATTATCACTAAGTCAAGATGTAGTTTCTGCTGAAAATGACTATTAACTCTATATGAATTATTAATTTTAGTATTTACTTGGAACTACTAATATTTCAAAATCTTGTATTTTAGTATTTTATATTACCATAACTTATTTAATATTAGCATAAAATATTTATGTTTGGTATGCACTATAATTAATAGAGTTATGATTACAATAAGAGTTAGAACTGGGGACACTGGCAAGGGCCCTTAACTGAGTCCTTCTTTCATTATCAAGTAACAGTTCCTTTATTATTGTGACTATATACTCCGGTTCTTTTGTGTTGCACTGTTTGGTAACTTAATGAGTATTCTCTCTTGTCATCTTTACATACCTATTCTTTACTGTGAATATTGGAACATTCTCTTATTTTTATTAACACTAATTTTATAATAATTTTTTTCAGTAATTTCACAATTTAAATTTCAGGTCTCCTACTTGTTATATAGGGATGAAATGACTATTAGGTCATTTCATCCCTATATAATGAGTCATATGGATCAATCACTTGATCATTATCCAACTGATAAAATGAGTTGGTCAGAATTATTTATACCTTGTGCTATAAATAACATGGCAGGTAATTTAAGATAGTGTCTTAATTCTTTATTGAAGAACAGACTTTTGTAATGTTAAAAAAGTTAGCAGGCCATCATCTAATACATACTTTCCTCAAATTCAACACACTGACTTTCAGCCTAATCATTTACCATGGGAGTAACTGTTAAACAAGTTACTCTCTTCTGCCTAATCGACCACTCAGAATTTCAACTCAACAATAAGTAAACACATGTTTTATAGTTTTTGGTTTTCAAATACCTAGTATATTGTCAAGTGCTGAGGGATACTCAATAGTTCCTTGATTAGGAATTTGTTTCTGAGTGAACCATAAGTAACAAGGAACATAAACAATAGCATCTTGCATATTTTGTTAATATCAGATTAACTATAAAAGAGTCTAGAAACATCTGTCTACTATGAAATATACAACATAAAAACACTTGATAAAAATGAATAAATTGATATATTTATATAGGCATATTATACATACTTCATAGATAAATCTCTTTAATGATAACTCTCCTCAATAGGTCTTATACTTGATCTAAGATGTATTATATACTATAGCATAAAAGTTTTATGCTTCTGTATTTGCATAAATACATACATAAATAAGAATATGTAGATATACATTTTTTATATGTACAGGCATATTTGAAATATTTTACAGATTATTATCAATACTAGGCATTATTAAAAGTGACCAAATATGGAGAACATATAATTTTAATACAAATTATATTTTAAACAAATGTTTCTAACTTCAAATTTAAAAGTATATAAAATGATTAAAATTCACAAAAGATAAAATTGCTAAATTATTTTATAGATTTTTCAACTATTGTAGACTTTGAAATTTGAAATGATTCTGTGAAGGCTGTTATTATTATTATTATAGATTTTAAGAAATTCCACTATTTTCTAAACCAAATATATATCATGAAGGCAGAAGGAAGCACATTGCTTCATTTATTTTCTGTAACTGATATTTGGTTCTTGATCAGGCATCACACCTACTAGCAACCTATTTGTAGATAGGGTGTAATTAAATACTCTGATGAGCATATGAGTATTATGTCATTTTTAATGAGCATTTAATGTCATACTCAAGTAGAAAAACATGAGCCCTTAAAGGCATAAAGATTTATTTAAATTATTCAAATTTACTCTACCTTATTTTTAGCCATATACACAGAATAATGCAAAGACCTGTATTTATTCTATGGAATTTTAGGGATTATATTTTACACATTTTGTATCCATAAATATGGACTTCATTGCACTGTAGTCAGAGTTCTCATCTATGATGTAGTGTGGAGTATTAGAAGGCAAACAAAAGTATTGTTGCCAAGAAATATTCTCCCAACCTGCCAGCTCCTCAGTTGATCCATATTGTGGCCCACAGCCTTGGCACTAGCCAAGCTGGCTAGGCTCTCTGTGCAGGCACTATGCCGTCTAATATCTGGAAAGTGTTATCTCTCAGAGTATGAAATGTCGCTGAGCTGTGCCATATTTGTTTCTTCACTCTGATAGTGACTTGAAAGACATACTGGAATGAGAATAATGTATATTCTGCCATACAAATAGCTTAGGCATGTTTAATTTCAGTAAACTAGGGTAATGGGATATATGATCAAAATACATTACACATACATGTACGAAATGATCGAAAAATAAACATGAAAATATTATAGGAAAAAACTATAAGCAATGTTGCCAAATGGAAGTTTTATATTTACTTCTAAATCAGTTAAGAATTTCATCTCTAGATTATGCTTATCTTTATATTTTTATATTTCTGAAGTACGTGAAGAGTCTTACTTTGTTATGAAGACCTATTGTGTATAAATTTCTTCTTCCTTCCTTCTTTCCTTCCTTCCTTCCTTCCTTCCTTTCTTTCTTTCACTCTCTTGCTCTGTCTTCCTTCCTTCTTTCCTTGCTTCCTTCTTTCCTTTCTTCCTTTTTCCCTTCCTTCCTTTCTTTCTTTTGATGATTTAAGCAAATGGTAGTAAAGTGTGCTTCCTAAGCCTTACCTCATGAGATATACTTCTTGCATGAAACCTTCCTCCATAGTATTCTGTTTTATTTAGTATGTAAGTTTACTATGGTGGCCCTAACAAAATGCTACAAATTCAGAGTCCTGAAAAACAGGAATCCATTGGCCATCTATCATCCTTGTGGTTATTCTTCTTGAGAAGACATTAGTCACACTGGGTTAAGGGCCCTTTCTAACTGACAATAGCCTCGTTTCAACAAGATTATAAAGTCCTGAGTTTCAGGTTAGCCATGTTAGAGTAAGGACTGTATGTGTAGGAACTGGGACTTACAAACATCTTTCAGGGAGATGGTTCAACTCTTTACATTTAATGTCTAGAGTAAGGACCCCGAAGTGATAGGTCTATTGTTCTGACACTACAGAGGGTCTTGTTAGTCATTTTTTTCTCTCTCTTCACTGAATTTATTGATTGGAAATAATATAAAAATCCATCATCTTTGCTATGCCATCATATTTCATAAGACTTTAGAACCCAAAACATATGGGAATGTCATCCTTGAGTGGTCTTAATCACACTTGCTTATAATTTTTATTATTTTTCATTCACCAACCTAGAAGCAGTTTATAGTTACAGGAATTGCATAACTTTCATAAGTTTTTCACACTTTAAAAGGTAATATCTAAACATCAGTCACTTGTCACAACTTGCTTAATTTCAAATCCACGTCATAGTAACAGAAACCTAGTGGTATCTTGAGAAATGAGCTTAGAAACGGCTGATGCTTGGAGAAGTATCATCACATAACCTCCAATAAGGAACCTCTTATAAGAAGGAATTTGAATTCTGACATTTTTATTCTATTTTTAGGGCTGGATTTTTGGTACTTTTAATTTTAATATGTATTACTCTCATTGTTTATTCAAAATTGATGGGTCTATAGCTGGGCAGGAAGAAACTGGATGAGACAGTCTGACAGAGAGAATTCTGTAAGGAAGAAAAGTGGAGTCAGTGGAGTTGCCAGGAGAAAAAGAGGGAGAAAGACAACCTGGAGGACAGGTAAAGCCATGAGCCAGGTGGCAATATATAGATGAACAGAAATGGGTTAATTTAAGTTGTAAGAGCTATTAGTTAGCAAAAAGCCTGAGCTATAGGCTCAGCATATATACTTAATATTAAGACTCTGAGTGGTTATTCAAGAGTGACTGCCAGCACAGGAAAACTCTACCAACAGTCCACAGCTTTTCCTCTCCTTTAGAAACAAAGGCAAATCTTCTTCCCCAAGGTAACACATTTACTGGTTTACATTCTGAGGACAACATATCTTTAAGATATACAGGATGATTTAATTTGGCAGTTTTTTTTTTCTACTGTCCAATGTCTCTAGGCAGCTGTTGATCCTTTCCTGTGTCAATATAGAATGTAGGAGCTCCAGAAACTAGTGTCCCTTTTACTATGTGAGAGAGAATCCAAGTAGTTCTTTTTATAAACTGAAGTCTCTTACTCTGGGGATATTTGTTGTTAATCTCTCCCCAAAATAACTGAAAGTTCTTTGTCAATGTTCCTTTTGCCTGGATGACCTGTCCATTGGTGAAAGTAGAGTACTGAATTCTTTAAAAATTAATGTGTGAGGTTCACTGTGTGATTAAAACTTTAGTAATGTTTCTTTTCAAATATAGATGCTCATGCATTTAGGGCATAGATGTTAAGAATTTCAATATCCTCTTTGTGTATTTTTCCTTCGATGTGTATGAAATATCCTTCTACATCTCTTTTGATTAATTTTGGTTGAAAGTCTATTTTGTTAGATATTAGAATATCAACACCAGCTTTCTTCTTAGGTCCATTTGCTTAGAAAATCTTTTTCCAACACTTTACTCTGAGGTAATAGTTATCTTTGGTGTTAAGGTGTGTTTCTTGTATGCAGCAGAAGAATGTGTTATGTTTTCATACCCATTCTGTTAACCTGTATGTTTTTATTGGTGAATTGAGTCCATTGACATTGAGAGATGTTAATGACCAATGATGTTAATTTCTCTGGTTGGTTTGAAAGAAAATGGTTCCCAAATGAGTGGCACCATTAGGAGATGTGGCCTTGTTGGAGAAAGTGTGTCACTGTGGGGGAGGGCTTTGAGGTCTCTTTTGCTCAAGCTTCCCTCAGTGTGATTTTCAGTTGACTTCCTGTTGCCTTCAAGATGTAGCATTCTCAGCTCCAGAAACACATCTGCATGAATGCCACCATGCTCTCTGTCATGATGAAAATGGACTGAACCTTTGAAACTGTAAGTGAGACACCCCAATTAATGTTTTATTTATAAGAGTTGCCATGATCCTGATGTCTCTGCACAGCAATAAAAACCCAAACTAAGATAATTCCTCTTATTTTGTTGTTGCTGTTGGTTTTGGTAGTGTGTGTGTGTGTGTGTGTGTGTGTGTGTGTGTGTGTGTGTTTCCCTTCTTTGGGCTTTGCTGATATGAAATTATTTATTACCTGTGTCTGTGTGGGTGTAGTTAACCTCCTCCTTTGGTTGGTATTTTCTTTCTAGTATCTTCTGTATGGCTATATTTGGAGATAGATAATGTTTAAATTTGACTTTGTCATGAAATGCCTTATTTTTTCCATCTATAGTGATTGAAGGTTTGGCTGGGTATGGTAGTCAGGGCTGGTATCCTTAGTCTCTTAGAGTCTGCAGGACATCTGTCCAGGTCCTTCTGACTTTTAGAATCTCCATTGAGAATTCAGATGTAATTCTAATAGTTCTGCCATTATATGCCACTTGGCATTTTTCTTTTGACGCTTGCAACATTCTTTCTTTGTTCTGTATATTTAGTGTTTTGGTTATTATGTGGCACTGGAAATTTTTTTTCTGGTCCAATCTATTTGGTTCTGTTGTCTGTGGGAGACCTGAACTTTTCCGATGAGGACAGCGGGGAAGTGGATCTGGAGAAGGGAGGTGTAAGGGGAGCTAGGAGAAGTGTTCTTGTATAAGAGTAGAATACATTTTCAATTAAAAATGGAAAAAATAAAACTTAATGACTATCTGAAAGAAAGAAAGAAAGAAAGAAAGAAAGAAAGAAAGAAAGAAAGAAAGAAAGAAAGAAAAGAAGAAAGAAAGAAAGAAAGAGAAAGGAAATAAAAGAAAGAAAAAGAAATTCTATGAGCTGTTCATTGGGTCATGAAGACATCATTCAAGAGAAACTTTAGCCAAGATATACTTGCAGTATCTATAGACTGGTAGGCTGAACTTTTTGACTTGGATTTAGACAAGGTTCCACTGATTCTAACACACAATATGTTTGTGTGTCTTTCTTCTCATAATTTTTGAAAACCTCATTATTACTGTATGTATATGATATGTATGTGTGTGTGAGTGCACATATGAAGGAGGATCAGAGATTAATTTTTAGGAGTTGGTTCTAACCCAGATGGTCACACTAAATGGCCTGGGACTTTACTACTGAACTATCTTACAACCTTAGATTGTATTATATCTACTGAAAAGTTAGAAGATTTGGGCATTTAACATTTAAAAAGTACAAAATTGATTAATTCTGATACCCATTTTTAAATGATGATAATAGTTATATAAAGAGACAAAAAGTCCATTTTTGGGATATTTCTCTGTCTCTTACCTGTCACTAAAGCTTCGATGCATTGTCACTTAGCAGTGAGAATGGCTCGGTGAGACAGATTCCTCTTTTCTTTTTAAAATTATTTCTATTTTTGAAATTATAATATAATTATATCATTTTCCCTTCCCTTCAAACTCTCCCACATACCTTTCCTTGGTCTCTTTCAAATTCATCATCTCTCTCTCTTTTTTTTTTTATTAACTGTTACATGTGGAAGAGAAAGACCATGAAGCCTCTTCAGTCAAGAATTCTTGGCTACTAAGGAATGCTGAGAAATAGTCTTCCCAGGGAATTGGCTGACCAATACCAAAATGATCAGCCCTGAGAACATACATACAAGTAACATTATAGAGATTAAAATGGTTGTATTTAACATATGTGTGTGTGTGTGTGTGTGTGTGTGTGTGTCACACAATTCTTTCATATTAACTTATTTTTATTTTTCTCAGTTGTGGAGGGTGTGGAGTATTAGATCAGAATACAAACATGGTGAAAGCCCTGTTGAGAACTCTCTTCCAAGTTTGCAGACAGAATTCTTCTTGCCACATCCTATTTGGGAAGGAATCTTAAGAAACCCTTAGGTAAAACATAAAGTATCCTTAAGCTGGTTGTATGCTTCATCATTGATGACAACTGTGGAAAGATAAATGAAAACAAACAAACAAAAATGAACATGCAAATTTTCCCATTAAGTAGCTTTACTATCTTAAAATATTAATGTGCCAGACATCTAGCACACAGGGGAAAGTTCTATCTTATTTCTTTACTGGTACCAACTAATATTACTCTTGTCCTGGGAGAGGCTTTATATTGTACTCATCAGGCACTCCTCACCCTGGGTTTGATATTGATTTGTGTACAAACAGATATTAAGGAGGGTGCAAAGGTAGAAATTGTTACAATTTTCCAGGGCTGGTGTTTTCTTCTTTTAGAGCTGTCAAGAAAGTATGCAAATACCTTTATTAATGCTCCCTCAAAATATTCTTTCCTTTTTCTTTCAGCTAAAATTATGGCAAAGGTAGGCATACCCAGAGACTTACCTATCATTCCAGCTGGTCAATACCTGGGATGAGTGTTTCCAAATCCTTGACCTCTTATGCAAAGAATTGAAATAAGATGTATATCATTTGCTAAGGAGCCTCAAAACTTAATTTAAAACAAAACAACTAGTCAGAATACAATGAAGGAAAGCAGCAGGCTACGTGAGTGAAGATTTCCAAGGACCCCAATCATTATTTTGTAACTCCTATTTTCAATTTTAAGACAAGTGGTGGCATATAGGCAGACATAATGCAGGAGAACTAGCTGAGAGTCCTACATCTTGTAGGCAATAGGAAGACCATTGAGTGTCACATTATGAGAAGCTTGAACAAAAGAGACCTCAAAGCACATCTTCATAGTTACACACTTCTCTAAAAAGGCTATACCTTCTAATAGTGCCACTCCCTGAGGGCGCCATTTTCTTTTAAACTACCACATTCTACTTCATGGCCCTCATAGGCTTATAGCACTTCAAAAGGCCCCCTACTGTGTCACAGTCTCAAAGTTGTTTCAAAGTCCGAAGTCTCTTTTGAGATGCATGGCAATCTCTTAACTGTAATCGCCCTGTAAAAGTCAAAATTCAAAGGCAGATCACATACTTCCAACATATAATGGTACATGATATACATTACCATTCCAAAATGCAGGGAAGGGAGCATTGTAAAGAAATACTATATCAAAGCAAAAATGAAAAACAGTTGGGCAAACTCCAAACTCTGTAGCTCTATGTCTTATGTCAAAAATGCTCATCAGATCTCTAACTCCATTCAGCATTGTTGACTGCATCACATTTCTTTCTCTTGGGCTGGTTCCACTTCCTGTTAGCAGCTCACCTTGGCAGGCATCCCATGATGCTGACATCTCTAACATACTGAGTTCTCCAAGGTAATACATGCTTCACCATCACAGCTTCCCAGCTTCCCACAAACTCAAAGTCAGAGATCTACCAGTGTCTCCCTTCCTTGTGCTGGGATTAAAGGTGTGCCCCACCACACTTGGCTCTAAGCCTTCCTTAATTTCCTTTTTCACAAGATGGAAACTTAGCTGGGTATCTATCTGTTCCATTTCTCAATCCATTTATCCCCTTGAACACATAATTTAGTTCTATTCTACTTCCTGATGCTCTTTTTCTTCTCAAAATTTTTATTTTGAAATTTAACTGTTTAGCTTGCCTCTTTCCATTATAAATCTTCATAAGAATTATCACTAATTACCACATGAAAGAGCCTATATTATGCTGTTTTGAGATTTATTCTGCCAAAGGAATCAATCCAAATCTCTTCACGTTAGCCTCAGGCAGACTCTTTGGACAAGGGCAAAATTCAGCTACTTTCTTCAACAAAGTATCACAAGAACGATCTCTAGGCAGCATACTAAAATTCTTCTCCTCTGAAAACTCTTGAGGCATCCCCTCAAAGTTTACCAAATCACACTCATCACCACTGTCTTCCATACTCCTACTAGTAGGATCCATTAAGCAGAGCTTAAACTGCTTATTACTCCATTTCACTTCTTTCATAACCCAAAGTATTTAAGTCGAAATTTCCTCAAAGAAATACATGGTCAGGCCCCTCAGAGCAATAGCACTTTTGCCTTAGTTGGGGTTTATATTGCTGTGAAGAGACACCATGACCATGGCAACTCTTGTAAAGCAAAACATTTAATTGGGGGTGGCTTGCTTGCAGTTTCTAGGTCCAGTCCATTATCATCATTGTGGGGAGCATGATGGTGTGCAGGCAGATATGGTGCTGGAGAAAAGGTTGAGAGTCCTACATCTTCTAGATAACAGGAAGTTGACTGAAAGTTACACTGTGGGAAACTTGAACAAAAGAAATCTCAAAGACCTCCACTACAGTGACATACTTCCTCCAACAAGGCCACGCCTCCTAAAAGTGCCACTCCCTTTGGGAGCCTTTTTCTTTTAAACCACAGATGGTAAAGATTTTTTCCCAAAAATTTCATGCAGGGACAAGATTTGCCTTATTCAGCATGCACCCAAAATCAGTTCAGGATTTAAATAGAATGTGCTTGAGAGTAAACTAACTTGAGTATGCTCAAGAATGTTCCTGTTGCTCAGGACCCCAAGAAAGACATGGGGATCTCCCAATGACAGAGACATGGATGAGATTTACATGAACAGCCTGGACATGAGTGGGAGTAATAAAGGGCAAGGGTCAAGGGAAAGAAAGCCTTTGGGAGCAGGGGATCTCAGCTGGATCAAGAACAGAGAGGGAGAACAAGGAATAGGAGACCATGGTAAATGAAGACCACATGAGAAAAGGAAGAAACAAAGTGCTAAAGAGGCCCACAGAAATCCACAAAGATACCCCCACAATAGACTGCTGGAAATGGTCGAGAGACAGCCCGAACTGACCTACTCTGGTGATGGGATGGCCAAACACCCTAATAGTCATGCCAGAAACCCCATCCAAAGACTGAGGGAACCAGATGCAGAGATCCAAGGCTAGGCCCCAGGTGGAGCTCCAGGAGTCTAATTAGCGAGAAAAAGGAGGGTTTGTATGAGCTAGAATTGTTGAAACCAAGGTTGGATAAAGCACAGGGACAAATAGTCAAACGAATGGAAACACATGAACTATGAACCAAAAGCTGAGGCGGCCCCAACTGGATCAGGCCCTCTGAATAGGTGAAACAGTTGATTGGCTTGATCTGTTTGGGAGGCATCTAGGCAGTGGGACCAGGTCTTGTGCTCAGTACATGAGCTGGCTGTGTGAAACCTGGGGCTTATGCAGGGATGCTTGGCTCAGTTTGGGAGGAGGGGCCTGGATGTGCCTGGACTGAGTCTACCAGGTTGATCTCAGTCCTTGGGGGAGGCTTTGCCCTGGAGGTGGTGGGAATGGGGGGTGGGCTGGGGGGAAGGGGAGGGGAGCAGGAAGGGGGAGAACAAGGGAATCCGTGACTGATATGTAGAACTGAATGGTATTGTAAAATAAAATAAAGGGGGAAAAAGAAGTTAAAGAAGAGAATGAAACTGCTAATAAATTGGAAAGGGAATCTTGTAAAAAAAAAAAAAAAAAAAAAAAAAGAATGTTCCTGTTCCTCAAAAGAGCTTTCCTGTTTAATGATATACTAGCTCCTCAAAATCTTCACGCAACCTTTGTTCAAGGAGGGCATTGTTTTGGATATAACCTATGTACACTCCTTAACTGTTGTAATAAATGTTCCTCTGCATTTTTCTGGGTATTGCTTTTTTGAATTTTCAATCATTAGGATGTGAGGGTATTGCATTTGGTTACAGTTTCTTTCTGTGATCCCTTGTTTCTTATTTCTGGTCTACAGTAAGGCAAAAGAATATCATGGTAGGAGGCATATGGCAGAGCAAAGATGCTCATAGTGCTCAAGAATCAGAGGGCACTACATACTACTGTTACTACTGTACAGAAGAAACTGAAGGTTCAGATATTGAATAACTTCACATTTCCATTACTGTACAGTCTGCACTCCAAGTTTGTCTGAGCATGAGACTTATGATTCTGGGAACAAAGCTACATCAGAAAATGGAAGTCTGAATTGTTCTCTTTATTGTTACAATTTATAAAATACTGATCTTTTCACATTGTTGAAGCTGATAATAAACGCTGTCAGCATTATTTTGTAACTTATGATTTGTAATGTGCATGGTAGAGAAGAGAGGTGAGTGTGGGTACATGTGTGTGCCTATATGACTGATTATATACTCTTGCATATTTATGGGTGAACATATATGTTCAGATGCATAAGTTTATGTGTGCTCATGCATATAGAGGTTAGATGTCACCAATGGATGGCATTCCTCAGGCCTAATCCACCTTCTTTAGGTATGGATTTTCTAACTGGCTAGGTGCTCCTCAAGTAGACTAGCTGAATGGCAAAAGAGACACCAGGGATCTACCTATCTCCCCATCCCCAGGGCTAAGATTGTAACCCTCTAACACCATGCCCAGCTTTTTTTACATGGGTTATGGAGTTCAGATATAGGTTTTCCCGCTTCCATGGGAAGCAGTATAACAACTGAGCTATCTCTTCATCCTTTTTGTATTTTTTTAAACTTTATTTTACAGAGGCAGGAATAAATTCTATGAGTTCCACTTCATTATATCGCAAGTCTATAATACAAGATAGTAAAGTAAGCAAAATATTGTATAACAGATTTTTAGAATGAAATATTCACAGAATAGCGATTAATTTCCCTTCCATATAGTCCTAGGCCTTGCTTTATAAATATAAATGTGACACTTCTATATTCATCCTATAAATTGAATCTTCTATTTTGATCTTCAATGATTGACTTGTTTAGCACAATGTTCTGCAAGTTCCTCCATGCTGACATAATGTTATCAGGTTGAATAATATACCATAGGATGTGGTTACAACCACATTTTCTTCTCTCTTCATGTGTCTATAAAGATTTAAATGCCTTCTGCTGTTTTTCTGCTGTAAATAGTATTGCAGTGAATGTGGAAGTGCTAATATCTCATCAACATTTATTTAATTTCTTCTGCATAAGCACTCAACAAAATTAGTAGATTTAGTATTATGTTCACTTTTATTGACTTATTTATTTTAAAGAATTTCCATTTTTCCACATTTGCTGTACTGCTTTGCATCCTAGTAACATTATAAGAACTTTTCACTTTATAATACACACTTTTTCAGTCTATTGTTGTGAAATGTTCTCACTATATTTTTCATCTTCATTTTTTATATTGTGCTATCAAACAACTTTTCACATAGCCTTTGATCATCTGTATGTCCTCCATGTAGAAAATTCTATTTTAGTTTTTAGTTCATTTTTAAATTTGTCTATTAGATTTCTCACTATTTGAGTCGCATGAATTCCTTATATACTTTTCAAATTTGCTTTTGTCTGACCTATGATTTTGAGTGTCTCCCATTCCATTGGTGATCTTTCAACTATGTGGATTGCTTTGTTTAAACAGAGAAAGAAAAGAATAAAGAAAGAACTCTGAGTGTATGGCTACCTTGCCCAAAAATACAGAATGAGAAAAAAGTTGAATGATTGCAAAGACTGTATTTTACCTGGGAGATAGTATTACATAGCTCATCTGCTTAGCTTCCTGCTCTCTTTGTCTCCACTCTATTTTCCATGATGTTTCATTATGGTTAGAGAGGGTGGTGGGAATCTACTTATGACTGAGCTCTCAGTGGTCTTTTATTCTAAGCACTTTGAATAGCATAAATCTACATTTATGGCCCTTCATTGCAAGAGAAACTTCACTGATTAAGGCCAAGAGTATCATTTATCTATGAGAATAAACATAAATATTTAGAAGGAATTTTAATTTAGCTAATAGACAGCACTAAGGTGTCTTTCAGACCTAATATTTTCTCAAACATGGATTTTTGATTGGACTGGTAGTACATGGTATGAGCTATGTTTTGTGGAGTCAGCTCCAAATCCAATCATAGAGCTGTTTTTTACCCTTGTAACAGTCATACCCTTATTGCGTCAGTGAGTTTTATGTAACGGAATGTTGGTTTTACAGTTCATATGGTTCAGAACTAGTCAAGACTGTTGATACCTTCATAGCATCTCTCTGCACTATAGAAGATAGCCAATGGTAAGGAAGCCTCCAGTTTGGTTTTCCTATCTATTGCAACTAATGTATATGATGTATTCAGCAATAAGGTCATAGCACTTAGTTCTGGTGGACAATTTAAAGGAAGGAAAAGCTTGTTTTGTGGGGCTTCTGAGGCCTCATTGAACAACAACTTGTAAAGACACACTCCACACCTGCCACTATATTTCTGCTTAATAATCTGCAACTTTTAGGAGAAGTATTGTTCAGCTATGTATAATACCTTCTTTCTAACTCTTGTTTTTGCACTTCTATATTTTTTAATTATTCACAAAGTTGCAGGTTTCCATACATCTTTTTCATATTCTCTTATGTATCGTGGCATTTGTGGCTAGCTGTACATGGCCTGCACCCAAATGATCTCCTCAATATTCGATAATGGTTGTAGGAGAATTTACAGGGCCCTACTCTTCCTTGCTGAACTATTGGCTATTGGTGAATTCTTAGTGGAAATGTTTAATTTCTTCAGGTTTTTACTCATTCATAAGCCAACTAGACAAAAAAGGGTAGTTCCAAATCTCAGATCATGGAAGGATCTGGTTAAATTTAAATATATAAATGGGGTAGGGGGAAATGATATAAAACAAGGACAAAGGACTGGAAGGGAAAATGGAGAGTTGACAGGAGTGGGAGGGAGATAAAAGACCGTGGGAGTGAGAGTAATCATAATGCATTATATGAATGTATTAAGTTGTCAAAGAACAAATTTAATAAAAGTTATAAAAAATGAAAATTAAAAAGACATATCAGAACTTGAACTTAATTTTTATGAATCATCTACATTTCTTCTGCAAAATAAATTCACGTTTTAAAGATTTTTCTAGAAACTCCATGTGAAAGGTTAACTGTTTAATCATAGTGAAATATTGGTTAAGGATAAAAGTATGTAATACTGGTTATATAATGAATAAGGAAATAGCAATGTGTGACAGGCCCCAAGGGCAACATCTGCTTTTGTTTTATAAAGTACATTTTCTATGTGAAATTACTCTTGAAGAGGCTATGGCATATTTTATTCAAGTGAATTCCATATATAATAAATACTTGATGTCTGTCATCTAAGGCAGTGGGCCACCTGAAAGGAGCTTATTATATCCACTGAATGTGCCTCCTAAATGGCAGGGCCCAGGGGTGGTTGATTTAAGAATTTAAACTGTCAAAATGAACTGCTGACTCATAGATATTTGATGTGATCTTTCATGTTAGTGAACTGCACAGATAATATCTTAACCATCTTTGGTCTCATTCCTAAATTCTGCAGTATGAATGTAACTCCTTCTTCCTAATGGATTCATATGCCAGAGCCTAATGCCTGGTAAAATAGTACTAAGTCTTGAGGGCTTTATGAAGTGATTAGACCGTGAAGGAATCCTCCCTGATCAACAGAATAGGGCTTCAATAGAATATGTCCGGAGGGGGGGGGGGGGTTGACTGTTTATGCCATGTAAAAACACACTAAGTCAGCATCTCTTTCTAACAGAAAACAGACATTATCAGAATCTGATCAGAGTGATGCAATGAATTTGAACTCACAGCCTCCAGAACAGTGAGAAGCAAATTTCTGTTAATTAAAAACTCTCTAGTTTAGTACATCTTGCTAGACATATAGACATAAACATTAATAAATAAAATTCATCACAGCCATGTTGTGGTAAGTGAATGGAAAAGGAAATAAAGAGTTTGTTTAACAGTTTAGGGCACACCATTTTGTATTTCAGCAGATGCGGGAGAAGCAGGGAGCTTTATTTCCATATTTTAGTCAAAGAAACAGACACGAGACAATAAAGAAAGAGAAAAGGGCTAATTAAAATGGGTAATGACAGGGTACACTGCAAGTATTTAATCTATTTATTGAAATATATAAATATTCTTGTATTGTGATTGACCAGTTGTGTGTGTTTGTAGGTACAGTTATGAAGATAAGTCCCATTTTGCACTTTTGTTTCCTAACACCGGGAGGTTCTTATGTGAATTGGCCCAACAGTAATTTGGAATGACAACAGTCCTTTTAAAAACAACCTGCTATCCTTCACAAAGATAATGTCATTATTTCATTTCTGTATGCAAAACCATTTCTGTTCTATCTTATAAAATGTGAATGTCTAATTATCCACTTATCTTGGTTCAAAGACTATTATAATTCTTTAAATTGGATTCTTATGCACAATACAGAGGTTAGAAAATTATTTCAGCCTGAACAAAAGTAAAAAATCAATTTACTAACTTTATACTCTTTCTTTGATGTCTAAATATTTATATTGGCAAAAATGATTCCATACGAAGTACTTAATATTAGCAATGTTTAATGATTATGTAGAATTTCAGTCATGCCAACATGCTTAGAAATGTAAAGTTATCTTATAGCACATTATTCTAAGGTATGGGAGTATTCAGGCCATCGTGTTATACACCCCAGAAAAATAAACAAATGAGGGAAGCCTGCCAGTGTAGTTTCCCATAGTTTATCTTCAAAATAGATGTGAATTACTGTTGCTATATAAGCGTATGTGATCTATTATGATTTTTAAAATTGCTTCAGTTAGCAATAGTTACTCATTGGAAATCCATTGTCCTTCAAGTCCAGTGCAAATGTAATATAGGCTTAACCTTTGAAAGGGAAAAGCTCCAGGACAGAGGACATCTAAAACAAGGTCTTTAAAAAAATTATATCCTTGTGAGCCTACAGGAAACATAAGTTTAATGAAGGAATAAATGTTATTAGGACTTGTTTTACATAGAGTGGCTAAATAAAATCAGATCTGCAAACTGTAGCTTAATGTGACAAGTCTCTCCCATTTATACAAACCTGTTTTTCAGGAGATCAGATGTTTTAGGCTTGAGTAGCAATAGTAGATCCTGTATATGGTGTTAATGTACATGCCAAGATGATATTTTTACATTGGAGGAACTGTGCAAGTTATTGGAAATGTCAATATCATTTAGTAATCTGCAGCAAGAACCATCAAGAGCAGATAGGACACCAAGCTTAGGAGCAGGTCCCTCATTTAGGTTACTTCTCATTGTTGTGATAAGACATCATGCACAAGACAAGTTATAAAAGAAAGTATTTAATTTTGGACTTAGATTTTCAGAGGATATGATGGTAGAGTGAAGGCATGGTATCAGGAATAGCTGAGAGCTTACAAATTGATCCACAAGTTGGAAATAGAGAGCAGGAGAGGGTGTGAAGATAGTCACTGGAAATGGCTAGTCTTTTGAAATCCCAAAGACCATTTCCAGTGACATACCTCCTCAACATGGCCATACCTCCTAATCCTTCCCAAAGAATTACACCAATCAGGGAACAAGTATTCAAATATATGAGCCTATGGAAGACATTTTCATTCCAACCACCACATCCCTCTATCAACTTGATGGCCCCTCTGCTTAATCTTTTTGAGATAGTGACTCTCACTGTTCCAGAAGATTGCTATTTCAGCTAGGTGGGCTGGCTAGGACACTCTGAGATTCCCGCTGTCTCTACCTACCAATGCTGTGCTTAGTAAGACATTTAGCCATGGTCAGATTTGTGTGTGTGTGTGTGTGTGTGTGTGTGTGTGTGTGTGTGTGTGTGAGAGAGAGAGAGAGAGAGAGAGAGAGAGAGAGAGAGAGAGAGAGAGAGAGAGAGAGAGAGTTTTCTGGATTTGAAATGAGATCTTCCTGCTTTCTTAGCAAGTGATCTAAATCCACTGACTTTCACTCAGTCACTGGTTCTGTTACTTCTAATATGTGTACTACTATTAACTCTTTTTCTACTTAATTATCCTGTCAAAGGGAAGAATTAACTAGATAATAAGGAGGGAATATTTGGGAACTAGATTTATTGTACTTTTGACATGCTCTGTGTTTCAGGTTGTAATCTACAATTTATTAGTTCTAGAAACTCATGGACCTTTTAGTGTTCCCATTTCTGATGTCTAATCTTGGTTGTCAACTTGACTACATTTGGAAGTAACTCAATTCCAAGCAGCTGAAAACAGCTATAAGGAATTTATTTGGTTGTGATAATCAACTGGAAGACTCACCCACAACTGCAATCATTTGAAGTCTGAAGATCCACTCTAAATTTGTAGCTCACATAGAAGGACATGGAAGACCAAAACTTGTGAGTTTTCTGTCTGCTTGCCCTTCCTTCCACTATTAAGTTCACCTATCCTGAGACATTTCTTCTCTGATATTAGACCCTAATCTTCAGGATTCCAACATTCTCCTTGATGTCCCTGGGCTCCAGTAGCATGCTGGGATGACTGAGACATCCAGTCTCATATACTGTAACTGGACATTTTCCTATGTCCTGCCCGGTCCCTGCGGTCTGGACGAATCTCTCCCACCCATGTCCCACAGATGCTTGGTCCCAAATAAACACACAGAGGCTTATATTATTTTCTTTTCTTTTTCTTTCTTTCTTTTTTTTTTTTGAGGATTCCTTTTTTTTTTTTTTTCCTTTTTATTTTATTTTACAATACCATTCAGTTCTACATGTCAGCCATGGATTCCCTTGTTCTCCCCCCTCCTGCCCCCCCTTCCCCCAGTCCACCACCCATTCCCACCTCCTCCAAGGCAAAGCCTCCCCCAAGGACTGAGATCAACCTGGTAGACTAAGTCCAGGCACGTCCAGGATCCTCCTCCCAGACTGAGCCAAGCATCCCTGCATAAGCCCCAGGTTTCAAACAGCCAACTTATGCACTGAGCACAGGATCCGGTCCCACTGCCTAGATGCCTCCCAAACAGATCAAGCCAATCAACTGTCTCACCTATTCAGAGGGCCTGATCCAGTTGGGGGCCCCTCAGCCATTGGTTCATAGTTCATGTGTTTCCATTCGTTTGGCTATTTGGCCCTGTGCTTTATCCAACCTTGGTTTCAACAATTCTCTCTCATATAAACCCTCCTCTTTCTTGCTAATTAGACTCCCAGAGTTCTACCTGGGTCTAGTCGTGGATCTCTGCATCTAGATCCCTCAGTCTTTGGATAGAGTTTCTAGCACGACTATTAGGGTGTTTGGTCATCCCATCACCAGAGTAGGTCAGTCCCAGCTGTCTCTCGGCCATTTCCAGCAGTCTATTGTGGGGGTATCTTTGTGGATTTCTGTGGGCCTCTTTAGCACTTTGTTTCTTCCTCTTCTCATGTGGTCTTCATTTACCATGGTCTCCTATTCCTTGTTCTCCCTCTGTGTTCTTGATCCAGTTAGGATCTCCCACTCCCACAGGCTCTCTTTCCCTCAACCCTCACCCTTCATTACTCCCACTCATGTCCAGGCTGTTCAAACTATATGGCCTAATGGCACAGGCTTCTCACTAGCTAGCTCTCACATCTTAAATTAACCCATTTCTGTAAATCTATACAGATTTACATGTGGCTTGTGTCTTACCGATACTTTTATATCTTGCTTCTCCTGGCTGCAGCAGCTAGCAGCATCTCTCTTGCCTCTCCTTTCTACTTCTCGTCTCTCTCCTTGGATTTCCTGCCTGCCTCTAACCTGACTTGCCATAGGCCAAACAGCTTTATCAACCGATCAAAGCAACATATATTCACAGCCTACAGAAAGACATCCCATAGCACTTCCCCTTTTCTGTATAATGGCATGTCCACAGAAGATGAGAACCTGCGGATTGTTTCCAGGCTAATATGGTTTGATCAATCAAGACTCCCTAAAAGGTCTCTGATGACACCATGGCCCAGATGATCCAACATCCAGAATGGCTTCAAGGCAACTGGCTCAGACAATGCAGCCTCACAGACTATTCTAGTCAGAACTTGACTATACTTCTTAATTTTCTCAGGATCCTCATGAGATTGCCAAAGCCCCCATCCATCAGTATGGAAAGATATGTCCAAATTCTCAAAATATTATTGATAAATGTTTATTTTTATTTAAAGGGTGTTGATTATAAATGCAATCTCTTTCCAAAGAAACAAAGGAGACACTAGCCTGCCGCCCAAGGAACAACATGCCAACAGACCAGAAAAGCCATGGAACATGTGGCAAAACATAGATTAATAGAAATGGGTTAATTTAAGATATAAGAACTAGCTAGCAAGAAGTTTGAGCCATAGGCCATCTAGTTTGTAATTAATATAAGCCTCTGTGTGTTTACTTGTGTTTGAGTGGCTGTGGGACCAGGCAGGACACAGCAAACCTTCCGACTACACATATACTGAACAACTATTCAATCCTTTCTGTCAGGAAACAAAAAGACTATTTGGACCACAGTCAGTAATCCACTCTAATAGACCCCTTACACACACACATGCACATACACACACACAAACACACACACACACACACACACACACACACACACAACCATTCTTCTGTTTCTTAGCAAACCCTGACTAATACACCATTTATCTATGAAATCCTCTGTGAAAATAGCTAACTTAACATCTTCTTAAATTAGATAATTTATTGTTCTCCAGACAAGCCTGCCCTATACTTTCATGTTTCTCTAACCTTATTCTTCTTGTGACTTCTATGTTATAATATTCTTATTGAGATTTTTAAATTATCTCTGTATCCTTTCTTCAAAACTGCTCCTCAAATGGCAATGTATTCAAAGCCAATTTTGCAACTCTCACATGGATTTGGATTTACAACTTGTAATATCTATTATATGTTAGTTTTTAATTTTTAAAAAAAATGATAAATTAAATGTCTGACTTAATAACTAACCAGTAAACTAATTTAATGAGCCAGCAGCACAGTAAGTTTTTGAAGAGCCAGTACTCTGGGGCCAGAATGTTTCTGTTCAAATCCTTTTTGGCAATTGCCAAACTATAAGATCCTGAGCCATATACTTAATCACCAGAGTCTGTTTCCTTATATACAAGTGAGAGAAATATTATTTTGTTTTTCTAACATTTTTAATGTTTAAATAAAAGAGGCAGATGACTTATAACGTAAGTGTTCCAAGAATATATAGGTAAATATCATTATTATTTTAAGATTCTATGGATTTGCATTATTAGTCAATACGTTACAAGTTCTTTACACAGGATGCAGAACTACTTCACTCCCCCTCCTCCTTTCCTCCTTTATCTTCTAAGATAGGGTCTTGTAATCTTCATGTCTGGCCTAGAATTAACTATATATCTTATATGAACTCTAATTCACAGAAATATGAAACACAAGAACTAGAATTACATGTAGGCATAACCAGGTCTTGGTAACATGGAATATATCAGGTGAGCCATGGGTGTTTTGTACTGAGTGTCAAATTCCTGAAGAAATCTCATAAATTTCAGTATACGGTGCCCAGGTGGTTGTAGTTGGAAGTTTTCCTATGTCTCATCTGGTCAGCAGTTGAAACAAATCTCCCACTGCATCCCCCAGGTAAGCACACAGAGGCTTATATTAATTATAACTGCTCAGGTTTATTTCTGACTAGTTCTTACATTTAAATTAACCCATAATTCTTTTTTTTTTTTTTGGTTTTTTCGAGACAGGGTTTCTCTGTGTAGTTTTCACTTTTGACTCATTGGTAGCCAGCTGCTTGAACTCACAGAGATCGCTCTTGCTCCCGAGGCTGGGATTAAGCGTCATAATTCTTATCTATGTTTAGCCATGGCTTGGTAAATTTTTTCAGTTCTGCCTTGACATCTTGCTTTCTCTGTGTCTCGGCTGGTGACTCCTGACTCAGCCCTTCCTCTTCTCAGAATTCTCCTCATCTGCTTACCCTGCTATACTTCCTACCTGGCTCCTGGCCAATCAGCATTTTATTTATCAACCAATCAGAGCAACACATATATTCACAGCATACAGAATGTCATCCCACAGCAGGTGGTGGTGGTATTGTTAATTTAGGAAGCTATGGGATCTTCAGGTAATGGGTGCTAGCTGGAGGAATTAGAACACTAGAATATAGATTTTAAGCTCTATATCTCTGCCTCTGGTCCAGCATTCTCTCAGCTTCCTCATCCATGAAGCTGTGAAAGAGTAACCTCAATTTCATACTAACACAACCATAAGCTATTACCACAACATTGCCTTCATTACTGGGATGGACTCTACCTTAAAACTGTGAGCCAAAGTAAATCCCTTCTAAAGCTATTCCTTGTCATGAATTCTATAGCAACATCATGAAAAGGAACTGATACAACAACTGTTAGTGAGAAAGTGGATCATTGCTATCATAAATTGGCCATGTGGCTTTTAGGCTTCTGGAGCAGTTTTGTAAGAAGCATACAGAAAAGTGCAAAGGTACACACTGGAGAAGCTCTAGAATGTTATAAGCAGAAAAAAATGTTCAATTATGATGACAGAGTAGATGTTGATAAGGCTGATAAAAATGCATACATGTGTAGATGTAACCATCTTGTTAAATGAAAAACACAGAGCCAATGCAGAGATAAAAGCCCAAGAGATCAGAGCTAAGAGCTAAAAACCTTACCCTTCATTGCTGCTGTCCTCCTCAGCAAGAGACCTACTTCCTGTCTCTTTGTCCTTTTCATTGACTTTCTCTTCTGCCTTCTCATTGGTTGTAAACCCAACCACATGACCTCCTAGTCACTGCCTGTCTGTACAGACCTCCAGGTCTTCTATGGTTGGTATTGAGATTAAAGGTGTGTGTCTCCATGATGGCTGTATCCTTGAACACACAGAGATCCACATAGCTCTGCTTCCCAAGTGCTGGGATTAAAGGTGTGCACCACCACCACCCAGCTTCTGCTATGGCTTGCTATTAGCTCTGATGCCAGGCAACTTTATTTATTAACATGCAAATAAAATCACATTTCAGTACAAATAAAATAACACCATATTAATAAAATATCACCATATACATGAAAGGAGGTGCCCATGAGACTTTAAATTAGTGGTAGGACTATGAGGAATTGGACTAGTGGCTGTTAATGTTATATTGGGGTAAAGAATCTAGCTATATCTGGAATATTTGCATGAGTATGACTGCAAAATAAAATGCATTAAGGGTTGATTGAGGATTATTCCAGAGTTTTATCATGTCACTAAGACCAGAATAAAGGTATAGCAGGGTCATTCTCTGCATGGGACTTCTGAATGAGCTGTGGATGAGACTGTACAGAAGAAATCAAAGTTGAAATAGAGACCTCAGTGTGGTGGGCATGCAAAAAAGATTGATTAACTTCCAAGGAGATCCTGGAGGTCCTGATTGGAACCTTCTCAAGAGGGAATGTTTGTACAAAGGAGGTCTATGAGCAGGGGGGTTAGGGGGCATGGATTTTTCAAGCCCATCAATGCTCCAGTGTTGGACACAGAGCTGCATGGTTTAATGTTTGCCCTAGTGAACTTTAGTCTTGCTTAATCTAATCTTCCCTTGATTTGCTTTTCCTCCCTTTTGGAATGGTAATGTTGCTGTAGAATACTATTTTAAGATGTGTTACATTTGTTTATGCTGTGGAACATTTGTTTTGATGATGTAAAATGTGTTGCATTCATTATGTTGCACTTGTTTAACAATGTGAAGCTATGTTGCTTTGCTTGTCTAAAACACCTGATTAGTCTAATAAAGAGCTGAAAGGCCAATAGCAAGGCAGGAGAAAGGATAGGTGAGGCTGGCAGCAGGCAGAGAGAATATATAAGAGGAGAAAAAGAGGAATGGCGAAGCAAAAAAGATCAAGGAGAGAGAAAAGAATGGGCATCCACCCAACCACACAGCCAATCATGGGAGTAATAGTGAAAGTAAGATTATAAAAGTAAGAAAAGTAAAAAACCCAGAGGCAAAAGGTAGATGGGGTAATTTAAGAAAAACTGGTAAGAAACAAGCCAAGCAAAGGCCAGGCATTCATAAGAAAAATAAGCCTTCATATGTGATTTATTTGGGAGCTGAGTGGCAGGCTCCCAAAAGACTAAAGAGTAAAATAACAACCAACAACACAATATATTATTTATGTCATTGTATATTGGAAGTAACTTGTCCTTTATTTCACAGGATACACAGTTAAGAATGAGAAGGCCAGGCAATACCATGAGGTGCTCTTAATAACTCAGTTAAGAACTAGGCCTCAGCTCCTACCTCTTGAAACTGTACAAACAGTTTCTGAGGAAGCCAAGAACAAAGAGCAATCAATCTCCAATGCCCCCAACAGCAAGGACAAGGGGACCTGCAGGTACCAGACCTGAGGCAGCCCCTACAGTATCTCAAAGGAAAAACCAAATAAGGACAGAGCCTTGGACTTGTCCAGACTTGCCCCCAAATGGAAAAACTATAACCTTAGCCCTATATAAACTATAACCCCTGCTAGTTCTAACCAACCAGGATTATACTAATATGATTGGCACTCGCATAGGCCAATCCTAGTTAGAATGAATGATCTCCTTGCCTTTAGAATTCCTTTAGCTGTATATAAAAGAGCCTATAAACTTCTCTTGGGGTCACCATTTCGCCTTTGTGTCAGATGTGTGGCCCCAGAATTCTGGAACTCTTACTCTCAAGATAATAAGTGCTCTTGCTGATTGCATATGTGGAATCAGTCTTTTGTGGGACTTCTCTAGGACTCTAACAAAGAGATTGTTTTGAGTCCTAAAAGGGGCTATAGAGTTTTGAATAGTATTAGGACTTTTAAATAAAATGGAAACTTTTGAAGTTGGACTGGATGCCTTTTTAAATGTGAGATGACCATAAAACTATGGATGATACGGGTGAAAAGTTTTGGTTTCTTTGTTTGTTTTGTTGTTTTTATTATGAAAAAATCTCCCATAGACTCTTAAGCTTGAACGCTTGGTCTTGAGAGTGTAACACTGATTTGGGTGGTTGTACAACTATTACCTGTCAGGGCCTATCTAGAGGAAGTGAATTATTAGGGGACAGGTCTTAGGAATTATGACCTGGCCCTGCTTAGACTCAATCTTTCTTTTTCCTGGTTCAGGTAAATGGGAGCCACAAACAACACTGGCTTCCATGCCTTCTGCAGCCTGATGGGCTAGGTCCCTAAATCCTAAGCCCAAAATATGTTCAAGTTGCTTATCAAATATTCTGTGGGTATAAGAAGAATTATGGCCAATATGATGTGTAATAGTTAAACATTCTTTTTTAAGTTTCTTTTTAAATACATTAAATTAATGTACTGTAACATTCCTTCATAGAATTTTACTACTTTCTAAGTTTCTTGATACATATATATGATGGCGATTACTTTTAGTTTATAACATTATTGGTATGTTTTAATTGAAACAATTTTTTAAAGTGAAAACGTATGAAACATAGAAACCATACTGTAGTTTCTCCTCTAACTGACTACCTTTGAACTTGCTGTGGAGCAGTCTTTAAGGTTTCAAATGAACCCAGCAGAACTCTGGGGGAAGTAGAATAAAACCCCTTGTACAGGAAAACTCTTCTTAGGCTATCTTCATTTTCCAGTCTAAGTGCAAAATGGAAAGCAGTTAATAACAACTGGATGCTCATTATATTCAAATGTGATTTAGTTAATCTTCTTTCTGCAACAAAATACCTTAACAAAACAACTAAAGGAGATAAAGTTTTGTTGGGGCTTACAGTTGAGAGTTACAGCCCACTTTTCAAGGGTAGGCAGGGGTGAAGGTGGTGGCAGGAGAAAGACACAACTTGTTGCATTGTGTCAACCATCTGGAAATTTGCAGTGATTAATGCTGGCGCTCAGCTTGTTTATTCCGTCCAGGACTTCAGTGGCCTGCTCAATGATGCCACTCACATTTAGGTAGGTCTTCCAACCTCAAGTAGTCTAATCTACAATTCCTGGAGACTTTTCTCATAAGGGATTCTAGATTCTTTCAGGTTGACACTCAATAGTAACCAAGACAATATGTTAATCTTGAATTTATCAGCCATGTTTTTTTTAATGACATAAACAGTACTAAATACTGTTTATACTAAATATTAAATACTGAGGGTAATACTGTTATTTCTCCTTTTTTTACTAATAAGTTGCTGAGCCTAGAACATTTACAAGATGTGCTCAAAAATACAGAGTTAGTGAAGCTGAAGACTATGGATCTGAAGATCATTCTCTCTGACTGGAAAGAAAGACAGAGTTCCTTGCTAGGATTGATTTATATATACTTACCTTATTTATGGTTCTATTGCAGTGAAGAGACATCATGCCCAAGGCAACTTACAGCATTTAACTAGGGAAGAGCAAGAGACATACAGAGAAAGACTAAGACAGAAACAGAGACAGAGTGAGGATAGTGTCTACGACTGGCTTTTGAAACCTTAAAGCTTACTATCCTTAATTACATACCTCCTCCAGCCTGTCCTTCTAATCTCCCCAAACAGATCCAGCAACTGCAAATCAGCATTCAAATATAAGAGCAAATGGGAAATGTTCTCACTCAAACCACCATAATACTTTTATTAAATGTCTTCCTTTGGGGATGATAGTCATACTTATTAGTATTCTTTATGATTTATAGCTAAAAGCCTGTACAAAAAACAAAGTTTACTAAGAAAGCATACTAGGACACTATCATACTTATAACGTATTGGAAGTGGATGTGATAATATATAAAATGCTGTGATAGAATAGTAAAATATTAATTTAGAGCTATGTTGGCAATTTATTTGTTTTAGTTTTGTATTTTTGTTTGTCTTTGCCCTTCCTTAAGTTTTCTAAGGATTATTTTTTATTGTCAGAATTTGTGGATTTTCAGTTTCCAAAATATAAGCTCTGAATGACTAAGCAAGTAAAGGGTCTCCTGTAAACCATGCACAAATATGTATGATCTACCAGATTACAATGGGAACTCAGTGGTAGAGTCTCTAGGAGTGGGCAAAGGAATATGGATAGAGATTCAGAAAAATAGACTAGCAGGCATCTGAAGGGGTCATTCTCCATTTGCTATCTCATGATTTGCCTGTGCTCTTTCCAGACAAATTTTTATTATAGTCGCAGTAAATTTGATGACTTTGCAAGTTGTTACAGAAAAGATGTGAGCTTCAGAGTATAACTTCTAAATACTAACTGTATGAGAAGAATATTACAGACCTACCAGTGGTATTATCTACACTGTGTTTGGCCAAAATACATTGTCTTCTAGAGCTTGTGAGATGGCTCAGTTGGTAAAGGCATCTGTCACTATGCCCGAGGATCTTAGTTAAATCCCTCCAGCAAGTACAGTTCAAGTGAAGAATCAGCTCCCATAAGATGTACACTGTATTTCACCCCTACCCAATGAATATACCCTTCTCAAGTCTCAAAAACAACAGCAGACAATGTTGTCTCACTACTGTGGACCAAAAGTCATTTTATAGAGAGCTTTGAGGTCTTTAAGGACTTGTACATATCAAAGTTATTTAGTATGCACCTCATCGGTAAATCAAATCCACTGAGAACTGGAACGATAGAGGCAACTGGAAAAGTACAAAGCTTAACTTCATCAATTCCTAGAACTAATACTATATAATATTATAAGAAACCTTGGCACAAATGTTGAAGACAGGAAGGAAAGCCCAAATGAAAATGTTTAGTTTTTCTACTTTAGAGGATTTCATAATAGAAAAGTAACTTCAGCTTCAGAAAACACTCACATTCCTTTTTGTTGAGTTGAAATCCGAACCCCACAGTCAATCACCACTTTCTCACTGATCCACTCTGCACAAAGGTTTTGAATATAATTATTAAGCTTAAATAATTTAATTTAAGAAAACCAATAAATTGTGTGCACACTCAGCATTCAATGCTGATTGTAAACTCAGTCTATGCTTTTGTACAGTGCTCTTAGAAATGGTATGTGTTCACAGATATTCCAACAAGAGTAACCTGTGTTTTTCTGCACTGTGTCCTGATATGAAATTATATGAATAAACTACATTAGCCTTTTTTTTCATTTAAAAGTTTTTTTTTTTCCATTTTACATACCAAACACAGTTCCTCCTCCTTCACCTCCTCTGGCTCACCCTCCAGCTTCCCCCTACCCTACTTCCATCAACTCCTCAGAGAGAGTATGGCCTCTCGTGAGGAGCCAACAAAGTCTGGCATATCAAGTTGAGGCAGGACCAAGACCCTCCCCCCTGTATCCAGGCTGAGCAAGGTGTCCATCCATAGGGAATGGACTCAAAAATGCCAGTTCATGCACCATGGATAAATCCTGGAGAAGCTAGGGTAACAAAGAGACATGCATGGATCTTCCTTGGAAGGGGAAATAGGTAAGATCTCCCAAGTAAACTGGGAGTGTGTGGAGGGGAGTGGGAAGGAGGTAAGGGGAGCTGGGAAGAGAACATGAGAGAATTGGATGCATTAGTCTTTTTTTTATTAGTTATGGGTTTTATTACTGTGAGGAGATACCATGACCACAGTTACTGTTGTAAACGAGAACATTTAATTGTGGCTAGCTCACAGTTCAGAGTTTAGTCAATTGTCACTGTAGCAGGAAGAAGGGCAGCATGGAGGCAGACATGGTTCTGAAAATGTACCTGAGAGTTCTCTGTCTGGATCAGAGGGAAGCCAGAAGAGTGAGACACTGAGGTTGGCTTGAACATGTTAAACCTCATCCCCAGGGATACACTTTCTCCAACAAGGCCACACATACGCCAACAAGGTTACACCTCCTAGTAGTGTTACTCCCTATGAGCCAATAGGGCCCATTTCATTTAAACCACAGCATTCCACTCCCTGGTCCCCATAGGCCTGTAGCAGTATCATAATGCAAAAAAAAAAAAAAAAAAAAAAAAAAAAAAAAAGAGTTCAGTCCAACTTCAAAATTTCTATCCATAGTCTATCACATTGTTTAAAAGTTCAAAGTTCAAAGTCCCTTCTGAAACTCAAGGCAACCTCTTAACTGTAACTCCCTGTAAAATCAAAAGGAAAAAGCAGATCCCGTACTTACACCAAATAATAGCATAGAATATATATTCCCATTTCAAAAGGGAGGAAAAGGAGCATAGTGAGGAAATATTGGACCAAAACAAGACTGAAAACCAACTTACATAATTTAGAAGTTCAGCTAAGTGGAGTCCTGACCTGAAGTCAACACTCCTTTTACTCCATTTAACATTAGGTTTTTCTTTAAACTATTTATCTCCTTGAACACTGAACTTACACTTCTTGGTGCTCAATCTACAAAGTTTATTATTTTTCCTTGCTCACCTTGCTCCTTTTTATTATAGATCTGCATAAGACTGGCCATTAGTAACCACAAGACACAGTCAACACTAGGAAGTCTAGAAGTCTCCTCTGCTAAAGCTGTTAATCCAAAACTTTTCGATTTAACCTCAGGAAGATTTTTTTTTGATAAGTACAGAAAGCATCCACATTCTTTGCCAAAATACCTGAAGAATGGTCTCTAGAGCACATACTGAAATTCTTCTTCTCTGAACCACCTTGAGCAAGAACCCCACAGTTCAAATCACTCTCAACACCACTGTCTTCCATTCTTTTACTACTATGGCCCATAAACCATGATTGAACCATTCAACTTCTTTCCTAATCCAAAGTCCCAAAGTTCACATTCCTCCAAATAAAAGCACAGTCAGGCCTATCACAGCAATACCCCACTCCTCATATACACTTCTGTCTTAGTTAGGGATTTTAGTCCTGTGAAAAGAGACCATGATCACAGCAACTCTTCTTATAAAGGGAAACATTTAACTGGGGCTGTGCTATAGGATAACCTTTCTGTACCCATGTATTACTCTCATTGGTTAACAATAAAGCTCATTGGCCTATAGAAAGACAGGATAAAGTTAGGCAGGACAACAAACTGAGGACTCGGATGAAGAAGCAGGGAGTCAGGAGAAGCAGCAGTGAGCTGTCCAAGAAGCAAGATACTAGAGGACAGGTAAAGCCACTAGCCACATGGCAATACATAGATTAATAGAAATGAGTTAATTTAAATGTAAGAGCTAGTTAGTAATAAGCCTGAGCTACTGGAAGAGCATTTATATTCATATTCAGCCTCTGAGTGGGTTATTGGGACTGGGCAGTCAGGACAGGAAATATCTATTTACAGGGCTGGCTTAGAGTTCAGAAGTTTAGTTCATTGTCATCATGGCGGCATTCTGGTAGGCATGATGCTGGAGAGCTAGCTGATATTTCTAAATCTGGATCCACAGACAGCAATATGAGCAAGACACTGGACATGGTCTGAGCATTTTAAAACTCAAAGCCCATCCCTAGTGATATATTTTTTCCAACAAGCTTATACTGACTCCAAGAAGTCCACATCTCATAATTGTACCACTACTATGAGCCAATGGCGGCATTTTCATTCAAATAAATACACCTTTCATGGAATTTTCATCATAAACCTACCCAAAGTGTAATACATCATTAGTGGTCACAAATCTTAATATAAAAATCTTAACTCTTTTCAAACTTAAATACGAATGGATATTTCTTATAAGATATATCCTAATTACATTTTCTCCTCTTTTTATTCCTCTCAGTTCCTCTAAACCTCTCCTCCATTCGAGATCCGCTATGTTTCTGCCTCCCAAAGAAGTTTCTAAGGGATAACAATAAAGTATAATAAGATTTTTAAAAATCACAAACAGCTAACACTAACACATTGGAATTGGATGAGGCAAGCAGAAGGAAAAGAGCCCAAGAAATGGCATAAGAAAAACAGATCTACTTGACTGAACACTCAAGAATCCTATAACACTAAACCAAAAGGCATAATGTATAGGCAAAAGGCCTGGCACAGACCTATGCAGGCCCTGTGTATGCTGCCTTGGTCTCTGTGAGTTCATATATGATTATATGATTTGATCAGTCATGTTGCTCAAGAGGTTCTTGTTTTCTTGGTGTCCTCCATCTCTTCTGACTTTTACACTCTTCCTGCCTCCCTTTCCAAAGGGTTCCCTCCCCTCTGAGGGTAGAGATCTGATGGAGACATCTCTTTTAGGGCTGAGTGTTCCAAATTCTCATTCTCTTCCTGTCTGCCTATAGGTCTTTATATTTGTTCCGTGTACTGCAGGAGGATGCTGTCTGGTGATGGTCGTGTGGTTTTGTGTCTAGATCTTCAATTCCATTCTATCAATCAACATATCTGTTTTTGTGCCAATATCGTGCTGTTTTTATTACTTTAACTCCTTAGCACAACTTGAAGCTGTGAATGGTGATACCCCCTTCTGTTCTTTTATTATTTGGAATTGTTTAATCTATTCTGGGATTTTTTTGTGTTTCCATATGAAACTGAAAATTGTGCTTTTAAGATCTGTGAAGAATTGTGTTGGGTATTGCATTGAATATGTAGTTTGCTTTTGGTAGGATGACCATTTTTAATATGTTAATCATAGTAATCCATGAGTATGGAAGATCTTTCTATCTTCTGATATCTTTTTCAATTTCTTTCTTCAGTGCCTTGATGTTTTTATCATATAAGTCTTTCGTCTGCTTGGTTATAGTTACCCCAAGATATTTTGTATTATTTGAGGTTATTGCAGCAGGTGTTTTCCTCCCTGATTTCTTTTTCAGTCTCTTTGTCATTTGTACTACAGGAGAGCTATTATTGGTTGTTCCTTTGTTGTTTCTTTGGACCTTTCTGGGAGTTAACTTTGTACCCAGCTACTTTTCTGAAAGTGTCTATCAGCTGTAGGAATTTTCCTGGTAGAATCCTGGGGTCACATGTATATACTATCATATCATCTGCAAATAAAAATACTTTAATGTCTTCCTTTCCAGTTTGTATTCCCTTGATCTCTTTCAGTTGCCTTCTTGCTCCAGCTGAGACTTTAACTACTATACTGAACAGGTAAGGGAAGAGTGGACATCATTGTCTTCTTTCTGATTTTAGTGTAATTGCTTTGAATTTCTCCCCATCTAAATTGATGTTGACTTGCTGTAACTGCCTTTACAATGCTGACATATGTCTGTTCTATCCCTAATCTCTCCAAGACTTTTATCATGTGAAGCGATGGTTGAGTTTGTCAGTGCTTTTTCTTCTTCTAATGAGTTGGTCATAGTTTTCCTGTTTGTTTTATTTATTTTTATCTTTCTATTGGTTATGTGGTAGATTATATTTATTGATTTTTTTGTATATTAAACCATTTCTGCATTTCTGGGATGGAACCTACTTGATCAATCCTTCTGATGTATTCTTAGATGGATTTTCCAGTATTTTATTAAGAATTTTTGTATCTATGTTCTTAAGGGAAATTGTTCTGACATTCTCTTTGTTTGGCCTTTATGTGGATGGGTATCATGGTAACTGTGACCTTGTAAAATGAATTGATCAATGATCATTCTGTCTCTATTGTTGGAATAATTTGAGGAATATTGGCATTAACTCTTCTTTGAAATTCTGGTATAATTCTTCTCTAAAACCAATTGGCTCTTTTTTTTATTGTTGGTTGAGGGATTTTTAAATACTGCTTTTATTCCACTAGGAGGTATAAGTTTGTTTATACTGCTTATTTGATCGTGATTTAACTTTGGTAAGTGATACATAATGAGAAAATATCCATTTATTTTTGATTTTTCAATATATTTGATACAGTACAGGTTTTTAAAGGATGTCCTTATGATTTTCTGTATTTCCTCAGTGTCTCTTGTTATGTCTTCCTTTACAGTTCAAAATTTGTTAATTTGGATATTCTTTCTCTGCCTTTTAGTTAATTTGGATAAAGGTTTGTCAATCAAAAAGAATCAACATTTAACTTCATTGATTCTCTGTATTGTCTTTGTTTCTTTTATTGATCCCAGCACTTAGTTTTATTTCTTTTTGTATAATTTGAGGTGTGATTTTTTTTTAGAGCTTTCATTTTTGCTGTTGGTATTAATATGCAATATCTCTAAATTTTTATGTAGGCACTGAGTACTATGAATTTACCTCTTAGAACTGCTTTCATTGTGTCCCATAGGTTTGTGTGTGTTGTGTATTCATATTTCACAGGAGCAAAGAACACAGAGTGTTCCACCAGGAACAGCTCAGTTCTCTAAGGACTGGGGCTAAGAGTGAGCACAGGCCCCTGTAGGTGGTCTGCTATAGGGGTGGGGGTGAGACTGAGGGATTGAAAGAGCAAAGGGAGAGTTTAAGACCTGCAGTTAGTCTATCTGTTTCACCCAGCTGGAGTAGCCTGTAGGTTCCCAGGGCACACTTGCTCAGATTAGAGGCTAGGATAAAGCAATGAGTGGGGAAGGGATGTTAGAATGGGAAGATGTCTGATCTACTGGAGATTCCATCAAGTGTCGGGGAAGAGGCCACAGTAGGTGGTTTTGTTACCGAACTTGGGATGAGACTGGGGAATTGGTTTTAGAGAGCTGAGGATTAGATGAAGACCTTCAGTTAGCCTACCTGCTCTCCTGGCTGGAGTTAAAACTTTTGATTCTTTCTAACAATCTTTGATATATTCCTCTGTCCATTCCTTTTCCAAATCACACTTATAGGAATTCACTTCATGTTGCCAGGATAGCTCCTGATACTTCTACACATTTTTAAGTCAGTATATGCTCTTTGAGCTTTCCGTTTTCAGAGTTTGTTTTCACATGCTATTATACAGTAAACAACATTAAACTTACTGTCTTGCAATAATACATGTTTATTTCCAATATAGTTCTGCGCTTTGGGGTGTACTTGGAAGAGACTAGCACCAGCAAAAGAAACTCATATGGAACAGGAAGATGTGCTTATCAAATGGCCTCCTCACCCAAGTTTCTGTCAAGTTTGCCAGGATGACAGAGGCACACAGTTTAAACTCTCTAGGCAAGAACTTGTCTTTTGTCCACTTAACCTCCCATGTTGACACACGCTTTCATATTGGTAATGCCATAACAGTAGGGACTCCTATGCGGAGAATGATTGCCATAATAATGTAAGAGTGAACATTTCTGGACTTTCTTGCAGCTTAAACTCAGAACATAAGAGCATTAATTCCATCATAACTAAATCCAAAAGTAGTGTAATACAAGATCATGAGTGCTTAATCAAAAAACATCAATAGCAGTGTTTGACATGGCTTTTTAAAATCATTTAACTATACAAATTCCAGACATTACAATCATTTATACAACTAATAATAGAATAGAATCAAATGACAATTGTAGTATTAGAAGAGAACATGGAAAAATGTTTCCAATTGAAAAAGATACATTGGGAAGTTTCTTTGGCAAGGAAAAAAGTATATGAAATCCAAAGAAGGCCAGAGTAGATGAGTAGAGAGTGAGAACAGTGCATGAGATGAAGCTAGAAAAACATTCATGGAGCCTTTCAGACTGTGTTAAGTAAGCTTCTTTATAATAAAAATGAAAATGTATGATGTCTAAACTAGAAAAATGACACACTTTAAATATCTCTTTGGTTCTTATGCAGAAATCTGCTGGAGTAGAAACTGAGAAACATAGGAGAGCTGAGAGTTAGGTTTTATTACTGATGAAAATATTTGCTGAGTTAAACAAGATGAATACAAGGTATCAATTTTAGCAGTATACAGAAATGTAATGGATGATAAATATAATGAACTAAATGTAAGATGTTAAGGTACTATGTTTAAGATTACTAGACAAGTGGAGGATGTATTTTGCAAGAGAAAACTAGAACGTATTGTGTGAAGGGCCCTTTGTAACATTAAATAGGTGATATCGAAGCAGCTGTTTGTTACATAGGCTAAAGTTGACAGAAAACATGGGTCATTGGTATTTAGGCAAAATTGAGATCATTGTAGGAATAAAACTTTGGAAGAAAACAGAACAAGAAGAGTTTGTCCTATCAAGTTGGGACAATAATATCATTTCTTTCATTATGTTTATTTAACAGTTATTAAACATTCAACATTTGTCCTCATCATGACACCAATTATTGTTATTATTACTCTTTGTTGTTTTTTAGTGCTCAGCACTACATTCACCATGAAAATGAGAGATCAACCAGAAAGGCATATGGAAATTGTTTTCTGAGATGTGGAGGAGATGAAAGAGGTTCATAAGTCATCCATATTTGATGAAAAAAACAAAGACAGAAAGATCAAATGCCTCCTCTTAAGTAATATGCTCATTCAGGCACAGGGAATGCTCAAAGTATGAGTAAGGTGAAACAATATTATGCTTGAGAGAGCTTGTCAAAGCAAACAATTGTGGCAAAGCTGTATTTAGTTAGGATCCATAATAAAAAATAGTGATACACACTGTCACTGTCCAAATCCAACCTCACCCCCATTACCTGGTCCTAGATGACCTGTCAGCACCATCTATCCATGGTTTTAAATGACCACTCAGCACTGGAGAACTAGAAGATTCAGGCTATTATTTGACTAATTTTATCAACATCTCAGATAGTCTGTGTTCCTAGAGGATATTAGGTTTTGCTGGCGAATTCTGCCAATCAGGATCATCTTTCTTTACATTTCTGGTACTTTCATTTAAACTAAGTGGTAATGTAAAGAAATATCAAGGGGGTAATTTTAGTATGGCCTCTATCACTAACATTTGTCATTTATTATATATTTTGGTATAATAATTTGCCAAACATTTATCAAGATCCAAATTGGTCAGATATTTTCTGAATTCTAACAATTCAGAAACCAGCTTACAGAGGATGAAGAAATTAGTTGTTAAAGTGGAAAATGTTTGGGTGATGGAAGAGAGCTGTGTACTCTCTATGTGTGGTGATACAACAGAGCCACACTTAGTATTCTAATGTCTCAGATTTCAGGGGGAGAATAAAAAGCACATAGTTTAGAAGTACCTAGGGTATCAGAAAACAAGGGTTTCAGAGAATGAAAAAAAAAAAAAAAAAAAAAAGCCCATGTTGTTGACTCATGGTCTGTCTGAAGAGTGGTTCAGGATTCTGTGCAGGAGGTAAATGAGAGTTGCAATGCATATTTCTATGTCTTTATGTGAAGTTGAAAGCCATGAGAGATTTTACAAAGGGGAATATCTGGTCTCATTTATGCAACATTTTTTGGATACTTGATATTGAATGGACTAACAGGATTTAGAGAAACAATTCAGGATGCTGTTTTAAGAAAAAAATATTGGTGGCTTAGATCACAGAAGCAGCACTGGAAAGAGAGAATTGGGCTATGGATTTGAGACACACCTTGGTCAAAACAAGCCAGGCTTATAAGTGAGACAGTGCTTTGATGGAGGATTTACCCCTTCAAAAAGAATTATGTGGCAATAAGTTTGTGCACAGATATTGGAAAAAATGTACTGAAACAGTTTATTTAGTTTTGGATTTTGAAGCAGTTCAATGGTTACAAATTTTTATTTCAATGATTATTCACTAATAAGGTTTTTATTAAGCATTTTTGTATGTAAATTTAGAAGCTGTTTTTCTTAGTCTAACCCTGCCCTCAATAAAGACTAAACTCACTTTTGTCTAAAATGTGATTAGATGAGGACATATTAAGGATATAAAATTACATGTCCTATTAGAAGTGGTATTAATCATGAATAAAACAAAATGTTCTACTTTTCCCTTAGAATATTTTTGTGCAAAAGTGATCTGAGAGTCAATTGCTACTTTTGTATTTCTTACATTATTTAATGAAAATGATTCTATGAAAAGAAATCAAGACTGTAAGTCAGTAGACACATTTCAGCTGTAATAGTTATATAACAGAAGAAATGTTTGATTAAGTAGCTGTATGATTGACCCTATACACTACTCATTTCCCAATTTGCAGAGTAATGATGTCCCTTCATCAACCATGATTCAAAGATAATCATACATATCCTGTGTAAGCTATTCTAGAGAAAAGTACATTTGAAATACAATCCCAAATATTCCAATCTTTAGATACAAAATTGAACTACTAAGTGATTTAGAGATTTGTCCTAAATGTGGCACAGGCTAAGGAGCCAAGGAGCATAAAGCAATTTTATATATTGAGCTCTTAAATGAAAATTCCTCATTTATGCTAGTTGTTGAACTGCTTTTGCAAAACTCATGTTTTAATAACCAGATTTTCACACTCTGTCTTTAAATATCAATGAATAGAAGTACAGGTACTTTTCATATTTAAGAGAGAATTTGAAAATCTTTAAAGACTAGAACATTTGGGAATTACAATGATGTTAATATCAAATGAAACCGACATGAATATGGTTTTTCTAAAATGTTCATCATCTCAAATTCTTTAAGTACATATAAATTTGGATTTAGCAATCCCTTATGAATTTTAACTTTAAATTGGCAAACAATGATTAAAATATAGGGTGTGGTGTGGTGGTTAGTTTTAATTGTCAACTTGATGAAATCTAGAAACATTGGGGAAGGGATTGTTAACACAGAATTATCAATGTCATGTGATCTATGGTCAAGTCTGTGGAGGATTGTCTATATTATGTCAAATGAGTTGGGAAAAGACTAACCACTGTTATATGTGGCACTGTCTCTTAGCCAGGGATCCTGAACTATATGAGGTGAGAAAAAGCAAGCTGAGCAGTACTATGTGTTAACTAATTAATTAACTAATCCATTAGTTAATCAATTAATTAATTCAGTTTTTGACTGCAGATATATTATGATTAAATACTTCAAGTCCTGACAATCTGGCTTTTTTGCAATGGTAGATTTTAACCTGGAATTGTGAACCAAATAATCTAATTTTTTTTCTGTAAGTTGCTTTAGTCAGAGTATTTTATATAGAAACAGGAATGGAAACATGCTGCTTGTCTTGCCACCGCCAGGACAAGCAGCATGTGAAGACGCTGGTAAGCCACCAGCCACGTGGCAAGGTATAGATTTATAAAAATGGGTTAATTTAAGATAAAAGAACAGTTAGCAAGAAGCCTGCCACGGCCATACAGTTTATAAGTGATATAAGCG
This sequence comes from Peromyscus leucopus, assembly GCF_004664715.2. Taxonomy (NCBI): domain Eukaryota; kingdom Metazoa; phylum Chordata; class Mammalia; order Rodentia; family Cricetidae; genus Peromyscus; species Peromyscus leucopus. The sequence goes on along the minus strand of NC_051070.1, from coordinate 38,429,334 downwards.
TCTAAGTGATTATTTTATAAGTGGATTGTGGGACTGCAGGGCTTGGGGAACCTGGAGAGAAGCTCTCCAGCAACAAATGGCGACCAACGGCTCGAGTTTCCACCTTAAACCTGAGAATTTATTTAGTAACCAATTCTAAACAGAGCCAAAACCAGGTTCCTGCTTCTTATCTCATACGGGCAGATAGACACCGCAAAACGCAGGTTTGAACACTGGCGGGTTCCTGGCATGTGTGTTTGACCGGCAGTATGGCGGAAATGAGGCATCTGCCAGCAGCACATTAAGCTGTGTGGTAGATTTAGTCTTTACTAGTATTTAAAAAAAAAAAAGAGGTTTCTGGGCTACACGCTGCTTTGATAAAAGCTTAGACCCACTATTTCTGAGACTTGATGACTCCCAGATCTGGCGGAAAACGTACCACTGCCATGTTGGGAAGCTGAAGTGGGCGGAGCCAGCAGCCACAGCGCTGTTTCAGTCTTAGAATGGTTCAAGGTAATAAAAATAAAGCAATAGGTTCAAGGTAATAAATAACATAAGCCATGTAAAGATGGTTACCACACAGAGAATCTGGATTATGTTCTCTTTGATATTCGTACTGAAGAAAAACATTTGATTACAAAAGCTGTTGAGTTATGCCAAAATGTATATTTTAAAGGTACTTTGACTTCAAAATTTGGATTTAAGGATATGTTGCTTTGGAAAAGAGGTTCTGCTTTTGTTTCCACAGAAAGCCAGAGGCTGTGGATTTGTTCCAGATTAAGATACATCAGGTTTCACCAGCCAAGACCCCCTGAAAGGTCTCTGATGACACCATGGCCCAGATGATCTAACATCCAGAGCGGTTTCAAGGCAAATGGTTCACACAATACAGCCTCATGGACTACCCCATAGGCCTAAAATTTTCTTTGCATCCCCATAAGATACAGCACCCCCCTCCAGCAGGAAGTAGTAAGAGATGCTACGCCCAAATTCCCAAATATACCAAGCTGGCTTTAGAGGTGGAATTGGCACAGTCCTCCTCTAAACCCAGACATATTGCTTAAAAAAAAAATGGTTAAGAGATTCTTGTGTCCCAAATCAGAAGAGCCCTCTGGTGTGGGACAGAGAAAAAACAATATTTTTATTTAAAACAGGTTGATTATAAATGTGATCTCTTTCTAAAAAAGAAAAGGGGATATGACATAGATATATAGGAGGATATAGAGATGATAAGATAAAAGGGTAGATTAATGAACCTACTTTTAAAGAACAACTTGTTTAAAATGTTTTACATTGGTATAGATTTTAGTTTATGTTTAAAATGTTTTACATTGGTATAAATTTTAGTTTATTGATACAAACTTGAAGTTAATTTTGTTATACTGTATATTGTAGCAGGAATCTTAAAGGTTCTTATTAATAAAATCAAACCCGAGCCGAGTTATTGGGGTCCATGCTGGTAGATCAGAGAGACAGACCAAGCCACAGCTATCTCACCTTGCCAATTCCTCAGCTGGTCCGTTTCCTCAGATTGTAAGCTTCTGTGTCCATCTGGAATGGGTCTCAGCTGAACTGCTGCTCAAAAGCCTGAATGCTTAACCAGCCACATGCTTAACCAGCCCAAAATGCCTCTAGTTTCTGGTCCTCATTTGCCTTATATATCTTTTTTTATTTCTATTCTTGTTTGAGGCTATTATGTTTATGTAACTCATTTAAAATTGTAATGGATAATTATATATTGTGTTTAATAATATTAGTCATCTATATATTTATTTTTTTTTTTATTATTTTATTATCATTTAAAATTTAATATAATTAATAATAATTAGTCATCTATGATAATCATATCTGTAGTCATGTTAGTTAAGTCTTCTAGGTATACATAGATATATTTCAGATAGATAGGTAATCTTCAAACACTTCATAGACCTAGAGAATATGGCATTTAAATAACTTAGAATTCTGTTGACATTAGACACAATTGCTCCTGGCTGCACCAATTGATCCCGAGAGAATGTTGGGCTTCTAAGACATTTCCATTTGGAAGTTTGTCTTTTTGGCACAAAGTGGCCTACTGGGCAAAGAACTGCCCTTGCCTTGATGGCTGACAGTACAAATATAATGCTGTCCTTTCTGGACAAGCGGGACACAAGGAAAGTGACCACTGTACTCTGCCAAGATAGGGTAAGATGGTCTCTCAGAATTCCTGCTTCTAAAAGTGGTCTGTCAGATACTCTAGGCCTGTAGCCAATTTAAATGCACCAACAATGCTGAGAAACATTAGATGACTGTCCAGGCTGCCAGCTGTCTTGGTCTACTTTTGCAAGATTCCCGAAAGTTGCTTACATCCATCTACCATTTCTCAGGTACCATTATGTTCCTTCTCAGGTCTTTGATGTGGTTGAAAACTAGATAGTTGTAATTTCCTCAGTTATGATAAAAGATAAGTTAGATATAAAACCTTAAACTCACAAATATAAGATAGATAGGACATCTTCTTTAATATTGTAACTGTAATTCTTGCTTGATAATTGTTTTGTTATATGTAATTTTACCATGTTAAAGTTAAAACCTTCCTTTTTAAGAAAAGAAAAAAAGGGGAAGTGCTGTGGATATCACTCTATATAAATAAAACACTGATGGCCAGTGACCAGGCAGGAAGTAGGTTGCCAGGCAGGAAGTAGGTGGGACAAGGAGAGAAGAGAATTCTGGGAAGCAGAAGGCTGAGGAGGGAGACACTGCAGCCACCGCCAGGACAAGCAGCATGTGAAGACGCTGGTAAGCCACCAGCCACGTGGCAAGGTATAGATTTATAAAAATGGGTTAATTTAAGATAAAAGAACAGTTAGCAAGAAGCCTGCCACGGCCATACAGTTTATAAGTGATATAAGCGTCTAAGTGATTATTTTATACGTGGATTGTGGGACTGTGGGGCTTGGGGAACCTGGAGAGAAGCTCTCCAGCAACAATTGTATGTTCATGTATGTATGCTGTGTTATCACAGTATAATTACCATATGTGAAAAATTATCTATTGCTAAGTTTAAAACTTTGCAATCTGAATTAAATGAAGTTAAAATTACAAAAAAATCCTATAACATAAGTAATGTTTAAGAATTTCTTATAGATGTGACTGTTCTTAACATTCTTTATTAGTGCATTTGTCATTGAAATGACATGAAACTATTTTATACATATATATACTATATATATACTATATATATATATAGCATATATATATATATAGTAACTCAAACCTCTGAGAGATTTGGTATATTTTTGTTCTCATATTATCATTATGTAGTATATATTAATGGCCAGTTTTAATATACTCTATGCCTTGATTTTCACAGTTCTGCCGAGTGCTGAATCTGGTTGTACCATGGTAGGTGTTTTCATTACTGATGATTTAAACAACATGGCTCATGGGCTCTTTAAGTAATTCCTGTTGTAGAAGAGGTGATATTACTGGACAATACTGTCATCTGTCATCCAATGCTTCAGAATGTTCCTATTAAGAGAAAGCCACTCAGCAGTTTTTCCAGGTGTTACCTATCAACTGCAAATACCTCCTTATTTCCAGTTTTACTCTATGTCAATGTAAATTAATAGTGGCTTTACAAGTTAATTTCTTTTACTACTCAGCGCTTCTCTGAGAGCCTGTAATGAATTCATGTACAGAAGTGACACATCTCTCATATCTGTAACAGCACTTTTATTTAACTTGTTTGTTTTATAAGTCAACAAGACATAAAATGACCTTATTGACAAAAAAACAAACAAAAAACCAAAAACAAACAAACAAACAAACAAAAAAAAAAACTTCAGGAAAATGAGATACCTGGCACCAAGCATTAACAGCACAGAAACATTCAAGTTACTTGGAATTGCTGAAGAGAGTCTTCCAGTGGACAAACATTCTGGTAGAATTGGCTCATCCCTGTTAGTAGTAAGACCATGACACAAAATGAAGACTGTAAATCGCAGTATTCATGTTTAAACCTAGGACAATAGAGGTAACTCTGTCAGAAGATGTATTAAATATGATAAACTCAGTATGCCTGGAAAATATTTAACAGCTGAAAATTATATATTCCCTTATATATGTTACTGGGAATATTAGTATTAGAAATAGAATGCAGTTTAAGTTTAACCTGTGGTGGTTTTAAAACATGTCAATTAGCTACTTGACACTTGCTCAATCACATGATGCTTTATCATCTCATTAACTATAGGAATCTCACGAATGTGTTTCTAACAATAGAACGTGGCAGCAGGTGCTCTGTGCCTTTTGAGATTGTCATGAGTTGGGTCTGTTTTAATTCCCTGCAAAAGCTCTCTTCTTTCTGATACACATGCATCTGCAAATCAGAAGCAGTAGGTAGGAAGTCTTTGGTGCTACCATACTAAAGAAACCCCTCACAGTTTAGAGGTGAGCAAGAAGGATGAGCCACTCCAAGAACCAGCTGTTTTATATTCCCAATCAATAGCCAATTCCAAGTTCAAAGTGTATGATTCTAGACCCATATATGTCATTACATAGACACAGAGCACTAAGCTATGCTTTTGGACCCTATTTGGGGTAGCAGCAGTATAATATGGTTTTATCACCATCTGTCTTTTCACCATTTACATACCTCCCTCTCAGCATCAGAGTAATCCTTTCTTTCTGTGAACACAATAGGAATATTTCTTTTTATGTACAGTATTGCATTTGGTGTGGTTTTTTATTAAAATACTAGGGCCTATTGAGAATGAAGAACATAGGAGGTTGGCGTCCAGTCTGATGTTGATATAGTAAAGCTGAATTTAACACAAAGCAAGGTTTAGTCTATGGATAGGCATGGAGATGCTAGACAGCTTCAGTACATCTTGTTTCTTAGGTTATAAATCTATTAAAATGACATAAACTTAAACCTATTGGAGACACTCTATTTTCTGTCTGCACAGCCATCACATCACAGTCTTGAAACCGCACAAAAATCACTGCACCCATGGGGCTGGTGAGATGGCTCAGCAGGGAGGAGCACCAGCTACTCTTCCAGAGGCCCCTGATTTGATTCCCAATACCCATGTTACAGCTAAAAACTGTCTGTAACTACAGTCGCAGAACACATAATAACGTCTTCTGGCCTTTGTGGTTACTGCATGCGCATACACAGAGGCAAAACAGCCATGCACAGAACATTTTTAAAAAAGTGAAAAGCATCTTAAACTGCCACACCCACAAAGTGTGCTAGGAGTGTACAAATTGCTACTCCAGCATCCAGGAGACTTCATTTATATGGAGATAACACTTTTGAACAATTATCTGTTCACGAAGAATGTTAAACTGTTAGGTCAGGGACCCTTGGGGTAATGGATCAGGCATGTCTGTGGTATTTGTTTCACAGAGGCACTGTTCACAGTGCAATGAGACTGTGAAGACAGCGCTTCCTTTGCAGCTTTGCTCAGGTACTATCAGGTGAGAGAACTTTTCATAGCATTTTCTCACCTCATAATTTAAATTAAACACTTCAATGTACCAAATCAAGTTCAGTTATGTACTGATTATCTACTCACATATTTTGTTATCTGGCCCCAGAATTTAAGGTCCAGATTGATTCACAAGCTTCTGCACTATTTCCCGAGGTGAATGCAATTTTCCAGTGTTATGAAAAAAAAAAAAAAAAGTGAGACCTTCTGAAACTCAGAATGGATGCCAGTCTCTGGTGGGAAACATGTGGTTAATTCTGGATTAAAGAAATGTAAATGTCAATGCCTAACACATCTGACTCATGCTGAACTTGTTTTTGTTGTTTTGGGTAGGGCTGGGTTTTACCTCCCTCCCAGGGTCACTGCATCTGTCATGAGCTGCCCTTCAAGGTGGGGAATTTCAAGTCTTCCCCTCCGCCTCTGTTTGGTCAGTCTGTTTCCCTTCTGTGCAGCTAATGGACAAGATTTTCAAGGTCCAAGTGTTTGGGGATGGGAAGGGAGAAAGCAGATTTGTGTCCGCTCCTAATGTTCTCTGAAAAATTTGACAAGCCCTGCAGGAAATAACGTCTTGGATGCCAAACTCTCATTACCACATTAATTGCCTCTGTCATGACAGTTTGGGCATGAGCAAATGGCAGGGAACCTGCTGTGCTCCTCCTCAGAGAGCAACACTGGCCAAGGGAAAGCCGGGTCTGGAGTTCCCCGGGCTGGCAATGGAAAGGTGCCCTCATCAAAGCCTGCCCCACATTCCTCTTTACCTCAGCCACTGTGAAATTGGTCTGGGAGGGACTCGGAGCAATCTTGTGGAAAATATTCATGTAAACAAAATAAAACAGGGTTAAGTTCTGTGTTATCAGCAGGGCATTTACAAGGAAGTGATTGTCCAATTGACTGTATGTCAAAGCCACAAAAGGGCGAGGGGTGGAGTGAGGGTCTGAAGGTAAAAGCTTCAAATGGGCTTTCAGCTTGCCTTCATCTGAAGCGGAGTGAATTCGGCGTAATCAGAGCATCGCATGGGAAGGCAATTTGAACAGACAGAAGAGTAAGTCACATCTGAAGTCAAAGCAAAATTCAAAAGAAAATTCCCTTAATAGTCCCCCTCAATATCATTAATACGAACATATTCTTTTTAATTAATGTAATTAGAGGTTTAATTATTGAAAGTCAGGTTAAAGATGAAAAGGACCATGTAATTAAAATGATTATTTCTTGCTTTCAGCCCCAAAGGAAAATCAACTGCAGTTTTCTTTCCCAACCCTTTCAACTTTAGTTCTATTTTCTATCTTTGAGTAATTCTAAGATTTAAGGGAGGCATTGGCTCAGCAATGGGTTGAATAAAGAATATGTGAAAAGTCTTATTGAACATAAAGGAGAAGTTATCTTTGATCTGTCTTAGGTCACAAGAAATTAAGCTTTAATGATACCAGTATTAGCCTACACAGAGAATGTCAATACAGATTGGCACAACCTTTTTTTTTTTTTTAATAAAGTGAACTGAAATTTAACAACCCCCAAATTCCAAACAACAGAAAGAAATCTTCTTACATGTCTAACATCACAGCCTTAGTAGTAAAATGGAAGTTTTACTGATACAATACTGTCTTTTCAAAGATTATACTATTATAATAAACAGCCTGCAGACAAAGCTTGTATGTCAGAGAACCTTATTTGTATCTTACATGAGAGTCGGTTTACATCAAGAAACAGGGTAGTTTGGTTGCCCGTGGTTCCAAGACCCAAGCTCTTATCTTTTTCATCTATGTCATTTACATATTGTAACTCCTTCAGCAGAAGGTGCACCCTGAGTATCCATCATTTCTGACATGAAGGCTAAGGAAACTGGAAAAAAAAATGAGCCTCAGTAGCATGTGCATGTTCTGAAATATGAAGACTTGGAAGTTCACGCATTCCTCAATGCCATTGACAGGACGTAGACACCTAGGACACCCGGTTACACAGGAGGCTTTTTTGTCGGCAACCATGCACTCGGGTGGAAGTTGGAAGGACAATGACGTCAGCAGTAAAAGGAACAAAGAGGAGGACAGACAGTGACGATGTGAAGGGCATAGTAAAATCTAATAGTGCCGTGATGAGGAAGGGCCGAAGATGACTCAGTGGTTAAAAGCCCTTACTGCTCCTGCAGACGTTACCAGTTTAACTCCCCACACCCTAGTCCTGTGGCTCAGAATCTCTGTACCTCTAGCTCCAGTGCATCTGACACCCTCTTCTGGCCTTCACAGTCACCTGGACTCTTATGCACATTCACACACAGAGAAACATGGAGACGTGAGATTAAGACCTAAAACATAAAATCTAAAATAAGAAAAGATAAAGATTGAGCTCAAAATATTCTGAAATGTTTACTTAAGGCAGTATAGAAATGTACAGAAAACAACTTTACCAAAGAATTGATAACAGAAAAGCATGACATCATTTTAATGTGCACACAAGTGTATTTGAATGCATAAGAACATGTTTATCTATTGGAGTATCTGTCATCTACCTATCTATATGTTCGGAGGGTGTAGTAAATTACCTATCTATGGTAGTTACTGTCGGCACATTTATCTATATGTGATATCTACTTGAATATGTTAAGGTATCCATTTAAGTCCTATTACAGATATTTCTTTGAATATAAATTTAGAAGGCATTCATGTTTAAATTGTTACTCTAGAAAAAACAGTACTTTAATATGAGTGGACTAAAGCCCTTAAGAAAAAGCAACCTATTTTCTAATTCAGAAGTAACTCTGTCCTAACCCAACTCCAGACTTTAGCTTTGATGTGAATTCTTCCTGTTTCCAATTCGCCTCCTCATTCTCCATGTTTTAGAATTAGTAGCTTCCACAATTGTGTAAGTTAATTCCTTAAAGCTATTATCCCAGCCTCTGCCTTTCTGTGTGTCAGGCCAGAGGCTTGTCATTGTTATTATTATTATTTTTTACAAAGCCTTGTTTACTATGTTAGCTACTTGTTTTATATAATGCCTTCAAACATTCATTTAATTCTGTATCTGTGATAACATATTTCTTATAAAATATCCTCTTAAAATTTTCAATTTTCTATAAAAAAATAATAAAGTTCTGTCTTCTCTTGACCGATTATGACCATAGTATATTATTTTTCATGTGAATTTTGTGTAATTAAAACTAGTTTTAATTCTACTCAGTCATTGCTGCTTTCATGTTACAATGTTTGACTTCTACATACAACAAGAACAAATCTATAAATTCTCCCATCATCTCCCCTCCCATTTCTGTCATAGTTGAATTCAGTACCCCCCTCACCCCCACCCACAGGGTCCTTAACCTGTTTGAACACCTGGTCACAAGCTGATGGCATTGTTTTAGGAGGTGAAGGAGGCATTGGGGCAAGAGGCACAGTTGGTGAACTTGGGTCACAGAGTCAGGCGTGGGAGGGGTATTGCTTGGCTTAAATTCCCAATAGAGCTCTCTGCTTTGTGCCTGCCATTGTCTGCTGAAGGGCTTGGGAAACAGCAACTCACACCACTGAAGACTGCCATTCCAGCTGCCATGTCTCCTGTGTCACAGTGGAGTGCACACTTTAACCTTGAACCCAAGGTAATTTCATATTGCCCTTGATGTCTATCCTTCATATCTCTTACTGTTTTGCTGCATGGTGTTTTCTTTTCTCCTTTATTCAATTCATTTTCATTCTACTATTTTTTTCCCTCTACTTTATATTATTGTTTTATTATTTCAAATTCTCCTTTATTGTTATACCATACTTGAGTTCTTACATTTTTATTCTGTACTCTTACTTCGCATAGAGAATTCATCAAGCATCATGAAAATTGTTCTATTTTTTTTTTTTCGAGAAGGTTCTCTGTAGCTTTGCGCCTCCTGGACTCACTGTAGCCAGCTCCTCGAACTCACAGAGATCGCTGCTCGCTCCGATGCTGGAAAAGAAAATTGTTCTAAACTTTAACAATGTTCTTAAGGTTAAACATTTTTTCTCTTTGTAAGGTGTTTTAAAATGTTTCTATATCTTTATATAGTTGTATGTACTGGAATCATTTCAGTGGCTAATCATGCAATGGGCTGGGCATTTCTTGAACTGCTGTGGCTTTTGCATCTTGGAGACTGATGACATACCATATGGCCTACCATGTTCCCTAATACAAAGACTTCTTTTGTAACACAGACATAAAATGTTTCCAAAATGCTGCCTTTATATTTTATTAAGATATTCCTCTACATATTTACATTTGGTTCCTTGAAGAAAATTAGGTTCAGGATACCTTATATTCTTACCCAATATAAACTTGGGCAAGAACTTCATTGACAATAACAACCAGTAACCATCATTTCCTAGATTTCAAGGTATATAGAGTTTTTTCTTTTATTTTATTCAGAAATTTTATATTCATTTTATAATCTAAACACAGATCTCCCTCTCATCCCTCTTCCCACTCCCCGAAAGCCTTTCCCCCCAGCCAACCCCCCCCAGCCCCTCCTCCAAAAAGGTAAGGACTCCCAGCAAAGCCTGGTACATTCAGCTGAGGTAGATCCAAGCCCCTCCCCATGCATCAAGGCTGTACAAGGTGTCCTACCATAGGTAATGGGCTCCAAAAATGGGCACCAGGCATAGATCCTATTCCCACTGCCAGGGACCAAATTACACAACTGTCTCACTTATGTAGAGGGCCTAGTCCAGTCCCATGGAAGCTCCACAGTTGTTGATCTAAAGTTCATGAGTTCCTACAAGCTTGGTTCAGTTAAGCAGTTAACAGTTCTTTCTGATCTTCCAAAAGACCGAAGTTCCATTCTGAGCACTCATGTTATATTGTACATAATGACCTATATTTATCCACAGGCTTAGATACCCTCTTCTGATCTTCTCAGAAACCCACACACAAATATCACACACACACACACACACACACACACACACACACACACACGCACGCGCGCGCGCGCGTGCACATCGTCAGAAGGTTTCTCCAGTTTCGCCGAGTCCTGTACTGGGGATGAATCTCTCCCTCCCACATCCTGCAGTTGCTCAGACCCAAATAATTACACAGAGGCTTATATTAATTACACACTGTATGACCATGGTCTATAGCTCAATTTTCTTGCTAGCTGGCTCTTATAACTAAACTCAGCCCATTTCTATTAATTTATATATTGCCATGTATTCCATGGTTTTACCTATGTACCATTACATGCTGCTCCCTGGATGGTGGAAGGTGTCTCCTGCCTCTCCTTTCTCCTTTCACTATCTCCCTTGGATTTTCCCACCTGGCTCCATCCTGCCCTGCCATAGGCCAATGAAGCTTTATTTATCAACCAATCAGAGCAACACATATTCACAGTGTACAGAAAGACATCCCACAGCACACACACACACACACACACACACACACACACACACACACACACACACACACATACACACACAACTACACTAATACATTTTAAGAAATGGCATGAAATTTTGATAGAAATTCTTTTATTTTGTACTCAGGATTCCATCTAACCTTCTTTACTCAAACTTTCCCAGAAACATTATCTACACACTCCCCATTCATTTTACGTTTCCTGAACATATACCCTAGCTATTATGGCCTGTTAAATTTCAGTCCTACAAAATTTGCAATTCATAGTGAGCTTCTGATCTTTTAGAGTATGTTTTTGTGGACTCTTTGGCTTTTGCAACTGGTTGACTGTCAGAATATGGACCATAAATGAAGCTATGTGAAGACATTTCTGAGAGCTTGTGAGAAAACTCCAAGTGAATAACACAAGAGTCTTGTAACTTCTGTTCCTCTATAACATGGGATGTTCGTGGAATGTGCTTTCATGCCCCTCCCAGGTGTAACCACAGGAGTGGGTTTACTTTAGATTACCTATCATCTTACCCATTTTTATTCAGAATGATTTTCCCAAGCATGTATTGTCCTTGTTACTGTATACAACCTAAATTCGAGTGAATTTTGCTCATAATGACTTTGCATAACCCCCAGAGTATCCTCATAATATAAACTGTCTGAATCTCCGAATAAACTTGGCTATTGTATAAGGTTTTAGTCTGCCTCATTTTTAGGCTCCACTCTCCCAGGTTCATGCTGCCAACTGGAGTGGTAACATTGACTTCTTAGTTCATCCATATAAACCTCCCTGGCATATCTCGTTTAATGAATTCTAGTTCCACAGATTTCTAGGCAATTTCAAGCATTAAAAGTTATTTCTCCTATGTTAACATTTGTACATGGCTTATGTCTTTTTGCTCTAATGAAAGAGTGGTTTGCCTTTTTTCCTTTTATACAGGTATTTTTTTAGGCACTTAACAAGAATTAATATTTAGAGAAGTGCAAACATTTATACCTGTATCATTTCATATTCAGTAAGGGAACTAAACGAATCCACAATTGATAATTAGATGTTGGTGGTCCCAAGGCACAGTGGCAGGTGAGGTACCAGAACTCAGATTGTAGATTGTAGTCTAAATCCCCCACTGCATAACCTTTATCCCCTCAGCATTAATGCACTCAAAAAAGATTATTAATGTTTTCATATTATACATATTCTAAGCTTGATACGAGAGTAAATGACATTACAAACATACTGATTTTTACTAATACTTGTTGTTTAAGAAGTCCTTAAGTAATTATCTTGCTCCTGTATTCAGCTGATAGTGAGAATTTAAACACACTAAGACAGACACATTGCTTATTGTTTGTGAATTACATTGTGTCACTTTCCAGCCTTTAGGCAAAGTTCAAATGGAGATAACCATTGTGAGTTCCCTGCCACATAGGCTATTAAATATTTTAATAACATTCCTAATTCATACAGAATAATGAAGAGTGGAATAGCTGTATTCAGTTAGCGATTAGCAATACAAAGTTTATATCATCTCAATTATGTGGATACATTTCAATGTATGTAAAAATAATTTTTACATGCATAATGTTATGTACTTAATATGATTTCAGCATTTTCCTTACCTGAAAAGGTGAAAAGGAACAGAGCAGTAAAATGAAAACACTGAGATTAGCTGCAAGCTGGAAGAACTTTTGAATCACAAAAATCTCTAATTATAAGCAATCCAGAGTTATATAATCACAGAAATTCCCTAATTATAAGCAATCCAGAGTTATAGGAAACAAAGGAGAAAATATTGGCAAATTGTTCAAAAGATGTTATTACCTTATACTATAGGAGTTTCAGAGATAAAAATAACAAAAAATCTTTTATAATTAACACACTTAACACGAATTTGCCCTAAATATTGCAAAAAGCATTGCACAGCCATTTCTAATTGCCGAAGTCATCATATCTTCTCTGGGGAATCAGCAGCCTCAACAAATATGAGCAGAGATTATTTCCAAAGCTCTGAGACCGTAAACTGAAAGGATATAAATGATCTAGAGCATGCAGGCAAATCTACCAACTTCTGCGTTATCTACAATAGGTTTTTAATCCAGTCAAATCTTTCATTGTTTAAACTGGTTCAGTAAGAGGCTGCAACCATTCTCATTCACCAACCAATATCTTTCAGCAAGTAGCAATCTACGTGCTCAGCTTTAAAAAATCTGGTGTTCTAATGAATGTGTGGCAGAGGGTACATGACAAGATTACTGAGTAGTTCACCCCTTGGTCTCTATCTCTCTTGGGTTTTTCTTTTCCAATAATACGGTCTAAGCAAGCTGTGTGCCACCTGAGATGGGCAATTTGTCTTTGAGCCATGTTTTGCACAGGTCTTTAATTAGTTGCTACATGGTTTCTAAATCAGCAAAAGAATATAGCAAACACTCAGAGCAAACTGAATTCAAAGCCCACATTGTCTCTTCACTATTACCAGTTCTGTTTATAGAAATACAATTTAGAAGGAACAACTTGATATCAAGAGGAATCTACCCTCCAAATATACTATTCCTTTTTAATACAAGTGATTCTTCCTGCAATGGAAACAGAACAAAACAAAACAAAACAAAATCCCAAGCAAGATTTTATGTGTACAACTACCCTGTTGTGTCAAAAACAAACATAAAACAGTTTGGATGCACTCATGTATTTGCTTTGTCTCCCACAGTCTTTACTGACTTCAGCAATGATCTCTGAGTCTTGGCAGAAGCGCTTATATATCGAATGGCCCATTTGGGGCCGAACATTCCAGTCTTTGCTCTTATGTTGACCAGTTGTTGGCCTTTGTTAATCATCATCTACTAGAAAGAGAAGCTTCTCTGGTGAAGGTTGAGAGATGCACTCATATATGGTATAAAGATAAGAACTGAGAAGTACAATTAATGCTATGCTTTTTTATTAGAAAACTAACATTAGGTTATTCCCTAGGGCTTATGACCTATTTCACCACAAATTCATGACACTGATAATTGTAATAAACATGGGTTCCGCCTTATGGAGGTGGACTTCAACACAATTAGAAAGTGAATGGCTACCTCCATAGCATTGAAGCCATTTTTCACCAGTGAAGCAATTCTTCCCAGGCAAATTGTTATTGTAGTTCACAGAATTTACAGTTGTATAAGAACTTATGATTGCATTTCTCCTCCAGTAATATGCATAGCATCTTAGTCAGGAAGAATGGAGCTTCCCAGTTAGTACCAACTTGATGTCTCCGTGTTTGATAAATGAAGTGCATGGTGACCTCAGCAATAGGATCTTTGTTGCTGGAGGGTTCTCTCCAGGTTCCCAAGCCCTGCAGTCCCACAATCCATGTATAAAATAATCACTCAGACGCTTATATTATTTATAAACTGTATGGCCATGGCAGACTTCTTGCTAACTGTTCTTTTATCTTAAATTAACCCATTTTTATAAATCTATACCTTGCCACGTGGCTGGTGGCTTACCAGAGTCTTTACATGCTGCTTGTCCTGGCGGTGGCTGCAGTGTCTCTCCCCCCTTCTTCCTGTTTCCCCAGTTCTCCTCTCTCTTTGTCCTGCCTATACTTCCTGTGTGGTCACTGGCCATCAGTGTTTTATTTATATAGAGTGATATCCACAGCACTTCCCCTTTTCTTCTTTTTTTAAAAAGGAAGGTTTTAACTTTAACATGGTAAAATTACATATAACAAAACAATTATCGAGCAAGAGTTACAGTTACAATATTAAAGATGTCCTATCTATCTTATATTTGTGAGTTTAAGGTTTTATATCTAACTTATCTTTTATCATAACTGAGGAAATTATAACTATCTAGTTTTCAACCACATCAAAGACCTGAGAAGGAACATAATGGTACCTGAGAAATGGTAGATGGATGCAAGCAACTTTTGGGAATCTTGCAAGAGTAGACCAAGACAGCTGGCAGCCTGGACAGTCACCTGATGTTTCTCAGCATTGTTGGTGCATTCAAATTGGCTATAGGCCTAGAGTATCTGACAGACCATTTTTAGAAGCAGGAATTCTGAGAGACCATCTTACCCTGTCTTGGCAGAGTACAGTGGTCACTTTCCTTGTGTCCCGCGTGTCCAGAAAGTACAGCATTGCATTTGCACTGTCAGCCTTCAAGGCAAGGGCAATTCTTTACCCAGTAGGCCATTTTGTGCCAAAAAGACAAACTTCCAAATGGAAATGTCTTAGAAGCCCAACATTCTCTCGGGATCAATTGGTGCAGCCAGGAGCAATTGTGTCTCATGTCAACAGAATTCTAAGTTATTTAAATGCCATATTCTCTAGGTCTATGATGTGTTTGAAGATTACCTATCTATCTGAAATATATCTATGTATACCTAGAAGACTTAACTAACATGCTACAAATATGATTATCATAAATGACTAATTATTAATCTATTTTTAATTATCCATTACAATTTTAAATGAGTTACATAAACATAATACCTCAAACAAGAATAGAAATATATATATATATATATATATATATATATATACAGTATAACAAAATTAACTTCAAGTTTGTATCAATAAACTAAAATTTATACCAATGTAAAACATTTTAAACATAAACTAAAATCTATACCAATGTAAAACATTTTAAACAAGTTGTTCTTTAAAAGTAGGTTCATTAATCTACCCTTTTATCTTATCATCTCCATATCCTATATATCTATATTATATCCCCTTTTCTTTTTTAGAAAGAGATCACATTTATAATCAACCTGTTTTAAATAAAAATATTGTTTTTTCTCTGTCCCACACCAGAGGGCTCTTCTGATTTGGGACACAAGAATCTCTTAACCATTTTTTTTTAAGCAATATGTCTGGGTTTAGAGGGAGAGTGAGCCAATTCCACCTCTAAAGCCAGCTTGGTATATTTGGGAATTTAGGCGTAGCATCTCTTACTACTTCCTGCTGGAGGGGGGGTGCTGTATCATATGGGGACGCAAAGAAAAATTTAGGCCTATGGGGTAGTCCATGAGGCTGTATTGTGTGAACCAGTTGCCTTGAAACCACTCTGGATGTTGGATCATCTGGGCCATGGTGTCATCGGAGACCTTTCAGGGGGTCTTGTCTGGTGAAACCTGATGTATCTTAATCGGGAACAAATCCACAGCCTTTGGCTTTCTGTGGAAACAAAAGCAGAACCTCTTTTCCAAAGCAAAATATCCTTAAATCCAAATTTTGAAGTCAAAGTACCTTTAAAATATACATTTTGGCATAACTCAACAGCTTTTGTAATCAAATGTTTTTCTTCAGTTACGAATATCAAAGACAACATAATCCAGATTTTATGTGTGATAGCCATCTTTACGTGGTTTATTATCTTCACTGTTTTTTTTAAAACACTTTATTTTTAGATACTATTTGTTTATATAACGATATATATTTTTTTTCTTTTAAGCCTATGTACATTTTTACATGCATTATAAACTATTTCATCTGAATCAGTCTTATGCGAACTTATTGCTTTAAACTGTAGCCTTTTAAGCCTGAAACAGCACTGTGGCTGCTGGCTCCGCCCATTTCAGCTTCCTAACATGGCAGTGGTATGTTTTCCGCCAGCTCTGGGAGTCATCAAGTCTCAGAAATAGTGGGTCTAAGCTTTTATCAAAGCAGCGTGTAGCCCAGAAGCCTCTTTTTTTTTTTTAAAAAAAAAAAAAAATACTAGTAAAGACTAAATCTACCACACAGCTTAATGTGTCGCTGGCAGACGCCTCATTTCTGCCATACTGCTGGTCAAATGCACACGCCAGGAACCCGCCAGTGTTCAAACCTGTGTTTTGCAGCATCTAGCTGCCCGTATGAGACAAGAAGCACGAACCTGGTTTTGGCTCTGTTTAGAATTGTTTATTAAATATTTTCAGGTTTAAGGTGGAAACTCGAGCCGTTGGACGCCATTTGTTGCTGGTGGGTTATCTCCAGGTTCCCCAAGCCCCGCAGTCCCACAATCCATGTATAAAATAATCACTCAGACGCTTATATTATTTATAAACTGTATGGCCGTGGCAGACTTCTTGCTAACTGTTATTTTATCTTAAATTAACCCATTTCTATAAATCTATACCTTGCCACGTGGCTGGTGGCTTACCAGAGTCTTTACATGCTGCTTATCCTGGCTGTGGCTGCAGTGTCTCTCCCTCCTTCTTCCTGTTTCCCCAGTTCTCCTCTCTCTTTGTCCTGCCTATACTTCCTGTATGGTCACTGGCCATCAGTGTTTTATTTATATAGAGTGATATCCACAGCAGATCTTATCATCAAGTTCTAGAGAGTAATCGAAATCAAAGGTAATCATTTGTAACGTTTGTGAGTCAATGGAGTATCACTGACCGACAACAGCAAAATAAGTAAATCATTCCTGGACTGGGCTCTCTATTTCATATGCTGTCTGTCTACAATGGCTACCCCACACACACATTAGAGTGTAACTCCATTAAAAATATTTGTACATATGTATATATTTTAAGACGTTTTTACAATAGTAAGTTTCCATATGACTTTTTTCAAAGGGCTGTGCTGTAGTGTTAGCTATCCAACTCTATATTCTTTCCTTTTTCCTGCCCTCCCATATCCCAAATCACGTTCTTCTTATGTTGTAACAGCATTCAGCACACCTATTCAAGATTAAGCCAGACAAAATCCCATCATGGATAGGGAAGGTGGTTGTGGAATATTTTGATCACACTCTGACACACCAGAAAATGTCAATTAAGTTTAATTTTTACCTTGAGTCAGAGGACAGAGTTAGCTACAAGCTGACCAGAATTAGCTATAGAGGTTTTGAAGGGTCCAGAACATAGAGAGAGAGACTCAGGAAGTAGTAGGGAGGGGCTTAGAAAGACTCATGGACCTTTTTGAATAGAGTAAAGAAAGAGAGAGCAGGTCACTGGATGCTCCTCTGCCACTTCTCTGATTAATCAGGTTTTAACCCTGATATCTGATTCCCAAATTTTATTTAATAATAGAATAATAGAAATAATCACATCAGAAGGTAGCTGAGGAACAATAATAATTGTTAGTTGCAATGACAGAGAGATTCAGCTTTATTTTGGGCCTCTGATAATTCAACCACACACTAGTAGATGGCCCCACACTCAGAGGTATATGGGTAGCACAAATGAGACTTTATGAGTTATTGAAGGTAAATAAATAAAATAAAAGAAGACATGAAGTTGTAGGCTATCCTAGTTTTCTATTGCTATGATAGGTGGAGAGAATGGGGGGTCAGGTTCAAAGGTTGATTCTGTACCTGCTTAAGCTCCAGGCTGTTGTACACCACCCTACCAGCCCTACTGGACAATGACAGCATGTCAATCTCAGCTCTCTCTCTCACCCATCACCACCATCATGTCTCTAGTACTGCCACTCTCCATAGCACACACACTGCTCTGTTTTTCTATCTTTCCAAACTCTCCATCACATATTTGTTCTTTGTTGTGGTGCCCATGGCCACTGCTCCAGGGCACAGAGCCAAGACAGTGCTTGGCTGTCTTCCATCGACATGTATCTTTTGAATTTAGACATTTTCCTTTCTGTGAAGGATTAGAAACTATATCTCTTGTTCTCACTTCTAAGTAGATATATTTATAATATAATTATTTTTGCCTTGAGCTGAGGGCCATTTTAATCACATTGATTAAGGCGCTTGTTCTTTTTGAACTTAGAAAAGGCTTTCTACTGCTATACATACAGCACAGCAAACCTCATTGAGAAGTCTACATGCCCAGTGGTGAACTTTCAGAACTTCCTTCCCAAGAGACCAGAAATGCAAAAGGAAGGATGCTATTCACTTTAAAACTTTTTTGTAAAGCATTTATCTATATGTTAAATGACCAGAAACTGGTTATAATTTTAAATTATTTGAATTGACGAAAGAAAAAGGAAGAATACTAAGCATAAAGAAATTATATCTATGAATAATGACAGTCTTTATAATTTTAAAAGGCAAGACCAGCACAATTAAATTTATAGACTGTAACTCTTTGTAAATTCACCCAATTAGAGCCAACAGACTACATTTTGCAGAGGGAGGTGTATAAAAAATGTTTATTGCTTAATTATTTAGATGATAATTTTTCAAAACAAAAAAACAAAACCTCTAGGTGTGAAATGCTATGCTACATATATAAGCATAAATCTCTATAATAATAAGACAAAGAGGACATTTACAGTGCTGTGTTGTTTTACAATGAAATAAAAACAAAGAATTTACAATTTTAATAAAAGTTTATGATTCTAGCAAGCTATTATCTCATGTCTAACTTCAGGGAAATATCTAAAATCTAAATACTTAAAAATTGATCAGACAAGAATGTGAAGTTTCAGGAAGAAAAAGACAAACTTCAAGATAACAGGACTTCTGAAACAGAACTGATTATTATTGTGCTATCAGAATTGAAGAAATGATTCAAGGGTCCCAGAATAAAATGGTGTCAGACACAAAAGGTGCTACAATTACTTACAAATTGAATATTGAGACTTGGTAACATTTATTTACAAAATATTCATGCAGATACTGAAAATGAAATCTCTAATAGGGCTACATATTGAAGTACTATGCAAAAAAATAGGACTTTTAGCATTAAAAATGTGAACATCTTAGTGGAACACAAGAGTAAATTATGTGAAGTGACTTTTTTTTACCCTCAAAGAAAGTAAGTTACAGTTAAAACTGGAATTTCAACTGGGAAAAAATTTATATGCATTTTACATCAAGAATACAGTTTTGTTTTAGCAAAGCAGGCTTATACATTACTATATCCTTTTATCTGCTTATTATTTCCTAATTTCAAACCTTTAAGCTAAGTTAGTGGAAGCAAAAATTATGCCTTTTAGTTTGGTTTTCTTTTATCCATTGATGTTCTGTAAGTCTTTTGAATTTATAATATGAGTATTAAATGAAATTTTGAGAATGAATACAATCAAATTTATGGACTTTCATGCTCACCTCAACACTCACAGCTAATGTATGCAGAAAATTCTTGATTTTAGAGATATAAAAGAAAAAAATCATTTTTTATCCCTACTCAAAATATGGAGAAAACTCAGGGAGGTTTATTTTGTGGGGTAACTTATAAGTAAAGAGATAGGCTACAGGGTCCGGGAAAGATGTAGTGCAGTCTAGCAGTGTTCTCTGGAGAATTCTGCTCAGTCTACCTCCAGCGACCGGGATTCAGGAACCAAGAGAGCTGGCACATCCGGATCTCAGGTCTTAAGGGCTCCTGTCTCAGCCCACCTTGTAGGCGTGACAGTTACTGGAAGCCTCAATGGGAGCTGTACTTTCAGGTCAAAGCTGGAACAGCTACCCAACACAGGCCTTGACCTGCCTTCAAAGTAACTGACATCACACTGATATTACAATTTAAAAACAAAACAAGAATAAGTATTGATTAGTATTAAGTATAAATATAAGTATTAAGAATAAATATTAAGTATGCTCAAGAAGCATAGAAGTCAAAACTCATCCTGAAATAAGTCACAGGGAATCTCTGATCTGGAAAAAAAAAAAAAAAGTTTAAAAAGGTTTACAACTTTATCAGTGTAGGACTTTAAATGAAATTAGAAATTTAAAGCTCCTTATTACTAATAGAGCTTTTTCTAATATAAACAATTTCTCTACAGGACTCACAGTGAGTCTGGAGGAGCTGCAACCAGAACAGTCAGCAAATACAGCAAGTCTCTTTCCACACCCATTTTCTTGCTTTTGTTATTGGCTCATTCCAAGATTCCACGCTGCTGTCAGTATGCAACCTAACAGCAGTCCAGCTTTTTTCACCTGCAACACTTTCTGCAATGACATGTATTGCTTCTGTAATCTCTCTCTCTCTCTCTCTCTCTCTCTCTCTCTCTCTCTCTCTCTCTCTCTCTCATGTATATATGTGCTTGACAACAACACATACATACATAGATAGAGAGGGCAGACATACACATTGTGTTACATAAAATGATTTCAGGCAATTCTGGGAGTATAAATAGAAATCAATTCTTGAAATGTGATTTGCAAACAAACTGAATTCATACTAGAAAGAAAACAAGGTTTGACTTTTTGAATGTAAATTTCTATACCCAAGGCTTGGAAATTTGAGCTTGTATGAAGGTTCTATGTAATGCTTGAGTTCATGAAGATTTATTCAATACCGTGAGTGAGAATGAGGATGAGCAATTCATAGCCTTTCAAAATGTATACATGTTTCATCATCCACTTTTGATTATTTTACTTGTCCTTCCTCTTTTCTATACTCTCCAAACTTCCTGCTAAATCCCTTAGTACTACAGTCTCCAAGGATAAAAAAAATTCATGACAGATGATTGTATTACTATTTCAGTGTTGCTGTAACAACAGCCGCATACTAGCAGTTTAAAATGACACCAATTTTCTGTCTCACAGTTTCAGTAGGCCAGGACTCTGGGCATGCTGAAGCTTCCTTGGGTTTCTAAGGGTCACAGAATTATAATCAAGGTATCAGCTCTCTCCAACCACTCTGATGAGGCTCAGTACATACTCTAAAGGTCATACAGGCTACTAGAAGAAGCCTCCTCCTAAAAATTAACTTCCTGTGAGATAGGGTGTTCCTCAAATACTGTATGATACCCATGGCCCTGTATAGCTCAGAGCCAGAAATGACACTTAGATTCTTCTCAGTCCTATACTCAATGATTTGCCGATTTATTGCTTGCCTATATCTTCTGTAGCCACCAGCTTTCACCCAAGACAGAGAAAATTTGATTTTGAAAGGTTTGATGCTATTGGATAGGGTTGACCAAACTAAGCCAGGATAATATCCCATTTTTAACTTAGAGCTGCTAAATCCTTTTTGTCATATTCACAAATTTAAGGCATTAGGTGTAGGCAGGATTTGGAGGCTGTTGTTGGGTATTCTGTGGGATATAAATAAATGTCTTTAGAGCTCAAGTATCTCAAGTCTGCTAAAATCCCTTCTGAAATATTTTTTTAAACCTCTATCCACTCCATGTTATTCTTATGGGAATCCTCGGCCCTCAGTGTCAATCATGGTCTTAGCTCAGCTTATGGTCTTCAGGTCTTCTAAAGCTATCTGTGGAAATAAGAACACAGTAAAATGTGAGCATTTAAGGATTTTTTTTTGTTTTTATAAATTATTGTTCTCAACATATAACCAGACACACTGAACCCCATAGAAGAGAAAGTGGGGAATATCCTTGAACGCATTGGCACAGGAGACAACTTTCTGAATAGAACACCTATAGTGCAGGCACTAAGATCAACAATTAATATATGAGACCTCACGAAACTGTAAAGTGATGTTCATTGTGGATTTATTCATTATAGCCAGAAACTAGAAACAACCTAGATGTCTCTCAACCAAGAAATGGATAAAGACAATGTGGTACACTTACACAATGAGGTATCATTCAGCTGTTTAAAAAAATAACATCATAAAATTGGCAGGCAATTGGATAGAACTAGAAAAAAAAAAACATCCTGAGTAGGGTATCCCAGATCCAAAGAGACAAACATGGCATATGTTTGTTTAATAATGGATATTAGCTCTTAAGTAGATGCTAATCAAACTACAACCCATGATGCCTGAGAGGTTAGGTAAAAGTAGGGTCTTTGGGGGAATGCATAAATCTCCCTGGGAAAGAAAAATAGAATAGATTTTGAGGGATGACTGGGGGCATTGGGTGGGGATAGGAGCAAGAGGGATCTGGTGGGGGGATAAGGAATCGAGGTAGGGAGAGGGAGAGAGGGCAGGGAGAGATAGCTGAAATTAGGGAGCTTTAGGGGGATGTATGTGGAAACTGGTGTAATGGAAATGTCCTGGAAAATATGATGGTGACCCTCATGAGGACTAGTAGTAATGGAGGATACAAAGTCTGAACTAGCCATCTTATGTAAGCAGAAAAGGCTTTCCGTGGTGGGACTGGATTGTATTCATTTGAGTTGATTTGCTAGGGGGTTCCATGGAGATCCCTTCAGAACCCTGGATGATGCTAGAACAGATGGTCACTCCCCTCAAATTGACAGTAAGTCTCCATTGCTAAGAACATCACCCAAACATCTCATTGAATGTAGAGAGGTTGAGTTTTCATCCCTATGTTTTGGCCTCTTTTGTGCAGGAAGATACCCAGCAGGCTATGAAAAGAGAAATCTGAACCTAAACTCAGCCAGCAAGCCCTTGACCTAAAATCCATAATGCTTACATGATGTGCTAGGACAATGGTGGCTCATAATGTACAGGAATGTCTAATAAATGTCTGGTTTAAGCTGAAGCACATGACACAAAAGGAGCCCTTGACCTACACTGCCTGGATGGCCAGGAACCAGACTGGATAGCCTAGAGACCTAAGATAAAAACCAAACACAACTGGCCAAAAAACAAAAAAATCAATGAAGTAATTCCTAATATTGTTCTGCTATATGTAGATTGGAACACTGTCCATTTGCCATCAGAAGAGTTCCTCTGGAGATCGGGGAATCCACTTAAAGGGAATCAAAGAGAAAATAGAATATCAAGACTCGAGGACAAAGTAGAGGATCTAGACCAAATCAGAGTGTTCTTTTCCTTACAGGAAAGAAACATAAAGAAAATGTAGGATACCATGAAAAACCGAAAGACAACAAAATTTAATTATAGGCATTGACAAAGGAGAAATACATACCCCTTAGATGGAACAGACCAGATCTTCAATGGCATCACAGAAGAAAACATACCCAAACTAAGAAATGACACAGACATAAAAATACAAGAAGCACACAAAACATCAAAAAAAGCAAGACCAGTACAGAAAATCTGCATGGTATATTATAGTTAAAACACTAAATGTGCATAGTAAAATTTATTGAAAGCTATGAAAGAAAAAAAGAAAAACAAAGTCACATATAAAGGAAAACTCATCAAAACAATAGCGTACATCTCAATGGAAACTTTCAAAGCCGATAGATCCTAAAGTAATGCATTCCCAGTCATAAAAAAAGAATAGGACTGACAGCCTCAACTAATATACCCAGCAAATTATCCACTAAAACTGAATGAGAAAGGAAAACTTTCTGTAATATAAAGAGCCTAAGAGAGTCTAAACTAGAAGTCTCCATTGGTTGCCTCTGTTTGGGACTGGGGGGACCCCACAGAAGAGGGGAGGAGATTATAGGAGTCAGAGGTGATGGAGGAGGACACCAGAAGAACATGACCCGTTGGAACAACTCAGCAGGGCTCCTATGAGCTCACAGAGACTGAAGTGGCAAGGAGGGGTTCCTCATGGGTCTGCACCATGTTGTCTGAGTGTATGCTGTGGTTGTAAGCTTGGTCTTTTTGTGGGACTCATAGCAAAGGAAGCAGATGTGTGTCTGACTCTTTTGCCTGATCTTGGGACTTTCCCCCTCCTTTTGGGTTGCCTTGTCCAGCCTCAGCGAGGGCTTTTGCCTTGTCTTATATTGTACCTTGTTTTATTCTGTTGGGTTGTTGTCTGTTTGAGCCCTGTTCTTTTCTGAAGGGAAAGGGAGGGGACGTGGATCTGGGGGGAGAGGGGAGGGAAGGTGGAGCTGGGCAGTATAGAGGAGGGGAATCTGTGGTTGGGATGCATATAAGAGAAGAATCTATTTTCAATAAAATAAATATATTATATATAAATTACTGCCCCCGTTGTGTATGCAGCAGTTTATCTTATACACTTGTGTACATGGAGAAATTTGCTGACAGTTGTTATCTCATTTATTGTTAAGACTAAAAACTAAGACTTTTTTTTTTCATTTTTTATTAAGAAACTTTTTATTCATTTTACATACCAATCACTGATTCCCCTCTCTCCCCTCCTCCTGCCCACCCCCAGCATTCCTCCCCAACCCATCCCCAATTCCCTCCTGAAAAAAGGTAAGGCCTCCCCTGGGGGGGTCCACAAAGCCTGGAATATTCAGTAGAGACAGGTCCAAGCCCCTCCTCCTGCATCAAGGCTGCGGGAGGTGTCCCACTAAAGCTAGTGGCTCCAAAAAGCCAGCTTATGCACCAGGGATGGATCCTGATCCTACTACCAGGGGCCCCTTAAGCAGATCAAGCTGCACAACTGTCTCACTTATGCAGAGGGCCTAGTCCAGTCTTATAGAGGCTCTACAACTGTTGGTCTAAAGTTCTTTTTATAAAAGAGTGAAATGATATGAATTTATTTATTTATTTATTTATTTATTTATTTATTTATTTTCCTTTTCGAGACAGGGTTTCTCTATGTAGTTTTGTGCCTTTCCTGGCACACTTTGTAGACCAGGCTGGCCTCGAACTCACAGAGATCCACCTGCCTCTGCCTCCCGAGTGCTGGGATTAAAGGCATGCACCACCACCGCCTGGCTGAAACTTTAAATTAAAATTCTGAGCTGTATGGCTCCTTCCATCTAACTCGGCTATGCTATGCCCTTACTACTTTCCTAAAGTTACAGTATCCTGTCAAAACTTAGCTCTGTATGTTGTGGGATCAGTTTCTAAATAACAGATGTTCACTTGTATGCAAAGTTCTAACTGGAATTTTTTAGCAAAGTAAAACAACATGAGTTGCTGTTTAAAATGGTAAATTGTTGAGAAAAGAATTATAAGCAAAATAAAACATGTTTGGCTTTTTGGGTGAAAATGATGAAGTTGTGTTGATACATTAACCAACCTAGAATTGTTTTCCTGTTAGCTCTGTGCCTTTATCTTGTCTTCTTCATATGTCCAGGAATTGGATTAGAAGATGTGATTTTATGAGCTGATGGAGCTCAGCTACAAGGCTAAACCATCTGGACTGCGGAGAGCCATGGAGACAAAGGGGAAAATGTGAACGGAAAAGCAAAGGAATTGTCAAGTGAGTCAAACATTTTTCATATCCAAGAACCACAGTGAATTGTACAAAATTTCACAGGCTTCTAAGAACTTTACACAACTCGATTCATCTCATTTCATGTATGTATTTCTTTAAAATTGTAGATAACTAAAGAGATGCACTGAGGGTAGGAATTAAATAATTTTTTGCAGAGATCATATAACTTCAACAAATCTGTGATTTGTACACTTCATGTGGAGCTTCAAAGCCAAAGTCTGCTCTGAAACATTGTATTTCCATAGAAGATCAAAAGATTGAAAAGTAGTCTTTAAAGTTATAGGAAAGGTTTAATATTCACAGACAAATAAGAATAGTCTCAAAATTCTTCAATTGTAGTATATCTCACATTATTTAATTCCTGCTCAAAATTGTTCATTGTTCTTTTTACTTGTTGCATTTCTTCATTGTAACAATGATGAAGTATATGGAAAACATGATATACAATTAAAAACTGGCATCTTGCATAACTCAATGTATTACCCATTTCCACATTAACTCCTTAACTTTCATTCTCAGAGGCAACTGGTATCATTGTTTCATTTCACAGACATAGATGTGTGTTTGTATTGTTGCACAGACCCTTTCTATAAAAAAATACAGAGCTATGAGTTCTCTTTAAGATAGCTTCAAATATCCTGTAGTAGACTAAAGATCACATGTATACATACTATGTCTATATCTTGTGATCTACCTCTGATCTTCTTTGGTAAAAAGATGCTATTTCAGTAATACTTAGAATTTTAAAAGACAGAAATATTAAATGTGTCAGAGAAACACTATATTATTGTTTTGGCATAGAAATAAAATGCAACAGAACTAGATATTACATTATAAGAATATAATTTAAGTTATGAATACACAGAATGCATGTGAGCATATGTAAATTTGTGCATCAGCTATGACAGTAAGTGAATGAGAAATATGCATCCATTAGCCATATATTGGGATAGTACTTAGTGATATTCATAAAATAATGTCCAGTTATAAAAAAGCTGGAAGCTGTGTGTTTTTGTATACCTAAATAGTTCTACAAGAGCACTGACCCATTTCCACTCACATAAACAATGCATGAAACTGTTATTTTCGTCTATCCTTACTTACATGATATTATCTTATATTTTTAATCCATGCTAAAATGAAAGGTGAAAGATAATGTTTCATTATTTGTTTAATTTGCATTTAATTATGGCCTGTCTGTTTTATAATCAATTTAGTCACATTTCCCACATAATTATTGACAAATACTATTACAAAAAAAATAGGATTTTCCCCCATTTTTGTGCTGCAAAAATATTTCCTGCTTAGCTTTAGTAATAACCTATGAATTATTCACCCTGAGTAAAACTTCATATTATAAAAGCCAATAGTGGGTTGCTTCTGAATGCCATGTCTCATCTATGAGATTTTAGTGTATTACATCTCCATTAAAAGACCATGGTGATAGCTGTACTCAATAAAAAATATGTTCCTACTTTCTTGTCATGACTGGGGTTTGGAAGGATATTTATGCTGCATTGGAAGCAAGAATATGTGAGCTTGCCATAGTGATACACACCTGCAAGCTCAGCATTCTGGAAGCTGAGCAGCAAATTTGAAACCGTTTGGGCTATAGTGGGACAAGGTAAGACTTTATTTGATTTTAAATGAAGAGGAAGGACGAGGAGGATAAGAGGAAGTTCATAAAGGGAAAAGAGAGGGTGAAGAGGTTGAGGAAGAGGAAATACATGTGCACGAGCTCTGTGGTGTGTGTGTGTGTGTGTGTGTGTGTGTGTGCGCACACACTTGCACTAGTGCCTGTACATGTGTGTTTCACAGTCTCATGCATTCCAAGTTTGTCTCAAACTTACTATATAGCCAAGTGATCCTTGATTTTCTGATCCTCATGCTTTCTTCTCCTAAGTTCTCAGATTGCTGATGTGCACCATTGCATCTGGTTTTAGAAATGTACTCTCCCCTGATAGCTAGGAAATAGCTTTGCTATATAAAAGTATACTTATGCTATGTTAAGTGTGACACAGAGGTAGATAGATAGATAGATAGATAGATAGATGATAGATAGATAGATAGATAGATAGATAGAAAGAAAGATAGATAGATAGATGGATGTAAAAATAGAATAGAATCTACTATGTATGTCTTTAAAATCATCAGTTTTCTTCAAATGTTGAGTAATTTGAAAAATTAATGATTTGGTTAGATTTTTTTAATTTTTTTTTATGTTAGTATGTAAACTAATAGAATTCTTTACAGCATTTTCATGCATATATAATCTTCATCTGTACTCATTATCTTCCCCCTTCGATCATATCTCATCTCCCCTGCATATCTTGCTGGCACCTTCCTTGTATGAATGTCTCCTTCCCTTCTGCTTTCATGTTAATGTCTCTTCTCAGCACCCCCACCCCTTGAAGATCTCTTTCTTCTTGTTCATGGTTCTCTACTTTTCATCATACACACACACACACACACACACACACACACACACACACACACACACAATTAAAGATTCTGCATTTTTGTCTTGTCCAGTCTGATTGATTTTGTTTTCTTTCTTTTTAAGAAATGTTTTATTCATTCCAAATACCAACCACAGATACCCCCTCATTCTTCCTCCAGCTCCCCTGCAACCTTCCCCCCACGCCCAACCCCTACCCCCTCCTCTGAAAAGATATGGCCTCCCATGCAGAGTCAGCAAAGGCCAGCAATTCAGCTGAGACAGGTCCAAGCCTCTCCCCATGCTTTGAAGTTGTTCAAGGTGTCACAACCTAGGCAATGGGTTCCAAAAAGCCAGTTCATGCACCAGGGATAGATCCTCTTACCACTGTCAGAGGGCCCCTTAAACAGACCCAGCTACACAGCTGTCTGGCCACCTTCATCCAGTAACTGATGGACACAGATGCAGAGAGCCATGGGCAAGCACCAGGATGAGCTCTGGAAGTTCAGTCAATGAGAAGGAAAAGGGATTCCAAGACAAGGGGCATCAAGACCATGATGGGAAAACTTACAGATACAACTGAACTGAGCCAGTGAGAACTCATGAACTTTGGACCAACAACTGTGGAGCCTACATGGGAGTTGACTGATTTTTTCTAAACATAACTTCTAATTTCTTCCACTTTACTGCTAATGTTGATTTTGTTTTTGTTTATTGCTGAACAAAATTCCAAGTGTGTAGAATAATTCTTCATTCATTCATCTATTGATGAACATCAAGACTGATTTCATTTTCCTAGCTATTTTAAATATTACATTGATATACATTTGTACACATGTACACCTTTGTGCACACTAACGTAATTTTTTGGATAACCTGGATATATAACCTTTGAGTATATAACCATAGATTTATATAATTCTGCTTTTAGTTTTCTGAGGACCTTACATACTGATTCCAATGATGACTGTCCAAGCTTTTATTCCTGTCTTCCTCACATCCTCATCATTTTCTGCTGTCATTTGTTTTCTTGATATTGTCCAGGCTGACTAGATCAAATTTCAAAGTAGTATTAATTCACAGTTCCTTGATGCTTAGTATGTTAAATACTTTTAAAGTATTTATAGGTTGTTTGTGTTTTTCTTTATGCAGTACATTAATCCTTTCATTGATTCAATTATTTGGTTTTTTTTTTTTTTTTTTTTTTTTTTTTTCCAAGACAGGGTTTCTCTTGTGTAGCTTTGCGCCTTTCCTGGAACTCACTTGGTAGCCCAGGCTGGCCTTGAACTCACAGAGATCTGCTTGCCTCTGCCTCCCGAGTGCTGGGATTAAAGGCATGCGCCACCACTGCCCGGCCAATTATTTGGTTTTTGATGTATAATTTTTCTGTAGGTCTTTAGGCATTCTGCATATGAATCCACTATCTGACACACAGTTGGCAAAGATTGTTTTCCAAATCTATCAGCTATCTCTTCACTGATTCTTTTACTGTCCAGACGCTTCATTTTATCTGACCCTCTTTCTCAATTGTTGAAGTTACTTCATTTTCCTTGATATTCCATATAAATTTTGCACTTTTTTTTTCAGTCTATGCCATAGGGATTTAGATGGAGATTTCATTGAATCTATAGATGGTCTGGGATAATATAGTGTTTTTTTTTTTCTTTTCTTTCTTTTTTCTTTTTTTTTTTGGTTTTCCGAGACAGGGTTTCTCTGTGTAGCTTTGCACCTTTCCTAGAACTTGCTTTGTAGATCAGGCTGGCCTTGAACTTACAGAGATCCGCCTGCCTCTGGTTCCCGAGTGTGCTGGGATTAAAGGCGTGTGCCACTACCGCCCGGCATTGATTTTTATAATACCAAAATGTATATTAAAGTTATTTAACAGATTTCTTCTGCATATTATTGATCCAATCATATAATTTTTCCTTTAAATTGATTTATTTTTGTATTATATTTGTTTATTTTTATGTATTGGATCAACAGGTTGTCTCTGGAATCTGTGGCATGAAACCAAGTTCATTATTATCAATGATTTTTTAGAAAATTAATTTTTTAGTTAATCACAATATACATCTGACTGTTCTGGAACTTATTATGTAGAATTGATTGTTCACAAACTAATGGCAATCTTTCTGCTTGTTTTTCATTCTCTAGATCAATATGTGAACCACTACATCCAGCTGTATCATTATCTTTTATATTCTTCATTTTTGTTTCATGGTATTTATTTGAAAATTTTGTGTATGTTTATCAACTGAGGGGATCTAAAGTGTTTTATTTTATTTTATATCTTATTACAAAACCCCTATATGATCTGTGCATCAGGCAATAAGTGGGTCATCGAATGAGTTTGTGTTCTTTCCTTTTCAGTCTTATAGTACAATTTGAAAAGTTTTATTTTTCTCTTTCTTAAAGAGCTAGTCTTTGTTCTCTTCATGGGAAGATTGTTATCCTTCTTTATATTATGTTTCTGGCTATTGACCTTTTTAAGTTGTTTTATTTTCTTGATTAAGCTTTAATATTTCATATGTCTTTAGGAACGTATCCATTTCTCTTAGATTATCCATCATTTGATTGTTTGATTTTATTTTTGCCATTTGTTTGGTTGGAATAAGTATTCATAGCATTCCATAAGCCTCCTGTGGATTTCATTAGGATCCATTGTAATCCTGCCTTCTACATCTTTAAACTTATTGTTTTGGCTTTCTTTCCTATGGTTAGTTTTGACAGATGTTTTAAAATCTTTTTTATATTTACAAAAAGCTCCCCTTTATTTTGAGTGTCTGTGTGTCATTTTAGTTACCAGTTTATGCATTTTGTTCCTGATCTTTACTGTTTCTTGGTATCTGTTGTTTTGATTTGGGATTGTTCTGATTTTTCTAAAACTTTGGGGTATATCATTTAGAATCTGAGATTGCTATGATTTCTGAGCATAAATACTTGTAATTATATACTTTCTATAACTGTCTTAGTTGTATCACAGTTCAGATACATTGCTATTATTTTTACTTAATTATACAAATTTTCCTTTTTATTAAAAATAGAATTTTTTCGCATACCACATATCCTGACTATAGTTTCTCCTCTCTCTACTCTTCTAAGTTCACAACCACCTCCCCTTCTATCTACATCCACCCCCTTTCTGTCTCTCAGAGAATAGGCTTTTAAGATATAACAACAAACACAACAAAATAAAATACAGTAAGATAAAGCAAAAGCTATCCCATCAAGTTGGACAAAGCAAGCCAAGAGAAGGAAAAGAGCCCAAAAGAAGGCATAAGATCAAAGACTCACATATCCACACTGTCAGGAGTCCCATAAAAACACTAAACTGAAAGCCATGATATGTATGCAGAGGACCTGGTGCAGAACCATCAGCCCCTTTCATTCTGCTTCAGTCTCTGTGATTTCATATGAGCTTTCCTCGGTTGATTTAGAAGGCCTTGTTCTCTTGGTATCCTCCATTCCTCCTGGTTCTTATACACATTCTGTGTCTTATTCTGCAAGGTTCCCAGAGCTCTGAGGGAGAGATTAGATGGAGACATCTCCTTTAGGGCTGAGTATTCCAAATTCTCTCACCCTTTGTACAATGCTTAGTGTGGCTATATGTATTTGTTCCCATCTGCTGGAGGAGGAAGCATCTCTGATAATGGCTGAGTAAGGCACTGGTCTATGAGTACAGCAGAATATCATTAGGAGCCATTTAATAACTACATTTCTTTAACACCAGTGGTATTTTGTTTTTCTATAGGTCTCTGGGCTATCTAGTCTCTCTCTGGTTCTTTGTAACTCAAATGGTGTTGAGTGTGGGTCCCGTCTTGTGAAGTGGGCCCAAAATCAAATCATCAGACATTTCTGCTTATTCCCACAAGCTTTGTACCACCATTTCTTAGCATATTTTGCAGGTATGGCAGCATTATAAGCAAAAACTTTTGTGGTTGGGTTGGCTTATACCTTTCCCTTTTGGTAGCCTGCAGAGTAGCTTCCAGTACCACTAGAATATAAGGGTGAAGGATTTTTTGTGGACACAAGCTTGCCCTCTCCATGTTCAATGAGTAGTATGGGTGCTGTCTTGAGCAATTTAACCTTTATGTCATTTTTTTCTGGAGCAAACTATTGTCTCAGCAAGAGACTGGGTTGTTTGGCAATTTCTATGGGACCCCAATAACCAAAAACTCAATAGGAGATAAAACCCAGTCCCAGTACTGAAAGCATCATTAGTTGACAAGAGATGGCCATTGGCCCTCTATTTCACTCACTATTTGAAGACTTCGTTAGGGTCATTTTCATATATTTTAGGAAGTTTCCACTGCACTGTTTCCATACCATCCCTCAAATGCCTGTCAGTTATGGCTATCTTTCCCCAAGCTATTCCCTTCCCTTTCTCAACTGATCCTCCAGTTCTGTTCCCTCTGTTACATTTCACCTATAAAATATATTCTATTTACCCATCCCAAAGAGATCCACATGTCCTCTTCGTGGTTAGAGTTTCTATTGATGTTAAAAGACACCATGATCGTGGCAACACTTATGAAAGAAACATTTTTTGGGGAGTGGCTTACAGTTTCAGGCCATTAATATCAGGGCAGGTGACACGCAGGCAGACATGATACTGGAGAACAAGCTGAGAGTTCTACATCTTAATTTGCAGGCAACAGGCAATGAACTATGTCACTGGATGTAGCTTGAGCAAAGGAGACCTCAAAGCCCATTTCAACAATGACATACTTCCTATTACAAGGCCACGCCTATTCCAACAAAGCCACACCTCCTAATAGTGCCACTCCCTTTGGAGTCAATTTTCTTTCAAACAATAATTCCCCTTTAGTCCCTTCCTCTATATATAAGTTCTCTAGGTCTATGGATTGTATCTTGATTGTCATTTAATTAAAGGCTAATATCCAAATATAAGCAATATATACTTATCTTTCTGGATTTGGGTTTCCTCACTAGGGATGTTTTTTTTTTTTTTTTTTTTTTTTTTCTAGTTCTATTCATTTACCTGAAAATTGAATGGTTTCATATTTTTTAACAACTGAGTAATAATACTCTTGGGTAAATGTACCACATTTTTTTTTTATCTATTCCTCTGATGATGTACATCTAGATTGTTTCCAGTTTCTGGCTATTATGAATAAAGCTGCAATTAATATGGCTGAACAAGTGTCATTGTAATAGTGTGAAGCATTCTTTAGGTGTATGTCTAAGAATGTTATAGCTGGATCATGACGTATATTAATTCCCAACTTTGTGCAGAACCACAACACTGATTTCTACCGTGGTTGTGTAAGTTGGTACCCCCAAAAGCAATGGATGAGGTTCCTTTTATTATATATTCTTGTCTGTCATGTGATATTCTATTGCCACTAATTTCATAATTCTTTGGTTTTATTTTGACTCTTTAAAACTTTTCTCAAAGTATAAATATTATCTCAATTACCAAAGTCCGGCTCTGGATGAGGGCAGGGTCTGAAGATGGGTGGATACAAGAGCAGTGACAGAAGAATCAGACACAGGATACTTCTTAGTTTTGTTTTAAGAGAGATGGACAGAGAGGAAGCATATAGGAGTCATTCTCAGTGGTGGACAAGTCCCAGCAGAGGATGCAAGGAATCGGCTGAGAAAGGAAGTGAGCCAGGCCCTGATGGTCAGGAGAATCTTGCAGCCTGACTGACTAGCAGCCAGAGTGTTTATTTATATAGAATTTAGTATTTAGTAAGCAGGGACACATCTATGATATTCCAAAACACAGATCACATCATTTTTGTTTTGGGACATGTGTTTCACTTCCTCTTGCTCATCTTTTAGTCAACATTAATAAACTATGACAGAACAGAGTTATCTATGGTGGTATTTTATTTGTACTGAAATGTGATTTTAATTGTATGTTAATAAATAAAGTTGCCCGGGGATCAGAGCTATTAGAGCCATAGCAAGAGTGTGGCGGTGGTGGCGTACACGTATAATCCCAGCACTTGGTAGGCAGAGCTAGGTAAGTCTCTGTTTGTTCAGGGATACAGCCAGCATTGGAGACACACGCTTTTAAGACCTGGAG
This sequence comes from Peromyscus leucopus, assembly GCF_004664715.2. Lineage (NCBI taxonomy): Eukaryota > Metazoa > Chordata > Mammalia > Rodentia > Cricetidae > Peromyscus > Peromyscus leucopus. Next base: position 38,395,178 of record NC_051070.1, on the reverse strand, counting down.
GGCTGTACTTACAGGCAGTGACAAGGCAGTCACGTGTTTGGGTTTACAACCAACGAGAAGGCAGAACAGAAAGACTATATAAAGATAAACACACAGGAAGTAGCTCCCTTTCAGAGAGGTCTCTTGGCTTAAGAGGCTAGCTGCAGGGTAAGGCTCTTAGCTCTGATCTCTTGGCTTTCTTCTTTGCATTGGTTCTGTGTTTCTTATTTAATAAGATGGTTGGATACATCTACAGTTATCATTTCCAGTCATATTTCTTCAAGTTTTTACATAATTAATAAGCAGAGTTATTATTCTTACTCATTAACCCTATAACCCAATTTTTAAGAATCTAGAGGCATATTGACAGCCTGTTCTCAGGCTGGTAGCTTTGGTTGCTTCAAGGACACTAGACCAAAATAAAATCTTCAAGCCACCCTGGGCATGTCCCAAGTAGTGTATTATTAACTCTTAGTGGTTAGAGAGCCAGGAAAAATTCTCAGGCCAAAGCTGCTGCTATTATTATTCAAATTCTGGCATAATACAATGTTTATATTTATATCCTTATAGAATTTGTCTATATGTCTGATCCTGGCATTCTGTTGTTCCTTGGTCATATGTCACCACAGTGGCTCTGCATGAGCTAACATTTCTAAGAGAGGGAGGTCCTGACATCTCATCCTTTTATCATCTTTCCACTCCATGCTTTGCTCATTAATATGTCTTTGTGTAGGGCAGAGTTGTATGCCGCATAATTTTCTGAGTGTACAGTGAGAAGAGGCTTTTGATTTGAACTGTGGCCAACTCCTCTAACCCACCAAATCTTGTTGACCTTTTTAAGTTTACTCTGCTTTGACTATCTTGTTCCTGTGTAAGTATAGGGACAGATGTTTCAAGAATGTCTCATAATGTCCTGAAGAGACCTCTGACTGCTTTATGTGTCACAACCTCCAAGGCATAAAGAAGACCTTCGAGTAGATAACAATATCTCTCTAGCCGGGCGGTGGTGACACACGCCTTTAATCCCAGCACTCAGGAGGCAGAGGCAGGCGGATTTCTGTGAGTTCAAGGCCAGCCTGGGCTACCAAGTGGGTTCAAGGAAAGGCGCAAAGCTACACAGAGAAACCCTGTCTCAAAAAAACCAAAAAAAAAAAAAAAAAAAAAAAAAAAATCTCTCTCTAAAAGCAGGGGGAATAGTACGTTCAGGGCTTTCCTGGGGAAGCTTCAAAGCAGCATTTCTGGGAGAAGGCATAAATGATTCATAAGGAATTTTCCATCATCCTATATCCTCAAAGTGTACAAATATTAAAAGTACCCCAAGTATGCAACAGGTGGGGATAAAAACCAAAAGTGGCATGGCAGCAACCATGTAGCTCGGCTTTGGTGGATCTTTGTTAAGCAGCTGTGCTGGCTTAATGGCATCTGCCATTCCATTCAGATATGGCTGTACCACTCAATATTTAGAAATATATATATATATTCTATATATTTAAATATATTTATAACATATACAAATATATTATATTTATATGATAAATATATATTAAACATATATATAATGTATATATATAACTATATTATATAAATATAATATATATATATTATATTATTAATATATATAATATAAGTATAAATGAGTTATATATATTTATTGAGACCACTATATTTATATTGAGACCATTCAATATATATAAGTTATATATATATATAATATACATATACATATATATATAAAACTTTTTGTCATGATATTAATGGTCATATAGAGCAGTAACTAATTCTAGGAAAATGCTTCATCTAGTTTTTCACACATGATTTCAAGGTTGAGTCTCTGTCGGGTGACTAAGAATTAAGTTTTTGTATTCTAGACATACATAACAAATTGTGGTCTTTTATCTTATTCAAGACCTGCTATATATGACATTTAAAATGTTTAAGTTTTCTGCAGTAAAGCATGACCAGTCCTAATAGCAACCTTTGAGTCTGCCAAAGGGGAATGGGGCCCCACAACAGCAATTTCACCTGGATTGTGGTAATGCCACCAAGGTAACAAGCATTACCCAAAGATTAGACTACAAACTGCTCAGGACAGTTTCAAAGTGGCTAGCTGAGATGGACCAGCCTCACAGACTACTCCAGCCAGGACTTCAGATAAACCCTGCACTTTCCCTTTACAGAGACTGGACATGAAATGATATAGCTAGCTCTGTCAGGACTTGACAATTATCCCAATTTTTTTCAGGGTCCCCTAAAGATGCTGTCATCCCAAGATAGCAGGAAGTAATTTTTTTCTTTATTAAGAAATTTTTTATTCATTTTACATACCAATCACAGATTTCCCTCTCATCCCTCCTCCTGCTCTCCACAGACTTCCCCCCAACCAATCCCCCATCCTCTTCTCCTAACAGGCAGGAAGTAATTTTAAGAACATGATGACCATATTCCCAAGAGGTGGGGTAGGTGATGTATGGTCCTTCCATGAGTAATAAATATTTGTCATCGTTTAGGGGGTGGGCTACAGATGCCTGAAAGACATTTAACAATTGCTCAACATCCTTAGTCATCAGGGAAATGCAAATCAAAACAACACTGAGATATCATCTTACACCTGTCAGAATGGCTAAGATCAAAAACACTAATGACAACTTTTGTTGGAGAGGATGTGGAGCAAGGTAAACATTCCTCCATTGTTGGTGGGAATGCAAACTTGTACAACCACTTTGGAAATCAGTATGGTTTCTCATAAAATGGGAGTCAATCTACCTTAGGAACCAGCAATACCACTCTTGGGCATATATCCAAGGAATGCTCAATCATACCACAAGGACACATGCTCAACTATGTTCACAGCAGCATTATTCATAATATCCAGAACCTGGAAACAACCTAGATGCCCTTCAAACAAAGAATGGATAAAGAAAATGTTGTACAAAGACACAATGGAATACTGTGGTGATATTTTATTTATGCTGAAATGTGGTGATATTTTATTTGTAAGTTAATAAATAAAGTTTACCTGGATATGGGGGGGGGGAGGAAAGCCAGCCATTTTAAGTAAACAAAGAAGTCAAACAGCACACACATTTAATCCCTTAGCAGGCAGGATCTCTGTATGTTCAAGGCCATACTAGGTAACAAAGCCAAACAGAGTGGCACATGCCTTTAATCCCAGTGCCAACTGTAAAGACCTAGAAGTCTGTACAGACAGACAGTGACAGAGCTATGTAGGAAGAGGAAGTGAGGTGGCTGAGTTAAGAGCCAATAAGAGCGCAGAAAAGCAAGACATGTAAGCCTAGATAGGCAGGAAGTCTCTGCTCTTTGGTAGCTCCAGAGTTGGTGAGGTGAGGTTAGCTGGTGGCTTTCCATATTTCCTTGATCTCTCTAAAGTTTTAACCCAAATTTCTGGCTTTGTGGTTTTTATTTAATAAGATCTTTTAAGACTCATAGTACAGAATACTACTCAGCAGTGAAAAACACTGATGTTATGAAATTTGCAGGCGAATAGATGTAACTAGAAAAAATCATCCTGAGTGAGGTAACTTGGACTCAGAAGGACAAACATGGTATGTACTCACTTGTAAGGAGATACTAGATGAAAGGCAAAGGATAACCAGACTAAAACCCATAGCTCCAGAGAGGCTAGCTAACAAGGAGAACCCCAAGAGGGATGCATTGATTGCCCTGGGAAGGAGAAATGGATGAGATCTACATATGTAGACTGGGGGTGAGGGTGGCAATGGAGTAGGGGATGGGGGATGAGAACATAAGGGAATGGGATGGTTGACCTGGAACAGGGATGGAATGGAAGAGCAATGAAAGAGGTACCAAATAGAGAGAGACATCATGGGGATAGGGAGAAACCTGGTGCTAGGGAAGTTCCCAGAAATTCACAAGGATGACCCCACCTTAGACTACTAGCTACAGTGGAAAGGATGCCTTAACTAGCTTACACTGGTAATATGATTAGTGAATACCCTAACTGTCATCATAGAGCCTTCACCCAATAACTGATGGAAGCAGATGCAGAGATCCACAGCCAAACACCAGGCCAAGCTCTAGGAGTCCAATTGAAGAGAGAGAAGATGGATTCTATGAGCAAGGGGCATCAAGATCATGATGGGGAAATGTACAGAGACAACTAAACCAAAGTAGTGGGGACTCATGAACTGTGGACTAATAGCTGTGGAGCCTCCATGGGACTTGACTAGGCCCTCTGCATAGGTGAGACAGTTAAATAGCTTGATCTGTTTAAGGGGCCCCTGGTAGTCGGATCAGGCTCCATCCCTAGGGCATGAGCAGGCTTTTTGGAGCCTACTGTCTATGGTGGGACACCTTACACAGCCTTGGTCGGCAGAGGGCTTGGACCTGCCTCATTTGAGTGTATCAGGCTCTGCTGACTCCCCACAGGAGGAGGGAATGGGAGTTGGGATGGGGTGAAATGCTGGGCAGGTGGAGGAGGGGGGAGAAGGGGGAGGATCTATGCTTGATATGTAAAATGAATAGAAAATTTCTTAATAAAAAAGAAAAGAAAAAAATGAACATCTTGCTAAAAGCATGCTACAGATCCAATGCAGTCCCTATCAAGATTCTAACACAATTGTTTACAGACTTTCAAGGAACAATATTTATATTCAGGTGGCAAACAAAACAAAACAGGATATTGCCAGAGTCCAGCTTTAGTGGGGTTCAGGTCCCAAAGAGAAGGTGTGGAGTTGGTGTAGGGAAGGAGGAGACTGAAAAGATCTGAGGGTAAATAGGGATGGCTACCATTTTACTGAAAAAAAGCTCCACCTTTTATACTTTGTAATTGCACAAAGAATTAAATGGGAGAAAGGTGGCATGTGAGCTGGGGTGTGGCTTTTGATCAAGGACTGAGGAAGTTAGCCTTGACCTTGACACATTAACATGCAACAAAGACTTATGTTAATGGATGGTCCATTAATTCCTCTTGCCAGAGAAGAATTACTTCCTTTTCAGCAAGTAGTAACTTTCTTCAAACCCCCGAGGGAATGGAGGCTTTTGTCTGAATGTGTGACCTTGGGAAAAGAACTTTCTAGACATTCCATTATAGAATACTATAGTTTTGTATATTGGTTTGTGTCTTAGTTACAGTTTCTATTGCTGTGATGAGACACCATGACCACTGTAACTCTTATAAAGGAAAACATTTCATTGGAGTTGCTTGCTTACAGTTCAGTGTTTTAGTCCATTATCATCATGGTGGGACATGGTGGCATGCAGGCAGAAATGGTACTGGAGAGGTAGCTAAGAGTCCTACATTTTGCAGGCAATTGTAGGTGGACTGAGGCACTAGGCCTGGCTTGTGTATATATGAGACCTCAATGCCAACCCCCACATTGACACATTTCTTCCAACAAGGCCATACCTATTCCAGCAAAGCCAAACCTCCTAACAGTGCTACTTCCTATGAGCTTATAAGGGTCAATTACATTCAGATTTCCACATTCCATTCCTTGCTCCCCATAAGCTTGTAAAAGTATCATAATGCAAAATGCATTCAGTTCAACTTCAAAAGTCTCCATAATCTATAACAGTCCCAAACTTATTAAAAAAGTCCAAAGTTCACAGTCTTTTCTGATATTTGTGCAATCTCTTAATTGTAATCACCTGTAAAATAAAAATAAAAATAAAAAAGCAGATCACATACCATGGTACTGTTGTGCAGATCGTGACCCCCAGAGAGACCACCAAAGATGAGCATGCCGGAATGCAAAAGCAAGGTTTAATTCTGGATATCAAAGCAATACAAGCCTAGGCAGGGACTTCATCCAATACATCCAACGCAGTGGAGGCTGGAGGAAGCACCCACCTGTCTGCAAGCTCAGTTTTTAAAGGGAAAAGTCACAAGGTTACATCATTTAGGGGTGCTAGTACAGGTAAAATTTGATTGGCTCGCTTCTAGGGACTTCTAGAAATTACTTCTAAGGGAGTGGTTGCCCGCCACCATTCTCATTGGCTGCCCTCAGGTGGGGGCATTTCTGTGGTCAGTTACCCTGGAAACCAGGGAGAGGACATTCCATAGTCTGGCAGGCATTACCTCGTGACTATCTTGTGACTCTGTACTTTTACACTTCCTGGTTTCTGGAATCTGAACTGACTAGTTTCAGTAACTAATGGCCTTTTCCCAAAAGGAGAAATCTTAGGCCTTAGTTTTAGAGTGAAAGCATTTTGGTCTTATTTCTAAGATGGCTCATTTTGGTCTCACAGTACTTTGAAAAAAATAATAATACTGAGTGAAGTATCCCAGATAACAAAAGACAAACATCTTATGTATTCACGTTAGGTATAAAGATTAATCATGCCACATCCTACAGACCCAGTGAGACTAAATAAAAAGGCAGACTCAAGGTAGGTGAAGCATGGATCTCCCTCAGAAGGGGAAGTAGATTTCATGGATTGACCTAGGATGGCTGGGGATGGGAATAGGAAGGATCAGGTAGGAGATGGAGGGCGAGAGAACCACAAGAAGGGAGGAATTGGATGGAATTTCAGGGTGAGGTAGAAACCAAGTTCAATGGAAACTCCCAGGAATATATGAGGGTGATTCTAGTGAAGATTCCTAGTAATGGGAGATATGGAGTCTAAACCAGCCATCTTCTGTAACCAGGTAAGTCTTTCAGTGGAGGGACTGCAACACCAACAAAGCCACTGACCTTTGACCTACAATTTGTCCCAATTGCAATATGTGCTGGAGTAAAAGTGACACAGAACTTGTGGGAGTGGCCAACCAATGACTGGTCCTACTTGAGACCCATGCCTTGAGAGGGGGTCCATGCCTGACATTGTCTTAATAACCAGGATCTAGAGTCTGAATAACCCAGAGACCTATGGTATAACCAAATATGACTGACAAAAAAAGCAATTAACTGATTCCTAATGATACTCTGCTATACCTATAGACCAGAGTCTAGCATAATCATCATCACAGAGGCTTCATCCAATAACTGATGGGAGTAGATGCAAAGACCCACAGCCCAATATTAGATGGAGCTCGGGAAGCCTATGGAGGAGGGAGAGGAAGAATTTTAGCAGCCAGAGGGCTCAAGGACACCACAAGAAAATGGGCCACAGAATCAACTAAGCAGGGCTTATACGGGCTCACAGAGACTGAACTGATAGTCAGGGAGCCTGTATGAGTCTCCTGTAGGTCTGTTGCATATATGTTATGATTGTGTATCTTGGTGTTCTTATAGAACTACTAAAAGAGTGGAAGCTGTCTCTGACACTTTTGCTCCCTTTTGTTACCCCTTTCCTCCTACTAGGTTGCCTTAATATGAGGGGATGTGCCTTGTCTTATTATAACTTGATATGCTATGTTTGGTTTATATCCCTGAGAGGACTGCCCAATTCTAAATGGAATGGAGAAGTAGATCTGGGTGAAAGGGATGTGAGTGGGGGGACTGGGAGAAGAGGAGGGAGGGAAATTGTGGTCAAGATGCAATATATGAGAGAAGACTAAAGAAAAAAATCTGTTCTCTTGAAAATCAAACGTGAAAGAAGATAAAGGAATAAAAAGAGCTAATAACTTTTATAGCACTATGTAATGACTATAAAATATAAAAATGCATAAATATGTAAATAAAACCTTAACAATTACCCAAAATATACAACTACATAAACATACTTCTCAGGGAAAAAATAGCTATAAATTTCATGATCTACCATTATCGTATCATGTTACTTTCATCTAATTATTCATCACCAACCCTTCACTATTATGACTAATTAAATTTTGGCAACACTAATGAATGCTTTCTCATATTTTAGTGAATACAAATTGGATAAGGTTATATAAACAAGAAATTGGACATAGGTTAGTCATTGTCTAAGTTACATTTCTATTGCTGTGTAGAGACACAATGGCAAAGACAAATTGTAGAGAAAGGAGTCGTTGGGGCTTACAGTTTCAGAGGATTAATCCATCACTTCAGGGAGCATATCAGCAGGCAGGCACGACATAGCACTGGGTCAGTAGCTGAGAGCTTATATCCTGATTCACAAACAGGCAGCAAGCAGGAAGAGTAACACTGGGAATGGTGTTGGCTTTTGAAGCCTCAAAGTCTATCCCAGTAACACACCTCGTTCTACAAGACCACATCTTCTAGTCCTTTCTCAAAAAGTTCCACGAACTGGGCACCAAACATTCTGATATATAAGTCTCTGGTGGCCTTTCTCATTCAAACCACCACACTCATTCACGATCAAGTCATTAGGAGTGTATCATTTTAGCTATTATTTCATCATTAGAAAAGTGAGAGACAGATTGATAAAATGTTGACTGTTCCTAACACCATTAGAAGGAAGAAAAACTAATACTGCATGTTTGATATGCTACATACTTTGTAGCACATTATGTATTCTAATCATAACATTATTTTAAAAGTCTGCAGCAATGATGATAGCTATCACTGTCCACATGTTATGTATGAGCACATTGTGGTGTTAAGTACCTCATATAAGGCCATGTGATTACTACATAGCAACTCTTTTTAATTTAATCTATTAATTAATTCATTTATTTAGTGTGTAGGTATGTGTTTTGTGTGACATATAAATGTGTGGGTATGTGCTGTGGATATAGCTTTGTATGCTGTCAATGTGTTGGTTAATAAATAAAGTGCTGATTGGCCAGTAGCCAGGCAGGAAGTATAGGCAGGATAATCAGAGAAGAGAATTCTGAGAAGAGGAAGGCTGAGTCAGGAGTCACCAGCCAGAGACAGAGGAAGCAAGATGTAAAAGTACTGATAAGCCACAAGCCACGTGGCAACTTACAGATTGATAGAAATGGGTTAATTTAAGAAATAAGAACTAGATAGCAAGAAGCCTGCCAAGGCTATATGGTTTATAAGTAATATAAGTCTCTGTGTGTTTACTTGGGTCCAAGCAGTTGCAGGAGCCAGGTGGGCACAGAAAAACTCAGCGACAGGTATGTGCATGCCATGACCCATATGTGGAGGTCAGAGGACAGCTTCTGGGAGATGACTAGTTCTATGGTATGTGTCGCTGGGGTCAAAATCAAATTATTAGTCTTAGCAGCAAGTGCCTTTAACCCCTGAGCTGTATTTCCTGCCTGGTCTTTCTTTCAATTTAACTTGTCTATTGACTTTTAAAATATGGAGTGTTCTCTGTAGTTTAAATTTCTTTCAATTCTGAGTTTGTTTTTTGTTTGTTTTTTTATGTGTTTTAATGTTATCAACAAAATTACCTTACTTTAACTTTGTTTGATAAGTATATCATCATGATATTCATACCATACCTATCTCTTTCTATGTAGGTTATGTTGATGATACTTTCATTCTATTTTTATAGTACAGACACAGAAAATGTAAGTTATTTGTGGAAATGCTGTAGAATGAGAAATATTTGTGAAAAAGTCATATTCTTCTATTTTCTATTAGTTGAGACTGGACCTTTGACCAAAGGCTGCCTTGAAACAGTAATTTCTTCCAGCACCAGCATGAATCAGATAATTGTTGATTGTTGAGAAGATTTAATTTTGTAGTATGGCTAAAGAAGGACTCTTTCTGGCGCTGACAACCTTTTAAGTAAAGGGATGTATATAGACCTAACAAGTTTATATTGGAAATGATAGAGTGGTCACTTTGGCAGTTCTGCTTCATTTCTCATGGCTCTAAGTGAATGACCTACTCTTGTGGTCTACTTGATATACTGCCATTTACACTGTTTGTTATTTACTATGAATTTTCAGCACTTCCAATTTTATATTAATGCCTATATAAATGAACTTTAACCTGCACTTTGTAGCATAAACTGACTTATTTTGAAATACTCATAACCTGGTGTTCAGGTTCATACTCAGAATAGTTAGCTAATATGTGAAAAACATGAATCATTCTGGAATAGCCACTATGACTATTTCAACTGACTCTGACTACAGCTTCTTTTAGAATTTTGAGCTCAGGAGCTAGAGAGTTGGATTAATGATTAAGGACACGACCATCAAGTTACAGAGGACATAGTTTGCTACCCAACATCCATGTCAGGTGGCTCACAACTGCCTGTAATACTAGCTCTACAGGATCTGACATCCTATTCTGGTCTGGAGGCAATGGCATCTGAATATACACACTTTCAGCACAGACTCTATCTATCTATGTATCTATCTATCTTTCTTTCTATCTAACCACCTAGCTACCTATAGTGTGTGTGTGTGTGTGTGTGTGTGTGTGTGTATTTTTGAAAAGAAGAGTCTGTAAGATTAAAATATTTAGAAAATAAATTTTCAGTGTAAGTTCTGTAATCATTCATAAGTTGTTTACATATGCTGTTCTTAGTGGATTATTGTTGCATAGGATTCTGATGAGGGAAATGAAGTCACACTCTCTAGACTGGTACCATCAGCCCCACTCCAAGACCACCCATGCAGACCCAGATATTGCCAAATTATACGTCATGTTTCTGATTTTCCCTAAGTAGGTTTCAGATCTTGAATATTATTGTGTGTGCTTTCAACCAATATTTGGGAAGGTAAATGTCAGAGTGTCTAAAAGATAGGGATTTTCTGCAGGTGTCACTGAAGTTACAAAACGTGTTGAAGAAGCTAAGAGTAATATAGATGATGAATGGTTAGAACAATGCTTTTTAAAAGGAGATAATTTTAAAAGCCTGTTTTGTGCCCAGGAGCCATTGATGGTTTTTTAGGTGTGAGTTAATTCCATATCAAATCTCATGTAACCATAAAACTATAACACTGTTTTTGAATTCTTGTATATCTTGCCTACTTATAACCTTGTAGCCAGTGATTGATAGCTATGAAAAGTAACTGAAATCAAATTGTTAGAGATCAGTTTTAAATCCATACCATATTTAATAGTATGCATTTTAGATTTTTTCTTTTCTTTTTTTTTTTTTTTTTTTTTTTGAGACAGGGTGTCTCTGTGTTGTTTTGGTGACTGTCCTGGATCTCACTGTAGACCAGGCTGGCCTTGAACTCACAGACATCCTCCTGGCTCTGCCTCCCGAGTGCTCGAATTAAAGGCATGTGCCACCACCACCTGGCTGCATTTTAGCTTTCCTTAAATCTGTCATTGTACTATTAAGTCTTGCTAACTATACATTCTTACTATAATGTAGTCACAGACAGGTTTAGTACAAGACAATATTTATTGCTGTTTCTGGAAATTGACTATTTCTTTTGCTGTCATCCTTGTTCTTTTAGACTTTCATGTGTTCTGTTTTAATAGCAAATCATACTTCCCACAGAGAAATTTTCACTACATAGAAATAGTTTTCCTGTGCTTATTTAATATATACATAACTGACTAGTTTTTCTTCTATTAGTCATGTGTGCTTTATAGAAATATTCAATGCATTTGCTTCATTAATCAATATACTACATTGATTAAAGCATTATTTAATCCTTCATTTTATAAAACACAGGAAAATAAGACTTCCAAACATATAGCAGTTACATTATTGAAACAAAAACTTTTATATAAATGAATAAGAAATATATATTTTTAAACAGTGACAAAGTCGTTTTCTAGAGTAAGCAATTACCTCAAAGTGAATGAAACTATACAAACAGCAACACAAAGGATTAAGGACAATTTGAGAAATGACAGCAGTACAAAGCTAAAATATGAATCATATCTAGTGGTGGCGATTGGTTTTAGGTAAAACTTTACCTTAGATAGATAAAATAACTTTGAGCTTGTTAACAGAAACCGAAAGTGTTCTTTCTCACCATCAGTCTGGGGTCTATTTCAAATACTTCACAATATAGACGAGTTTCTCTAGAATTTGAGTCTTTTCAGCTTGAGTGTCACAAGAGTTTGACAATAAGATTTTTAAAGAATGTTTGATATTTGGGTTTTCATGCAGAAAGGAGACAATATGGAGTAGCAGAGGCTGTTCACTGACTCTGCAGAGTTCTACAGACACCTTTGGTATGATGCACAATACACTTATTGGAGATATTAATATTAAAAATAAACAGAATAAAGGTATAACTAGCATCCTTTTCAGAATTAAAAAAAAATATTTCCAAATACACATGGTCTTCTTGTTTTATTTACTTTGAAAAATATGTGGCCCAAGTGTCCACTTTAGTATTAAGTAGTTTTCAGATGGATGTGAATTCTGAGATAATTTTCTAGTTTGTTGATGGTTATCAATAGAAAAGAGCAGTTGGGTTAACTTATTAAATATTTTCAATAAATGAAAAATGGTTGAAGATTCCTCTGATTTCTGAATAAGAATTTCGATCAAGAACTTACTCTCAATTTGACTAACGTCACACAGGTATCTTCCTGACTCTAGACTCCTAATCTCCTTTTCCTTCCACCGTTTACTTTATAAAATTTGCAATTGTAAATTATCTGCCTGCCCTTTTGAAACTCAAACATTTTTAAAACATCTTGCCAATTTCGCAGTCCAGGAATTTCCTTTTCCCAGGGACTGAGAGGAACATATGAAATGTGTACACCAAGGAGACCGCAGCCTCACCTCCACGTTTATCTGCAGGGATAGGACCCTAACCTCGAAGCTCCCAACTCTTTAATAAGGTTCCTTCCAGAGAAATTAAAAGCCATCCCTTGCCAAGTAAATATTACAAAATTATTGTAATTGGAGTAAAACCAATGAATAAACATCAGTAGTTAAGCCCCTCTTTTCACCCCAGCTTATGATAACCCCCGAGTCTTGTTTCAACAGATTTCAACTCAGATGAATTCACATTCTTTTTCTTAATGACAAGAGCCATTAAAAATGCTTTCCTTGTCTGTGAAACTTTTACCCATGCAATTTTGTTTTCACAAGCATTACTTCTGGGGAAAAAAAAAAAAACAAAAAACTGCCAACTCCAACTAAAGCAGCATAAGGACTCAGAGAAAATGTGCATTCTTTTTGAGATGATGGGCAAAGCAAATACTGTCTGATAAAGGAATATCTGAAGAGAGACATATAGGGAAGCAGAGACATGGATATCAATTACATAATATGTGGATCTTACAGACGAGAATGAAATACTAAATGATGTCATTTCTACAGAAAGCCTGAAAAAGACAAAGGAGACAGTGATTTCCACAGAACACCATAATGTATGAACTTATCAAAAGTCCCATTCTGTCTTATTCAGAGTAGGAAACTGAGGAACATGGGATTTTGCTGTTTCATGTAGATTAAAAGTACATTTTTAAGATGAAGGGAATTTAATAATTGATGCAATCTATTATTTCTGCTAAGAAATTAACAACTAAGCCAGGGTAGTGTCATATGCCTTTAATCCTAGCACTCAGGAGGCAGAGAAAGGCAGAGCTCTGTGAGTTTGAGGCCAGCCTGGGCTACAGAGCTAGTTCCAGGACAGCCAGGGCTACACAGAGAAACTGTGTCTTTAAAAACCAAAAAAAAAAAAAAAGAAAGAAGAAAGAAAGAAAGGAAAAGGGGAAAGGAGGGAGAGAGGTGGGGAAAGAAGGAAGGAAGGAAAGAAAAAAAGAAATTGTCAACTAGAATCAATTTCATTATATCATATCAGGAAATAAACATTCTCATGATATGACCAAGAGTATACAAAATCCCTCTGTGTTAAATTGTACAACACCATCCCAATTCCAATTCTTCAAAATGAAAAACCAAACCAAGAGTGATATGTATAGTCAAATCCCACTACTCAGGAGTCTGAGGTAGAAGGAGTGCATGTTCCAGGCCAGCCTTGGATAAAACAAGGAGAGTGCATTTTAAACACCAACAACCAACAAAGCACACACAAACAGTACAAAACATGGAATCCTATGTACTTAAGAACATGAAATTTTCATTATTGCCTTAGAATCTTAGCCAGAATCGGATGCAAAAAGCATCTCATTGAAAAATCACAGCTCAGATTCTCACTTTGATGAAAGAGGAAAAACAAGACAAATCCAAGCAGATTAATTGTAGCTGTGGAAGAGGACAATGCAGAAATAGCGCCTGCCACTTGTCAGGCAAAAAACAGCTTGTCAGGAAAAGCTACCTAACTTCCTCATAATTTGTAAAAAAGAGGAAGTTATACACCTAACTGTTCTTATAGTGACTAAATGAGATGTTAAGGATAATACATGCTTACTGTTCAACACTTCAGTTATTTTGATCATTACCATTTTTATACTTTTACTAAGTTAAATGTAATACTGACAGATCTAATTGATATTATCAATCTTTTTATTTTAAGGAAGAGCCAAATACGTTTATTGCAACTGTACCTATTTTAACAGCATAAGGCTCTCTGTATAGATGGAAGAATAAATATTCCCTTTGCATTTGTCTTTGTTTCATTTTTAAACTTGTATACATGTTTAATTAAAATATAGTTACATTATCTTCTGTTTTCTCTTTCCTCTCTGCAGTCCCTTCCATATTCCCTTTCTCCAACTTCTTTAATCCTTCCTCTACCCTCTCATTGTCTTCTTCTCCCATGATTATTAGTGTTACACATCTATATGTGTATGTATCCAATGACTTGTATATTTATCAATCAATTTTATGTATTCTTTGAAAAGTGCATGCATTTAGTCAGTATATTTTGATCATATCCATACAGTACTGTTTCCTTATAACTCTTTTTAGGACCACCTACTACATGTCTTCTTTCCTTTTGTTGCTGTTATTATAACCATCTGAATACAATTAATGATACCCATATACCAACCATGTGATCATGGACAACATACCAGTGTTCAGCCCCCCAAAATAAATGTGACTTTCCCTCCATAGCTGTCGCCTGTCAATAGTTCCTCTGACAGTGGGACTATCGATTCATGCTAGAATTTTGACGATTTTGGAGTTTATCGATTCTGGCTTGATTTTGTACAGTTTTTGTGCAAGTACCCAAGTAGCTGTGTGTGGCATCCATTCATGTTCAGAAGTAGTATTTTACAGCTCTCCTTTCCATCTACTAGTTGTGACCTTTTTTTCTACCCTCTCTTCCATGATGTTTCCTCAGTCTGGGGTGGGGAGAGGTTGATACAGATGACCCCTGGAGAGCTGAACACTCACGATTATTTACATTAAGAACTTTGGCTCTGCTTTAGCCACTAACCATTTTAAAAAAATCTTCTCTAAGCAATGTTGAGAGCAGGTAAATCCATGGTTATAAGCATAAATATTTAGAAGGTAATTTTACAACATGGCTATTTAGGAGAGCAACAAGAGTTGTTTCCAGTCATGGGCCTATGGTCTATCCAGTTATGGGCTTTTGATGAAGTTCACAACTAAGCATAATATGCTTCCTGTGGAGTAAGTCTCATATCCAATCAGAAAACTTTGGGTTATCTTCACAACTGTTTTGCCACTGCTATACCAATGGGTACATCTTGACAGGCTGATCTAGCAGTGGATCAGATCTTTGATATTTTTCATCCCTAGTGCCTTCTAAAGTATACTTTGGCACTATTATATATATATTCAAAAGAATATATATATTGAGACATTGTCTCACTCTATAATCCTGACTGGCCTAATACTATGTAGATCAGGTTGGCCTTCAGCTCAAAAAGATACACTTGCCTCCACCTAATGAGTTCTGGAATTAAAGTCATATGCTGCATGTCCAGTTACATGTCAAATTTATAATTAGCCTACAAATAAGTGTATTTCCATAAGGCTGCTTTATATAACCTTAGCTTTGGCTAAACCACCCCAACTCTGTAATCTCTTCAATCTCCCTATCCTCACTAAATCTTCAACCCCAATTATCATCCCCTGCTTTTATTATGGCTATATTTTAATATACTCTCTAATTAAATATATTCTTTGGGTTGGAAGCTTGTAGGTTTACAAATAGCTTTCTGTACAGCTATTTGGTTGAAGCCTTTGACATCCTTCAGTTTCATTCACTAGTGTTTACTGCTCTAGTTGGTGCATGGACCGGGGAGACTGGAGCCTAAAAATGAGATGGACTATAGTCTCATGCAGTAGCCAACTTTATTCAAAGCATCAGGTGACTCAACTCTGAGGGTTAAGAGAAATCACAGGAGTAAAGTTCTCAAAAGTTCAAGCAGTATACAATCATAAGGAAAAGAACACACGGCAAAAACTATTTTTTTTTCATAGAAGCATATAAATAACAACATCTGAAGTAAACTCACTCTTATTGGCTTTGCCTGTGAAGAGCACACACACATAGTCCAAGAACAATTCCTTGTTTTTGAGGAAACTGAGGTCACAAGACTCTCGACCTGTTTTCCTGTTTTCTTGGGACTCACTCATAAGCACTCGGAATTCTCACACAACTCCATTCTTGGACTGTGTTTTGACAACCACCACCCTTCATGCTTGAACCTTTCTGCCTCTGCTATTCTCTTTGTACTTTCTTTTTCTCCATATTTGAGTATCTACCTTCCGGGAATATGTCTAATCCCAGTAGCCCATTTCTTGGTTCATGACTTCTACATGTATTCAAGTTTAAGCAGAGACAATTCTGTAACAAATGATTTTGTGATTTTTTTTTAAACAACCGCCATCTTTATTCTCTTTAAGGAGTTTCTATAAAACCAATTTCTATCCTCTTATTACTTAAATCAGAAATATTTCAACATTTATGTCTTTACAATGAGGATCCTTTTAAAATAACACATTCTTAGTACTATTCTTTCAGCTAAAATAGCATTCCTTTTTAAAAATTTTTCTCTCAGATATTATATCCCAAATGCAATTTTCCTTTCCTCCCCTCCCCCAGTCTCTATCCCCAACCTCTCCTGTATCACACATCAGTCCTCATCTGCCTTTTCTCAGAAAAGAGTAGGCCTCTCAGGAACATCAACCAAACATGGCATAATAAGCTACAATAAGACCAGGCACATCAGGGATGGATGGACATGAGAACCCAGTAGGGAGAAAGGGGTCCTACAAGTAGTCAAAAAAGTCAAAGAAACCCTCCAATCCCTCTGTTAGGAATCTCACAAGAACACCAAGCTACTCAGCCATAACACGTATGTAGACAACCCAAGTTAGACTCTGTTTTAGTTAGGGGTTTCTATTGCTGTGAAGAAACACCATCACCACGGCAACTCTTACAAAGGAAACATTTAATTGGGATGACTTGATTACAGTTTTAGAAGTTCAGTGCATTGATATCATGATCGGTAGCATGGCAGTATGTAGGCAGATATGGTACTATAGTAGTAGCTGAGAGTCCTGAGTCTTGCAGGCAACAGGAAATTGACTGAGACACTGGGCAGTATCCTCAGCATAGAAAACTTCAAAGGTCACCCCACCTGACACATTTCCTCTAACAAGGCCATTCCCATTCCAACAAAGCCACACTTCGTAATGGTGCCACTCCCTATGAGATTATAGGTGACAATTACATTTAAACGACCATAGATGCCTACAGGCTAACCCAATCTATGTGAACCCCAATCAATGACTTGATACTGTGGGCTGTGTTCTCATGATGTCTCTTACCCATTTGGTTCCTCTGATTCTTCCTCCTTTCCTCTGCAGGACTCCTTGAACTCCACCTAATGTTTGCCTGTAGGATTCCTCATGTGCCCCCTTGAGTTGCTGGATGAAGGGTCTGTGGTATCTTTGATGAGGATTCTGTTGGGCTCTGCTTCCAGAACACTCTGCAGGCAGGACAAATTGTGAGTGGAAAGCTTTATGGCTGGGTTGGTGTACCAATCCCTCCATCTGAGGCCTTGTCTAGTTACAGAAGATGGCCAGTTCAGGCTCCGTGTCCCCTATTACTAGGAGGCTTTGCAAGGGCTACTTACATGGATTTTATGGAGTTTTCATTGCTCTAGGTTTCCACATCCTCCTCAAACCGCCCCTCAATCACAGTCCTTTCTCCAAGTAATTCCTCCTTCCCTTAACTCCCACCTGATCTCTCCTATTTGCTACCCCACTATTGGAGAAATTATTTTCATCCACTATTAAAATATTTTTTATGCTAATCACAATTAAGTAATTATCGAAGTCTAAGTGTATGCAGTCCCGGTTTCTCCGCTCTACACAGTCATCTGCACTTCAGCGTGCCGCACCGAGAGACCCGCGCGAGCGCTGGCCCCACTCTCCCCCGCCCCCCTCGCCCCCTAGCGTGACATGCCGAGTCTCATGGGGTGGAACTTCAGATCCCGTGGCTACCCCACCAACCCCAGGCCACCCATGAAATCTATTTTATTTCCCTTTCCCAGAGAGATCCTTGTTTCTCCCTTTAAGTCCTGCTTGTTACTTAGCTGCTCTGGGCCTGCGGATCTTATTATGATTATCCTTTACTTTACAGCTAATATATGCTTTTAAGTGAATACATACCATGTTTGTCTTTTATTGTCTGGATTACCTAACTCAGGATTCTTTTTTAGTTCCATTTGCCTGCAAATTTAACAATGTCATTGTTTTTAACAGCCGAGTAATAGTCCAATGTGTAAGTGTACCAAATTTTCATTATCCATTATTTGGTTGAAGGACTTCTAGGTTGTTTCCAGTTTCTGGTAATTACAAATAAAGCTGCTATAAACATAGTTGAGCAAATGTCCTTGCTGTAGGATAGACTGTTTTGGGTATATGCTAAGAAGTGCCATAGCTGGGTCTGAGGTAGACCAATTCCCAATTTTCTCAGAAACTACCATATTTATTTTCAAAGTGGCTGTATAAGTTTGGACTCCCACCAGCAGTAGAGGAGTGTTCCCCTTGCTCCACATCCTCAACAGCATGAGCTGTCCCTTGTGTATTTTATTTTGGTCATTCTTACAAGTGTAAGATAGAAACTCAGTCATTTTGATTTGAGTTTCTCTGATGACTAAGGATGTTGAACATTTCTGTAAGTGCTTCTTGGCCATTTGAGATTTCTCTGTTAAGAATTCTCTGTTGAGATCTTGTCCCATTTTTTAAGTGGATTATTTGCTTGTTGATGGCTAGTTTGGTTTTTTTGTTTTGTTTTTTTTTAGTTCTTCATCTATTTGGATATTAGCCCTCTGTCTTATGTGGAGTTGGTGATGATCTTTTATTGGGTAGGATTTTTTTAGCTTTCCTGTTTTTTGTTTTGTTTTACTTTTCCATATGAAATTGAGGATTATTCTTTCAAAGTATGTAAAGAATTGTGTTGGAAATTTGATGGGGATTGCATTAAATCTGTAGATTGCTTTTGGTAGGGTGGTCATCAAATATCATTCCTTAATGTTGTTAAATGTTTAGTCAATGTTCAAATGTCCCTGGTCAATTTTTTAATTTTTTGTAAATCTTTTTCTAAATACCAACCATATGACATTATAATCCATTGTAGTCTATAGTCTCCTTTTAAAAACATTTTGAGTCTTTTTATTTAAATAAAACTATGTTTGTTTATTTGACAACCTGGCTGCAGTTTCCTTTCCCTCCTATCCTCTCAGTCTCTCTTCCCCAGTCCCCTTTGTTCCCACTGCACCCAAATCCACCCCTCCTCCAGGAGATGGCAGGTTCAGGCTATGTATCTGTTACTGCTAAGACTTTGTTAGTGGACTGTAGGAGGAAATGTTGGGGGGGGGTGTACTGAAAGAGACTATTAGAAAGGTGGAATATTTTAGGGTCAGTTATAAACCTGGTACAAGTGAATCTCCCAGGAATCTACAAGGATAACCCCAGCTGAGACTTCTAGCAACAAAACAGTTTTTAATGTTAACTTTCTATTCTGTTTTAGACATTTTGTAAATGGAATGTAAGAAATCTCTTAGTATTGGAAGTTATTAAACACCTGCTATTTTTTTTTAACTGTGATGACAGACACGGTGAATGACTTCCAGTTCAGTTGTTGGAAGTGCCTCAATAGTGGAGGTGTGGCTGGGAATGTGCAGTAAGGATCCAGTGTAAAGTATTCACTCAGATACAGCCATAAAATCAATAAAGGCAAATTGTTTGCAGCTGCTCACCGAGAAGTTCTTGATAAACAAGATTTTGCCATTAAAGATTACAGAATAAGAGGATGCTACAAAATAGTCTCTGCTTCTTCACAGATAATCCCAAATGGGGTAATCACTTCACCTGCACCTTCTGATGCTATCATGTTAAACCTTTAGAAGAATTTTCTGGTGCCCAGCAGTGATTGAAGTCACTCTCCAAATGCTTCTCCCATGCTTTGTACCATATTTTCATCTTTCCTCCCCACTTTGAGATACTGAAGCAATAAAAATAAAATGAACATGGAACAATGATGCTCATGTACAGATGTTAATTGCAAGAACTATAAAAAGTAAATATTTCAATCTGTGGGAAAGTGATTTCAGAAGCTCTGTGTTTTCCAGACAATCAGACTGAATGGCCGAAGAACTTACTTGATTAAGAGGATGTGATTAAATTTACTAGGAGACTAATAGTTCAAAGAATGAGGCAGAAAGTTTTAAAGGATATGATGGAAAATTTCTAACAAGTTAACGTGTGCAGGTAAAACCAAGTTATCTGATCCCAGATGATCTAATGAACTCAGGTCACAGTATTATGAAGATATTAGAAAATTTTCTTTATATTTTCAAGGTTCAATAGGAGAAAGAATGATAAACAAAAGCTGAAACAACACACACTAATTAATGGAAGGCATAATAGTGTGCTGTGGGCTAAATATGCCATGGAAGATCAGAGGACATCTGGCTGTGGAAATCATTTTTGTGTGCACTTGTGCCAGTAATTTCATATCCCTGAGCCTTTCATTGGTGAAATGAAGATTTAAAAACTCTACATAGAAATAGAAGGGCTGTTGTAAATATTAAATAATAAAGCATGGGAAATTTATATATTGTAAGACTCGATATTTGGGAAACAATAGCAAGTGTTCTTCTCCTAAACAAAGCTATCCTTACTATGATAGTCCCAAGGTCACTAGACATCAAATTAAGCTCTTCCAATCACAGCACTTGTAATTGGGAAGAGGAAGCTCTTATTATTACCGTTGTCATTGCTGTGGATTTTTTTGAAATTATTATTTGAAATCTCTGTGACTCCTCTACCAAAGTTTGTTCAATTAGATGTATATCTGTAAATGTGGAGAAAAGACCTTTTTCCAGAATTTTGCCAATGTGTTTTCAAATGAATATGATCATCACTGGTGAATTCTGAGTTTTGCAGTTTTTTTCCTTTTGAGTTTGGGGTTACTCTGGACTTCCAGCTAAGCGTATTAAACTTGTATGCAATTCATTAAGGTTTACTAGCCCAGATCATATATTTTTGTTCAGTGAGGTAGAGACAAGTACATTTGAAAAGCATGACTATCACAGCTTTCAGTGTGTCATATATCTTCCTTAAATGTTTGTTATGGGTGATAATGATACTAGTGAATCTTTTCTGAACTCTATAACTACAGTAATCATTCTGAGGCTGTTTTGAAGTTTTATGTACAATTCTTCTCTTGTCATATCTTCAGAATATACAGCTGGCCCCCATTATACCAGGCATGCATCTGTGGCAAGCATGCTTTGTATTATTGCTCATTTGTTTCTTCTTCTGCCTATTCATCTGTTTTCCTGGCTCTGACTTTTAGCCTCATTTGTCTAAGCATGTATTGTCCTTGGCTGTTTCTTTTGCATAATTTCTTTTGTTTCTTGATTTCTGGTCACTTTGTTTGATGGCATTTGTGGAACATTTAGCAGTCATTAATCCCCTCTGTGTGTTGCTTAATAAGAACGCAATTCTCCACATAATTAAAAAAAAAAAAGAAAAAAGCAAACATGTTCAGCTTTGGTTAAAAGCCTGTATACAACTCATTCTTGACTTAGGAAACTTTCAATTTATGACAAGAAAATAAACACAGATGAAGTTTCTAGAAAATTCCTTTGAAATGCATATGTTGAAGATTTTGAGCTTGATCACTGAAGAATTTACACACTGTCAAAATACACTTAAGGAAAACACACCAACTAACTATACCAATGTTTAGAATATTTTGTTTAAAATATCCAAATTTATTGATAGAGAAAAGTTTTAAATGTCTTAATAAAGCAAACAAAGCCTCAATTCTCTATTGTATATTGCTATGTACATACTCCAAGTCAAATATTTATTATCAGATAGTAGTGTAAATATTTTGTTCAATCACCTCAATGACAATAGAATGTTTGAAAACAGGTATTTATAGTTATTTCAATGCCTGATTCACAGGACAGGATAAATATGGTTATTAATTATCATATTGTTCAAGATGGAAAACTTGTTCTACTCTTCTTTGGCCTCAAAATCCATTTTATTCTGCAATTCAAACCAGGTGATATCATGTGAGACTAAGGTCTTTATTGGCTTTATTTTATTCTAGAGTTTTCTGAAGAAAAGGCTACTCAAAAATCAAGATCTCTCATAGTATAGAGTTTCAGTGTTACTTATAACTTCTGGAGTAAAAATCCTCAAAAGATCACTTACAGTTCAACCAAGGTTTCTGCTAATACAGCAGCTGCTAGTTACATCAAGAACATGTCAGATAATATTAAGAATGACATAAAGACTGTGTTCACCCAAAACTTGAAGTCAGATCACAAAGGTTGTTATAAAAATCCTTTCATATGGAAATGAAACTCTACATTGAGAATCCTGGTAGGAGGCCAGGGACTTCACTTCACCCACCACTTCCCTGGGGTTAACTGGAGTTTGAAAGGAGCTCTAGGTTCAACCTGGTTTTCCCTTTCTAAAACGGTAGCTACTTTTAAAGACTTGAGATGTCTTTCTTGTTCAGACTGTTTCTTAACTTCTCTGTCATGAAAGTGTGTCTGGTTTACTTTGAAACTTCTAATTAGTTCTTCCTATCTTTCTTTCTCTGTGTCTTGGCCTGCTTTACATTCTTATGCCAGAATACTGGAGACTGGGCAAATTATGGAAAAAGAGGGGTTTATTTTGGCTTATGGTCCTATAGGGTAAATCTAAGATCAGGAGGCCTCATGTCAAGAAGTCTGGCTCATGGAAAGCAGAAGGGCAAGCATGTACCTGTGAAAAAATAAGGACATTTGATAGGAGTTTGCTTTGTAACAGTCTCCTCACACCCTAAGTCACCAGATTTTCAACAGTGACAACTGGCCCAGTACTGTGACAGCAGCAATCCCTACATGAAGGTGAATTATTTCTGTTTTTTTTTTTTTTTTTTTTTTTTTTTTTTTTTTTTTTTTTTTTTTGGTTTTTCGAGACAGGACCAAAGGGCTTCTTAATGACCTAACCTCTTCTCAATACGGTAACATGGGGCATCAAAATGCAGCAAGTGTTTTGGTGACTGCAAATCATATTCAAATAATAGTTTTCCCTCTTTATAATTCCAATTGTTTCAAGTAACAGCAAATCCCACACCTCACACACTGTGGGCATCTACTATTGATCGTGTTTTTAGAGAGCGAAAGTAGGTCCCACACATCTTTGATTCTCCTCAAGCACATACATGCACACAAATATACACAACACTCTGCATGGGACTAACATCTGGACAAGCATACTTTATCTCAGCAATACTACCTTTGTTGTTGTTGTTGTCTATTTGTTTTGAACTGAAACCTGCTAACCCCTCTATTCGAGACCCAAGAAGATGTTTCACCCACAAATGGGGAGAAAGCTTTTTTTTTTTTTCAAAACTTTGATAAGCTTCTTATACAACATGTATTAGATTCTTATTCTTTAAAAAATGTTTGGAATAATCTAATATGCTCAATGGAATATTTAAGCAGAGACCTTTTTATCTTTGCTTGTTATATGTTTTTGGTTATTATTATCAGTTCAATTGAGTATGTAGTAAATAAACATTAAAAATGAATTCCAGGTATGCACCTTCTACAGTTAAGTATGTAGGTAAATTGTCATATGTCCAATAGGCAAAGGATCATGGATAATCAAGAATGCCTTGCCTATTCATAATTTTCGGAAGATATATGTACTCCTTTACTTCTTACTCCTCTGTATTGTGACTTTCAAGCTCAGGAAAGTCAAGTCTAGGAAAGAGTTTTGCCAAGTGTGGTCCTGTTCAGGTTTATTAATCCTTAGATTCTGCATATACAGCATATCTTTCATCTTTTAGCACCTGATGAAATACCTGTTTTACAGATAAAAATATATCAACATAAATCATAACGGGACACTTTAGTAACCTAGCAGGTGTGAGCCATACATGCTAGTTTCCTCACAAATTCTCAAGAGACTGGGATGAAGTATAGAGGTGTTTGTAGTTTGATGTACATCATACTAAGTTCATGTATGTGAATGCTTAAATGCTGGCATATTTACATTTATAATTGTTACATCTGC
The DNA here is from genome assembly GCF_004664715.2 of Peromyscus leucopus. Classification (NCBI taxonomy): domain Eukaryota; kingdom Metazoa; phylum Chordata; class Mammalia; order Rodentia; family Cricetidae; genus Peromyscus; species Peromyscus leucopus. The sequence goes on along the minus strand of NC_051070.1, from coordinate 38,371,007 downwards.
TGATGACTTACTTCCTTTATGATAATATAGTTAACCTCTTTGTCTCATGTCTGCCTGATTTATTTTCTGTGATATGATTTTAGGAACCCTAGCTCACTTCTGGTTTCTATTAACATGGAAAAACTCCCTTTTAATGCCTTTACTTTTAAATTTGTGATTTTTCAAAGATGGAGTTCCTTGTTGGTAGCTTATATTTATTTATAGTGATAACTGTATTTAAATAAATTTATTTACACTGATTTTTGACATTTGAATTTTAATTATTAAGGGTTAAGGAATTACTGGCCATTTAAAATCATTTTCTGAGTCTTATGCAACTCCTTTCTTTCTTTCTTCTTTATTTGTTTTCTTCCTTTATGCATTGGTGAGTTTTTTGTGGTGATGTGCTTTGATGTTGTACTTCTCAAATTGTTATCATCTATAGTCTTTTAGTTTCTGATTACCATGAAGCTTACATGCCACAATTACAGTTATAATATTCTTGAAAGTCATGGTGTAATTTTGATCACACTAATATTTTGCACTTTGATTCCTTCCATAATTCAAATAATAATGTTGTAATTTGCATTTCATGTACACATTTCTTATATATAATAGGAATACAAACTATAGCTCTTATTATTTTATCAGCTTTGTCTTTTTAAAATAGTAAATATTCTTTTTTCAAGTTTTATCTTTTAACCTTCCTACAGCAGATATCAGTTATTTACATAACGCTTTTGAAGTACTTGACTATTAGTATGAACTATGCAATTTTCCTGTGAATTTTGTATTTTCATGCATTTTCTGTTACTGCTTAGTATTTTTTTTCTTGTCTTGCTTTGCATTTTTTTTTTTTAGCTTGAAAGATTTCCTTTAGCAATTCTCGCTCAGCCTTTGTTTGTCTAGGAAAACCATTGCTTGGTTACTCTATTTCTCTATGAGTTTTTTGATAGTTACAGGTCATGTGCTCTTATACTCTTATCTGTATTGATATGCCTTATGACCTGTGATTCTTATATACTCCCCTTGTTATGATTTTTTTGTTAAGCTAACTGCCTCTATGCACACTTGAATTGCTCTCTTCTTCTTAAAGTCCAGTGACATCAAATGCCTAGCCTTTAAATGTTTTCTGTTAAGTTCTCTGAGTTTTGAGAGATCTTTTTATTTTTTCTTCTTTGACTGTGTGTTTTTAAATAATCTGGTTTTGCCTTCATAGAATATTTCTGTTTGGTCAATTCTGTTGATGATCTCTGTTCAAGTTTCTATTTACTTTTTATCATACTTATATGTACAGAGTTTATATATTATAATTTCTAATAAAAATGATAGTTTTTCATTTGTTAGTTGATTATTTTCTTATTTCATTGATTGCTTGTCTTCCACTTGACATTTATTTGGCTTCCTTAAGACACATTTTTTTTTTAATTCTTGGTCATTCAATTTGTGCTTCTTTGGTATCACATGCTTGTGGATTTTTATATTTTATAATTGGTGTTTCATGTCTTTTCATTTTTTTGCTTTGTTTATATATTTGAATAAACAGGTACTAATTGTATTTATTGGAAACTGGATTTGTCACCCTATCCAGACATTCTGCCTGACACTATCCACAGGTGGGCTATTGTGGTGATATTGTGTTCCCCCAAATATTGTTCACCCTAATAAACTTATCTGGGGTCAGAGAACAGAACAGCCACTAGATATAGAGGCCAGAAAATGGTGGCACACCCGCCTTTAATCCTATCACTTGGGAGGCAGAGATCCATCCGGATCTCTGTGAGTTTAAAGCCACACTGGAAACAGTCAGGCATGGTGACTCATACCTTTAATCCAGGAAGTGAGACTTTAATTCCAGAAAGTGATGGCAGAAAGCAGAAAGGTATATAAGGCATGAGGACCAGGAACTAGCCTGGTTAAGCTTAAGGCTTTCGAGAAGCAGTTCAGCTGAGATCCATTTGGATGAGGACTCAGAAGCTTCCAGTCTGAGGAAACAGGATCAGCTAAAGAACTGGCAAGGTAAGGTAGCTGTGGGTTGTTCTGCTTCTCTGATCTTCCAGCATTCACCCCAATACCTGCTCTGGGTTTGTTTTTATTAATAAGAACTTTTAAGATTCATGCTACAGGCTGTTGATGAAACAGGTCTTGGAATGTTAGTCTACATAGCTTGGAGTCCTAAGGGTCAAACTCGAAAATGGAGCAATAGGTCCAAGCCTGGCACTAGGTGGGCCTTAAGTCTTTTTACAAAGGGGAAAGCTTAACAGTGAGGTCAGTGTGAGGAAACCTGATAATGAGGGTTTCAGGGACAATCTGTGTGCTGGGGAAGCATTGAGAACTAGGAGATTGCAGGCAGCCCAGTGTTGGGTACTTGGGGATGCTACTGTTACAAGCCAGGCGGTAGGGCAGTCTGGAGACAAACCCCTAAATCTTGGCACAAGGGTGTGTCCAGAGGCTGAAGCTATGAGTTTCTTCTGAGAATCTAGTTTGGTGAGAGCCTGGCTAGCTCTTTGGGAGTTTTGTTGTTTTTGTTGTTGTTGTTGTTTTGTTTTGTTTTTGTTTTTGTTTTTTTTTTGCTTGTTTGTTGTTGTTTCTTTTTTGAGTTAATTCAGAAGTTGTCATTCAAAGCAGAATTGAATGTACATTTCCCTCTCCTTCCTTCAACTGGAAAGTGGCTTTTTCCCTCCTGCTCTGTCTGACACTGAGGGCAGTGTGATACGTAATGTAAGACTGCTTTCTCTACCACCTATATGGCATCTTTTCTTATTGAAATGTCATGATCAGCTGCTATGATACAGTTCCCTCAGCTCTTGGCAGGTATTTCCATGTGCAGAAAATGTTCATAGTAATATTTCTGTGGGGAGATGTTGATCAAAGATTACTATGATGACAGTTTTCTGGTAACTTTTCTCTATGGGATATTCCAGATGCTCCCAAAACTTCATATAAAAAACATGCTTATGGGACTTTGGTTGTTAGAAAACAATTTTCAATGATATTGGCTATAAGGACTTCAGAAGGAGAAAAACATACTATCTCTGAGTCAGTGTATATATCATGGTATAGTTCAATTGAGTTGAAGCCAATGAATTCTACTGTTAAAATTAAATACACACTCTTTTACCTCCCAATTCATTTGCAGAATTGTATGACAGTGTGTGTTTTTTCCAGTACATATTTTTTCCAAGATGATTTTTTTTTATTAATTATTTAATTGAATTTCATACAATTCACCCCAATCATACTCACTCCCATTCCTTCCAGGTTCACCATTCAACCCTTGTGCCCCCCGCAAGAAAGAAAAAAGTACACCAAATCTAATTTTGTTTCCCATATACCCACTGGAGCATGGTTAAACTTCCAGTGCCCAACCTGTTAAGTGTAACTGAGTTTATCCCCATCCCTCTGCCGGAAGCCCTCAACTGTGAAGACCTACACTTCGGCTTCTACAAGTTTTTAAACCATTTATTTAAATTCATTATTGTTTTCAAGTGCTATAAATGAACACTTGCATTGGATCTTGTTGGATTTGAAGCTTGTGACTATGTATTTCAGGCCAAGAAGAAATACATTGGACATGTTATTTCAATATTGCCTATTGTTTGAAGTAGTTCATGTGTTTTCATTTAAACATTGTAATTTGAGTGAATCTTTAAAATAAGATTTAAATATTGAATTTTATTTGCCAGTCACATGTAATTTACCACAACATCTTTATCTTGATAATTTATTAAATAAAATAAAAACTTCTATGTATATAAAGAAATATGGACATAATGAAATACCTACTTCTGAGAGGCAAACACAAAATTTTCTTACTTGGAAAATTAGTGGTATTAACAGAAAGGATTCTTGTTATTTCATGAAATTTGAGGTTGATATTATAGTAACTATTCTACTTCCTTAATCAGAAAGAAAATTTTGTGCTGTGTTTCCTCTAATTGGTACAGAATGAAGCTTTATTCTCAGCTCTCCTCTAGCTGATATGTATTAATCACACACATGTGTTGTTTTTCAGTTCCTATAACACAGTGCTGATAGGGAATGCAAGAGAAATAGCTCAAGATGTAATGAACACTGCCAGCAAGTTGAGAAATGCACTTTGCTCTCTGCTGCCAAATGCTGAGGCCATAGAACATCTACCGTCATCACAGGACTTCATTTAATTCTATTATCTCTTTGTCCTAAAAGACCATGGGAAAAATATGCATAAATACCTTCTTTCCAATCAGCAACCTGAAGAATTATGTTTGGAACTGAAATGATAAAAAAGTATTATATTTAAAGAGAAGCCCACCTTTAGAAATGCAAAGTGATATTATTATTTCACTTTATAAGACTGAGATACAAAGGAAGTACAAGTATTCAAATCTAGAAATATTCAAATAACAACGGATTTGAGCAAATAACACTTTCTACTATTCGTGAATCAATGCCAGATAAATATAAGACACACACACAAAATGTCCATTTGATGCAATTAGAAAGCATTGCTGCTGGGCAGTGGTGGCGCACACCTTTAATTCCAGCACTTGAGAGGCAGAGGAAGGTGGATATTTGTGAGTTCAAGACCAGCCTGGGCTACAGAGTGAGTTCCAGGAAGGCACAATACTACAAAGAGAAACCCTGCCTTCAAAAAACCAAAAACAACAACAACAACAACAAAAACATTGCTTAATCAATCAATTATCTATGACAAGACCCATCATTCCCACAGAAGAATAATTCCAACTAGTTTATAGATATTTTTCTTGCTTTTAGTTGAGGAATACATACGTACTTAACTGCCATTCCTGAATTGATTTTTGGAGGTTATAGGGAGAAGTCATGTTTTGTCCTACCCTATGTCTCTGGGCTACCCAGGTTCCAGTTCCTGATTATCCAGGCAGTGTCTCACATGGGCTCCTCTTGTGGTGTGGGCCTCAAATTAGACCAGTCATTGGTTGGCCACTCCCACAAGTTCTGAGCCATGATAGAAAGCAATCTGGCATTTCCAGTTGGGTCCTAAAAGTGAAGAAGTACTGATGGGAATACTGATTAAATCTGAATTAGTTTAGGTTAATTGATAGTAGTATGTCAATGCTGGTTCCTCGGTTTTGACAATTGAACCTCAGTTGTGAAAGCTAATATAATTTCAGAAAACTGAAAGTTGGGAGGAGAAAGGTAAAGTGGATATATCTTTCCACTATCTTGGTTCTGTTTCTGAAAGAATAATATTTCTCTAATATTTAGCGGGGCAGTGGTGGCTCACACCTTTAATCCCAGCACTCAGGAGGCAGAGGCAGGCAAATCTCTGTAAACAGGAGGCCAGCCTGGGATATAGAGTGAGTTCTAGGAATGGCACCAAAACTACACAGAGAATCCCTGTCTTGAAAACAAAATATTTCTCATAATAAAGAGAGATAAAATGAGAAGGAACCAATCTTTTGCAATTAAAATGAGTTTTAACCAACAGCATTTTCTTTTTTTATCATTTGTACAAATGAGAAATCTTGCATGCTTTCCTATTTCCTTCATTTGGTTCTCATTTCTTTATTTTTTAAGTTACATAAAAGATGGAGAGATAATGGATTTGGTAATGTGCCTTCCCCAGAAACATGGGGTTATGACTTCAGATGCCCAATACCACATAACAAGATAAGTACAACAGTATATATGTGTAACCCCAGCACTGGGGGGAATGGAGACAGGTAGATTCCTGTAGTTCATTGGCCATATATTCTGGCTGAATCAAGAGTACTGGTGAATAACCTATGCTTCTGAATTTGTTAGTGAGTGATTGAGCAAGACACCCAGTGTCAACATGTACCCTCTATAGGCATATATATGTACACAGGCACAGGTCCACATGAACACCCACAACACACACACTCGAACACATACATGACAGAGAGAGACAGAGACAGAGACAGACAGAGAAACAGAGAGACAGAGAGAGACAGAGAGATAGAAAAGCTGTTATCAATATTACAACATCTTTAAAATTTAGTCAATGTGTATTATTGGCCTATTGCTATTTGTTCAGAATTTACAAATGATCACTTTCCTTGATTTTTTACTTTTCTGATGGAGAGTGTAATATAATTGTTCCAGGCATTATTTCAGTTTGATTTAATAATAACAGGATGCCATACAATCATGAATAATGTCAGAAAGAAATTAGATATATCGTAACATGGATTGCTTAACGATCTTATTAATAAAAACCCAGAGCTGGATATTGGGGTGAAAACTGAAAGATTAGAGTAACAGAACAAGCCAAGCCACAAGCTCATACATCTATGTAATCCTCAGCCCAAGAGAAAGCTACTTCTTGTATACTCATGCTTATATATCTTTCTGTGCACTGCCATCTTACTTCCTCTCTCTGCCCAGCTACATCACTTCCTCTTTCTGCCCAGCTCTATTACTTCCTGCCTGTCTGTACAGACTTTCAGATCTCTATGGTTAACTAGTGCTGGGATTAAAGTGTGTGCTACCATGTCTGGCTCTGTTCCCAGTGTGGCTTTGAACTCACAGAGATCATAATGAATCTCTTCCTCCTCAATGCTAGGATTAAAGACATGTGCTACCACTGCCTGACCTCTATATTTAATATATTGGCTGGCTTTATCCTCTGATCTCCAGACAAGCTTTATTTGTTTGAGCACAAATAAAATATCACCACAGTATATATTCTCGTAAATTAATAAAATCATTAATTTAATACATGGAAGATGAAGTGTTTCCATCAACTCAAGCTTTGATTATCATAGAAGTTGGCAATGGAAAGCGAGGGATAACATATAAACAAATAAAAAAGTCAGTTTGTGAAATGGATCCACATGCACCAAGTGCTATAAAGGAATATTGTCCCCAGTGTTTCAAGAAAGTTATGTTGTGCATTTGAACCAAAAACCTAAGGTACGTAGTAAATCAATAAGTTCTTTGCTCCAGTTGCCATATGTACAGAAATCATTCAGCAGAAATGCTTGAAATGATGAGATTCCGAGATAGCTTGTTTGGAGACAAGCTCTTTTGGTGTACTTCCATTATGTTTCAGGATTCATGGTGTCATTGCAAGCACACAATTACAATTCCATATAACTAGATATAGTAGATGTATAAGAGCTACAGAATTGAATTCAGCCCTCAGTTGTGAGACTGTCTTGGAAAGAAAAGAAAATGAACATGAAAATGAGCACCGAGTGTTCATGTGAGGGAAAAAATCATATTTTATTTGTTCAAATCATAGTTAAAAATCTGTCCTAGACTACTACACTCTCTCTGATGCCCCCTACCTCCTTTCTTTCAATCTAAACTATAGGCTGGCTTCTAGAAGTCATTATGCAGCCTAAGAATAATTATTTTATAGAAACTTGAACTTCTGACCCTCCTGCCTGTTATCTTCAGAGTGCTGGGATAACAGATTCATACTAACACATCCAGTGTATGTGGTCCAGCTAGTGATTGAACCTGGTACTTTGTTCGTGCTCTACCAACTGAAATACTTCCCAGGCCAATCTCTCATTTTTTAAGGAAAAAAAAAAAAAACTACTTCACAAAATGCAGTATCAAATATGACCTCCTGAAATTTATAGCAAATGCAGGACTATAGTCACAAGCTTGAGCACTTATTTTGATAAATTACTAATTTATTGAAGTGAATGAATACAAATAAAACAAATGTTGCAGGAAAATTAAAAGAAAAGAAAACAAATAAATGTGTCTCTTTATCAAGAAGAAGATATTTATACTACTTGTCACAATCTCTACTTAAAGTTTTCCAATTTTCTTGATGCATTTTTGATTAAAAATTATAAAATAAATGAAGATCAAACTACAGCCCACTCTGTTTTGAACCAACACTCCTGGCATACTTACTTGTATATGAATTTTTAAAAAGAGGTTTATGGCTTGAGCAAGAACACATATGCATAAACTTCCAGTAACTTAGACTGGTTGTCTACCAAAACTAATGTCTAACAGATCTCTTTATAGTCCTCCGTAGTGAATAATAAAACAAAATCTAAATAAATAAAACTGTTCAAATGTCTAGTTTTATAGTTATACCCCTCTCTTTCAAATATATATTAGAATATATATTCAAATTACACCTAAAAGTCTGTTCCTAGATTCCTAGACTATGATTTTTTTTCTTCTTCTCTTGAATTGCACTCTGGCTTCGAGAAGTCACTATGCAGCCCAAGAATGATCTTACTATTGCATAGAAACTTGACATTCTGATCATCCTGCCTGACCATATCTATATCTGTATCTGTATCTGTATCTATATATAAAATCTGATGATTTTATCTACTTACCACTCAAACAGCTTTATAGATTAGAGGAATACTAATAAAATCAGACAGTACTGAGCTGAGCTCCTTAACTAGATGCCACTTTCATACTCCCTTCCCTGCCAAAGACGTTTAATGACACATCATGTTCAGTATTATTCTGAAATATGGCACATCTATCATCTTTCCATGAAGTACACTCTTGTCAGATCTTCTTGTTGGACATGCACAACTTTAGTTCAATCCATATTATGTACTTCTAAACACATGGTTATATAATTTTCTTTTTCATTGTAAAGTTGGATGATTGGCTCCATAACTCTATCATTGAACTCCTTTTTCTACTGTAACTGATGATATTGTATGAGCATGCTCACTGGCCGTTAGTGGTTTATTAATAAATTGCACTTATAAAAGAAAATATACTCATATCTGCTTACTTGTGTCTACTTGAAAAGGGAAAATAATCCCTTCCTGTAATTATATATGTCAAGGACCATCATTACTTCCTATCTAACATACTACAAAACATTTTACTTTCTGGAATGTTTGTAGATACACAGTTGCTGCAGCTGAAATCCTCGGGTGAAATACCATTACACATTTTGCTGAGTATATTGTCTATTGAATGTTTTCAAGTTGCAGTTTCAAAATATTGAGGGGGAATATATTTTTACTAGGAAATTTCTTTTACAAGTAATGACATATGACTTTTTGTCATTTCTAGGTATAATCATTTAATAACAATGATCACTTAATAAGTAGTGTCAAACCAAGATAACATCTTCCTTTGTCCACACTGTCAGAATGTAAGTGAGTAACAGAACACAGACAGGTGAAGCAGAAATAGGCACATCCATGCCTTTGAGAGCACCAGAAGTGGCAAAGTTTATTATTCTTCTATCACATTCTGCAGATTCCATTATTTCTGCAGTGAATTCAACAGACAATGAAATGTAATTGAATATCTAAAGATGGCTGTGTATCTTGATGACACTTCATAAATAGGCACAATGAGAAAGCAAAGAGAAAATGTACAAGAAAATATAGAAATATTTAGATGTGTATATAAAAATATACATGTATCTATATGGAACTGGAAAGTACTGAGAAGAAATAATATGATCAAAGAGTTGACATAATGAAAAACTGGAAAATATTTTCCTGTTATGTACTCTTAATAAAGAACTGGATATGCATACTATTTGATTAAAAGAATGATATAATGAAGTCAAGAGTGCTATTCAGTTACCAATTTTCTAACTAACAAAATTGAACAAAATACACCCAGATCAATGCTGAATTAATTAGTGTAAAATCAATTCTAGAAGTGCATCTTAACATCAAGCTTCAAATTGAGCTATTTTATATTTTTTATGTATGATGAGAATAATTTTCAGTTTACATTGCTGTGCTGACATTACCAAAATCTATATAAGATATCCTTTTTCTCTTTAAATTACCAAAATCTATATAAGATATCCTTTTTCTCTTTAAATACATGTGAATGTTTTAGTGAAATGTAAAATAAAAAATATAGCTGAAATCTGGGTATGTGTCAATGGCGTAAGCTATCCATTTTGAGAAGAAAATTAGCTAAGAAAATTAGTAGTGATATTTGATAACTAAAAAATCAGTTCTTTATCCTGGTTTTAAAAATTAGTCATTAGTAATTAACTGGTTATTTATTATTTGAGGGAGAGTTTATCTACCAACTCTACTTATAAATCATCTTCATCATAGATGTTTTCTGGGTATTCATGTATTATTCTCCTCTCCAGAAATCATGTACTATCAGTTTGTTCCAGGAAAAAAACTGAATCCCCCAAGGCTGCCATTGAGTTTATATGAAGAGCCAGCAGGTGGAAACATGGCAGAAGAGTGCGTAATGAGATTAGACAGCAATGACATTGTACATTGAATCTATAATTTGGTGCAAAAAAAAAAAATTGTCACATGATGCTGAGCTCTAAAAAGCTTGAAAAAGTCACATTCTTTCTACTGAAATTTGAAATGTTTACTATATTAGTTCAAATGCATTTCCAAAAAAATAATTCATTTCTCCCTGTTGTTCAGATTATATATGAAGACCACACCCTTAGATTCAATGAGTTGTCATCCTGCTTGCTAAATCTTCTGTGCATCTGATGGTGGAATGAAATTTTCAGAAAAGCAAAATTAATAAATAAACAAGTTGAATTTGTGTTAACTTTCTATGAGAATTAAACATGAAGATGACCTGTGTGCCAAAAACTATTAAAATAAGTAATTAATAATATAAACAGAGCAGTATGGTGATATGAATTTCCAGAGATGGTAAAAAAAGAATGAGTAATGTCACAGAATTGGTATGTCTATTATTGTACTCTTTCTATTCTCATCTCACGAAAGTTCAAAGTCAATCTCAGCGAACTTAACTTTGATGCTCAAATAACAGTGGTCAAATCCCATAAAATATATCCTTAATTACACCCAAATGCATAAAAGTGACCTTACCAGATTTATAAATTAGAAAACCCTCCTCATCTTTATATACTTCTACAGCTAACTCTAGTAATTTTAACCTCTCACAGTACCTATGATCAATACTAAAACGTCTGAAAAAAAATGGTCATTAGGTGATTAGTTATACAAGTAATTTGCTTCATTGCTTAGATGATATGCAATTAAAATAATACATCCAAGAAGGACAATACCAAGTCAAGTTAATGAATTTCTAATGATAGATTATCCAGTAATATAGATGCTAACTAAGGAAACTATTTTAGAGAAGTGATTTGCAATAAAATTCAAACTTTAAAACTAGTTCACCTGAACATTCTTTAAATTTTTACATACTCTGTTAGACAGTGAGGATAGAAATAATGATGAAGACAATGATTTTTTTTTTTAAAAGAGTCATGTCCGGCAACACTCTTATCTGCTGTTCAAACAACACTACCACCACCACCATTTGATGCAGAGAGCAACTAATGGTCATAGGACAAGATCTGCATATCACTTCCTTGGGAAGAATGGAAAAGATTGCTGTAGTGTCATGCAAGATTTTGATCAATACTTGGACTTTCTATAAGAATTTAGGCCACTTTAATGTCTGCTGGTTGTTTCTACCATTACTTAATGACTATTGTCCTCTGTAATTTTATTCCAAAATCCTAGTTTTGATGATAATTGATTCAGGACATACTTTTCTTACCCATCATTAAAATCAAAGTATTTGATTATCCAGTTACATTCAGGATACAGGTATAAAAATGATACTGATTTATCCTTTACTGATTGAAACCACAGTCTTGACCATCTCATTTATTTTTATCAAAAATTTTTGAGCAGTTTACCCAAGTAAGCAAGGTAAGTGTTTAATCTTAGATTTTGTCCCTTCATAAAGGCAAAGCCAAGGGTAAAAGAGATTAACACATTTTAATATTAATTTATAAAAATAGATTTAACTTAAGGAACTAAAATTCATTGCATACCTAGCTCAGTCATTTTTGAAATTTGAAAACATGTATGCACAGAATATATGTGGACTTTTAATCAATTGGGTGCCAAAATCAAATGTGTACATATTTTCTCCTATATTAGATATTAGATAGAAACTGCATGCATATACACATTCTTTTCATAGACAATGAGTAACTATAAACATACAAATGTTCATTCACAGAGGCATGCTACTTTATACACAACAATCTCTATATGAAGAGGAAAACATAATATTAGTGAAATGCTTCATTATTTTCCTGTGGATGATGTTGAGTTGCATATATTTTATTGACTTGCGCTTTAATTTTGAGACTTGGAGTTATCGAGGAAGAATCAAGACCCATTTCCTAGAGGAAATTTCTCTTTAATCATTATTGACTTACTCATAGAGAAAGAAAAAGCAGCAAAATAGAAACAAGAGGTGAACCACAGCGTATTTTGTCCTTTTTTTTCTTCAATGATCAATGTCTGTACCCTGTAGAATTATGACGTGCATGGCACCTTTTCAAAGTGGGTCAGACAATCAATGTAGCTCTGTTAACCCTTCCATCACCCTTCAATGGTCTAGTGTCACCATGACCGTGAGCTCTTTAATTTTCAGGTTAGATTCCTTCCAGAGACCCCTCAATGAAATTGATTGCTGACTGTAAGTGGCTTGTACTATGCATGGTATTTGTGATGGACACTACAGCGTTTTCAAGTAGTTGGATTAAAAAACATGTCTGAGTTGCCAGATATTTAGTTTCAGGGTAAAAATGTTTTTTGCCATTTAGTGAATTTTATAACCTCTCTTTGGATATCTCAATATTCTATTTCACTAAGATTAATATATTGAGTTGGTAATTTTGGTGTTTGGTTATAGCAGGTAGTCATAATTTCCCTCTCAAATTCATAAATTATCCTCTTAGTCACTACATCATTTTTTGTGTAACTACATTTGGTTATGTATTTCTTAAAAATAGGATTCAAAATGTTGGAAAAAATCTTAGGAATTTTAATCAGTTAGTAAGTACTACAAATATAGGTCATCAATCAGACTGATGGGTTCTTTTTACATTAATGTTTTAGTTTATATATAATTTCTTCCTTTGAGAGTTTCTGATAATGCATTGAAAATAAATTTAATTTTATCTCCTATCTGAAAATATAACTAGTAACTTAGTTTCCTGTAGTGTCTTGGCTTGTCAAAGAGTCATTAATCATCCTTGGAGAATTTCATTCACATTGAAAACCAAGAACATTGTTTTGAATTGCACCTGAATCTGTGTTACTCTAGAATATATTTACTTTCTTTCAAAAGTGTACCTTTTGTGTTTTCAGATGGTCTGATAATTAAAATCCCCCAGTTCACTAACAATAGCACATAGTATATTCAAATTGAATACAGAGCAAGCACACTTTCATTGTTTTTCCAATATAAATACAAAATGAAACATAAAACTTGAAGAAACTTATTTTAGGTACATGACTGGAAAAATAAAAAAAAAAACACTGATATCCTTGAATATTATTTTGGTCAAATAAATTACCTAAATAGTATTATCCAAGAAATAGTTAAATACTGTATAATACATGCACATATAAAACTGACATGAGCCAATCATAAAACTGAAAACAGATGGATTATCTAAAGCAGAGGGAGTGAAAGAACTCATGAGAGAAACTTCAAAGATAACTCAGACCACAAGAAGAATGATTCAAGATAAGTATATTTGTTTATTAACACATTAAGGTACTCACATGAGGAGGCCAAAGTAAGAGAACTGAGCATTCCAGGTTACCCTGAGCAACAGAATACAAGTCCACTAAACCTATCTGTGATGTGTGTGTGTGTGTGTGTGTGTGTGTGTGTGTGTGTGTGTGTGTGTTACATTCTAGTCTATACACATATCCACACAGTGCAACAAGTAACTCACCTATCTTTTTTTTTTTAAATGTTTTTCCAACTGAAATAGAAGGTATAAATTTGGGAAAATTAGAATTAAGTAGAAACTTAGTACATCATAATAATGCACATACTAGTAATTACTCTGTAGTGAGATTATCTTAATTATCTTAATTCAAATAAGGTGTATAACAAAGGTAATGTCCTTTGTTTTAAACTCCAATTACATGCACCTCCAGAAGATAATTTTGTAGCTATTTCTACCTAAAAAATTATCCAATTGTGATTTCGTTAGACTTAACACTTTTGATAGTAATAGTTTTTGCTTGACAGGATTAGTTATGAGCCATGCGTCAAGTGTTTGGACTTGTCTAGATTAGATTAAAGGAAGTAGGAATTCCTACCTTAAATGTAAGCAGCGACTCTGGTGACAATAGAAAGAGATGCAGGGGGAAAAGTTTGCTTTTTTTTTTTTAACTTCTTGATGATGAATGCTGCTGCTGTTGGCTCTGCGGCTGCTGTCACCTTCCTTCACTGACATCAGAACCAGGATTTTTTTTTTTTTTTATTTCTAATTTTGAATGAAGACCAAGGACCCTCCAGGAGTAGTCCAGATCTTCACGTCTGGAAATAAGTCGCTTTGGGTGGATACAGTGAGCATTTAGTTGCCTCATTTTCAGCCTCTCCAGAATGAATACAGCCATTGTTACACTCCCCAGACCAGATGGTATAAGCCAATCAAATAGATATCTCTGTAATTATAATCATTCTGTTGTCTCTATTTCCCTAGAGAATTCTGCTCAGTGACTTATATTACAACTGTCTCTGTGTTAACAAACTCATGGAAGTCTCGCTGAAGAAAGGAGTTAGGGGAGGCTGTCTACAATGTCAGCAGAGCCTTGCATGTAGAAATGGCATAAGTTATGAGGTATCAGAGATTAGGCTTTGAACGAGAGTTGACTTTACAATATGTTCAAAGATTTTGTGTTTGCTACTAACACTGCCCCTTTTATGACTGTTTAATGATCATTCTTTAATAATGTAGAAGATAATTCTTCAGAGATGCCCACTGCAGTGTTATTCACCACCAGAATTCAGGGGATTCTTATTCCTAATTTAAATTCTTAAGGTGTGGTCATTCATATTTCTCTTTCTTTTTTCTCTGTCTGTATATATTATTCAGTAAAACCTATAAAATTATTCTGTTTTAAAGGAATACCTGCTGATGGGTCCATAAAACATGGCGGTTTTCCCATGCAGGCTTCCAGAGATAAGTTGTGTGCACATTGTTTTCTGCTTTATTAGAGTCCATAGATAGTCTTCTCCACACCTCATTTTGTGGTTTTCTGTCTAGAATGTAATCAAATGGAATGATTCAGGAAGTCTCAAGTTTAAAATTTTATGCATCTAAAGGAAACAAATCCAGTATAACAAAGAGAAATCTATTTTTCCATGTTTATTGAAACAACACAGTCCAGAAAATTTTCAATCACTTCTAAAAATTGAACAGATAAAGAAAATGTGATACATATACATAATAGACTGTTATTAAGGCATTGAAAAAAGAAATCCCTCCATTTAGTACAGTATTGATAGGCTCAAAGAACATTAATACACCAAATTTGGACCTGTATTACATTATCTCACATGTGACATCAAAAAATGTTGAGTTCATTGCAGTTAGCATAAAATGATTTCTATCAGAAGCTAGGAAGAACAGAGGTTGAGGGAAAGCTGAACAATAAGAGGTTATATTCACATCATAATTTCCATTATAGTATATTATTATAATTTTTTTATCTTATTGTGGTAGTAAACTGCAGCTATGCTTAATTTATCAATTGAATATTATCACAAATAGGTATATATAAAATAAAACAGTAAATTTAGTGTTTTTCTTTACTCAGAGCTCTAGGCATCCTTTGAGGATTTTGGAAATTTATAATTCATAGATATGGAGGACTAACGTATCTTTAATCATTTTCCTGTCTTAATAACTCTGTGGAAGCACAATGATATGCAATTACACTGAAAAAGATAGAATGCTTAAGTACTTTGTCCAAAGACAAATCGGGTAAGTGATATTCAATTTTATTTCTCTCAGAACTTTATATCTTATGCTACAGAATTTGAGGTTTAAACATTCAGTCATTCACTTCAACATCTCTGTATTTCATTCCTTGTGAATGAAAACCAAAATTGTAGATAATGGGCAAGATAAGATGATAACCTGTAGGAGTCTGAAAGCATCTAATGTGACATGACTCAGTAAGATGCTGACACATTCACTTCTCTGTGTCTACTCTCTTTCCCCCACCACTTTCCCCATCTTCTAGGCTGAAGCCCTTTGATGGCAAGAACTAGTATAATTAACCTGGATCTACAGTGTATAACAGAGTGTGTGACTGCTACCTCCAATTCATAGTGTTTTCCAAGTGAAAGATGTGTTGGGAGTTTACCAAGAGCCCAGGCAAGAGACAATGACACTTCAAGCCATGATAAAAGGAAAGCAGATGGAAACTAGAAAGTGCATTACTAAAATATTTAGAACTTAATGTTTTCCTGTATGTATATTTTTATAGAGAAGGGAAATGCAGGACAATTTATAAGAACTTTGAGTGATTTCTGGCAAGAGATGGAAATTGTGTGGGTAATGAAATCTTTTGCTAGGAATAGGGGTTGTAGGAGATAACTTTGAGAGTTTTAGTTGCCTCTTCCTGTTGCTAATACATACAAATGAGAGGTTCAGAAGCACTGGTTATAAAAATTTGGGATACAATTGTGTTACATTTATTGATGTGGTTAAAATCATACATGATTTCCAATGTGCCTATTTCAGAAAGGTCTCACATAAACTACTGAAGAGTTTCCAAATCATAATTCACTTTTAATAAGAACAGCCTTTACTTTTAGTTAGAAATTTTAAAGTTAAGTTGTTCTATTCTAGTGGAAATTTTACACTTTGTATATTTTAAAATTGCTTTCCAGTTGGGTTTTTCACTTCCTTTTTAAATATTTTGAATATTTAGTTTTACTTGCTGCATTTTCTGATTGCATGCTGGTGAATGCTGCTTAGGTGTGGCTACAGAGAAAGAAGAAGGCATTTCAGAGCAAAATAGGTGCGAGTTTAGGAAAGTAGAGAATATAACATTGCCCATATACCTGGTAGCTTATTTTAAATATGAACTGAGATAACAGGGGAATTTTAGAAATACCACAACCAATTGGGAAACAACATTTACTAATATCTTCAAAGAATTCAGAGGTCAGAAATCCATATTTTATTGCAAACTAGCTTGATATTCATAAAGAAGGCTAAAAAAAATTTGTGTTACAAAACTAAGGCTAAATCCATTATTCTCTGTTTCATATTTTTATATACTCTCCTTGTCAGCATTTCCCCCAAATTCCCATGAAATAAAAATTAAGCAAATCTAGTAAAATAAGTAAATATTGTATAAATATTCATATCCCTTTTTAGGTGCTGAAAACATAGTCTGTGCATACAGTAATCTTTTAACCCAGATCTATATCCTAAGAATGGTTCTTTGGATTCTAGCACTTCTTCACCAGCAATGAGGAACCCACAGCCTATGTGTGACCTATCAGCTTGTGGGGAATATCCTTCACTGTTTCAAATTCAATGGACTTGTTTTCATCCTGCCCATGTCTATGGTCCTCAGGTGGGAATGGACAGAACACCCTACTTCTTTAGGAGAAGAGTAAATTTTATATGTTTCCATTGCCTTGGAGGGATAGCAGTCCCTGCTGGTTATGGGACAATTGAAGACACGACAGGAACTCTTCTTGTTCAGTCTTTTCTCTGCATGAACTAAAACACGACCCCATATAATGCTTCTCTGTCCTGTGCTTCAGATACCAAGACACAGGTGCTTTGATGACTCCTACAGAGACAGAGTGGGTAAAAGCATTTGTATTTCTCATCTCTGCCATTGGCAAAGCGCAGTTCTTTGCTATCTTCCATGAAGTTGGAGTTCACCCAGCATGAGTAAATGATGCACACTGTTCTACACCACATTTGATTCAACTTTGCTCTCCTTCTTTCCAAACCCGAACAAGATTTAAAACTAATATACATTTTCACGATGCTACCTCTTTTCTGTTTGCTTAGCTCTGTGCAACCATTCATTGGATGTGAAAAGAAAAATAAAATAGTGATCTTGTTACTTGACAAGTTTTTTCTAAGTTGTATTTACTACTGAAGAATATGTTAAAAAATATGTTGTACATGAGGTCAAATGACATCCTTAACCAAGAGCTTAATGATTAAATTTTGTGGCCATGGCATTATATCAGAAGAAAGGCTGAAATGCATCTTTCAATCAAACCCACAAACTTAACTAGAAAATAATTGGATTTTAAATGCAACAAATGCTTATGGTGAGATTTGGGGTTATTATAAAAATGTGGGTGATTTTATTCAAATAATCTGTGAACAGTATTTTCGTAAACATGTCAAATCAAGGGCTCTATTTCCCCGCTTACACTAACAAGTGAATGTGCTGTTTGATTTTAAAACTCAGCTAGTAGGAATGAAAATGTAATTCAACCTCACTGTTTTTCCTTTTATTCCAACTTTTTACATAAGTTTTTAAGAGCTTAGACTACTGCTGAGAGTCAGGCCATCCAATATCTAGTCTCTTCTTTGAGCTAATTTAAGTCCTGTTGTTCCTTTTTTTCCCCCCAATATTTTGACATTGATGTTTCAGGATGAAGAAGAGTCCCTTTACTGTATGCAGTATGTGCATGTGAGGGCTTCTAACTCATCAACAATGTTCACTTCTCAGAGTAGCTGTACTCCTGCATTGCTCTTACTAACAGAATCCAGGCTTAGCAATTCCTTCTAATTCTGTGCTACTATGTCCATTACGTAAAAGTGGATGACCATTCCTGTTCATCATCCTGAGTCCAGCTTTTCCATCCCAGGAGGGTGGTGAATTAGATCCTCCAGGGGAGACTTTTTGTTTACAGCAATCACTTCATTGTCTCAGTATGACTTTGCTAGTCTACAGTCTTGACCTCTCTAGTCACTCCACTTACAAATTACACTTCTCCCCAGAGCCTCAAATCGCACAAGCCTGCTTCAGTTTTATTTGGTGTACCTTATCACTTTCCAGCATACTACAAATTTTTTGTATGCATGTACAACTATTCCTCTCCCTGGAATAAAAGTTCCACATGGGGAGGTTTCTTATTGTTGTCATTTTCTTTAATTTCTTGATTTTTTTTTCTGTCCCTAATATCAGGATCCCTCTAAGAACACACACACACATATATATATACCCATGCTTGAAGATGCTCTGAGAATTCTTCTGCTCTTCTTAAGGAAATTTCTACTAAACATAAACATACCTCTACTTCTAATCGCCTTTATAAATAAATCGTAGAGCAAAGGCCCTTCTGGAACTCCTTGCTCTGCACATACCCTGTGAATCTCCAGTCACAGTTGCTATTGCAGGAACCACCGCATCTCAATTTTTCTTCATTTATTCACAGGTGCTAACCTGTTGATTATCAGTTATATGATTGTGAGGGACCATTCAGTCAAACTGATATTTCTAGAAATCTAAACTACTCAGCAAATTATTGGAACAAAAAGCTACTGTAGCTTACTCAGATAGTTGAATAGACTATGTTTCTCCTACTGTATCAGTTGATAAGTAACCAGGGAACCCTAGTAACCACTTCCACCTGTAATTTCTGTTCCCTGAGAGGAAAGCAAATGTAGTACATAGGACACTCACTTATCTGGACGTTCTGTGATATCATTGGCTTGTCTTAGTATAGGAACAAAACATCTTTCTTTCTGTGTTGTTTTTTGTTTCGTTTTGTTGTTTTGGGGGGATTTTTTTTTTTTTGAGATGGAATTTTTCTGTGTTGTCCTGGCTGTCCTGGAATTCACTCTGTAGACCAGAATGGCTAGAACCCAGAGATATTCCCACCTCTGTCTCCCGAGTGCTTGGATTAAAGGTGTGTGCCACCACAATTTCTAACGATGGTAAATGTGTGGTTTCAATGGCTGAGGTTTTGTTCTTTCCACAATGCTTCTAGGTTTATCCTATGATTCTTAAAATTGTATTGGGTAGAGGTGTGTCTTTTTAGGGGGAGTAGGGAAGAAAAATGCCCTATAGATATTTTTATGGGCAGTTCTTTTCTGATACTGGCACTTAGCAATAAATAGTTTGATGCCTTAAAAAAAACCCAGCTGCATACTTGATGGAGGATATCTATCACTTGCTGGAATGAGGGAAGATGAAGCATCTTCTGATCCCATTGTTAACAATGGTGCTGAACCCACTTCTGCAAACTGTGAGGATGAGTTGGAAGTCTGTGGAGAGAGTTGGAAGCCCATCTTTTATCTGTGCTCCAGAGTGAATAGCAGCTCAACTATCTTCTGCCTTCTTTGCCACAATACATTTGTGAAATATCACAGTGGAAAGAATAAAAGACAGACAGCTCATGATGCAAAGTCTCTCTGAAGTTAAAACAGAGATAACAGGGATAAGTTCACAGCAATAGCAATGGGCTGACCTACAGAATGTTGTTCTCTTCTCTGTCTCTCTCTGTGTCTAACACACACACACTCACACACACACACACACACACACACACACACACACATTCCATTCACACATATTACTCTGTTTTTGTTGGCATATTTGATCACCATTTTCCAAGTATGATTCTTAAAAATATATTAATCAAATAGTACTATTATGTAGATGAATCTTAAAAGATCTTAATAAAAAAAAAAAACAAAACTCGGTGCCAGTTACTGGAGTGAATGCTGGAAGATCAGAGAAGCAGAGCCAGCCACAGCTAAACTCACCTTGCCAATTCCTCTGCTGATCTCATTTCCTCAAACTGGAAGCCTCTGTGTCCTCATCCGAATGGGTCTCATCTGAACTGCTGCTCAAAAGCCTAAAAACTTAACAAGAGACCCTAGTTTCTGGTTTTAATGACTTATATACCTTTCTTCTTCCTGCCATCACTTCCTGGGATTAAAGTCATGTGTCTTTCCCAAGCAGGACACAAGATCTCAAGTGCTGGGATTAAAGGCATGTGCCACCATGCCTGGATATTTCCAGTGTGGCTTTGAACTCACAGAGACCTGAATGGATCTCTGCCTCCAGAAGGCTAGGATTAAAGGTGTGTGTGTGCCACCATTTTCTGGCCTTTATGTCTATCTAGAGACTGTTCTGTTCTCTGACCCCAGATAAGTTTATTAGGGTGCATAATACATCAGAAGACACAATATCTCCACACTATTAGATCCTTCTATCAGTAATATACTAAGATAATATTAACAATGCATTGTCTCAACCAGTGGTTCTCAAGCATCCTAATGCTGAAACCCTTTTAATATAGTTCCTCACATTGTGGTGGTGACCCCCAACCATAAAATTATTTTCATTGCTACTTCATAACTGTAATTTTGCTGCTGTTATGAATCATGATGTAAACACCTGATATGTAGGGTATATGATATGTGACTCCTCTGACAGGTCATTTTGACCAATAAAGGGGATTTTGACCTACAGATTGAGAACCACTGGTCAAAACAAAGATAGATTTTGTTCATTTCTACATATGGTTCAATTATCAGAGCATTATGAAGGATATATACTATAAGTGTGCATATATATATGTAGTTTTAATTACTATTTTTAAAACATGTGTGTATGTGTGTGTGCTCATGTGTGTGTGTGTGTGTATGAGTGGATACCTGGAAAGGTCAGAAGTGCTAGATTCTCTGGATCTAGAGTGTTGTGGAATAATCTTTTCGTATGCTGTCAAGATGTGTCACTCAGATTTGTTTAATAAAAAGCTGCATGACCAATAGCTAGGCAGATTTTTCCAGGCAAAGAAGATGCTAAGAAGAAGGTAGACTCACCACCTAGCTAGAGAGGCAGCAAGACTGCAGGAGGACAGACAAAAGCTGTGAGCCTTGTGGCAGCATAAGGATGTATGAAAATGGGTTAATTTAAGTTATAGGAGCTACTGGAGCAAGCCTAAGCTATTGGCCAAACTTTTAAAATTAATCAGTCTCTGTGTCATGATTTGGGAACTGGCTGCTGGGCCAGAAAACCCCACATACATTAGAGTTACTGACTATTGTGAATTGCCTGGTGTTGGTTGTGGGAATTGAATTCAGGTTCCATAGAAGAGCAACAAGTACTCTTAACTGCCAAGGCATTTTCCTTGTCCTGTATATGTAGTTTCAAAAGACAGAATTTGTTTGTTTGTTTGTTTGCACTGCAGAAACTCAATTGAGTTAACTTCTCATCCATTTCCTTTATAACAATATCCAAAACAGTGATTTCTTTTACTACCATGCTCACTCATACTTTGTAGGTAGAAATGATAGCATTGAGAGCAACAGAACACATTTGCCATTCTTGCAAACTTGTAAATATGTAATAGAGGATTTGTCGACCCTAGCATAGCATAATTACCAGCAAACAAAGGAAAAATCCATCTTCCAACATGTCACACAATTTTTAGGTAGACTTTTTTCATCCAAGCATTCCATCCTTCTGCAGGTCTTGGGCCTGGCCCCCACTCTTCTGCTCCACAGTCATCAGCCTCCAGTGATCATGAAGTTTTGCTTCAGATAAATTTTTGTCTTAGTCAATTCCTGGGAATGAAGAACAAGGATATCTTTAACCTATGGAAACAATACAGAGAGCCTAAATGACTGTTCTGATTGTCTTTAGTACTCTACAAAAGCATGCAGCCAAAGCAAATGTTGCGTTCATAGAATTGAGTCTGAAGAGATACCTTTTCAGCAAGAGCATGTGCTGCTCTCCCTTTTCCCACCTCATCCTTCAGTTCCCTGTTCTTTGGCTCAGCTGTATTTACACTGTACCCATCACATGCTTAAAAGACACAAGTCTATTGCTGCCTTGGGATCACTGCGTCTTTTCTTTCCTTTTCTACTTTGCCTGGCTGCTTCTCCCTATCAGGTGAGAGCTCAGAATTTACATTTCCTGAGCACAGCAGATAAACCTGCCTCTGTGGACAAATATTACTCTGTTGACCTTCTGGAAGTAGCTCCCCCTACTAGTCTGCAAGATGCACCGATTTGTATTCTTCTTTCTGTTCAGTAGAGTGAGAAATGTGTTTTTGCGTTAATGCGGAATAGTCCCAGTAGTTAGGAGGACGCAAACATGCTGGCGCATCATTCATAATCAGTTCATTCATTCACACATGCGAGAGATGAATAAAAAAGAAAAGTTGGCTCTTATTATCAGTAATCGTCCAATGACAAATTATAACCACTTTAAAAAATTAAAATGAAGTTTTAAGTGTCCTGAAAACATTAATAAACATAATAATTTTGAAAAAAAAAATAGGCTGAAGACTTCTTGAATCAGCTATAGTTTAAGGCTGTGGTACTTATTTTAAGAATTTAAAGTTGAATCACTCCTAAAGTCTTTGTAACAGCATTTATTACAAAAAAAAATAAAATTTCTAGAATCCTCTTCATATATTATTTTATAAATAATTTTTCTTCTCTAGATGAATTAATTCATTTGTATTGGAGAATTAATAAAAATTTAACTCAATCCTTTTTTTTAAATTTCTGAGATAGTTTGCATGATATTAATCACAATAATATTTCAGAACCTACAACTGTAGTTAGAGGTAGAAATTCTAAAGTGTTTATGATTACAGCCCCAACATACTCATATAATAAAAGATAGGAAGCCAGGGAAAAACCTCCTGCTTTGGAAATTCACAAAACAAGTCCTTTTGGGCTGATGGGTTCACACATTGCAGGGATGACTGGCCAAATCTAGTCCAGGTCCAGCCAGCGACACTGCTGTGTAATAATGATATTGGGGACAGCACAAGCGAGCGCAGAAATGACACTGGCTTCGAATTCAGCTTTCACTGATGAGCTAAATGAACTGGCAGTGCTTATAGGAGAGAGACTAGGAAGAGCAGTGAGAGCCAATTTCCAATGCAGTCTAATACAACCATTTCTTTAGCAGAGGAAATTGGTTTAAAGTTCCTCTCTCCATTTTCAAACGCCCTTTGTTCAGGGCTTCTTAAGAGCGGTGTGCCATAGAGGATTTCTATTTGCTGGAAAGTTCTCATCATAGGAGATCCCTAGCAAAGTTTCAATAATTCTCTGGGCCCCCGAAAGTCGGGTGTGAAGAGCTCTGGTGCGTTTTCATCCCTTACATGAATGATCTGACAATAGCCAAAAGTTTTTGGAAAAAGATCTGTCAGGGCAGCAACCTATGTGCCTAGACCAGTCTGTGCTTTTCTGGACTCTCCTGTGTAGGCAACCCAGGGTCAGGGGACTGAAAGTGAAACCCAGCAAGAGAGGAATGAGAATTTGATGCTGTTTAACCTACTGGGAACCTACATTTGAATTAGTGCTAGACAAAAGCCGAGGTATGGTGCTTCTGAATCCCTTGGCCAAAGGCTCAGAGTAGACATACATTTGGGCAAATATGTTTGATGCTTTCTATTTATTAGAGTGTCTTTTCATGGAAAACACTAATACCACACATTTTGTTATTCTTCATAAAAAGACTACCCTGACAAGTTTCTAACTAATGATATAATTACTTCATTAGGTAGCATAATTAGAAATTACTTGAAGTCTAAAGAGCGCCTGGTAAAGAAATGCTTAATTTACTAAATAATTTCAACTCAGATGATTATTAAGTTAAAATCAGAAGTTGCTGAAAACCTCAAGTAATGGTTTTACCAGTGCCACATGATGGAGTAATTGCTCAATTAGCAATTAGTTACAAACAGCAGTGCCTTTATTTTTACTTAAAATAAGTAAGCCAATTTCCACTCTTCGAAAATGAATATTAATTACATAGGAAAATTGAAAAAAAAGAAACCACTCACCTTTTATTAGAACCCATAGTCATACAGAAGCCTTATAAGATCTTATTTTTCCCCAGAGTTTAAAACTTTTAATTAGTACTAAAGTCACTGAAGCAAAAAACATGATAAACATTCTTCTACAACTCACAGTGCAAAAATAAAACAATAATAAAAAAACTTTGTGAGAAAAACTTGGTTTTGTACAGAGGATGAAACAATATAAATTCAAAACTCACAGATAAGCCTTAGCTCTATCCCTCATCTTTAAATATTTATATGACTATCCAGTCAAAACTAATAGAGTTCTCTCTTGAAGTCTCATCTATATGGATTCAAGTAGACCACATGGCTCTATACTGTCGTGGAATGCCCTTAGATGGCTCATTGAACAGGTCACAGAGTAAAAACCCCAGAATCCTTTCTTTAAAATGAAGAGGGAAAGACTGGGAATGGAAGAAACTATTCAAAGTTTGTCTTCTTTCCTTGTAGCTTGAAGCTTGCCCCTCCTCCTCTGCCTTTCAAGAAGCCTCCTCGACTTTCACTTTCCAAGCTTCTACCTCCAAATCCACCTTTGGAGGAATCCAATTCCTCCTTTGCCATCACCTTGGCCTCCAAAACATCCTCTGCCTCCACCTCGGTCACCATAGACTTCAACAGTGAGGAGCATGCCAAAGCTGCCCAGGAAGCATGGAAGATAGAGAAATCAATGGAAACAAAGTTACCATGGACTGGGACAAGTCTTATAGGATTTTAAGAATTAGGCACAAGAAGAAATCATCTTTTACTTTGAAACCCTTAGAAGTGTAGGGGTGAAAATAAATCTTTATGTTTGCTGAACTGTTCTGACCGTTTTTATTAAAGTGAAGTAAGCCTGTTCATATTAAATAGAAAATACAGAGGTGCTGCCCATGTTTTTCATTTTTTGAAAATATTAATGTTTGTTATTAAATATTATCATATTCCTTGAAAATAAAGCTTAAATGTATATATATAAAACTATACTTGTAATTTTATACTAAGGCAGCAATAATAACTGTTTGTCCTATCGGCATTAGTTGGTATCATAATAGTAGGAAACTTAAAACAAAATCCAGATTTTGGACATAATATTGTTTTTCTCCTGGCCCTACGTTATCATGTTTTAATTAAAATATTTATGATTAATATAAGTTATTTTTGCCTACACTTTTTAAATGCTAATAAATAATATGGGAGAAAGAAAAATTGCAAAATAAGACCAGTTAGATGGTTTAGTGATTTAAGATACTTGTCACCAAGCCTGAGGACCCAAGTTGATTTCTGGGACACACATACTGTAAGGAGAGAATGGATTCTCACACTCTGTCCTCTGACTCCCACATATACACTGTTTCATATCTCTCTCTCTCTCTCTCTCTCTCTCTCTCTGTCTCTCTGTCTCTCTCTCTCTGTCTCTCTCTCACACAAACACACACACAAGCAAAAGTAAAATACTGTAAACTATAAGAATTTTCAGACTGGCATATGCTTCTAGGGTTCCATTCTTCTCTTACTAGCTATGAGTAATATTCAATTGCCTCAGGCTGATTTCTGAATCAGAGAAGTGATGATGAGGGTATCCACATAACTACCTGTCACACATACCATACTTACCTGTGCTCATCACATTCGACCACAAGCTGAGATTTACAACGACTATAATGTTTAAATAGAGGTGAAATGACCAGAAAACGGATTTGAAGAATACACTTTTGTACTGGAGTAGTTTGTTCTTGTATAATAAAATACCTTTTCATTGGCTAAATTTGTGTGTGTGTGTGTGTGTGTGTGTGTGTGTGTGTGTGTGTGGTGTGTTTTAAAATCAAGTTAACTCTAGAAAACTTACTTGTAGGCTGAGACTGAGGAGAATACACTTATTTTCCTCAAAGTGAAAACAACAGGATAAAAATGTATGGATTCGCTGAAAATATTTTTTCTTGCTTCATTGAAGCTGCTACCATAAAATACCATAGACTGTGTAATTTATTAAAAAAAAAAAGTATGGCCAGCTGCGGTGGCACACCTTTAATCCCAGCACTCAGGAAACAGAGGCAGGTGAGTCTCTGTGAGTTTGAGGCCAGCCTGGTCTACAAAGCAAATTCCACGACAGCCAGGGCTGTAACACAGAGAAACTCTACCTTGAAAAACCACTATATATATAATGATCTCATATTTCTGAAAACTGGGATGTGCAAGATCAAGGTGTCCAAAGATTATTGATGGAGGTCCATTCCTCCCACATGATGCTTCTAGTATCCTTATAACATGGAAGGAAAAGTGGGCAGGTTCCCTTATCCCCCTTTTATAAAGGCTTTGTGATAGTTAATCTCAATTGTCAACTTGACAGGATCTAGAATCACCACAGGAACAAATTTCCTGATGTGTCTGTAAAGGAGTGTCTACATTTACTTCGTTGTATTGGGGAGACCACTCCTTCGTGTAGGTGATGCTATCACATCAGCTGTATTAAAAGGAGACTGTAGCCGGGCGGTGGTGGCGCACGCCTTTAATCCCAGCACTCGGGAGGCAGAGCCAGGCGGATCTCTGTGAGTTCGAGGCCAGCCTAGGCTACCAAGTGAGTTCCAGGAAAGGCACAAAGCTACACAGAGAAACCCTGTCTCGGAAAAAAAAAAAAAAAGGAGACTGAATAAAAAAAATGGGGAAATGAGATTATCACTAACATTCATTGTTTTCTCCTTTCTGACTGTGAACACAATGTGACCAGTAACCTCATGTTCCTGCTGCATTTTCTTCTGCACTGTGATGAACTACAAACTACAATAAGCCCTTCCTCCTTTAAGTTCCTTCCTATTAGATATTTGGTCCCAACAATAAGAAAAGTAAATAATTCACATACTAATATGCTGATTGGAGCCCTGCTTTGTCCAGGCATGGTGGGACTATAGAGCACTAGCCTGACCTGAGAAAAGGAAGGAGTCAAGCATGGGTTGGGCCAAAGGCAGATTCCGAGAGGGTGGTGAGTGTGATGGGGAAGGAGCACCTGGGACGCTGTGTCAGTGGACAGCTCCTTTATTTGGAAAAGGCAAGGGACATTTATATCCTAGGAAGAATGTCCAGTTGGACTGATATGGTGGTATGTCATTGGTTGGGGCAAGAACATCGAAGATGCTTCATTTGCATATTCAGGGGCCAGAGGAAGGAACTTTATAAGGTTGTATAGGAAGTCCAGCCCAGGATATATTGGAGGGCCGATAAGCAGCAATCAGTTTATCCTTGGATATATTCATTGCTACTTGCACTGGCATGTCCTGGAATCTGTCTGGGCCAGGTGGGGGAGCAGCCAAACTCCTGCCTCTCTCACAGGCTGGTAAAATCTGGGATGATAGGTATGCTTCTACCCCTTCTTAACTTCAGGACAGCCACACACTAATGCAGTTTTTTTTTTTTTTAATTTTTTTTCCTACAGAGCCTTCTCCTAAATCATCATTGGGGGGTTGGATTTGAACATGTGGAATGGGTGGTACACGGGGCTATTCTGATCTTATCCTATCTATTTAAAAAATATTGTCTACAATAATAGTAGCAGAGAAAGGCTTCATGGCACTTCCCCATTCCCAATTGTGGAGTCAAAGTGGGAGTCTCCAGACAGCCAGGCAAAGCAGTTGTCTCACATACACAATGGGCAGGATTAGTTTTCAGTAATGTAGTTAGGTCATTACTTTATAATCAGAATACTTTGAAAGTGAAACCTCAAGTTATCATTCCTTTTCTATGCATTGCTCAAGATCCAGGGGTACATAATGTTAATTACATACTCTCTTTATTGGTACATTCACACACATTTGATAATATATGTAAGAGTTGTTTCCATATGTATTTCCAGTTGTGTGCCCTTAGAAGATATTGCTAAGGTTTGAATCCCTGTTTATTGGATACCCGCCATTGTCAGTGGAACAAGCCAATCAAACCAATTAATAAGTCCAGGTTTAATGAACAGAGCAAAGCAACTCCTGGGTGACCCTCAGGAGGGCAGGAGAGGAATCACCTGGCAAAGATAGCTACCAGGTCTTAAGTAGCCTATGGGTGAGATCTTGAACAGGCCCGGTGAAGAAGCTGAGTCTTGTCAGGTTTCCTGATTCGAGGGACTGCTGCTTGGTAGGCTTTTTGAGAGGGTGGGATCTGGAATGGGAGGAGTGAGACCTGAGCATGGCTTGAGACCCCAAGCTGGAGATCCCTAACAGATATATTCAAGTGCTACTACAGAGCATCAGAGTCTTTCCTTATATGGAAATAGGATCCCTGAATTATGACTAGTTAAGAGGAGGTCATCAAAAATCAGGGTGAGAGACAAATTATCATGGCAAATGTCCTTTTAAGAGGGAGAAAAGAAGCACGCAAGTATCTTTTAACAGCAAAGATATGAATCTGAGTGATGCATTTATAAGCTGCGGCATGCCAAGGATTAATTACCACCGCTAGAACAGAGGCCGAAGCAAGCAAGTATTTCTCCAAAGCCTTAAGGGAGCACGGCCCTGCTGACACCTGGTTCTCAGGTTTCTGCCTTCCAAAGCAGCAAGAGAATTAATTTCTGCTATTTTAAGCCTATGTGCTTTTAGTAATTTGTTAAATAAGCCCTAGAAAACTGGCACATTACATAAGAAAACAAAATAAGGGATAGCAGTTGTAGAAAGTAATTCATTAGAACCAGGCAGGCTGAGATCTAAAAGGAAACATCTAATTGAATCTAGAGGGACAGAGAAAAAAAAAAAAACAACTACCCTGAGCTTTGCCGAATGTCATGTTAGAGACTGAGGCAGGGACATGATGTTACTCAGATTCTCCTCAACTTATTTTTGATACAGCTTCTCATTGTGCTGGAGCTCACATATATTGTGTATTCTCTATCTTCAGCCTTTGAGAAGGAGTTTTTTAGTGAGCAAGCAGTGCTAAAAATGGAAAGGAGGAAATCCACAAAAAAGCAGTCACAAACTGTGTTTAGGCTCTAAAATACAGATAGAACTCCTCAGAATTGGAGAGGATATTTTAGTTAACCGGAAAATGTTGATATGCCATGCTCTAGGGAGGCCAGCTCAG
This sequence comes from Peromyscus leucopus, assembly GCF_004664715.2. NCBI lineage: Eukaryota > Metazoa > Chordata > Mammalia > Rodentia > Cricetidae > Peromyscus > Peromyscus leucopus. Next base: position 38,341,433 of record NC_051070.1, on the reverse strand, counting down.
TGATACATTGCTCTACTGTCTTCAAGATTAATCAAACCTGGCAGAAAATTCACAAGGATGCATTCATAGATGAAGAGCTACAGGCAATTAATGGTTGCTGAGAAAAGCCTAATCAGTCTTCTCCAGGGTTGAGCCTCCTAAAGATTATCCAGTTCCAAGTGGTCATCCCTAAATGAGTACACATGAGAACAAAAATAAATGATCTCTTTGGGTTGTATTTGTAATATATATGCATGTGTGTATACATATGTGTATGTATATATATATATATATGTGTGTGTGTGTGTGTGTAAATATACATAATATATATGTAACAGCAGTAAAGAATAAGAGGCCATGGATTTGAGAAAGAATGAGTGTTGAGGACAGTAAGGATTTGGAGGGAGTAGTTAGGTGAAAATGACTGGATACAGTACTTATATATAAAAGTCTCAAAAAATAAATTAAAAATCATTTAATTTTTGGTTGGGAGATACAAGCAAATAGGAGATTTTCATGTGTTCAGGAACAAATCTAGGAAAGTCACTTATGCTGGGGAAAATGTATTAAATCCCTACCAGCTATTATTGCAATAGTAGAGATTAAGTCATTTTTTAGAAACTTAGCCATTAGTAGATATTTAGTCAAATATTATTTGACTAAAACACAAACTCAAAAGTGCATTTCTTACAGGATCCTACAGCATGGAAGCTGATGAGTAAATAATAATCAATAAAAGGACTTGCCAGGGGAAAACGCACTTCCGAAACATTTGAATTATTATCAGAAAATATATATGGTAAAGTTGTTTAATTTCAAAAGTTTTACACTGAAATTGAATTTATTCTTTATTAAAATTAACTTAAAAGTAGAAGCAAATATTATTCCAGATTTAGTATATGTCATATGTGACTGCACACTGGGGTTGGTGAGGGGATTTTATTCAGTGTTTGTTGCCTTATGTCATTTGAACTGACCACTCACAACCTTAAGGACCAGATTCACTGGCAATTATAGTGAAACATATTAATAAATTTCCTCAACATGGAGTAAAAGAGAACAAGAAAGAATAACTATTAATGGGTGAGGGATGACTGAATGTAGTAGACTTTGGTTATGATAAGGATACAAAAGTAATTGGCTTCTACTTTTACTCTGTCATAATTTTTTTGTTTGGATAGTGGATAAGTGCATAAAATGCATCTGATAAAGAAAATATGAAATCCAATATGAAGCACATCACCTTTAAAATGGCTGTTTTGACTGCATGGGAGTTCTTTGAGATATCGACTTTGGATGTGGTTAATTCTGGTGTGTGAGGGCTTTTATTATCCATTTTTAATAATAAATTTAATTAAAAGTTATATAAATTTAAAAAATAAAACATTAAGTTTTCTATTTTTACAGCTTGATTCATGTTATAGAATATCTACCTGTTTTTTAGATTGCTTTGAATAGAAGGTTTTCAATGTGTGTATGTATAGATTCTTCTTTACAACATTTTCCATGTGTCTAAATTCCTTTTCTATTAAGAATTACAATCTAGGATTCTTGTAAATATTTAACTTGATTTTCTAATCCTGAAATTTTAAACCAAAATTGTCCCAGCTTTCCTTTGATTGCTTTTGACTTCTTTGGAAAATTTTTACTTTTAGAGAGGAAGCTGGTTTTTCAAAGGCATTGGTTAAATATCTACACTGTGGGGAGAACCCTATCATTTTTTTTTTTTTTTTGAAATTCATTTCTGTGAATGGTGTTTGCAAGTTACACTTCTTTGCACAGGGTGACTATTCATGTGTCTGAGTGCAGATGTGTGTATGTCACAGTGAATGCTGCTATTGCATAGGGCAGCCTGGCTGACCCATGAGTTTCTTAGAATTCCTGACTTTACTTCCCATCTTGCCATAGAAATGCTAGGATTGTGTGAAGGAGCTGCCACATCCAGCTTTCTGTGATATCTGTTTATCTGAATGTAGGTCTTCATGCTTGAACAGGAAGCATTTTACACACTAAACCTTTCCCCTAATCTAAGAAATATGTCTTATAGGTGCTGGAAATAGGTAAGAGCCTTGATTAGTTCAATTAATCCAAATTCTTTTCAGTTCAAGAAAGCACGCAATGAACACTTCATGATATATAAGTATGGTACTGAGCATAGTAAAACAATGAATACAAATCATGTGAAGATTATAGTAGACTTATTAATAGCATAAAAGAGACCAAAGAATGAAACATTGTTTCAGTAAGATGCATCTTAATAATTATGACTAAATATGAATATATTAAATACGTTGCTGTGTTAAGCAAGTGATTCTGACTTTTGCTTTGTTTGCATTCTTCTGGTTGCCAGGATTATTTATGCTTTTACTCCTCATAAAGTAAAAGGGTAAGAATTATGATTCTGTTTTTTTTTTTTTTTTTTAAATGAAGCATAGTCACCAAGAGGATAATAAGCTGCATGCAAAACCACACAGTTACAATGCAGTGTCAGAGATCTGCAGCCAGGCTGGCTGGCTCCTGAGACTGCCCTGACCTAGCACACTGTCTCATCCACTGCACTGGGCACAGCCTCCTAAAATCATCTACACCACCCCCCAAATATGACTATACTGAGAACAGTATGAATCAAAATTGTTTGCTTTTCTCTATCGTGGTATCATTTTTATTTTGTGAACACTTTTCTCTAGGTACTGTCAAAGGTGCTTTGCGTTTTCACATTTGTGTAAGCTTAGTCTCACTGACTCTATGAAAGAGCAAGAGAATAACTATAAAATACATATTGAAATGCACTATTAAGCTCCATTGTGATTATGAAAAGTTAGTAACTCATACAATAAACACAAATACTCGTTGGACATGTGTAACTTATTGATAATTTTAAATAAAGTTTTTGAAAAGTGAAAATTATGTACAGTGGGTGAAAAAAACTTATGAACAGGCTCATCTTTTAAGGTAGTTCACATTCATTACAAGTACCTTTATGTGTATTTGCACAATTACCCGAATTTGACTATATTGAGAACAGTAAGTATCAAAAATGTATTTTCAGTTACACACATCATTGGATTTTATTCTCTAGCCTCTACTGAAATAGAGAAAGATAGAAGCTACTGAATGCCTACTATGTGTCAAGCAGTTTCTAATCGTTAGAATGGTTATCATTCTTGCAAGTTACCACAGTACTGTATTCACACTATATTACTACATTGGAGGCATGGAGAAATTAATTACTTGACCAAAGTGCCAAACCTTGGTAACAGTGTACAGAGTTATCAAACCTCAGTGTGTCAAGGTTATCTTGAAAAACAGAAAAAAACATAAACATGAAAAAAAAAAAACAGATACAGATGTTTGGGGATGTGCAGTGGGAATGATGAATTTAGTCTGTATTGCTTGTTTAAAAGACTTCTCTTTCATTTCAATGTATAGCATATTATTGCATTATATGTATTTATCATTTTGGGTTCCCTACTCAATACTTTATAACTAAAATTAATTATTTCTCATATTTATCTGACAGGTAAATTTTGTGTTTTAGTTAAATGTTATCCTTTCTACTTTTACCTCCATAAGTAGTGTCTCAGAGGAATAAATAAAGCAAGTATCTTTAGCAATAGCCATATATCATCAGCTCTGAGGAAGGTCAACCCTTGGAACCATGACTCAGCCCTCATGGAAGCCCCTCCCTGATGAAGGATCAGAGTAGAAAAAGATGGGCCTCCAGCAGTTGTACTGCTATGTGTCTTTCTTGATTGGCCATGCCAACAGGTTCAAAAGGAGGACACCTGGGCCCATGTGCATCAGTCCAGGATCTAAAATAGATTTTCAGATCCAAATCATGCTTATATGAATCCCTTTCCTATGCCCTGTTGCAAGATCCCCAGGGCAATATTGGCAACTGTTCTGTAGATTGTTTGGTTTTAAAGTTCAGTTTGGTTTCTTTGTGAGCTGTTTTTCTAATTAATTGAATTTTGAATCTAAGAATTCATGTTGTCTGATACTTGGCATTAACAATCCATTTTCTCATATGTGACAATAATTTTATAGAAAGAAAGAGAAAAACTGCATTCTGTGATAAGCATGGCCAGACAAACCATGAGTAATCTCAGCACTTACAGTCTCATAATATCATAGTTTCATTGCAGACCATGTATATGTTTTCTAAAGTTGCTTAAAAACTCAAAAGGAATTTACAAGTTTGGAATAATTTCATTAGATTTTTTTTCAGTTTCTGTGTCCTGAAAAATCATATGCTCATCAGGAATGTTTCCTCTGAAGATTTCAAGAGAAAAATATGCTTGATTCTGCCTGAATTTTTTGGAATATGGCTACTTTTTCCATCTTAAGTATTCATTGAACCATTGGATGCATTATAACAATTATAACATCTACTTTCTTTGCTAATTTTGATTCCTGTCCATCCCTTTTATAAAGACTTTTGTGGTTGCATTGTGTTCAATGGGTGATTTAGGATCACATAAAAACACTTTATAGCATGTAAATATCATCTCCAAAGGGTCTAGAATGTAGGGTACAGATGCCATTTAAAATAATACAGAATATTTACAGATTATAATTCATTTATTATATTCTGAAAAGTGAACTATTATGTTGATAATAATGGGGTTGATAGAAGGTGATATTTTTCATGAAGCCATATTAATTGTATCATACTGTCTCCCTAAGCCACTAACACAAAGAGAATATTCTGACTTCTAGGTTTTTCAAGTGCTCTAAGCAATAACCAGGGCAACAATGGTCAGCACGCTGTAATTACCATAAAGGTTCAGTAGTGGCATGCATACCTTAGTGGTAAACAACAACTCTCTAATTGGACTTATGACTCACTTAACAAGAGAGAAATCAATCTGGTACTGGATACCAAGCCAACTTCTCAGTGCTAATGGATTCATGTATTTTAGAAGAGAGGCCAAAACCACCACTTCACTAAAACAGCATAATCCCTCACTGCGTATCTGTCATTCTACTCACATAAGTGTCGTCCTCACCCTTCATCAAGAAAACTCTTTGCAATAGGTGGAGAAACTATCTGCTTTTGGCTCAGAAAAACATAACCAATTAAAGTGAAGAGTTGTGGAGCCCATCCCCACAGACGTACATACAACACAACCCCTGAATGTACAGAACATTGCGGAAGATGGGCAGAAAGATTACAAAAGCCAAAATATCAGGAAGTTGGTTATGACACTGTGTCTTCTAGTAATGTAGAAGCTACAACCATAAAGTCTCACTAACATGACTGCTCCAATGTGAGCTAAACACTGGCTAGCGAACAAGAAGATGTCCACCTGTTTCCACCTTAATGCTACAGTTATAGACCCTGAGTTTTAATACATGAGTGCTAGGGATCTGAACTCAGGTCACATGTTGTCCTACAGGCGCTTGCTTTACCTACTAAGCTATCTCATTAAGCCCTCATTTAATGTTTTGTTGCCTTCTGAAGAGCAGATTCATTTAATACAGACTGCAACATTAAAAGTTGCCATATTAAAAACTTATAATACCATGAGGGGAGAAAGTATCCCTGTGCTTAAACACAGCAGAGGGATGTGCGTTTTTTTTTAAATTGTATCAAAAAATATTCTTGGACTGGAAAGGTAGATCAGTAGTTAAGAGCACTGGCTGCTCTACAACACACAGGTTTTATTTCCAGCATTAACAAGGTGACTCTCAGGTGTCCTATAACTGTAGTTCTGTTTTCTGGTCTCTGTGGGCACCAAGCATACATGTAGTACATAGACATATGTGCAGTCAAAATATCCCTACACATAAAGTAGAGAGAAATAAAATTTCTTTTTAAGATGCATTTTGTCTTATTCTTTGAATGAAAATGAGTATCAATGTCATTTGAAGTTTTGCAAACCCAAGTAATTAAGGCCCAGATGCTATGACTGACCCTATGTCTAGAGACTGTCACATGTCACAGATTGCCAACACTTGTTTACAGAAATGCTGATCAGAGGGACATAACCTCCCATTTTTAATACCCACAATTGTCAATCACTGGGAACAGAAAATCAACACCAGTGAACCTTGTGAAACAGAGTTAGCGGAGGCAGATTTGATGATAGTGAAATATCGCAGGCGCTGCCGCAGTTGCTATTATTTGCTTCCACTTCTTTACCTCCCCCAATCACTGCTAAACAACCAGTATCACCTTTCTCCTGTCTGCATTTCACGAGAATGGTGAGAGACTTTGGAGATCGCGATCTGATTCTGTGACTAAATTTCACTCCTTCCCATTCTAATGTGATGTATACTAATCAAATAACACAGTTTTTAAAAAGTCAGCCCATCTTTGGGTGAATCCATGGAAATCGAAAAGATTTTTAAAAACAAAAATTCAAGACCTTTTCCCCATCAATTTTCCCTGACATTCTAGGCAGGTCACTTAACTCTTTGACAGTCGGGTGCCAGATATCACTATTAAAAATAATACATATCACTGATATTGTTGAACTCTTCTTCAAAACTGGCATAGGTTAAAGAGGATTAATTGATCTTTAAAATTACCTTCCTGGGTAGGTTCTAGTATAGGTAACATTTTCCACTGTGGAAACTGAGGCTTAGACAGGTTAACTACTCTGTTCAGGGTCTTATAATAGAAAGATAATGACAATCACTTAAGTATAGATTGAACTGAATTTCAAGATAATAACTTTAATATGAACTTTTAAACTTAAAAGTGGTTTTGAAGATTTGAAGTATTCATTTCTCACATAGAGTACTGGGAAAAAATAGAGATAAAGTGTTGCACATTTCAGTACTCAAAATATGAGTGTTGATAATTTGTGTTTTAATCCTTGTTATATTTATACACACACATACACATGCAACATTATATATTCATTTTATAAGCAAAATATTATAGTACTTTTATTATTAGTGCATGCTAAAACCCTGCAATATACCAAATTATAAATTTCAAATATTTGGATGCCAGATGGATATTATTCCTAATTTTGTCTTTACCCTCAATAATTACTTATTACTTGGTTTTATTTTTTCATTAATATATGGAGATCACTATGTGGGTAGTAAGAAAACATTAAATTGGATGAAGTTAGGAGCTACTATCCCAGTAAGTGGGAATATCTATGAACTTGATATCTCTCTTCTCTGTCAAAGTAGCACTTCTGTCACCCTGCAATTAACTGTTCAGTTCAGTATGTTATATGACATCGGCAAATGCAAAGAAGTTGAAAACCAGCTGGTTATTTTTCTATGCTGGACAACCATTTACTAAGCATCTATTTCTCCTTTGTTTTGTTTGTTTGTTTGTGTATTTTTGTTTATTCGAGACACGGTTTCTCCTTGTAGTTTTGGTGCCTGTCCTGGATCTCGCTCTGTAGACCAGCTGGCCTAGAGCTCACAGAGATCCCCCTGGCTCTGCCTCCCAAGTGCTGGAATTAAAGGTGCACACCACCCCTACCTGGCCTAAGCATCTATTTCTGAAGTCATTGTACTGTGCATGAAAATTTATACTGAAGAAGAGAAATCAGCCAAGTTCATTGGACAGATATCCATGATGGAAAGAGAAAGTGATGGGCATATGAATGAATAGTAGAAGAGGTGAAAGAGAATGGGATGTGGTGGCCCTTTATGCTAGGTTGTTTAGAGAGAGAATGGTTGCTTTAATCTGCACAACATGTTTTTATCCATATTCTTTTATTTCTATTCTCTCTCTCTCTCTCTCTCTCTCTCTCTCTCTATATATATATATATATATATATAATATATATATATATATATATTCATTTTCTAGGGTTTATAAATAAAAAATATCTGTAATCATACAAAAACAGAGAAACACACATACATCTACACACATACACATTTTAAAGTTTACAGAGGAATTTTATACCCTTATTTCACTCTGTGGTGAGAGAAGTTTTATTATTTAATTTTTTCACTGTTATTTCATAAACAGATACAACAGGCCATATTTCTGGTGTTAGTGAATAAATGTCCCTTTAACCACAACAATGGCAGTGACATGAAAGGATCCATGAGAATCTTAAAAGTTTGCCAACATCTAGGAGATGTTGAGTTTGTTTTGTTTTGCTTCTTTTATTTCAGGGTACTTAGCAACTTAGATTTGCATCAGGGAAGAGAACACCAGTTGTTTATCAAATACTGGATGAACAGCTCTAAAAGCATTCATAACATCATGTAGACTGACCAGGGCATATGTAGGAGTGTTTGTGTGTGTGTGTGTGTGTGTGTGTGTGTGTGTGTGTGTGTGTGTGTATGTGTGTGTGTTGTCTGTCTATCTGTCTGTTCATCTGTGTGTGTGCATCTGTCTGTCTATCTGTATGTCTCTGTGGGTGTGTGTCTGTGTGTCTATCTGTGTGTCTGTGTGTCTATCTGTGTGTGTGTGTGTGTGTGTGTGTGTATGTGTGTCTGTATGTGTCTGTGTGTTTGTGTCCATTCAACAATAATGGAAGCAGAGGGCATGGGTTTGAAAGGGAGCAAGGAGGGTTATATGGGAAGTTTCGACAGGAGGAAAGAGAAGAGAGAATGGAGTTTTATTACAGTCACAAAATTGTAAAACAATAATAATTTTGTCTCTCTTCTTTTTTTCACACTGCTTTTTTTTTCTTATAAGTCATCTTTGTTACATGTTTCCCATGTTTTCACTGAATATGTTATTTCCCTACTAATATACTTGATGGAAATTCTCCATACAAACTTAATTTTTAAACGTTGCATATGGGTTCAGGAGTTCCCCAACTGATCTTTATATTTATATAAGTAGATTTTGATATAGTTACGTACTCATTTTTTAACTTACAATTTTGTTTTCATTCACCTTTGTACCATTTTAATTATGATTTTCATACATTGTGATTCATTGGACTTAAACTTGCATGCATTATACAATTAGGCCTTGATTTTTCTTTGCTCCAAGTGGCATCCAATTAGGTCACCATTACTTATTGAATAATGAATCCTATTGCCACTGACTGTAGACATTATTATATATTAAGCCTTTGTATATATAAGGATGTTTTTAAGTTGACTCCAATGCATAGTTCATGTTTTCCTACTTGTCAGCATCTTTGTAGCAAGTGATATAATTTAGTTGTTCAAGAAATTAAGCCATGTATTATTTCTGAGTATATGCTTGAAGTATTCCGGGTCATAATGCTGAAGATGTATCTATACACCTAGGTTTGTTACTACACTATTTACAAGAGTCAAGACATGAAAACAGCCTCAATGTCTACCAGCAGATGAATGTATAAAGAAAATGTGGTACACACACACACATATGCATATGTATATATATACACATATATATGTATTTCTTTCATCTGAAGAATAAAATATGTTCATTATAAGAAAGGTCAAATAATAGATCATTATGATAAGTGAAATAAGTCAGACACAGAAAAAGAAAGAGCTTTTTTCTGTCATATAAAATATATAATTTCATATATTACATGTGACATCAAGGCACAAGGAAATGATATATATTACGTATAAAATGAAGGCACAAGGGAATGATCAAGGAGGAGGGCACTGGAATATCAGAGAGAAGGTGGTTGAGAGAAGGTAACAAGACATGTATGAGCAAAGTGCAATGATATGTGGGTCAGTGTGTAATAATGAAACTCATTGTTTTGTATGTTAACTTAAAATTATTAGCTAAAAAGATTTAAAAGCCAGATTTCAGAATCATGTGACCTATTTTAAAATAAGTCTAGAGAGACACCTCAGAATTTAAGGGCATGCACTCTTCTTGCAGAAGGCTGGAGTTCATTTCCCAGTACTGCATCAGATAAATCATCACTCTTTGTAACTTTAGCTCCAGGGAATCCAATGCCTCTGGTCTCTGAGGCACCTGCACTCATTCAGGTACATATACCCACATAGAGATACACAGACACATGAATATAATTTTTTAAAATGAGAAAAAAATTTAAATCTTTAAAAAATACAATTAAAATTGGGAAGGCAAGCAATATGGCTTAGTAGTTAGAGATGCTTGCAGAGACACCCTGCTGACTCGCATTCGATCTTCAGAATCATGTCAATGTGGAAAAAGAGAACCAACTCCGCGGAATTATCGTCTGACCTCCATACATCCACCATGGCTTCTGCACACTTAGGCACACATCAATCACTCAAACATACACAATAATAATAAATGCTTAAAAATTAAATTGTACTTGATTTGGCTGTACTAGATGAGGAGAAATATGTAGAAGAAAGAGACCCGTTTTAGAAGATAGAGATAGTAGAATTAATGCAAAGTCTCAGGAGTCTTCTGACAGTAACTTTTTTTCCAAGTTACTTGGAAAATTTAGCAAGCTGAACAACAAAGAAGAATGTCCAATAAATTCCACTTTTCTGAGATGTATAGAGAGTAGTTTCCAATAAATCCGGACTGCTAGTTACCTGATACTTATCAAAACACTGCTGAGTTTGAGCGCGGCTTGTTGATATTTCTAATTTGTATTCATCGCATTTCCTGAGATAGTTAACTTCAGTTTATTGAAGGTAATTGAATCTTTCATGATTCAGAATGCAGCAATGCCCCAGGGACATCTTTCTAAACATCAATCCTCATTTTATGGGCATAGATCACACAAGAAACTCGACTGAATAAAACTAAAATTCTGAAAATTGCATTTCACCAAAGTTCTGACACCAAGCTAGTTTTTCTTTTGGGGTGTTTGAATATTTTTCATTAAAAAATTGAAATGTAACAGCTTTGGTTAACCAAAAACTTGGGTTTAGTAGATTTATTTACTTAAAAACATCTTAAAATTCATATTTATATTGTATCTGTATATAAATCATTTTCCTTAGAGAAATTGCATATTTTTAAAATTGATTCCAATATAATAGAAGTTACAGAGGAGAACATTTACTGAGCAGGAAAAGAAGATGAAGTGTTAATTTTTAAAGAATACATTAACTCAATATTAAGTTAAATCTGAAAACATCTAGTAAGGCAGTGTCCACTCTTGCATCAGTCACTAACTTCTTCTTAGGCTCACACAAGGGATATTCAACTGGTGAGCTGAATCTCCAAAGTTGGGCATGGAGTTCATTCATCTTCATCATGAGAAAACGATATAGCTTTTACTCACACTCAAAGTAGCCTTCAATCCAAAACCACTGCTGCCAGACATTCTGCCTTTCCATCTCTCAAGCAATGGCTAAGACATTCTTCTGGATGAAAGGGTATCACTATGTCATATCATAAAGCGGAAGTGAGATCAGCAAGGGCTTTTCTCTGTTGTCTATGCCCTCAAACCTAAGATTTTTAGGGAAAAGATAGTGGGCATGTCCATGACTTCCAATAAATATATCGCAAGTTTCTAAAGAGAGCAAAGGCAACATTTACCCAGATTAATAGCAGAGTAGCATGACTTAGTGGTACACTCTTGTAATTCCAGGATGATCAAAAGTTCAAAGTCATCCTTGGCTACATAGGGACTTTGAGAAAAGACTAAGCTCTATGAGACCCTATCTCAAAAATAAATAAATAAACAAATAACAAAACACACACATAACTAAAGACAGAGGGGGAAAAAGAAGTACAGGTAAGGAGGATAAATGGACAGACATAGAGAAGAAGATGATAGTTTTCAAGAAATATTGGGGAGGAACCCAATCCATTTTGTCATTCACAATTAATTAAAAGTTCCACAGAGAAAAAGCCACCTATTCCTCCATATGCACTAGCCATCCAGCTAATGGTTCCTTACAAAATAGTCTAATTAGTGTCCTTTGATCCAGCCAATTAGCACTTTTCTTTTAGAAGTGGTCTAGTGTGTTAGTGATGAGTGTTGTGATAATTGAGGCAGACAGAAAAAGTTAGAAACCAAACCACTTTTCTCTTTAAAACCAGTAATATACATCTTACTGAAGCATGATTTACCTCTGTCCTATAAAGCATTGACTATGGAACAAAAGGGGCAGTCTTTCATTAATCTCTGAACTTCTGTAGTTCAATTAATCAGATGTTTCAGAAACAATGATCATAGATTTTTATTGAAATTAATAAAAATATAACTCAGTAGTTACAGATCTGACATTATATATCTTAAATCATTTGCTAAGCAGTAATCCTTTTTTCAGGACAGCTTTAGAAAATTAGAGCAGGAATCTCACAAAGATATAGAATCTACAAAATTTTAATTCATAGAAACAGAGTAGGGTGTTGGTTAGTAGAGGCTGGAAGTAGAGGTATTGGGAAGATGCTCAATGAAATTTCAATTAAACAGAAGTAATCGATTTAAAAAAAGGCATAGCTTTGTGAATACAGCTAATAATTCTAGAAGCTGCTGAGATCTCCATGAGTAAACTGGGGATGAGGGGTGGGCAATGGAGGGTAGGGGATAGGGGATGAGAGCAAAAGGGAATGGGATGGTTGAACTGGAACAGGGAGGGTGGGGGAATGCAATGAAAGAGATACCATGATAGAGAGAGACATCATGGGGATAGAGAAAAACCTGGTGCTAGGGAAGTCACCAGGAATCCCCAAAGATGACCCCAGTCTGGGCTACTAGCAATAGTGGAGAGGGTGACTGAACTGAACTGGCTTGCCCCAGAGATCAGACTCATAAATCCCCTGTCAGAAAATTTCTCCAATGACTGATCCAAGCAGATGCAGAGATCCACAGCCAGTCACTAGACAGAGCTCCAGGAATCCAGTCAAAGACAGAGAAGAGGGATTCTATGAGCAAGTGCATCAGGATCATGATGGGGAAACATGCAGAGATGACCAAACCAAACTAGAGGGAACTCATAAAAGTTGGATCAATGGCTGTGGAGCCTACATGGAACTGGACTAGACCCTTTGTATCGTGAGACAGTTGTATAGCTTGATCTGCTTGGGAGGCTCCCTGGTGGTAGGATCAGAATTCATCTCTGGTACATGAGCAGGCTTTGTGAAGCCCAGTACCTATGATGGGACACCTCCTGAAGCCTTGAGGCAGGGGGAAGTGCTTAGACTTGCCTCTACTGCATATGCCTCCACACAGGAGGCCTTGCCTTCTTGTGGGAGGGAGTGGGGGATGGGTTGGGAGTGGAGACTGGGTGGGGGGCAGGAGGAGGAAAGAGGGGGATCTATGGTGTGTAAAAATGAATGAAAAAAAATTCTTAACAAAAAAAGAAGACGCAGCCAGCATAATAGATTTTAACTACCCTAACAACAGAAATTTGACAAATATGGAGGGTAACATATCTACTAATGAGCAAAATTCAGAAACTCTACAGAGTATTCATATTATAAAAGATAAGCATATACACATTATTTTCATTTTAAAGTAAGTATGCAGGGAGAACAGCAGAGTTTTGATCTGTTGGTGATTGGTAAGTGATCTAGCGGCTTAACTTGTGACAAGAAAGGTACCAGGTGGAGCGTTGGTGGCACCTGTGTCAGTATGGATTGCATACCCAATAAGCTGATGGGTCAGACTGTGCTGCTGGAGACACGATCCAAGAGACCTATGTCTATGGCTGGAATGTGTCCTGTTCCATCCAGTATAAGTGGAAGAAAATGGCAGAAGCTATGCAAAACTACATGAAATCCTTGAAACTGTGTCATCTCCAAGTTTAGGAGAGGAATCTCAAGTACTTTAATATCCAAGCCAGGTTTGTCAACAAGCACACAATTTATGGCATCACAGAAGACAGGAAACTGACTCTGTTTTCAGCTGACCACATAATCATTGCTACAGGAGAGCATCCAGCTATCCCATACAAGCCTCCCTGAACCCACTCCTCTGAAATAGGTCTTTAGACCCCCCACATGACAGTGCCTTGGGACCACTCCACACTGTTGGATCTTGAGGCCAGTGTCCCTCTAACCCAGTGCTTCCGTCCTTCAGTGTTTATCTATGTTGTCCTGGATTGTTCCAAACACCTGAGTTCCCATGATCCTCCATATCAGCCTCCCGAGTAACTGTGACTGATATGTATAATATCACACCTGGCCATGTACTCCCCCTTCCAAGCCTCCACTGTCAATTGTTTTTATCTGAAATTTCAAAATGCTGGGCTTCCTGGACTTCAGCCTTATTCTTCACTGACTCTTTAAATGTTTGAAACAAAATTTATTTATCAGAAAAAATACACATGTAAGATAAAATTTAGTACAGTGAAGAAGTTACAGAATAGAATGTTGATACAATGAGAAAAACAGATATTTGTAAAGGAGCAGAAATAAGATGGGCAAGAGATAGAGGAAGAACAAATCAGTTAATTTTAATGAAGAATGTCATGGCAAAAAAAAAAAGAGCGAGAAGACAAGTGTGAGCCAAGACAATAATCAAAGTGTAAATGGTTGCAAGCATCACTCTTCATGAGTAGGTGGGGAGCTGGCTGTAGTGAACTGCAAGCCCATGCTTCATGTCCACACAGCAAGCTTGGAGGCTGAGCACAACCACATCTTCCCTTGTCCCAGGCCAGCTGCTAGCCATATGCAGTTCTCAGTAGGTGCAAATTGTTTTCATGAAGCCCAGTCACCTTTCTACATTTCACCATTATCTTTTCAGTCCAGGTTACAGGTCAGTTGTTGGTGAGTACACCACAGCTCTTCCATCAATCTTTGTTCTTCTCTAGGACATTGGTGAACAGCTGGTGATTCATGATCAACTTTAGGGAAAAGCCTGAATATGAACAAAAGCTTTTGTTTAGTACCAGCGAAGAATCTATGAGCTAGGGCCTTTCCATTCATTTATTTTTAATATCGTGGGATAATATTGCTTTTGTAACATCACTTTACTTAGAATATAAAATATGTTCAAAACATAAATTATCTAGAAATAATTTGAAATTGATTTAAAAAATTAAAATCACTTTGCTGAGATATGACTCAGTAGAGAACACACATGAGGCCACTCAAGCTTCCTTTCTCTCTAGATCAAAACATTCTGGTTCCCTCTCCTGCCTCAGTGGCACTTGCACCCACATGGTACACATAAATACACTCAGGCATACATACAATAGCATAAAAAGTAGTGCTGATGGGCAAAGATTTTTAGCTTAATGGGATATGAGGAGGTAGTAGAATCTCTATGAAGGAGGGCACAGTTGGAGAAAGCAGGTGTTTGAGAGCCCTTGAAGAGTCTATGGGAAGCTTTTACCTAAATATTCTTTATCAATAAAAATTCGGGAGTCAGATATCAGCGTAAGAACCTGAATGATTAGAGAAATGGCAGAGAAGCCACCAACAATCTGTTATGTTTCTACATCCACAAAGGCTGAGATCCTCTTTCTGCCAAGCTTACAACTTCCTATCTGTCTTCAGTCCTCCAAACCTCTATGGTTAATTTTGGTCAGCTAGTGGCTAGCTCTGCCCTCTGACCCCAAGCAAGCCTTATTGTCAGAATATGATAAAAATATCACACAATATTTACCCTTTCTCTTTTTCAGATTCATTGAAGCTTTGAGGAGGATTGCTTAGCTTTATGAATCATCCACTTCATCATATTCTGTCTTTTCATGGGCCCCCAAACAACAGAACCAATTGGCTATGGACTGAAAGCTCTAAGACTTTGAACTAACATGTGTCTTCTTATTAAAGTTACTTTTCTCCAATATTTTGCCGTATTAATTGAAGTTTGACTGATACACTAAGGGAAAAGTAAAGAATCTTAGCATCTAGATACTTATTTTAAGTACATCAATTAGAAAATAATCAAGAAGGCATATAAAGTGTACAAATAGATAATTTCTACCAGAAGCCTACCGAAACAGACAGATCACCTAAGATTTAGTGTTGAGGTACAACACCATTTGCATACTCAATGGCATAAGAAACTAGTTCATTGGACTTTATTAAAGTAGGAACCACTACTCTTAAAAAGACAGTTAGGAAAACGAACCAAAGAAGAATAATGTCAGAAGAAAGCTAAAAGACTACAGACAGGAAGAAAACATGGGCAAGGAGAAAATATTTGAAAAAGTAATAGCTGAATTAATGATAATATTAAGGTGCATATATGCGCCATGCATTGTTTATGTTATCTCTTTACCGTGCTTTTACTGTCCATAATAATTCACCCTCTTTCATTTCAAACATACATTGTTTTTTCCTTGGCTATTCTAACAGTTTATCAACTTACAAACTTACATTTCAAATAATTACTTTTACACTTTGTTGATTTCTGTGCAATGTCCCTGTTTTCAATAGTTTACTTTTTTGTTCCTTTTCTTTGCTTTAGACTTAAATAACCCTTCAAGTTTAGATTAGGGGTTTTAGATAACTTTTCTAATAATATATACTTAATTCTTTAAATTTTTCACAAAATACAACTTTTCTTTTGCCTTTCAAGTGTCATGAACAATATTTTCATTTTTCTCCAGCTCAAATACTTTTAAAATTTTAAAATATTTTTGATATTTCATGATTTTATTGTTTTTATGTCTGTGGGTACTTATATATTTATTAATTTTATGTGTATAGGTGTTTATTGGTGTATATGTGCACCATGCCCATGCAGTGTTCACCAAGGGTGGAAGCAGGCATCAAATCCCCTGAGAGCAGAGTTACAGGCCGTTGAGAGCTGTTATATGGGTGCTAGAAATTGAACCTGGATCTACTGGAAAAACAGACAAGTGCTTTTAACCACAGAGTCATCTCTCCAGACCCCCAACCTAAATGGTTTTTAAATATTTACTTTTAGCTTTTATTTGTGTGTATATGATCATATATTTCAGTGTACATGAACAAGTGTGCCTCCCTATACCAGTACTGGAACCTGATCTCTAGTCCTCTGAAAAAGCAAGTGTTCTTAACCCGTAGACTATCTCTCAAGACCCAAGCTTAAATATTTATAAATTTTTCTTGAGATTTGTTCCTTAGATATATTATTTGATTTTCAAATACTTGGATATTTTTCTAATATCTTCTGCTGTTGAATTCTAATTTAATTTTTTTCACAGACTTAGACCAGCCTGGAAATCACTATAAAGCACAAGTTTGTCTCAATGTCCTCAGTCCCATGAGGACCAGCATTACAGTGTGGCCATCCATATTTGTCCAAATTTTGCTAAATTGTGATTTTATGCACTAAGGTGTGGACTATTTTAATGAATTTGCCATATGTACTTTAGAAGAATCTTTATTCCAATATTGTGTATGCCAATAAATTACAGCAAAATGACTATTAAGCCATTTATGTCCTGACTTTTCTTCCTGCTTTGTTTATCAGTTATTATGAGGAATTAAAGTCTACAAATATGAAAATGGAATTTCAAGTAGTTTTAGTGTCAATAATTTGATGCCCTGTTATCTTAACATACATTTTATGGATTGTCCTGATTTTCTTTACAATAGACTATTTTATTTTTATATTTTTGTTGTTGTTTTTGTTGTTACTATTGTTGTTATTTTCTTTTTTTCCTATTCCTAGAATTTATTTATTTTTTATTTTTTTAATTATTTATTTTTTAATTTATTTATTAAGTTTAATTTTACATATCAGCCACGGATTCCCTTGTTCTCCCCCCTCCAGGGCAAAGACTCCCCTGAGGATTGAGTTCAACCTGGTAGATTCAGTCCAGACAGGTCCAGTCCCCTCCTCCCAGGCTGAGCCAAGTGTCCCTGTATAAGGCCCAGGTTCCAAACAGCCAACTCATGCACTGAGGAAAGGTCTAGGTCCCACTGCCTGGATGCCTCCGAAGCAGATCAAGCTAATCAACTGTCTTATTTATCCAGAGGTCCTGATCCAGTTGGGGGCTCCTTGGTTCATAGTTCATGTGTTTCCTTTTGTTTGGATATTTGTCCCTGTGCTTTTTCCAACTTTGGTCTCAACAATTCTCACTCATACAAACCCTCCTCTTTCTCACCAGTTGGACTCCTGGAGCTCTACCTGGGGCCTGGCCGTGGATCTCTGCATCCGGTTCCCTCAGTCATTGGATGGGGTTTCAAGAAAGACAATTAGGGTGTTTGGCCATCCTATCGTCAGAGTAGGTCAGTTCCGGTTGTCTCTCGACCATTGCCAGTAGTCTATTGTGGGGGTATCTTTGTGGATTTCTGTGAGCCTCTCTAGCACTTTGCTTCTTCCTATTCTCATGTGGTCTTCATTTATCATGGTCTTTTATTCCTTCTTCTCCCTCTCTGTTCTTGATACAGCTGGGATCTCCCGCTCCACTAAACTCTCTTTCCCTCAACCCTTGCCCTTCCTTACTCCCACTCACGACCATGTTGTTCATGTAGATCTCATCCACTTCTCTGTCATTGGACAATCCCTGTGTCTTTCTTGGGTTTCTGTTTTTTAGGTAGCCTCACTGGAGTTGTGAGTAGTAATCTAATCATCTTTGTTTTACATCTAGTATCCTCCTGTGAGTGAGAACATACCATGTTTGTCTTTCTGAGTCTGGGTTACCTCTCTCAGAATGATTTTTTTTTTCTAGATCCATCCATTTGCCTGCAAACCTCATGATGTCATTGTTTTTCTCTGCTCAGTAGTATTCCGTTGTGTATATGTACCACATTTTATTTATCCATTCTTCAGTTGAAGGCCATCTAGGTTGTTTCCAGGTTTTGGCTATTACAAACAATGCTGATATGAACATAGCTGAGCAAGTACCCTTGTGGTATGATTGAGCATTCCTTGGGTATATGCCCAAGAGTGGTATAGTTGGATCTTGGGGGAGATTGATTCCCAATTTTCTAAGAAAGCACCATATTGATTTCCAAAGTGGTTGTACAAGCTTGCATTCCCACCAGCAGTGGAGGAGAGTTCCCCTAGCTCCACATTCTCTCCAGAATAAGCTGTTTTCAGTGTTTTTGATTTTAGCCATTCTGACAGGTGTAAGGTGGTATCTCAGAGTTGTTTTGATTTGCATTTCCCTGATTATTAGGGATGTTGAGCAATTCCTTAATTGTCTTTCAGCCATTTGAGTTTCCTCTGCTGAGAATTCTCTGTTTAGTTCTATAGCCCATTTCTTAATTGGACTGTTGGACATTTTGATGTCTAATTTCTTGAGTTCTTCATATATTCTGGATATGAGTACTCTGTCAGATGTGGGGTTGGTGAAGACATTTTCCCATTCTCTAGGCTGTCGCTTTGCCTTGTTGACCTATCCTTTGCTCTACAAAAGCTTCTCAGTTTCAAGAGGTACCATTGATTAATTGTTTCTCTCAGTGTCTGTGCTACTGGTGTTATTTTTAGGAAGTGATCTCCTATGCTAATGTGTTCAAGACTACTTCCTCCTTTCTCTTCTAGCAGGTTCAGAGTAGCTGGATTTATGTTGAGGTCCTTGATCCACTTGGACTTAAGTTTTGTGCACAGTGACAGATATGGATCTATTTGCAGCCTTCTACATGCTGACACTCAGTTATGCCAGCACTATTTGTTGAAGATGCTTTCTTTTTTCCATTGTACACTTTTGGCTTCTTTGTCAAAAATTATATATTAAGGGATATTAATGCCAGTGATTGTTCATTCCTGTTATTTTTTGGTGGTAGTGTGTGTGTACTTCTCTTCTTTGGGCTTTACTGCTGTGGCTTTATCTATTGCCTGTGTTTTCGAGGGTGTATCTGACTTCCTTAGGTTGGAATTTTTCTTCTAGTGCTTTCTGTAGGCCTGGGTTTGTGGATAAGTATTGTTTAAATCTGGTTTTGTCTTGGAATGTCTTGTTCACTCGTCTATGATGATTCAAAGTTTTGCCAGGTATATTAGTCTGGGCTGGCATCCATGGTCTCTTAGTGTCTGTATTACATCTGTCCAGGTCTTTCTGGCTTTCAAAGTCTCCATTGAGAAATCAGGTGTTATTCTGATGGGTTTGCCTTTATAAGTCACTTGGCCTTTTTCCTTTGCTGCTCTTAATATTCTTTCTTTATTCTGTACATTTAGTTGTTTAATTATTATGTGGCGAGGGAACATTTTGGAGGGGTTCTAGTCTGTTTGGTGTTCTATAGTCTTCTTGTATCTTCATAGGCATTTCCTTCTTTAAGTTGGGAATGTTTTCTTCTATGATCTTGTTGAATATATTTTCTGTGCCTTTGAATTGGTATTCTTCTCCTTCCTCTATCCCTATTATTCGTAGGTTTGGTTTTTTCATGGTGTCCCAAATTTCTTGGACATTTTGGGTCATGACTTTGTTGGCTTTAGTGTTTTCTTTGACTGATGAATCTATTTCTTCTACTGTATCTTCAATGTCAGAGATCCTCTCTTCCATCTCTTGCATTCTGTTGGTTATACTTGCATCTGATGTTCCAGTTTGTTTACTCAGATTTTCCATTTCCAGCATTCCCTCTGTTAGTGTCTTCTTCATTTTTTCTATTTCCCTTGTCAGGTCTTGGACTGTTTCCTTCATCTGTTTCATTGCTTTTTCATTATTTTCTTTCAGGGCTTTATTGTTTTCTTCTGCTTTATTTGTCCTTTCCTCTAGTTTTTTATTGTGTTCTTCCCATTTTTTGTTTGCCTTTTCCTCAATTTCATTTGTGATTCCTTCTATATAAACCTTTACTCTCTTCATGATGTTTTTCATAAGGCTGATTTCTTCTGCTTCTTCCATTTTTTATTTTCAGGTTTAGCTGTTGGAGTAGGGCTAGGTTCTGGTGATGGTGTATTGCTCTTCATTTTGTTGTATGTACTTCTGCCTTGACGTCTGGCCATCTCCTTATGGATGCGTTCTTGGTCTTATCAACATACTTGGTCCAGATAGAGCTGACAGATTCAGGAAGCCTTTCTCTCTTGTCCAGATGGGAGCTCCAGGATAGGATGGGCGCTCTTGTCCAGATGGGAGGTGGGGGCTGCTCTCTAAGTCTCAGGAAGTGGCTAGGGTCTCAGGCAGATGGGCCTCTTGTCCAGACAAGAGGTCCGGGGCAGGATGGGTAGCTGGGGGCTCTTTTCCAAATGGGAGGTCCCTGTTGTTGTTTTTAAGGTAGGGTCTTATATATTCCAATTTGGTCTGTGACTTGTCATGTAGCTGAGGATGACCTTGAACTTCTGAACTCCTCTTTCTTTCTTCCAAATGGATTATAGGTATATGCCACGAAGCTTCTTGGTTTTATGAAATGCTGGGCATGGAACCCATGTCTTCCTGCATCCTAGGCAAGCACTCTTCCAACTTGAATGCATCCCTAGTCTCCATCTAAATTATAATATGACTAAAATATATAGTTATATTTATTTATTTTACTTAGTGTTTACTAAATTTGTAATTGTTTTCTATCAATTTTATATTCCTAGTCATATTTTTCTCTTATGCTCTTTTTGTTTTATATGCTTCTGTAGTGGGTAGCTGTTCCAGATTTGACCTTTAAGCACTGCCTCAGTGAAGCAGCTGGTAACTGTCAGGCCTACCTATGACCTGTCCCTCGGCATGGCTGAGATGGGAACCCTGAAGACCTGAGATCCATTTTGCCTGGCCCTCTTGGTTCCTCATGATCCTGGATGCTGGATGGCAGATCAAGTCAGAGTTCTCCAGAGAACCCCACTGGACTGCACCTCACCTCTCCTGGATCCTGTAACCATCCCCTTTACTGGCTATAAGTTACACCAAATTAAACCTCCCTTTAACTATACAGATTTGCCTTGTTAAATAACTCCATCATGCTTCATTTCTAATTCTTAAAGATAACTACGATTTTAAAAATTGGACATTGTTGAAAGTCTATAGTAACCCTATGTACTGTGACTATATCCAAACACAAATGTATTATGTATAAGTCCATATCAAATAGTTATGGGGTTACTTCAATACTTCCACCTATTTTCTATACTAATGATGACATTTATTTTATTAATTCATATACCACTATCACACCCCATTACTATTATCACTTAAACTGCCATTATTTAGTAATTTAATTGAAAATATTTCCTATTTTATTTATTCCTGCCTTAAAATCTCCATTTTATAAATCAAAAATTTTATCTACATATTTTCTTAACTTTCTTGACTGCACTATACATTTTTTTTAAATTAAGATATTTTTCAACAAAATGGTTGTGTTATTAGAGATGGAGTGATGTGGAATGTCCTTCTGCACGCTATATGTGTTGCTCTCATTGGTTGATAAATAAAGCTGCTTTGGAATATGGCAAGGTAGGATAGAGCCAGGTGGGAAATCCAAGCAGAGATACAGAAGAAAAAGGGCAGAGTCTGGGAGATGCTATCCAGCCACCACAAGAAACAACATGCCAGCAGACTGATAAAAGCCACAGCCATGTGACAATACATAGATTAATAGAAATGGGTTAATTTAGTTGTAAAAGCTACCTAGTAATAAGCCTGACCTATCAACCAAGCATTTATAAGTAGTCAGCCTCTGAGTGATTATTTGGAAACAGCTGTGGGACAGAGAAAAGTATCCATTTACATTTGGTGCTCCCATTGTGCACCAGATGTAGTATGAATTATAATTGGTCCTAATAATAAAAACCCGAAGTCAGATAGAGGGGTAAATGCTGAAAGATCAGAGAAGTAAAGGAGCTAACCAGAATAACCTCTTATCTCCATGATGACTCAGACTGAAAAGGAGATGGGATCCTGTCTCTATGAATCCTCAGATTCAATGGGATGGGGCAATCCTGTCTCTATGAATTCTCAGACTGAATTGGATAACATCCTGTCTCCACCTGCCTTATATTCCCTTCTCTGCCTCCCAAGTGCTGGGATCAAAGACTTGAGCCTCCCATGTGCTGAGATCGAAGGTGTGCACCACCATCACCTAGTTCTGTTTCTCTTTTAGACTGGATTAATCTCTTGAACTCCTGGTCTTCCTCCTTCTTCCTCCCAAGTGCTGGGATTAAAGGTGTGTGCCACCATTGCCTGACCTCTGTGGTTAACTAGTGGATAGTTCTGCCCTTTGATATCCAGGCAAGCTTTATTTGTCAGAACACAAACAATGGAATTGTTGTGTATCTTTAAAATCCATACCTTAGAGCCTTAACTATGGCTTACAATGGGATTTGTGGGTGTGGCATAGTAAGTAATAAAATTGCGTGATATCATGAGGAAAAAGTCCATCTAAGAAGCTTAACCCATTTGCAAACAGAAACATAAGTGATCTCCCTTTCCATCTTTGAGTCTTCGTGAAGACAGAGCCACCTTCAGCCCAACAGAAAGGTCTCCTCAGACTCTTTGCATCCTGTCTGTCTTTTTTTTTTTTTTTTTTAATCTTCCTATCTCCAGACTAGGAACAGGAAGGTCC
The DNA here is from genome assembly GCF_004664715.2 of Peromyscus leucopus. Taxonomy (NCBI): domain Eukaryota; kingdom Metazoa; phylum Chordata; class Mammalia; order Rodentia; family Cricetidae; genus Peromyscus; species Peromyscus leucopus. The sequence continues at coordinate 38,318,299 of NC_051070.1, read as the reverse complement.
CTGTGTTTAAGGGATAATTTCAAAGATAAATAATTTCAGTTTGCTGTGGGATAATGCTTTTGTATACTGGTTTAATAAAATACTAATTGGCCAGTAGCCAGGCAGGAAGTATAGGTGAGATAAACAGACAAGGAAAATTCTGGCGAAAGGAAGGCTGAGTCAGGAGATGCCAGCCTGCCATCCAGGGAGCAGCATGAAATGGCACACAGGTAAAGCCATGGAAAACATGGCAACATATAGATTAACAGAAATGGGCTGAGTTTAAGCGTAAGAGCTAGTCAGTAGCAAGCCTGAGCTAATGTCCAGGAATTTTACTTAATATAAGCCTCTGTGAGTTTACTTGGGGGATGTGAGTGGGAGAGATTTGTCCCATCCACCGGGACATAGGAAAACTTCCAACTACACAGATTAGCATTTTTTAAAGCTTTTAATATTTCTCTATTCATTTTTTTCTTCTTGCCTGCTTGCGTTCAATGAGGCATCAGTTGTCATTTTTACTCAAGTTCAATCAGATTTTTATGCCTTCTTGTGTCTTGGGTTTTATGCAGTTTGATATGCCTACATGTTACTGGTATTTTGCTATTTTTAAACATGTTCTTCTGGGAATATTTTTTTCTGGTATTCCTTGAATTTTCTGGATTCTATGGTTTGATATTTGTTGTTAATTTAGTTTTCAGGTATTCCTACTTCAAATATTTCTACTGTTCTGTTATATGTTTTTCTCCTTTTGTTATTTCAAATACAAATATTCTGCATGTTTAAATTAGTCCATAGTTCTTGAATAATCTCTCTATGCTTATAGCTTTTTTCTCTCTATGGTACTCTGGAAATTTACTATTACTCTGATGTCAAATTACTGATTTCTTCCTTTTACAGGTCTAGTCTACTGATTAATTTCTGTTACTTTTTTTTCTACTTCTAACATATGATATTGATTATTTATTTCTATCAGTCTGTTTCCATTCCTCATCTGTATGAGTCATTTGTTTTCCATTTCCTTTACATACTATTCATATATAAATACTTTAAAACTTACCAAATAATTCTAAAATAACTATCATATCTTAGTCTTAAAGGATCATACATAAGTTGCTTTGTCACTTCCAACCAACTTTTTTTAGTTAGATATAAATTTTTATTGAAATAAAAATAATGAATATTAGCAAACAAAATACAAACTACTTTTTATCTATACTTTGTATCTCTCTGTTGAAAGCTGCACATAATAGGTAAGGAATTAAAATGATAGAAACAGGCTTTCCATTGTGAAGATTTATGAATAATTTGGCTCAGAAATGAAAATGCCATTTTTCTTTATATGTATATTACAGAATCATGAAATCCATGAAAGTTCATTTTATTTTTTTCTTCATTTGATTTTGCGCATACTAAAATTGTCCTCAAGGATAACAAATGCCATTATAGTTTCATTTTTTGTAAGCCCATTACATGGTATAGAATGGGGGAGTTGTAAAACTATGCAAAGATCCGACTGTGGTAACTTGTACCTATAGTCAAGTATTTAGGAGATAGAGAAGACATCAGAATATTCCAGTCATTCACAGTGATCTTAGCACATTAGAGGCCATTTTATGGTGCAACAGCATCAAACTAAATAAACCTAAAGACTATAATTAACCTCCTTTTTTTCAGGGGGAGTGGCTTCTCTCTCAGCTCTGTGACCTACACAAAAGCTTTTCCATTTATAGTGCTTTTATTTTTCCCTTCTATAGGACAGGAAGACTGGGAGGTATTAGTTTAGGAGGGGTGCCTTTCTTTCACATGAAACATGGAAGCTTTTCCTCTAGGGAATAGGTTCTAGAAACAGGGAGTAATTTAATATTTATTAGTATTTAATATTTATTCTTTTTAGAAATGTAATTAGTTTTTGGCTATTCTTTCAAACAAATATGGAGATGACCAAAGCCGAAAATTTCACAACACATGCATAAGATATGAAGGTATATGTAAACTTGCTTATCTAATTCATACATTATTAGGAGATAAAGTGATATAATACATTCGAAGAGAAGGGTTTCAGGAAATAAGTTCTGTTACAGACTTGGCACAATCATTTGTACAGATATAGAATAGATTTTGGACTGCAGTCTCTGAATTTATTTTTCATTTAAGAATGAACAGAATTATTTTTCACTTAAGAAGAAAAATGGGGACTGAAGAAATGGGTTAAGGATACTGGCTATTCTTACAGAGAGCCAGGGTTTGATATTAACACCCATGTAGTGGCTCACAACCATCAATAACCCCATTCCAGGAGATCAGAATCCAGCTCCTGACTTCTGTGGCACCAGACACATATGTGGCACACAGTCGTAAATCAGGCAAAACATTCATACATATAAAATAAAAAAAATGTATCAAAAACCAATTTCTAAAGGAAGAAAATGAAAACATAAAATTGCAAACTTTCTTTTCATTTGCTGTTTCTCGTAAGTAATGGAGATATCAAATATGGGCAGAATATCAAGTGTTGTATTGTTTTATTGCTGAGTACTTTATAATCTCTAATAATTAACATTTACTTGCCTTCCTTTCCTTCTCAACAGGTTCATTGTTTTATTCTTCAAACATGTTCAAGTTGTAATTTTATATTATGACCATATACTGCATCTCACTTTTATGGTGTTGCCTAATTGCATTACTTAATCACAGCAAAGCATTACATTATCCTATAGATTTTGTGTTTCGTGTGCTCATCTACAGATACACAGAGACATGTCTCAATTGCATTGATTCTACTTTTATAAAAAGTAACAGATACCCGTTATTTTTTCAGTGTTTCTGTCTGTATGTTCATTGATGTTTATCAATACTCCCTACAACTTCTGTTTCTGATTGCCATTCTTTCTGAGCTTTGTAATTTCCTCCTGCATGTTTGTCTTCCTCCACAGGACTTTGTCATTGGTTTCATCTCTAGTCTGTGAGCTCTTTGTTAATTTCAGCCTCCTTACTATGTTTAGTCCTAAATGCCTGGCTTCAAGATTTCCATGATAAATACAGCCCTATCTCTAAGCCCATTAATTGGACAGCTAGAATGTGTTGAATTCCTCCCTGTATCTACTATTCTGACCACCACAACACAAATCAGTTGTCAGGTTCTCTCAACTGTGCCTCCTAAACATTTCTTGTATCTGGTCGCTTCCCTCCAATTGTTACTCCTATTTCTTTAGTGCTCATCCAGCCCACAGCCTGATTTATAATAATAAGCTCCTAAATGGTTTTTTCCCACCAGTCATGCACAATCCATCTGGCTTTTACTGCCAGATTGATTTTTCTAAAATGCAAATCTAATCATGTTTGCTCCTGATTAAAACCCTTTAATGGTTCCCTGTGTACCACAGGAAAAATAAAAAAACCCTTAATATGGCAGAGTAAAGTCTCAACCTGCACTCTTCCCATTTCCACTTTCTCCTACTTTCCACCTGGTTCATATTCCTCTTTTGGTTTGGGCCAGATCCCTTAGAAGTTCTCTGTTGTAGCATTTTGTTGCAAAAGTGTGTCTTTGTGCTCATGCCTCAGTTGCATTCTCAACACCTTAGACACAACTACAGCATAAATACTCAGATTCAAGTATAAAGAGAAGTATCCTCATCATTTAAAACATGGCTGAAACATTGCATTTCCCCCATGTTTTCTAACATCTCTTAGATTATTAATACATTTTATTCTCTCTACTTTCATACATTTAGTACATAACTTCTGCCCAACTTTTATATTGATTTTAGCTTTTCAGCAAAAGATTTCCTATTTATCTCAGAATTCCTAAGATAAACAAAGTTAGCAGAAAACCTATAGGTCTTAAAAAACTTAGAAAAACCATGATTGTCTTACCTGATGACAGAAAATACCAGAAAGCAATTTTTTTTTCTGTAACTACAAAGTAGAAGGATATGCCCAGCCTAATAATTCTGTGAAGACCAAGAAATTCAGGAGACATCTGTGTGGCATGTGGAGCAAAATCCTTAAACTCCCAGACGATACACTGCTTCTCAATAATAAAGTTAATAAGGATTTCTTTTTCAACTCAGATATTACTTTCATACACCATAATTCATATAAATAAAGGTGAAAGAATTACACCTTAATTGCGATTTATAGTAGACTCTGCTTTCTTTGCCTTTTTTTTTCTATAACTTTCGTGTATCTTAGAACTGTGACTCTAGGGCCATATAAGAGAAAGAGCAGCTAAATAAACTCACTTTCAATATTTTCCTTGAGATAAACATAAATTTAGAAGTTGTTCTTCAAACTAAAAGAAAAATCAAGAATAGAGCAATAAAATTCTTCTTGAGTTCTCTCTGCTGTCTTTGATTCCTGCAGGCAAGATTGGGTAATACTTAGGTTTGAATTCAATTATAAAAACTGGAGTAATTAATTAATGGAAATGAATATAATGATGTGAACAAACTAAAACTAAATACAGTCCACGCGATTACGTATAATGTTATATGTAACTGCTATGAACTCAATGATCTTTTATTAACTTGGATCTTTTCTGATGTAGTTTCCTCACTTCCATCTTAATGTGCATCTTCAGATCTAGACAAATAGTCAGACTGACCCCAGGATGGAAAATGAACTACATTCAATCTGATAAATTAAACACTTTGCCATGTATTTGTCAATACGTTGGAATGCCTTCACCAAGCAGTCTGCTTTGTCAGCAAGCAGTGGTTTATTGCCCTTCCTTTCTAATTTCCCTGGGGGCAAGTGCAAACTTGAGATTACAAGATGAACCCGGCAGGTGTCACATTGTCCATCTTCTCTTTAGCTAGTGCCTCTGTCCTCATTAATTCGCTCACCTGTCTAGAGGAGAAATGTTGCTTTGCCTCTTTAAAGCGCAGCAAGTGGATGATTTCTTAAAGAAATATTACCCATTGAAGGGTCCTGATAAAGTCCCCTTTATTACTTTATACTATAATTTATCAACATTACCCAATGAATGAAAGTTGGGGGGAAAGAAAGCTGCTTGTCTCCTGGAGGCAGTATACATGGAAAGGTACATTCTGCTTTAACTTGATTTTTTTTTTCACATGAATATGCTTGAAAGTAGATTACACACCACCCAATAGCTGTTGACTTGTGGGAAGTTAGAGGCATAAGAAGATCTTCAGGTGGTGGATGTGCAGATAAAATCTGAAACTTTTGCTGGGGAGGAGTGCACAAGCTACAATTTGAAAATGCAGTGTATTAGGAACTAATCACTAATCTGAAGAGCTGACTTTATTCTTTCTCTTACAACCATTGCACACCCTTGGTTTAAGATTTGGTGTTTGTTGTCTATGCCCAGCGGACATACTTGTTCCAGTCTGAGTGGAACTCAGCTTTATAAATCACACTGCTTTCTAATATTGTATTTGCCAGTCAATTAACTAGATGTACTGAAGATTACATTAGATGGGATAGATGGTGAAAGAGTATATATACCTGTCCTCCAGTGCAGAAATCCTATAATAGGGGAAGGCAGAATCAAAGGGATAGTTAGTGCAGAATGATTAATGACAATGAATGAAAAATTGTTATAAATCCTACTAAGGCTTAGTATGTATGAAAATAATTTAAAAAAAATTGAACTTCATTTTCAAAATATTTCTTCTAGAGTTCTACTGAGAAGAAAGGACATAAAAATGTTTTAAATAACTTGCTTTGGTGTTTAAGGCTATACATAAATTTTAAACAAACTTGTGGGTAGATGCATAATTATTTGACATAAAAAGAGGGTGTGGTTTTTTTTGAGTCAGGATAATATGGATTGGAAACTTAGCTGCATGTTGTTCCTCTGAATTAAAAAAAATTAATATTATTCTTGTCTCTTTCTCTTCTGTTGTTTGTATACCCATACTATATTATATACTTTAATTTTTTTACTCTTTAAATTTTTTAGATTAATTATAATTATATCATTTCCACAATCCTCCTTTCTCCCTCCAAACCATCTTATATAAGCCTCCTTGCTCTCTTTTTACTTCATGAGTAGTCAGATGATTCACTGGTCCTGTCTGGCCCTGTGGTTGGGACAAATCTCTCCCACCCAAGTCCTGCAGTCGCTTGTCCCCAAGTAAATTCACAGAGGCTTACATTAATTATACCTGCTTGGCCATTAGCTCAGGCTTATTACTGACTAGCTCTTACACTTAAATTAATCCATAATTCTTATCTATGTTTAGCCATGAGGCTTGGTACCTTTTCTCAATTCTGCTTTGTCATCTTGCTTCCTCTGTGTCGGGCTGGTGACTCCTGACTCTGCTCTTCCTCTTCCCAGAATTCTCCTCTGCTGTCTCCCTGCCAATACTTCCTGTTTGGGTACTGGCCAATCAGCGTTTTATTAACAAAGGCTTTTATTTGTACAAGAGCATTATCCCACAGCATTCATGGGTTCTTTTTTCCTTAATTATTGTTGCATACATATTTATGTGTATGAATGCATGTAGACATATCTATTCCTAACTTCATAAAACTAACTTCTCAGTCTATATGTTATAATGTTACTTGTATATATATGTTTTCAGGGCTGACCATATTGATGTGTTCTTTGCTGGGAAAGACAATTATGTGATTGCCACCTAATCATAAACTCTCTCATAATAACGATAATTTTACTACATTAGTTCTCGCTGAAGTTGTCTGTGCATGGTGAAGTCCTCATGAGCTTTTCCCAGTCCATTTATGTGTCATCCATGTTCAGGTCATCTTTAGGCAGTCACATTGGTGAGATTTTATGAGGATAGCTTCTAACATCCCTAGGAGACACAATGTCTTACTTATTACTTACTTATTACTTACTTACTTACTTACTTACTTACTTACTTACTTACTTATTCTGCTGGCTCTTAGACATTTTCACCCCATCTTCCACAGTGATTCCTGAGCGTTAGGTGCTGGAGTTGTGTTGAGGATATACTAGTTGGGACTGTTCTCCACAGTGCAGTATTTTGAGTGGCTGTGTTCTTCTTTACTGATCTCCAACTTTTGCAAAGAGAAGTTTTCTTGATAAGGGGATGAGGACTACATTCAGCCAGCTAGACCATGCCTAAAGTCTCTTCTATTTTTAATTGTATTAGGAATACCTGTATCCCTGGAGTGGTTAGAGTATTACCTTAAATAGTGTATGACAAAACACTTACTAGAAGGCCTAGTTAACTCACTCAGATTTCCTGAGACGACAACACGTCGAAAAGAATCTTTGTTCCAACAGTTCTATTCAGTTTCTTTTTCTTTCTCTTTTTTAAAAGATATACATGTAACTGAAACACAGGTGCAAATTCACGAATTAACAGGGAAAACTGTAAAATTAAGAACTACAGTATTGTTTTGATTAATCAATGTACAACATTAAAAAATCACAGGATTTTAACTGTTATTTCAATGCATTAAAAAAGTTCAGAGGCTTCTCAAGAGTATTAAATGTTCTAACAGAATACAATTTATTTTTATTGTTTTATTCCAAAACGTTTTGGTCATGCATGTGAAAACCCTTGGGGTTATTGTCTGCTATTAATCTCAAGTGCTAATAATGCAAACAAATGCACACAGCAAATAGACACATACACATTCCACCTAAGGACAATAAATACACTATACTCTTTATCCTTTACTTTTCCTGAGAGCTACTTAAAGTTAGCAAATATATATTTTAAATAGATAAGTAAGTATAAGTATAAATAGTATTCTTAGACAAGACACTCGATACTCAATATTGTATTTTGCCTAATTGTAAAGAATATAACTTAAAAGCATATGAGAAACCATAGCTTATGGCATAATAGTTATTTCAACCTTTTCAAACACACACACACACACAACACACACACACACACACACACTTAATGAAAGCCCCTTCACTGAGAGTAATATTCAAAAGTTAATTTGTCTGAATGTGTGTATGCTTCTTTTTTTTCCTTCTTGAGCTTAACTTTGTATCTGAGTAGGACTTTCTTCTCCTGATATTTTTGACTCTGTCTCCCAAATGCTGCATTCTAGGTGTGCATCACCATACCTTGCAGGTAGATACCCACATATTTGAACTAACCAATAGTCACGTCTTTTTTGTGTGTAGAACCAAATTCATATTTGTACCAACTGCATCTTCATAACCTTTCCCCATCACTATTCTCATTTTACAAGCCTTATGACAGAGATAAATTTCTCTTTACAATTCTTCTTATCTTTATTCATTGACATGAGGGCTGTGTCTAAATTCTTTGTATTCTACTTATTTCTGTTTGTATTAAATGAAGAAATGTTTTATCTTACATTGGAGTCAATCAGTTGATAAAGGGCATAGGGTGTTTATTCAGTTACTTTTTAGCATTATCCACAGTGCTACAGCAGCTAGGTGACATGTACAATCAACCTTTGTAGTTGTATTGAAGTGGTCACCAACCCCTAATGCTGCCATATTTAATTTTTATAGAGACTTTGAATTCATTCATCATTTGGAAAACAAACATCTTCATGTATTTGTAAAAACTGCAAACAATTGGCAGATTATATTAACATAGTACAAGATATTAGTAAATGCTTGATTAAGGATGCATGATTAATAATGAGGCACCCCATTAAGGTATATATCTATGTTCAGATGTTGTATAGGTACATTTGTGATAAATATGTGTATTTCTTTCTCTATGACTTAGAAACAAGCAATGTCTATCCTAACTCATGCGATACCTGCAGAGTAGGTCATATTAAAACAAAATGAGTTTTTATCACTTCCCAACTGAACTCGTTACTCCATTAGGGCAGATCAAATTGCTTATCTTGACAGAGATTGATTACCAATTAACTGTAGAATAAGCCAGCAGAAATGAAGGTTGGGAAATGCCTAGAAGTTTACTGAGACATCTTTATTAAATACAGAGGTCTGTGGCATAAGTTCTCCTAGGAAAATTGTTTTTCAAAACTGTTATAGCTATCACATGAGGTGGTAATGACATTCTGACAAAATAGGAACCGTTAGTTGTGAAGCTAAAGGTGACCTTGTAAACAGTCTACATAAAACATTTGATCAAATTCAGGTTTTCTGATATTCTTTACTCTTGCCACAATTTGACATTGAGTTGCATCAAGTCAAATGAAACTCCATGAACAGCCATCCCATCGAAATTAAATTTCTTCTCCCACCCACCCAGCTTCTTCTCAGTGTGTAGAATAGCTACCTAAATTGGCTGGTTTCAAATTTTCTTCATAAGGTTCCAATTTAGAATTGGTAGCCTGTGATTTTCAGAGCTCTCCAAACTAATTTTGGCAACCCTTAAATAACTAATATTTTGATATTAGAGTCTAATAAAGAAGGTAGAAAGCATTAAGATTGAATATTACCAGGACTGAATTTGTTTTAAGGTTTCTCACATGGGCTTGGTAGACAGCTTTAGAAATGGCAGCTCCAAGGATGATTCTTCAAATCCCAGGAGGAAGTTAGAACAGCATCTGCAGCCTAAATTATGTTGACTCCATCAGCTCTGCCCTTTACAAAATGATTGCCTCATGTGTGGCTACTTGTTGTTATTAAACAAGTACTTCTGCTTTCTGGAACCTTTAAAATAGCAAAGGGTCTCCCAGATTTAAAAAAAAAAAAAAAGAATTAATATATTAGAATTGTATATTTGTTCTAGATTCTGCAAAGCCCTTTAAGTATGCTTTTAAGTATTGAAAATGTAGGACAAACTGCCACATATCTGCAATTAAACACACACACACACACACAACACACACACACACACAACACACACACTGGCTGAGGTTGACAAACAGACCCAGTGGTACTACTTGTGAGGGATTTTCCTCCTTCTGTTTGCCTGATGGATGCAAATCAAATTCCTTGACCTTAGGAGAGTGATCATAAAATGTAATCAGAGTTCCCAGATCGAAAGGTGCTCTAAACGGTTCAGTAGGCAGAGGCATCTATGCTATAAAGCATCATGACTGCTAACATAGGTCAGGCTTCAGGAAAACAAGATGAAAACCTTTTGCTTTTAAAAGAAATTTGGTCAGGTCCCAGGAAAAGAATGACAGCTATATTTATATGGCCTCCAACCTCAGAAAACTCGAAGCAATTTGCAGATTTTTAAATGTAATTAACCTCCAGAGTATTCCTGTTACATATGTTTGAAAGCTGGTTGCAAGCACGATCATAACACTTTCAAAAATGCAAAGTATAAAGTGTTAGAATATCTATTCACTCATCTCAAGGTTATAAAGTAAATATTGGTAAAGGTTTTTTTTTTACATATTATTTGATTTCTTCCTTGTTAAAATACAGAATATTTTGAGAACTCTGAAGAAAGGGCTCCCAAAGTTACTGTTGAACAAAAAAGAGCACTATGCAATGTAAAAACCAATTAGCACACTTGTGTAGTGCATGAAGTCCAAATTACCAATTGTTTAAAAGATTGCAAAAGTACATGCTTGCTATCTTGACCCGTAAAATCTACATCTATTTTAATCTTGTGCTTTTCAGTAGAAATTCCTGTCTGTGTGATTCCATCTAGATTCAAAGGATAGGCATATGTGCTGTGCTGTGCTGTGCTGTGTGTGTGTGTGTATGTGTGTGTGTGTGTGTGATATTTAAAAAAGACATTTCATTAAGTGCATTTAATATACTTTGTACACCTCCTCCCTTTCCACAAAAATGTACATTGCAGGTTATATTTTTTCATATTTTTACACTTTAATGGGGTATGGAATGTGACTTCCTGAGGGAAATACAATAATTCATCAAGTTTTGGAATTAGAAATTGAAGAAACACTATCACGGAATGGTCAGATATGCAGAGACTAATATTGGTTCTCTCAAGGTCAAATTAAAGGAGCTCATATAACCATCCTCTTACAGACTAAACATTTTAAGTCAAGGAGCCAAACATTTTGGCACATGACGATATTTTTCCTTCTCCAAATCTATTGTATAATCAAGCCCAAATCCCTAGCATGGCTTTATTGACAGTAATGACCTAAAAGCAGTTAATGAAATTGCAGAATGAGCTCTAATACAACAATACTATTACCCATTTAAGAGGAGTGTCTTAGTTAGGGCCTCTATTGCTTTGAAGAGACACTATGACCACAGCAACTCTTATAAGGAAAACTTTTAATCAGGTGGCTCACTCAGAGGTTCAGTTCATTATCATCATGGTGTAGAGCATGACGACATGCAGGCAGACATGGTACTGAATGCATCTTGATCAGAGGTAATAGGAAATGTACTGAACATCACACTGAGAAAAGCTGGAGCAAAATAGACCTCAGAGCCCACCTAGTGACACACTTCCTATTTCAACAAGGCCACACCTCCCAATAGTACCATTGCCTTTGAGGTCAATTTTCTTTCAGACCACCACATTCTACTCATTGGCCCCCAAAGGCTTGTAGCCCTATCATAATGCAAAATTGTATTCAGTCGAACTTCACAAGTCTCATAGTCTATAAAGTTTCAACAATGTTTTAAAGTCCAAAGTTCAAAGTCTCTTCTGAGATTTATTCAATCTCTTAACTATAATCTCTGTAAAATCAAAATCAAAAAGCAGATCACATACTTCCAACATACAATGTCACAGGATATACATTACCATTTCAAAACATAGGGAAGGGAGCATAGTGAGGAAATATAGGACCAAAGCAAGATCAAAAACAAGCTGGGCAAACTCCAAACTCTGCTTCTCCATGAGTGAGTTCAAACAGTCTTCAGATCTCCAACTGTGTTCAGCTTCATTGACTAAACCACACTTTCTTTTGGGCTGCTTCCACTTTCTATTAGCCGCTTTCCTCAGCAGATATCCTATAGCTCTGGCATCTCCAACATCTTGGGGTCTCCAAGGCAATCCAGGCTTCAACTTTACAGCTTCATGAAATGGCCTCTACTATTCCTTCATGCAAGGACATCCCTGACACATGTCTGGCTTCAGTGGATTTCTTTAGGCACAGAAGCAAATTCCATAGCTTCTATCTTCTATCCTTTACTCTAAAGCCAGAACCATTGGCTGAAGCTGAAAAGTTCTGCTGCTTGCTGTGGCTGGACTGTGGACCCCTCCTTCAGTTACATCTTCATCAGCTTTCAGTCTTTCACTGACTAAGACTGACTGTTCTTGCACTAGCTCTGTATACCAGGCTGACTTAAAACTTAGAGATCACCAGCCTCTGCATCCTCAGTGATGGGATTAAAGGTGTGCACCACCACATCTGGCTTTAAGCTTTTCTTTAGTTCCTTTTTACAAGTTGGAAAATTAACTAGGTGGCACCTTGCCCTGAGTTCACTGCAACATGAATCTTAAAAGGTCTTTATATATATATATAAAAAACTCAGGAGCCAGGTATTGAGGTGAATTCTGAAAAAATCAGAGAGACAGAACAAGCCACAGCTAACCTCACCTCACCAACTTCTCAGCCAATCCTGTTTCCTCAAATTGGAAACCTCTGAGTCCTCATCCAGAATGCATCTTAGCTGAGCTGCTGCTAAAAGCCAAAAAGCTTAAAAGGCCTCTAGTTCCTGGTCCTCGAGTCTTATATATCTTTCTGCTTCCTGCCATCACTTCCTGGGATTAAAGGTGTGAGTCACCATGCCTGGCAGTTTCCAGTGTGACTTTGAACTTACAGAGATCTGGATGGATCTCTGCCTCCCAAGATTAAAGGTGTTTAATCTGAAGGATTAAAGGTGTGTGTGCCACCATTTTCTGGCCTCTGTGTCTATCTAGTGACTGTTCTGTTCTGTTTACTTGGGGGATGTGAGTGGGAGAGATTTGTCCCAACTGCCGACAGGCCAAGACACAGGAAATCTTCAGGCTACAGATTTTTTCATACACAATCTAAAAGCCACTTGAAGTCATCATCAAGGTTGTGCTGGTCATGTGCAAGTCAAACAAAAACTACAGCAGAGACCCTGACAGCAGTACTTGACTAACTTGATCAGAACTTGGTGAGCCACCGTCAATGATACTCTGTTATGATAACCCAAAAATCAGTAGAGGATAGGTAATTATAGAAAGGTAAATGACATGTAGAGATATAATGACTGATGATGATAAACAGATGGTAGATAAATAGATAGGTTATAGATATGTAGCAAGTAAACCATATTTATACACACACCAAAAAGCTCTAGAGAGGAAAAGGCAATGGAACTTTGTCTTAAAATAAAATCATGAGGTCTTTTTGGTTTAGTATTTATCCAGTTTGTGTTTATGCTCCCTTAACTATAAGTAATTACCAGTTAAATCATTGACCTTATCTTGCCCTTTCTTGACAGTCTGTTTCTTTATCTCATGCCTTGTTCCACAGTCAGTGTCAATAACCTTCAAATAAAGTTCTTATCCTCATTTGGATCCAAAGGTCTCCATTTGACTGGGTTGAGCTTCTAAGCACTGCCTTGCTTCTTGAACATCCAGTGAACAATCAATGCTCATATGACCTCTCCAGTTCTTAAAAACAATTCTTTCAGTCATCTTAACAGAAATAGTATTATTACTACAATTCCTGTTAGTAGTGATACATTTATATGTATCACAATGCCTTATGTGTCTTATTAGATTTCTTACATTAAACAAAAGGATCATGGAAACACTTTTAATTAGATCTAATAATGGGGAAAAGTTAAGGTTCAGAGAGAATAAGTGATGTGCCAAAGTTACCTTTTCTTTTGCTTATTACTATTATTGTGACAAGAACACCTGTCAGAATCAACCTAAGGGTAGTAAGGTTTATATGAACTCATGGTTTCAGGGAATTTCAGTCTATGTTGGTAGGTAAGGCAAGGCATAGTGGCTTTCAGCTATGGTGTAGCTCAGCACATACAGACTCACAGACTGGGAGCAGAAGCTAGGCAGGCTGCAGCTCCCAGAGGCCAGCTCCTAAACCATGTGTGACAGACTGTTAAAGATTCATAACTTCTCAAACATCACCCAACATCTGTAGAACAAATGTTTAATCCTATGAGCCGGTGGGAAACACTTCAGATTCAAAGCACAACATTCTATGTAGGAGTCCATGGGCGACACTTCCAATTCAACAGAAAACAGTCTACCTCTGCCCACCTCCAGAAGCTCATAGGCTTATAGAAATACAAAATGTTTCTGTTCCAAATTTGAGTCCTCATAGATTTAACATTGCTAATATTGTTTAAAGTTCCAAATACAAAGTCTCCTTAATATTGAAGTCAGAATCTTTTTTGAGACTTTATTAAATTTATAAAAACTCACATGTCAGCACGCCACACCCACCCACCCTTACACAAATAAACACACACACACACACACACACACACACACACACACACACACACATTCAGCAGTGCAGAAAATGATGTCTTTCCAAAATGAGACAGTGGAAAGGACAGGTCAGATCCAAACAAGACAATCCAGCATGAAAGAAACAGCATTCTTATTCTTTAGGCAGCATTTGGAACATGTGGCCCCATCATTCATAATTCAAGAGTTATGTGTATTCTTGCTCTTACAGACCTAATACCTATCTCATACCATGGCTCTTTCTTGGGCTGATGCCACAATGCCTACAAGGTGTTGGAATGTACAAACTACTGGAGTTCCCATGGCAACTTAAGTTTCTCCTTCAAAGTTTCACATATTGGACAGTGAAGGCCTCCTTCCATAGAAGCCAATCATCTCTCCCACCTTGCCCATCGCCAGAGATGTATCTGGAACCTTAGTATAACCTCCATCATCCCATAGCTCTTGCATTTCTGTGTGCCTGCAAAATCCGGACCACATGGGTAAAGTCACATTATGTTACAAGGCAAGACTGCAGTTGTCTTCAAGTGCTTGCATGGATGAACATGGACAAATAGTTCGTTGTGTGGCTTTCTTGGAGAAAGATAGTCGTGTGGCTGTATCTTCTCAGGTATTCTGTTTTTAAAGAAACATCTTTCAGATTTATTTACTTTTGCACTATGTGGACTTTGATAGAAGAAGCCTTGTCCCTCACGCCGCTCTTCCTACTAGCCCAATGCAAATCCCATGTTTGTTTATTTAAATAGCATGAGTTTTTTTAAACAATTATAGCTGCTTTTTCCTTACTATATGACCAAATTGCTCATTTCTTACATTGTTTTAGGCTGTTTTGTACTCTCTTTGAGTATAAAATCTTGCTAAAAGAAGTGAGCCTTAATTAGTTGTAGCCTATATGGTTATGATCTTGAAAATTTTTGTCCAAATGTAACAGTCCATTACTTTTAAATTCAGCATCACTCAAATTTTAGGATACAGGTATAGAGAAGAGAGATTCCTTGTTTCTATTAATATGAGTAGCCCAATTCCCAACAGAATCTTTGTTCTCTTCTGAATCTACACAGGTCATTTTCCCTGCCTGTATTCTGTCAGTATTTTGATGTTTTAAACTCTTAGAATGGTACACTATGCTCTGTTGTAGCTTTGGAGAGCTTCTTTAGTCCACAGCTCCAAAATGTTTCCTCAGCCACGTGTAAGCCAGTTTAAAAGGTCTAAGAATTAGATGGTGAGGTTTATCATAGTATTGCCCACTCTAATACTAATTTAAGGGAGAAAGGGTGCTAATTTATATCATGTATTCAAGGAATTTTAAACTACATTTGTGAGGAAACATAGTGAACAAAATCTTCTGTAACAATGGAAGCTTATATGGCATGGACAAGGAGTCACAGAGTGGAACCCAAACCAGGGCTGGATTGAAATTCTCAAAGGCCCACCTGCAATGGCACCACTTTCTTAGCAGCCCATTCTCTAAAATACCCATAGCTTTTCAAAAGAATGCCACTAACTGGGCACCAGGGATTCATATAGACAAATCTGTGAGAGCTCATACTTAAATCACAAAAATTCATCTCTTTCAGAACAAGAACATGAATTATAATTTCTAAATTTAAAAAGTTTTCATCAAATGTACATTTAGCGTTTGGGACTAATGGCCTACACCATTACCTCATTTTTCAAAGGACCTTCCCTTTTCAATATAGCAATACTGCTTCTAGTTCTTTGGGTTTTGATAGAGGCCAGTATAGATATAGATCCTTCATTATAGTCCTTCTTTTTAGCTGAAGAAATTGGGTCAGAAATAGCCACAAAATTCTAACACATTTATATCTCATGCCATGAATAATCTTACTAGTTTTACTTATGTTATTTCACAAATGCCCTATGTCTTTATTAAGCCATTTGAAATTAGCATTGATATAGTTACAACTTAAAAAATGCCTTACAACTACTATCTAGCAGATAACATCTAGCCCCAAAACTGTATCATTTTATGGATGTGCTCTTGAAATATGGTTTCTCTAAGAAAGAACCATAGCAACACATAGCCATGATTACAGGGTTTGCTTCTAAGTGCTAGATCAGAAAACTACTTACTTTGGGAGATTGACATTATGTAAAATGTAGCCTTATAAAAGGGGAAAGAGTGGAAGTTAATACATGACAGTCTAGAATTAGATGGAAGTCAAAACTGGAATATTTTAAAGTAAGAAGACAAAAAGGGAGAGAAATAGCTATAAATGTTGGATGAATAACTTGAAAAGTAAGTACATAAAGAATAAAAATAATTGTCAAAGATTTATTTTCCCAAACTCCCAAAGACATTTATCTGTAGCTGTAGCATTTAGACATGATAAGGACAATTTCAAAGTGCTTCACATGACTGCTAGGGAATTTTGAAGCTAGTGTTGATGGGATGAAGAATGAATCTGTGATGACCACAGTTACAGGCTACTGAGCAGTCTCTTTAATCCTGTCTCTATGCCATTCCTCAACTTAGCATAGCTATTAGAAAGCTCAGAAGGTTTATTATGTTGTATCCCAAGTCTCATATGGAAATGGCACTAAAAACAGAATGATATGCACATCCTCATATTTTCAGTGTCTAGTATAATGCTAAGCTATTGTGATAAGGACTCAACAAAAACTATGCTGGCAAAATAAATAATGGCATAACAAATGGAGGAATCTGCTTATATAAACATTTTTAGGGAGTAAAGAGACATAATCTAGGATATTATCAGGACTGTGAGAAGGAACATTTTTAGATTAATTTTTAAAATGATGTCCTTAGAAAACTATTAGAAAGGAAAAGAGGACTACCAAGGATGACCAACTATAAAGATTCAAATCATACTTTACAGACTCAGCTACTCTATATGCTTGTGAATTTATTATGAACAGCTGAAGATACAGAACGCATTACCTCTTTCTTGAAGGTAAGTAACTGTGCCAGACTCTTTTGAAACATGTGGAAAGAGGTGCCACAGTGTACTGGAAATTTCATCAAAATTCTCATATTTGAAAGATATTTTCTGACTACTAAATAAGTCATGCAAAATTAAATAGAGAACACCAGTGAAAAAACAGGATGGCATGTTTCTTCATGTAATAGATTAGGAAGAATATCTAACCTACCTAAGAAAAGAAACTATTTTCAAGAACTTTATTTGGGCCATTTCCATATGCACATAATAATATGCTAATTTTAAATGAGTCTCAGCTTTTCACTTAAGCATGCCAGCAGGAAGTCTACTTGGCAATACTTTCTTGAATGTTTTGCCAATTACTGTATGTACTTGAAAACAACAAAACTGCTTTCTATAAAAAGCATCATATAATTCAAACTTTTTAATGATCTAGAAGGGGTTCCACCTCAATTACTCTGAATGTGTAAAATTTTACTATGTTCTTTCCACATCAATTTCAAGCCATTGTCACTTCAAGAAAAAGAAATCTAAAATTGTTAAGTAAGGCTGCTGAGTTCTTTGAAGACTTTCTCCACTCCCTTCTAGGATTGTATGTGACCATTCTAGTTGGGTCCTTGTATATCTGCTATTTGGCCCATTCTCTCTTCAGCATGGACCCTTCCATGTCTCTGAAATCAGTTAACTTGCTCTCCTCTAGCATTAATAATTCTATTTCCACAGCATGAATCATGTGTTCTAGGAAACAACCTCAGCTAAAATCTCATGTGCTAGATGCTTTGTATTGCAGAGGGGGAAGCTGATAGTAGAAGAATTAAGTAACTTACCCTTAACCACATAATTAGCCAGGGAGAGAGTTAGGATCCAAATGAATTTATGTGACTCCTAAACTATGGTCTAGCATAAGGGACATCAAGTACATTATATAACTCATTTTTTAAAAATACGATTTTTTTCGAATACATTCACGCCTACAAACTTGATGTTGATTGAGATCGACTTTTACGCTACAATGGCAGGATATAGTAGCTGCAGATGACCTCTCTCTCTCTCTCTCTCTCTCTCTCTCTCTCTCTCTCTCTCTCTCTCTCTCTCTCTTTCTCACACACACACACATACACACACACACAAACACACACACAAACGCGTGCATACACACACAATGTAGTCAGTGTTTAAAAATAATGTCAATCCAGAGTGCATAGAATTAACTTGCCTTTTCTTTAGTATTAAAACTGTCCTTGATAGACAAGTCTCCCTGGAATTTTACCATTGCCAAAGAATCCATGTGTAGATCCTGTTGTTTTTGAAACACAAATCAGCATCTAGGGAAAAATCTCCATGTCTTTATAAAATTTGTACTTTTGTAAAAATGCTCGATCTTTCAGCAATCCAATGAGTTAGTAGACTTTTCAGGTTTGATTACATGTGAGGTTAACTGGAGAAATCAGTTTTAACAAAGGCAACTAACATTTTTAAAATGGCAAATCATTACAGGCAAAGACAACTGTGGCATATATACAAAATTACGCATCTACATATGCATAGTTCCTGCGTGAGTAATACATATATATCCATGTTGAGCTTATCATATACAGTTTTCTAATGACAGCTTCAGGACAGAGACTACCCAGTATCGAGGCCTGTGTCCTTTGTAAATGCCGTGTAAAGGTGGAGTGGATTGACACTTCGTGCAACTGGCACAAGAGAGAGGAAAAAGTTGGTGACTTGAAGTCTGTTAAAGGCAGAGGCTTTGGACCTTCACAGAAGAGTCATTCTGCAAAGTTTAAGAACTTCTGTGATGATATCTGTTCCCCAAGCAGACTAAGGTGAGAAATGAATATTCCCATGTCCTACAGAGTAAATGGGTCTCATGTTTTACCAGCAGTCATTTATATGCTCTCTTAGTGATAACCTTAGCTCCACTTTCAGTGAAATCTTAGTGCTTAGGAAAATTTCCCCTTTTGAATCATCTTTTTTTTTTTTTTTTTAAGTGTATTTTTTTTCATGATTTTTTCTGGCCTATTAGAGACTGATAAGCTTCACCATTGATCGGTTAAAGATGACATCAACCAAAAAAAGCCACTGATGCAGTACAAGCGACTGTTTTCTCAAGCCAAAATTGATTGAGAGCGTCCCCTGTATAAAATGAAACACGTTTCTGTGGATGCACTGACACTTCACCATCTGTCCAACATCTTAGATTTACTCTCCCAGATAACTTCATATTTCACCCTGCAGTCCCTAAAGAAACATCACTTTAAACAGGGCCACATGGAAAAATGCACTTCAATAACATTTGAAGGTCTTGCATTTAGCTGCAAGGGCTTCTCGCCCAAATGACTGATGTGCCTGGAGAGAAGCTCCATTTGAAGTTATGGAAATGGGGAGGAGCAAGGCAAGGGATGGAATGTATAAAAACTGAAATGATGGCAGTAAAAGACACAGGGATTTACAGATAAAGCCAAAAGATGCTGGCAGCCATCTATCAGTCTGCCTTGATGAAATAGGTATTGGAAATTAACTTGAGAACCCTATGAATTACATTCAATCCATGCTCTGGGCTAAGCACTTGTCAATTTCAGCTCCTATTGCAACCTATTACTTACAGACTACATGGCCGGCAAGCTAATAGCACTGGATAGTGTTAAAGAAAATAGGAGAATAAACTGAATGTAGCGAAGCTTGTCACTGACAGAGCATGCCTTTCTGAAGTCCAGGGTAAATACTGAAAGCCCTGGCATCCACCTGTTCCTAGATAAGTATTTAACCTTACCTACCATCACCAAGATCATGAGGGAGAGAGTCCTCTTGCAGGACCAATCCCCAGTCAGGTGGGTACCCACTAGAATTTACTAATACTGTCAAAGTCAGTTAGAAAAAATGGAATTTAAGTATCTTTGAGGTGTCACCTCTTCCACTGTTGCAACCTGCCGAAATCAGACCAACACTATCAATTAGTAGTTTTATTTTCATAGATGTCCTCTCATATGCTTTACATCATTTCAATTTTAATTATAATTTTACTCCCTATGTTTCCATAGCCAGCATGCAATTCTTATGCTTTAGAGAAAAATCCAGGGATAACTTTTAGTTTGTAGTACCAAATATCTTTTCTAAAAAAAAAAAAAAAGCAGAGCACATCAGTAAACAAAGCATTCCTTTAAGGTGAGTGCTTCCAGGAGCCTGAACTATATTGTATTTTTCAACTGATAAGCTTGTCTAACATTGAAATATTTTAATAAGCAGGCATATTCAGAGTAAATGTCAGCCTGAGCCATCTTCTCACTAACAGATGCTGGCGGGTATAGAGGGGGAGAGGGACGTAAAAGCACCGAAAAATCAAGCAAGGCCAAATTAGAACAAATGTTTGTCAAGTAAAAAGGGCAGCTCTTCCTCTGATGGAAGGGATTTAATTAGAAAAGTCATAGAGGGAAGTTGCTCAAAAGTGCTGGCCCTGTTCTCTTCAGATAAGCTAATGAACCTCATTGAACTTTGCAGAAAAATACTGAACCAATAATACACAGAAGAAAGAATTCACAAAGTGTGCCGCTGTGCCTCTTACATTTAAGAGGGTCAATTGCTTCTGCCTCTGTAGGTCATAATAGAGAAGAAATGGCGCAATCTACCTTCAGATTCTTCTGTGCAGCCAAATAGGAAAACGGATCAGAAGAAAATAAGATTTAGCAATGCCCTCTTTAATAACAATAAAATACATCTATTGCTAATTGGTAAATTTTGAACTATGAATCACAGATCTTAACTCCAAATCACCTTCAAAATATATCATCTACATATTTTGTAGTATAAATTCATATCAGGAAATAATCTCTCCCCAATAGTTACTGTAGCAAGCATAAGTTAAAAAGTATTTTACTTTTGCATTAGTGAAGGTAATCTTGAATATAAAAAAAGGAGACTATGCAGAGAATTTTGTAGCAGTTATTCTGTAAGGAAGACAAAAGCTCCATGGGACATCAGCTATGGAAAAAATCTAAAGAGCTTTGAAAATTACACTAAGAGAAAGACAGCCCTAAACTTCTCTGACTCCTTAATGCTTCAATGCCTTTGTTTGTTAGTCTTATTTTCCTTGCTGGTTAGCCTTTCGCAGAGAATTCATGTCTTACACTGAGCTCCTTGAGAGAGTAATAAAGCACACACAGAATAGAAAACTGTGGAATTAAATCTTAAAATGCTTATCATTGGTCTTTTCTGATAAGGAGTAATTTACCAACTTCCTTAAAAAAGTTTCTTTTCTTATCTGACATAAGCAAATTCAAGTGCTACAAATTAAATATAACAATCAAGATCTGCCTCATCCACTTGACACTTTATGAAAAATGTCCAGAAGTAAAGACCTAATTGGATTATGCTGCATATAAAATTCTTAAAATGAAAAGATACCTTAGTTATCATCAAAAGTGTATAAACTCCACACAGATACATAGTTATATACAATAACATGTATTCTAAAGAATCCTAGTAGTAAAGAAATTATTCTTATTGTATTTTACAGTTGTCTGTTTTTATGGAGAAGAAATCTTCCTTTTATTGAATTTTAACAGATTTTTGGGTTTAAAATCAAAACAGAGGGCCAGAAAGATGGTTCATCAAATTAAATGTGTGTCATTAGATCTGATGATTTGAATTCAATACCTGAGACACATATAGTTGGAAGAGAGAATACATTATCTCAATCTGTCTTCTTTTCCACAAAAGTCTTGTGAGGGATTGTATGTATGTGTACACACACACACACACACACACACACACACACACACACATCACATGTTTAATCACACATAAGCATACATGCACACACAAAATAATAATAAACATTTAATAAAAGATAATTATAACTTATATAAATCATAATATAATTTAAATTTATAGTTGTAATTTTAAACATATATGTTCATATTTTCTGTTTTTCAGTAGTGAGGTATATAGAGTCAAAAGAGAGAATGATTATCAAGTTTTACAGTGTCTACTTATAATTTAATCTTTGGATCTGATTCCATATGGAACTACTTTTGATTTTGTGTCTTCAGAACCATGATCTAGAATGAAAACTTGAGGCATTTGTCATTCCCATCTTGGAGATTCAGTTCAATTCTCTAAACTATGATACCTGGGAATTCCTTCATTCACTCTCACCAGTTCTTAAATAGAAGGTATTTGGGTCCTGGGAAATTTGAGAATACCTAGAGAAATGTTAGGTTGTCATTGCTGGGGCAGCGTGGAACTAGTGTCTTAGTATAGGCATGTCAGGGAAGCACCTCTCCAGTGCAAGGGTAGCAACTTCCTTCGTGTCTTCTTTCCAAGTAAAAATGTCAATAGCACCAGGTATGAGAAGGCATACAAAAACTGACTCATGGATTTAGAATGTTTTCCCAAGTTTTTTAGTTATTTACTTATTTTTATTTTTTATGAACATCTCTACAATCAGTCATCTATGCAACTGTTTGTTTTTCTTCCATGCAACTTCAAATAATCTCTCTCTGAATACATCTTCAATCCACTTATTTAAAAAATTCCAGAGTGATGATACATGAGTCAGGATGTGTTTGGGGCCTAGAGAGCAAAATCTGACTGTTTGTACTTTCTCCTGAGATGATGAGAAAGTTGTAGTATGACTCATGAGGATTGTTTCAGCAGCTACTCTGAGCCTTTCTTGCAATATCAACCAGAAATCAGTCTCTTGATAAGAGAAAATAAATGAAGTAACTGCCAGTAGGGAAGGAAGCAAGTTTCTAACAAAGAATGATACACTAGACCTAATTCATCCTCTGAAAAGATGACTTATTGAAGTGATTATCTTAACTACAACTCCATTCTGCATATAACCAGATATCATGAAAAAAGAAATCTGTGTCTCAATTTCAGCTGTGGAGATGTGCCTTCTTTGGAAGTAACTTTTTAAATTTTGATATAGTCTTTCTTCAATTCATGGTCAAGTATATCAATCAAATAACTCACTCAACTTTAATGCTAGACAGTAACTTAAAGAAATCCCGACTAAGCCTTGTAAGCAGTGAATGACTTTTTTTCTAAATGATTTCTGACAAACTTAGAGTGAGCTTTTAAGGAATTTTCAAGTATAGTAGCATACTCAAGATTAAAAGAATTTAGAACAAGAACACCAAAATTGAGTGGATAATTTGTCTAACCTCTGTCAAAATTTAAATCCTCAACTGTGCCTTTAACAGTAAACTTTAGCCATTTTTAAATTCAGTAAATATTATTTGGATGTGGTTATATTAATGTCTTGGAATACCTTTGTTACTTTAATCAATACCACATGAATATCATTTTGTTTCAAAAATGCAAGTTTTATTTTCTGGGAAGACATTAGTGAAATAAATTAATGATGGTCCTTTCCTGGTAGAATATTATACTCTAAGTAACACAGATGCATGTTTAAAAAATATAAATAAAAATTAATTAATGTATGTATGTATGTATGTATGTATGAGGACCTAGGTAGATGATTTCGTGGGTAAAAGCATGGGCACCTATGAGGACCTGAGTTTAAATCCAAAGAACCCATATAAAAGCACATTTGTAGCACACATCTGTAATAGCAAGGCCCCTCCCTACAAGGAGATGGGGAGTGGGGGCAGGAGAATCTTTGGAAGTTTGAGGGCCAGCAGGTCTAACATGCAATGGGGTGAAAAAACGCCAAAAGACTCTGTCTCAAACATGATAGCAATGGAAGAGATAAACTAAGGATGTCCTTTGTAATCCATATATGCATTGTATTAAGCATGTGACCTCATTCCATATCATCTGCATCCACATCCAACGTACACACCCAACTCTAATACTGTAGATGTTCCAAAATGTTATAAAAGGGTCAAACCCGTAACTGATATTTTAAGGATGGCTTCCCTGAAGAAGTGATTGTTAAGACCTAATAACCAGAAGCTAAGCCTGTCCCTTCTGCCTGATAGTAGATTGGTACCCTCTCTTCTCTCTTTCAATTATTTCCTATTAGCTCATTAGAAAGAAATGTAAAAGTTCTGTCCTAGTATACCTTTTAAATGTCAATCAGCAGGCCAAATAATATATACAAAATTATATAATGATGCATTTCAAACTACCTAAAGATAAATGTTATTTTCTTCTTTTTCAAATAAGGAGGTTGAGATACACATGCTAATACATGCCTGTATCTCAGAGCTAAGAAGCCCTAGGCTATAGGACTGTTCTGAGTTCCAGGTGATCATGAGACAAAGAATAAGAACATAATAGTTTACATTAGTTATAATGAGTAAGCCAGAAACAAGATTCAATCCTTTAAGTCCACATGCTGACTTATGTTTGAAAAGAAATTTAATATTTACGTGTAGTTCACCTCTGTCCAGACTAATATCCCCAGTTTCTTGACACCTGTCATTTAAATGGTATTTAACTTAACTGTAAACATTAAGTGTAGATGTGACAGCCATGGAATAATCTGAATTACCATTGCCCTTTAACTAGATATTGGGTTCTTTATCAGTCAGAATTTATATTGATTCAAATTATTCACAGTTTAAATCTTATGAAACTCCTTATATATTGCAATTTTTGTTACATTTTCAATACTGTGAAACTAAGCTTTGATTCTCCCTTCCTATACATCTGAATGACTTCACCAAACATCTATCTAGTAATAGGGCATTTAAAATTTTTACCAAGTTTTTCCTGATATCAGGAAAAATATGTCCCCTGTCGAAACCATTAATCCTCTCTCTCTTTGGAGCAGGATCAAGCATGCCTATCCATTTGGCCACTCGACAGTGAGGATAATAGAAGCTAGCATTTTTTAAGCACTATGATAAGTACTTCTCTGAATTACCTCATTTTATCTTCCATTATGTGTTAGGGACTATGGGTTATCACTTGAAATAACTGGAACTTCAGAGAGATTTTGTAACTGTGCAAGTCCTATAACTAGCATCTGTCAGAGCAGCTGGGATTTAAAGTGTCTGAAATTCTTGTAATGGAACTACCTTATCAAGTCTTATTTCTGTGTTCTATAACCTGTTCATTAAGAATTTGTTGATTAACAGAGAGTAAAATAAATTGTAATATTAGTTGCTCTGTCTTGTATCCAATTAACAAAGTATGTACAAGAAATATGGTGTAAAAATGCCATGCATTGAAATGCTGGGGGTGAGGGGTATTCTACGCTGGACTAGAATCAAGATGCACTGGTTTCCTTGAAGGGCTATCCACTATATTAGGTTTTAAAAGATAATTCATCATCATGATTACTCATCACGTTATCACAGCAATGGACAAGGTTGTAGTGTGTGAAGATATATGTACTCATAGGCTAGTGTAGACAAATCTTTTAGCAAATGGTCTTTTGTTCAGTATCAGAATATCAGTGAATAAACAGAAGTACACCTGGAGAATTAAGCAGTTGCCAGGTCATAAAATACCTTACATACCATGCTAAGGAGTTTGGACTTTATCATCAAAGCTATGGGAATCATTATAAGATTCTGAAGCAGGCGAAAGACATGATTAGATTTGCATTGGAGAAAGCACACTCCAGAAGCAGTGTAAATAATGGATTAGAGGAAAGTAAAACTAGAAGGAAGGAATCCAGCCAGGAGACTGTTATAGGAATCCAAACAGGAGAGGGCAAGGGCCTAAATTAAGGTTCCAACAGCAAGGATATTAAAACTAGACAGATTCATAACTCAAGTGATAGTTTGTACATAGAATCAATGTGATTTGTTTTTTTGAACAGAAAATAAGGGGCTAGGAAGACTTAAAGATAATGCTAGGTTTCTGAATTATGGAATCTTACCAACAAAAAGAGTCAAAGCCAAAATAAAAGTTTATGATGGAGAGATGAGGGTATTTTTTATCACTGTGCACTGAAGCGCCTTTAGAACATCAGTGTGAGTCTTTGTTGGGACTTGGACAAAAGATGTTTGTCTACAGATCAAGGTGATCATAGAGGTGAGTCAACCTATGTACATGCATGGGGGACAGAGGCAGGGGAGTAACAAAGAGAATAACACTAGTGACAGAATGACTTGATTAACTAGCTTAGTGACTACTTACTGAGACTTAGAAATATGACAGGAGAAAAGCCAAATAACTGCATAATTTCAAATAAAATAGATGGTCTTTGCCCTGTTAGAACTTTGAGTGGCTGATACCTCAAGTCTACTACAGATAGGTAAGGCAATCTTGTGGTTCCTAACAGCACTGGGGGTTTAATCACACTTTAATGTTGTTTAGTATTTGAACTGCCAATTAAAGAATATTTTTTAAATTCCCAGTATTAAACACACACACACACACACACACACACACACACACACACACACACACACACACACGGCCATGTTCCCATTTGAAATTATTTCTTATTTCTCCAGCTCTTTCCCAATGTCACTTAAATTCTGTACTGCTATGATTATATATCTCCTGAAATGGTGATGGCTAGGCTGGATTGTCAATTAGCTGGGATCTAGAATTACCTGAGGCAAACCTATACTGACTCTGTGAAGTGGTTTCTAGAGAGAGACAGCTGAAGGTGAAGATATCCATTCACTGAGCTCCAAACCTTCCAACACCTAGCTCAGATATAATGAGGACTAAGGAAAATGCATTATTGAACACCTGCCTTAATTTTTTTTTCTGAAAGACTACATTGTATCATCTGTGACTGATACCTTTAGCTATCTCCTGCCAAATCAGACTCCAGTTTCTTCAGCCTGTCAGTGTGATATGAAGACCTACTACTTTCTCGGGAATTTCCTGGCCTTTAACACTAGCTTGGAGCACTGAGTATCTACCACATTCTCAGCATCTACAAGCAGAGGGGCATTTCTGGACTACCAAACCCATGTATTTAACCCAAACTAATGCACACACACACACACACACACACACACACACACACACACACACACACCGGTTCTGATTCTATAGACAATCATACCTGATATGGAGATCATCATTCTGGGTAGCCTAGGAGGTTTTTTTTTTTTTTGTTTGTTTTGTTTTTTTGTTTTTTTTTTTGTTTTTTTTTTGTATCTCACATATTCACAAATGATTATTGTTTCCTCAAAATAATTTTTTTCTTTTGGGCTTTTACAGTCACAACAGAGACACAGATAAACAGGGAGATGTTTTTCAATGCAGAAATATCCCTCTTATAATCTGCTTAATTTTTTTAATATTATAAGTTAAATGTTTAATTTTCTATCTTGGAAATCCTGAGACTGAGTGTTTACAATAAGCTAGTTTATAATCAAGAAAATAAAATTTAAAAGATGGGATGTGATTTGTGGCCTTTTGATTTACTTCATAGTATATGTAAAATACAAATTTGTGTTTGATTATAATGATATTATTAAATTGGGGCTTTTTGTTTGCCTCCCCTTTAACAAATTTGATTGAAATTTTCATTTTACCTGTCCTTGTAAAATGATAAGACAAGTGAAAAGTGTGCTTTGCTTTACTGAGACAGTAGTTTCTACTTGAAAATCTACAGGAAAGTAGAGATGATAGAGAGGATAAAAGGAGAGAAGAAAAAAGAAAAAACGCTGTAGAGGAGAATGAAAGAGGGCAAAGAAAATGGAGAGGAAAGGATGAATGAAAGAACTTGTGATATAATTCGGGGAAAGAGGTAAAAATAATTAATCTGGAAATTTTAGGTATTTGGGTAGTGTATTACTTTTAGGTTTTAAATATTTCATTTATTTGTGTGTATGTGTATATGCATGTGGAGTGTTTATGTACACACCAAGTGGGTCTATAAGGTAGGTCCTAGAAATGGAACTGATGTCATCAGGCTTAGCAGCAAAATCCATGATAACTTAGCCATCCTAGTGGCCCTAAGTCCAGGCTTTTATTTGAACTTGGTTTACTGCTCACTTAGGAATAAATTCTAAGTCAGTTTACTCAGACAAAAAAAGGAAAATTCCCTGCAATTTGCTACAACAACCTTCTTATTTTATAACTTACTAAGAATAGTAACACAGTAATAGGTTTGTGGAAACATGCTTTGGCCTTAAATGAGGGAGCTGGAGATACTGATTAGACAAATATGAAAACTGACCTAGAAAATTCTACCTGAGGCCTAGAGCGATGACTCAGCAGTAATAGTGTTAGCTGCCTGTCTTAGTTTGGGTTACTAGTGCTGTGATGGAACATTGAGACCAAAAACAGCTTGAGGAGGAAAGTTGTCTTACAACTCCACATTGAAGGAAGCCAGGACAGGAACTCAAACAGGGCAGGGACTTGGAGGCAGAAGCTGATACAGAGGCCGTGGGAAAAAGTTGCTTGCTGGATTGCTCATTCTGGCTTGTTTTAGCCTGCTTCCTTATACCACCAGGGACCACCAGGAAGGGGTGGCATCACCCACAATGGGCTAGACCTGCCTTCAATCACTAATTAAGAAAATATTCTGTAGACATGCCTACAGTGCAAGTTTTGGGGGCATTGTCTTAATTTAGGTTCCCTCCTCTCTGATGGCTTCAGTTTATGTTATGTCAAGTAGATATAAAACTAGCCAACACACTATCTTAGAGTACTCTAGCCCAATACTGGAGGCATGGCTCAGAACCAAGGGTACTTCCTGTTTTAGAAAATTCTACCTTTGGCCCAGAGAAATGGCAGAGCAGTGAGAGTTTTGCTGCCTTTGCAGAAAAACAAAGTTTTGTTCCCAGTACCCTAATAAGGGAGCTTGCATCCATCCAAAAACTAACCTTTAGAAAGTCAGTGACCTCTTCTGGCTCATAGCTACACACACACACACACACACACACACACACACACACACACACACACACACACACAGAGAGAGAGAGAGAGAGACAGAGACAGAGACAGAGACAGAGAGAGACAGAGACAGAGAGAGACAGAGAGACAGAGAGACAGACAGAGAGATACAGAGAATGCTTCTTACTTTTCTGTATGCTATCTGAGTTATAAACACATGCTCTTTCTTTCTTACTATTATTTGATACATACAGCTATATAAAACAAATGCATGCAAAGTTTTCTATTTTATTTTCACATTCTTAGGGTATATATGCTTTCTACCAGTTTTTCTTAACCTTTTGTGCATTTGCAAAGGTATTTGATTGTCTGAGAGGGGCTGTCTTTATATTTCTGTTACAATCATTTCCTAGATGTAATATTGCTTAGTAACTAGCTCTCACTCTCATCCATTTTCCCTTTGCTCCCTCGCCTACATGCTATAATACACACATCATAGACTCATAAACATCAATAAACAGTAAAATAGAGTGCAGTGTTTATATAAGTAATCACATTTGTTGTTGGTACTATTGTTATTATCACCATCTCTAACACTCATTTTCCCTAGTTGCTGTTACTCAGACAAATGTTCCATATTTAAATCACTCAGAACAAGTTGAAAACACTAGGGAGATTTACTAACGAAGATGTCCTGCCAAGTCAATCACAAATGGAATAAGAAAAATAGTAAGTTATTTTCATTAGATTGCGGTGACTTATCTTCATGAAAACCCCATTACAAATTTGAAAACTTTCAGTGGTGCTACCAAAAGAAACTCATTTATTTCCAAGCTTCAGAGGGAGGATCAACTTGCAATTTAGGTGTTGATATGAACCAAGTGTTTTAGGGAAGTAAAAGGCTTACTATATAAAAATAGATTGCCATTATAATGATAACATTAAAAGACATGTCATTTGAAGAATATTCATGCATAGACACAAGCATTGCACATTAGCAATATGAACAAAGAATTCTTACAATTTGTGTGTAAGAACACTTTGTGGTTGTGTTCTGTCTTCAGGAAGAGTGTCAAAATTAATGATTCTATCTTAAGGTTTTTATGTTCATTATGGCTGAACATATATCAGTTAGTAGACTAATCAGAACTGTTTTGAAAGTAAGTTCTGAGTCAATCAACAAGTCAAAAACAACACACAAAATAATAAGTCATCAAGAATGAAAATAGAGGTGATTATTTTATAATGAAACTGGATAACTGGCAGTTATATCATTTGAAAGTTTCAGTCAAAACTCTCAAACCTTCCTGGATGGTATTGGTGTACACTTATAATCCTAGCACAGGCAGGCAGCTCTCTGAGTTCAAGGCCAACCTGTTCTACAGATTGAGCCAAGGATACACAGAGAAACCCTGTCTTGGAAAAGAAAAGAAAACAAAACAAAAATTCTCAAAAACTTTCTACAGTTTACATTTAAAAAAATTAAACAAAAATAGTGTTATTAAAAATCTCAGTAAATAGGCTGAATTCTTGTTTTAAATACTATTGTGTGATTCAGTTAATACTGTTAGACCTTAAAACTAAATAAAATTAAACAATGATGGTGAAGGAAATGTGATTGTTGCTGATCTCTCCATATATAATGGAACTTAAGCCACAAAAGATAGACTGAGTTATATAAAAGATTTGTCCTTTTAAGTGTTTATTAAATACAGGAATTGTTTTATGTGCATTGCATCCTTTCATTTTATGTTTTTTTGTTTGTTTGTTTTTTTTTTTTTTAGAAGAATGGTTTCTCTGAGTAACAGTCCTGGTTGTCTTGAACTTGCTTTGTAGACCAGGCTGGCCTTGAACTCAGAGGTCTGCCTGCCTCTGCCTCCTGAGTGCTGGGATTAAAGGCGTGAGCCACGCACTGTCTGGTCATTTTATGTACTTTTATGCATTTTTCAATAGTTTTATAACACATCTTGATGGTAGATAGATGAATGGATAGATAGACAGAAATGTTGTAAAATAATCTTCTTGTATACTGTGAACATGTGTTGCTCTCATTGGTTTAATAAAGACCTAAATAACCAATAACTAAGCAGGAAGAGGTTAGCTGGAACTTGTGGACAAGGAGAGAACTCTGGGATGAAGGACAGAGTAACCAGGAGACACAAGGAGAGGCAAGATGAACATGCCATGCTAAGGAAAGGTACTGAGCCATTTGGTAGGATGTAGATAAAAAAAATATGGTTAACTTTATTTGTAAGGGCTAGTTAGTAATAAGCTTAAGCTATCACCCAAGCATTTATAATTAAAAATAAGTCTCTGTGTGGTTATTTGGGAGCTGGTTGGTGGGACAGAAAATTCTACTTACACATGGCACCAATGCAATATCAGAAACATATATCAACAAGCCTGAGAAAGCTTAATTTTTTTTCCAGAACACAGAGTCTAATTCAGTTTCCTGGTAACTGAAGTCTTTTGGATAGGCTCAGCATACAGAGACTGCCTGTGTGCTGGAGCCAGGTGCCAGCACCATGCACCTAAGCATGATCTAAGCTGAACAATGTGGTTGGCTGACATAACAGTTTAAGATTCATCTCATGTGATCAGAGAACACTACAGGTGATTAGTAAAGACAGATTTAGATAGAAAAAATTCTAAACAAGTTACAGAGTGTTTACAAATGAACATGGGCTTAAGAAAGAACAGACAAATGATATAGATGGTCACAAAATAGTTTAAAAATAATAAAGTCTTTAAAGAGATAAGTAAAATAATAATAAAAAATTAAGCCATATAGAGATGGAAAATATACAGGGAGTCTGGACTCTTTTTTTTTTTTTTTTTCCCCGAGACAGGGTTTCTCTGTGTAACTTTATGCCTTTCCTGGATCTCGCTCTGTAGGCCAGACTGGCCTCGAACTCACAAAGATCCACCTGCCTCTGCCTCCCGAGTGCTGGGATTAAAGGCGTGTGCCACCACTGCCCGGTAAGTCTGGATTCTGCATGGTGTTGTATTGACTTTAATTTTTTTGATTGCTGATGAATGAACAATAGCTGCTGAGAGACACTGGACTATGGAAACTGCTAAATTAAACCAACCTATGTGTTTAAAAAATTCCTTAACTTCAAAATGGAAGTCAAAAATTATGTTTCTTTAGGGAAGAGGTTATGTTTTTATTTTCACAGAAAACAAAGGTTGTAGATTCATTCAAGGTTTAAGAATACCATGTTTGATCAGGGGAGACTTGCTGAAAATCCTGGCTGTAGACATGGAGAAATAAACCTAAAAAAGTCTAAAATACAGGTGACATATATTTGCCTACTCAAACATAAAATAAAAAATCATCTTTGCCTGGCTTGTATATAATGCATAGTCTATACTTATATTAATGCATATATGTATTTTACCTTTGAGATTTTATGTGTTTTCAGAGCAAGGGGACTAGACACCAAAAAAAATAAAAATAAAAATAATAAAATAACCCAGGTGATCCAGCATCTCAGATTCCCTCTGTTGCAGTTTCCTCAGAGTTTTGTATACAGAACAGCTTCAAGGCCACTGGTTGAGATGGTCCAGCCTCACAGACTACTCCAGCCAGGACTTAACCATTATCCTGATTTTCTCAGAGTCCCCAAAAGATGACAGTATCCCCGGACAACAAAAAGGAGTCTAGAGAAAACAATGCCCACATTCCCAAGAGATGGGGTGGTGGGCTTTGGTCATTTAATGGGTTATGGAAATTTGTAATTATTTAGGGGGGTTGGTTACAAATTGTTATTGGTCATGGTCAGAAAGAAAGCTAAACAAAGGAGTTAGATTCAGGAATCTCTTTCTTAATAAAAAACTGGATATAAGAATGATAGGGAGGAAAGGTAATATTATTGAATCTACTTATATCCAAAAAGCAACTATTAATCTCAGAATACTATACATTGGTATGGATTTTGGTTTATTGATACAAATTTAAAGTTTTATTTGCTATACTGCAAGTATATCTCTACTCTTGATTGGCATATTGTGCTTATGCAATTCATCTAAAAAATGTAATGTATAACTAGGAAATGCAGGTTAGTAGTCATCTATAATAGTCAAACTGTCATATTAGGTATGTTTTCAAGGATAAATAAATATATTTAGATAGATGAAGAGTCTTCAAACACTTCAAAGACTTACAGAATATGGCATTTAAAATGTTTAATAACCTGAGGCCTTTCATGACAGTGAGATACTGACAGTATCAATCTACTTAAGAGAAGATGATGGTCATCAAAGAAACTCCATCTCCATAAGGAGTCTACTTTCTTTGTGGCAAAAGCTAGTCATTTGGGCAAGTAACTTCCCTTGCCTTGACTGCTGACAATATGCTGTCCAAACTGGACAAACAGAGCACAAAACAAAGAGAGTGTTGAACTTTGCCAAGACAAGATAGGACAGTTCATCATATTTCCCTGCTTCTCAGAATTATCTTTCAAATATACTAGGCCTGTAGGCTAAAGATGGATGCCACAACTTTACAGAGGAATTTTGGTTGACTGTCCAGACAGCAAGATGTCTCTGTTATTACATAATATTACATAATTCTCAGATCTTTGATGGAGTTAAAGACTAAATAGACTTTACTTTTAACTATATTTACAGTTTTCCTTAGTGATAATAAAAATTAAATTAGATATAAAACTTTAGACTCTCAAAGATATGATAGATAATAGAGTATTTTCTCCAAATTTGCCAAATATAAATGGACTGGGTATTATAACTGTATTTCTTACTTGATAACTGTTTTTGTTTAATATAATTTTACTATGTTAAAGTTAAAACCTTCCTTTTTAATTAGACAAAAAGGAGAAATGTTATGGATCAATCCTTTTATACATTGTGAAGATGTGTTGCTTTCATTAGTTTAATAAAGAGCTAAATGGCCAACAGATAGGCAAGAAGAGGTAGGTAGGACTTGTGGACAGGGAGAGAGCTCTGGAATGCAGAAAGATAGAGTAATCAGAAGATGCAGGAAGAAGCAAGATGAATAAGCCATGCTGAAGAAAGGTACTGATCCATGTGGTAAAATGTAGATTAAAAAAAAAATGGTTAACTTAATTTGTAAGAGCTAGTTAGTAACAAGCCTAAGCTTTCAGCCAAGAATTTATAATTAATAACAAGTCTCTGTGTGGTTATTTGGGAGCTGACTGGCAGGACAGAAAATTCCACCAACACAGGAAGTTGGAAGTGAGGTGTGTTGACAGAAGTCCAGGGAAAACTGGAGGAATGAAAGAATGATGTGTATGATCATAATATACTGTATGCACAATTAAAATCTTAAAGCATAAATTAAAAATATATTTTTATACTGTGAGCTTCAAACACAAACATTTTTTAAAAAGAAAGAAATAGAAATAGGATGAGCAGAATCAACTGAGAAACATTTAAAAAGCGTTTATTTTATTCACTCTATCCCTGTAGTTCAACTATTAACGATCTGAGGTAGGATCAAAAAATAATATCAAACATTCGTCTGCAGTATACATGTAAGATAAGCCATCTTAGTAGAAAATAATGGGCTTTGAAATTATAAATTATTTTCTCAGGCCAACACTTACCAAATATGCAATTTCATAAGTCTGTGATTACTTGAAATGTATTCAATGTGATTGTGGAGAATATACCTAGCACTTTGCTTCCAAACTTGGTATGAATGAAGCAAAACCAGCACTCTTCTCCTATCTTCAAAAATTTCTCATTCAGTGGTTAGAAGAAATCTTCTAGGCAAACAAAAAACAGAGATGGGGAAAGCTTGAGAGGCTTGCTTGGTCTCAAACTGTTAAGTGTCTCTGTTTTCATTCATACGGTATTTAGCTGCTTGGAGCTTAGCTGTCTGCCCTGCACTGTACAATTGATACAATAAAAACAAAGTTACTGTCCTCCTCTTTGGTGTATTAATTAGAAAACATAAAACTTATTCATAATTGGTTATGTGCTAAGTATATCATATATATGAGGCCACAAAAAATTTGCATATTGCTAATATAATGTAGGTACTATCTCAATTTAGTGAAGTCCAGATAATTTCTTTTCCTTTACAGGACACAATGGACACAAAAAAAGTACTTCGTGTCACTGAATGCCATTATAAAATCTACATTTTTTTCACTTACCTCTTCTAGACTGAGTATTTTGTCTTTAGCATTGGGAAGTGTTTAAATGCCCTATTTCAATGTAACTAACTACATGGCAGCAAGCAACATCTGATGAAAGCTCATAGGGAAGTCCAAGTTCCTGAGAAATTCTTGAGTGGTGTCTTCAAGCTGCACAGAGCACTGTGTAGCAGATTTAACGTTTGCTAGTACAAAAAAAAAATATTTCTAGGATATATAATGCTGGATGGAGGCATGGACCCATTGCCTCCCAGAGGCAGTGGAGAGCATGGCTCCCTGAGCTGGAGGTGAATTACCTCCTCCATGTTGGGAAGCCAAAATGGGCAGATTCAGCAACCAAGGCTTCTACTACAGTACTAGCCACTGCAGTTTAAATAGTTTACAATGTGTGTAAAAAAAGCATGTAGGCTTGTAAGAGAGAAGAAAATGAATATAGACAATTATATAAAGAAGTAGTTTTTAAAATAAAGTCTTTAAAGAGACAGTAAACATAGTATAAAAATAAGCCACATAAAGATGGATATTACACAGAGAATCTAGATTGTGTTGTTTTGGGGATTTTTAACTGCATAAAGACATTTGATTGTAAAGGCTGTTCAGTTAAACCAAGATGTATGTTTTAAAGGTAACATGACTTCAAAATTTGGATCCAAGGATATGTTGCTTTGGAAAGGAGGCTCTGCTTTTGTTTCCACAGGAAGCAAGAGGCTGTGGATTTGTTCCAGATTAAGATACGTCAGGTTTGACCAGCCAAGACTCCCTGAAAAGTCTCTGATGGCACCATGGCCCAGATGATCCAACACCCAGAATGGTTTCAAGGCAACTGCCTCAGACAATACAGCCTCGCAGACTATTACAGTCAGAACTTGACCATAATTCTTAATTTTCTCAGGATTCCCATAAGAACACATGGTTCTTTATCAGCAGGGAGTAGCCTACAACACTATACCCACATTCCCCCAAAAAATGGATTATGGATGTTTGTCATTGTTTAGGTTGTTAGTTTCAAATTGTTATTGGTCATAGTCAATCTCTTTCTAAAAGAAGGAAGGGGGATATGATATAGAAATATAGGATATAAATAGAATAAAAGGGTAGATTATTGAATCTATTTTTAATGAGCAACAAGTTACTTAAAATGTTTTAAATTGCTATACATTTTAATTTATTGATAAATTTATTGATAAATAAGGTTAATTTTGTTATACTGTATGTACATTTCTACTCTTGTTCAAAGTATTTTGTTTGTGCAACTCATTTAAAATTGTAGTGTATAATTAAGAAATACAGATTAATAATTAGTCATCCATGATAATCAAACTTGTAGTCATATTAGGTATGTTTTCAAGGTCAAGCAGAGATATATTTTAAATAGACAGGTCATCTTCAAACAATTTAAAGACATAAAGAATATACCATTTTAAATATTTTAAAAACTTAGACGTTTCTGGATAGTGAGACACATCTACTCCTGGCAACACCAATTACCTAAAGGAAGATGATGGACATCAAAGAAACTCCATATGGAGTTTATCTTCTTCTTGGCAAAAATAGCTATTTGGGCAAGAAACTGCTCTTGCCTGGACTGCTTGACAAAATGTTGTATCAACTGGACATGCAGTACCCATAGGAAGGTGACCAATGAACTTTTCTAGATAAGATGGTTATAGTGATATTTTATTTGTACTAAAATGTGATTAGTATGTTAATAAAAAAAGTTGCCTGGGGGTCAGAGCTATTAGAGCCATAGCAAAAGCTGGGGGGGGGGGTGCATGCCTTTAATCCCAGCACTTGGTAGGCAGAGCTAGGTAGATCTCTGTGTGTTGAAGGATCCAGCCAGCATTGGAGACACATGCCTTTAATCTCAACACCAACCATAGAAGACCTGGAGGTCTGTACAGACAGGCAGTGACGAGGCAGTCATGTGGTTGGGTTTACAACCAATGAGAAGGCAGAACAGAAAGTCTATATAAAGTAAAAAACACAGGAAGTAGATCTCTTGGCAGAAGAGGCTAGCTTCAGCAGATGGATAAGGCTCTTAGCTCTGATCTCTTGGCTTTCTTCTTTGCGTTGGTTCTGTTTCTTATTTAATAAGACAGTTGGTAACATCTACAGATGGTCCTTTAGGTTCCTGCTTCAATGAAGAAACTGCCAGACATTCTACATGACACAGGAAGAAGTGACTGAGAAACTCAAGGCCTATAGGCTGAAGAATTGATGCTCCAACGTTACAGAGGAACTTTGGATGATGGCCCCAGACGGCAGCTGTCTCTGTCATTTCCAGAGTTTTGGAAATTTCTTACAATGGTCTTCCTGTTTACTTAGGTAATATTGTATCCTTCTGAGGTCTTTGATGTAGTTGAAGACTAGATAGTTATGATTTTCCTTTGTTATGATAAAAGATAAATTAGATATGAAACTTTAGACTTACAAATATAGGATAGATAGAATATTTTCTTTAATTTTGCCAAAGACAAATAGACTAGATATTGTAACTGTAATTCTTGCTTGATAACTGTTTTGTTATATGTAATTTTAATAGGTTAAAGTTAAAACCTTCCTTTTGTTTAGACAGAAAAGGGGAGGTGATGTGGGAATGTCTCTCTGTACGCTGTGAATATGTGTTGCTCTGATTGGTTGATAAATAAAGCCATTTTGCCTATGGCAAGGCAGCTTAGAGGCAGGCAGGAAATTCAAAGAGAGTCCAAAAGAAGGCGAGAGAGACGTCAGCCTGCTGCCCACGGAGCAACATGTAATAGGACGCAGGTAAAACCACAGAAAACATGGCAAAACAGATTAATAGAAATGGGTTAATTTAAGATACAAGAGCTAGCTAGCAGGAAGCCTGCCATTGTCATAGTTTAAAAATAATATAAACTTCTGGGTGATTACTTGGATCAGAGTGGCTGCAGACAAGGAGGGACACAGGAAAACTCGAAATACATTCTTGATTCTGAGAGAATTCACCAAGACTATCCTTTTGATTGCATCTTTTTAAAATTTTAAGTGGGTGTCTAGTTCCAATCCTTAAACAAGATGTTTTTGGATTGTAAATCACTTTATCAAGCCTCTACATAGTTGCTAAAAGCTTTCATTGCCCACTGAGGATTCTTCCCCAGTCAACTGGACTTTCACCCTTTGATAAACAGCAATTGATGATAAATAGAACACAAACCCCTGGCACTAGAGAGAATCCCAAGGGTTAGTTACATAA
Organism: Peromyscus leucopus; assembly: GCF_004664715.2. NCBI lineage: Eukaryota > Metazoa > Chordata > Mammalia > Rodentia > Cricetidae > Peromyscus > Peromyscus leucopus. The sequence continues at coordinate 38,280,024 of NC_051070.1, read as the reverse complement.
ATAATAGTAAATAAAAAGGATGTTACTAAACCAAGTGTTTTATTTCTAATATTCAATAATTTGAAGCAGCTACAGAAGTTGTGTGGTAATATGATTAAGTTTGGGTTACAAGTCACTTTTCAAACACAAGCAAACCACACATAGCCACCTGAAGACATGTTCATACACACAAACTATGTATAACATTTTCCAAGTTTCTTGTAGGTTAGAGTGTTTCCTATAATGAATTGATTTTTTGTGATTATAGAAAGAATTTGCTCTGTCTTTATATTTTGATTTTCATTAAATAAAATTAAATGAGCCTAATTATGCTTTTTGCTGATATTGAAGTAGTAGTGGGGATTAATTATGTTTTTGAATTAGTCTGGTATATTTATGAAAACAAATACTACTTCAATGAGCAAAGATAAAGCACACATACTATGCAAGTATTACATAAGCTTATTTTCTATTTGCATGTACAATTATATTCAATGTATATATATACACATATATTTATAATTTTCCATTTACTTAGCACATGCATATATGTGTGTGCATATGTGTGGGGGTGCTTAATACACCATATAGAGATACATATGTATTTACCTTTTTTATTTATTTGCTGTGTATAAAACTAAAGCTAGTTCAAGGAAATTCCTCATGAACTTCTTATCTTTTTTGAGAAAATATCTTTTTAAAATACCTGCTATGGTGTGTTTAAAAAATGACTTCACATTTTCTTGAGAAGAAAAAAGTAATTCCACACTGTACAAAATGGCTTTGAGTAATATGGATATTTTTTTCCCACTGTATTCTTAATTAAGAAAGATTGACACCTATGAAGGTTCCAAGACAAACAAAAAATTCCAGATTTTAATTAGCTCATCTAATGATTATGTTTTCCTGCTAGGAGACATTTGCAAATCTACAAATTACTCAGGGAGAGTTGTAAAAGATAAATAATATTAATAATCATATTTACTACTTCTGTAAGAGTTGTGGTAAGTGGCTGTGTAGGCACAGCTCTTGCTTAAATAATTAAAGATGTTACACTAACTTTTGGCATTCTCTCTTTCACCTTTTAACCTACCTTTCCAGCTGTCCGTTCAGTCCAGCAAGCTGCCACCACAATCTCTGACCTTTGACACCTTACAAAAGCCCCTGAGTGCTCTCATCTTGTGTTGTCTATGCCAATTTTCCACAGTGACCCAGCTTTGTGTGAGTCCAACCTCTTTTCTAATTGCTAAAAATTCTAATATCCACTGCTACTTATTATAAGTTTGGAAGACATACAAAATAATCACTGATAAAATTAGATATTATATGGAAATACGTGAAATTGTTTTATCAATACCTGTGTAATTCATCACAACTTTCTTCTCCAATAGGGTATTCTTATTGGACCAAGTTGTTTGTAAGAACTCTGAAAAACACCTGAAGCACTAAATATTTGGCATTTATCACATTGTGAGTTACTGAATGAACACACTACAAATTATAGGGTGAAATCTAAAGCTAAATCAATACAGAAGCTTCTATCTTTTTATACATCTGTAGAGGCTATACACACACATACACACACTAAAACCCTACATTTATTTTTGGGTCTAGCCTATACAGATCATTATTTCTAGCTACTTATATACATAGTAAAAAAATTAATTTCATCAATTATAGAATATTTTAATTAAGTCCTTCAGCTGTCTAAAAGTAACCCACCCACACAAGTTTTATTACATTGTCTAAATTTGTCTATTATGCTCATAGAATTATTAAACTTCTACGGGCATGTAAAAGGGTCATCTGCACATAAATTTTACAAATTAGTTGAGATTATTTGGAAATTACATTAGCATTAGAAAGCTTACTTTAAAGAGAATTTCAGGCATTCACTTGAAGGAGCAAGAGATTAATAAATACAAAATTAATTAGAGATGATTAAATAAAATACGTTACAAACAGAATGTTGACTTTTAAATGACTTATTTGTCATTTGAGACAGTCTAATATATAACATGCAAGTGTTTGCACACATCATTTTAACAAAACAAAGTTAGAAAAATAATTTAGACAGTTGGATTAATCTTTATACAGAATTGCTTCCCGAAGTTGGGAAATTTAGTTTCCTTCCTTCCTTCCTTCCTTCCTTCCTTCCTTCCTTCCTTCCTTCCTTCCTTCCTTCCTTCCTTCCTTCCTTCCTTCCTTCCTCTTTTCTCTCTCTCTCTCTCTCTCTCTCTCTCTCTCTCTCTCTCTCTCTCTCTCTCTTCTTTTAGATTATAATGCAATTGCATCATTTCTCTTTTAACTTCCTTGCCTTCAAGTCCTTTCCTTGACCTCTTTCAAATTCATGGACTCCCAGGGCAGTGGTGGAACATGTCTGTAATCCCAGCACTTGGGAGACACAGGCAGGGGAATCTCTGTTCTTTTAACCTCAGCACAGTGGCTGCACCTTAATCTACTGCTACTTCAGACACCAATTGTGACTCTGCAGTTATCAGCCCACTTCTCTGGCCGTGGCCCAACCACTCAGGCTACAGCCTGGCAGGAATTTTGTTCCTGCAGGTGCTGGCTCTGCTGCTGCCACTAAAGATAGCGTTAACTAAATCTCTATTGTTCCAGTTATAAATAAACCTCAATTGGTATGTAAAATGAATAAAATACTTCTTAATAAAAATAAATAAATAAATAGATATATAGACAGATAAATAAATAGGTAGATAGATAGATAAATGAATGAATAAATAAATAGATAGATGATTGATAGATAGATAGATAGATAGATAGATAGATAGATAGATAGATAGATAGATAGATAGATAAATCTTAAGACACAAGGCTGGGATGAAAACCTCCTAGCTCAGAGGTTGACTAGCACCTAGCTAAGCTTCTCTCCTTGGGGCATCTCCCCCAAAGAGCGCCCTTTTCCTCCCTCAAACAAACAAACAAAAAGTCTTACCACTCCAAATCTCTCCCTACTACATCTGGTGTGTCCATCTCTTCCAAATGCCCTCTGATGCTCTATGATTACTTTTTGTTAACTAGCTGCTAACTCAGCCTCCTGACCCAAGGTTAATTTTATTTAATTAATGCAAATGCAAACTCAGGGTTCATAGTATGATCGAATATCCCCACCATCTCTATGAGTTCGAGGCCAGCCTGGTTTAAAAAGTGAGTTCCAGAACAGCCAGGGCTGTTATACAAGAAACCTTGTTTCAGAAATAAAAATGGACATTTTTTACACACACACACACACACACACACACACACACACACACACACACACACACACACTCCTAAACATATCCTCTTCAGTCTGTATAATGCCACTTGTATGTGTGTTTTCGGGGCTGACCATTTGGTTTTGATAACCAATTGTAGTCTCTTCCCTGTTTAAGACTGTTTCTCTCACTCTCCGCAGTTTTTAGCTGCCTATAGTTCTTTGTGTAGGATGAAGGCCTCCTTTTCTTTTCCCATTGGCTTTGGCATGTCCATTGTTGTTCTTGTTCAGCTCATGTTTGGGAAGTCATAATGACAATAATGTGTGGGTGTAGTTCTGATGTGACAGCAGACACAGTCTCACAGCAAACTCCCTGGTCTTCCGGCTCTTACCACCTGTCTGCCTCTCTTCCGCAACGTTCGACCCTTTTGTTCTTTTTCATAGTAAAGTTTCCGAGGGATGTTGTTAGCATATTTGGGCATTGGTCTATAAAAACGATAAAAAAAACAGCTATTAGTTATGTGAGCATGTACTTAGTATAATTTTAAATTACATTTATGATGTTTCAGTCTTATACCTGAGAGATATTGTATCAAATTTTTTAAATATTACAATTATTTTCTCCTAATTGAAAAAATCAAGTCTTCTAGGCAACAAAAACAGCACCTAACCTCCATGCCTGAAACTGTAGATGAACTTATAAACACTTTGATTCTTGGCTTAACATTAACCTTGTCCTACTTTCCACAAGATTATCTTCTCAATGCCTAAATTCACTGTTCAAAATTGATATTTGCTAATTAAGCAAGTAGCAAAAATTTGACCTCATAGAATTCATACTCATCTTCTTCAAAAACATTTAGAGGTAAAGAATAACTCCATTATCATGTATTTTAATATAGTAGGGGAGGTAGAACTCACACTCACAAAATCAAGAGATGGGGCTTGGGAGATGGATTGGTGAGTAAGAGCATTTGTGCTGGAATCATGAGAATATGAGTTTGAATCCCCAGCACCCATGCAAAAAGCTGGGCAATGCCATGTGTCTGTGATCCCAAATTTAAAGGACAGAGACAGGCTGATTCTGACAACTCTCTAGCATACAAGCTTCCAGTTCAGTTACCCACACTGGCAGAAAACAGTATGAAAAGTAGCCTTATTCTTGTTCTGGACTCTGCCCTCCCCACACACACCCATGCACACATGTACTCACACACACAACCACACACATAAACACACACAAACATGCACACACACACATAAGTGATTGTGATATACATTATAAATGGTGATTGGGATATACATTATAAATGGTGATTGGGAGATGAAAAAACAACTGGCACTAGACATGTCAGCTGAGGTATATTTTGAAACTTTATTTGGGTTTTTTAGTGAAGTTCTTGCAGAAGTTGGTGATGTTTAAAGAAAGACTTGAAAAAGAGAAAATCATTGAGATGGAAGCAGAGGCCAAAGAGCAACTTCGCCGTTGAAAAGCAACAAGAAACTCTCCCATATTCAGCAGGGGGACTGACAGGGGTGAGAAGAGCCATGGAGTCAAAAGGATAAACAAGTACTGTGGAGAAAGGCTTAATCCACTCCAACACGGAAAAATCTTCTGTAAGTGGGAGACAGCCTGGTTTGGTCTGGGGAAGCATGGGAGACCAAGAAAGAAAAGCGCCTTCCAGTCAGTGGATCCCTCTATGCCGTACTGGAAACTGAAAGTAAGGGGGACACTCAGGAGACCACAGAACTCATAGAGGCACTGGTCAATAATCCAGGTAATATAGTGCATAAACTAGAGCTGCACAGATTAAAAATGGATCAAACACAAGCCTGTGAGCTGGGCCTTGAGCAAGTGGAGTGTGGAAGAGTCTTCTGAGCTGGAAAACAAAACAAAGTGTCACAGAAAGGAATGAGGAATGTCATTCTTCAGTTTGAAATATGAAACTATTTAGATGCCAGCATAGTCACACAAAAGAAGGACATCAGTGGTTGAACTATTTTTTCAGAAATTCTGGGAAGGTCCAGTATACACTAGACTCTGTGTGTATACTGTGTGTGGGGTGTGTGTGCATGCATGCGCACTGTATAAGTGCATAACTCTATGAGTATGTATATTTGGGAGCAGGTTATATGTGAAAGTAAAATATACTGAGAAAAATTTTACAATTGGATATAAATTATTGTCTTATTAATTACTGTTAATATTTTGTTATGAAAGCATACACAAGGATTTTAAGAATTTTGGTCACTATGGGTTGGGACATAGTTTTAATGATAGAAAAATAAAGCACATACTTAGCATTACAAAAATAAAAAATATTATTAATAAATATATTGAAAAAGGTAGACCATTTCTCTAATTTGTTGTGCTATTACTGTGACGTGTTTTTCCTGAGGAAATTTTGGTTCTCTTTTGGATTTCTTAGTCTATTATTGCAGAGTTTCAGAAGAAAACTCACAAGGAATCTGAAAGAAATTTTATTAGTATTTGAGATAAAAAAAAATAATAGAAACAAGCTGAAAATCATAACTATGGCTGGCAGGTGGAGGAGAGGGGCTAGAGAAAAAACCAAGCATTTTCAGTTAGCCATGAAGGTCAGAGAAACATTGGGAAAGCTCAGAGTGTCAGAGAAAAATGCTAAGCCATGGGAAATTCAGAAGCCAACCAATTGGCCTGTAAATCCCAGGGCACAGGATTTCTCTAGTAGCCTGTGAGTAGAAAGAGAACTAGAGACAGACGGCTTATTAAGAAAGAGAAAAATTATTAGTCGTTCTTTCTCTTTCTCTCTCTCTCTTTCCTCTTCTTTTTTTATTGTTGTTGTTGTTTGTGGTGGTGGTGGTGGTGGTGGTGGTGTGGTGTGTGTGTGTGTGTGTTGCTGTTTGTTTGAAGTAGCCCTAGCTGGTCTGGAACTCTTTAAGCTATGTAAACAAGATTGGACTTGAATTTGTAGAGATCTGCCGACCTTCACCTTCAGGACATATAGATGTCAAACTAGTACTGACCTAGGAGCTTCATCCCTAGTTGCCAGTTTTCACAGTGCTCTCAAGTGCTGTGCATCCTACCAAAGGAGACAAGTCATCAGTTCTTGAGCCTAGCTGTAATCCCTGTGAGCTACAATAGCAACTAGATGGGCAAGATCTCCACGGGTGAAATATTGACACAACTTTATATTGATTAAAACCTTTAAAAAAAAAAAAAAAAAAAAAAAGCGAATAAGTAAGTAAAATCTCATTTCTGCTTATTCGGAAAGAACTATTCTGTCTTCTTTTTTTTTTGTTTTTTATTTTGTAACAAACATATGCTCTCACTGTTGAATGTACATATTTAAGCATATTCAATCTGACTTATCCACACAGAGATTTATGATAAACGTGCAAGACATTTCTATGTTAATATTGACTAACAACAGAATTATGAAAAGTTGCACAGAATCTATCTAAATTGAAAAAAAAAAAAAAAAAAAAAAAAAAAAATTATAGCAACACATTTATGATCACATTGAAAAGTTGCTTCTAGATGAATTTCTAAACAGTCTTATTAAATAAGAAACACAGAGCCAAATACAGGGGAGAAAGCCTTAGATATGAGAGAAATAGGAATAGCCAACAGCTAACCTTAGCTCACCATACCACCATAGCTTCCCAAAAGAACTAGCTTCTTCCTGTCTAACCTGTGCCTTTATTGCCTTGCTGTTCTGCCTTCTCATTGGCTCTTAGCCCAGCCACCTCACTTTCTCATCACTGCCTGTCTGTACAGACCTCCAGATCTCTATGGTTGGTACTAGGATTAAAAGTGTGTGTCACCACACTTGCTGTGTCCTTCAACGCACAGGGACTCTGCCTGCATGTGATTGGATTAAAGGCATGTGCTATCACTGCCTGATTTTTGTTTATGGCTGGCTATCTACGTCCTCTGATCTCCAGGCAAACTTTATTTATAACATATAAATAAAATATCACTACATTTCAGCACAAATAAAATATCACCACAGTTGCTCAACAAGATGGAGCCCACATCCTTGGTATCATTAAGCAAGCCATGGTCATAGGCATTAGGGAAGAGTGCACCTGGTATGATTATTCTGCTAATGGACATAATAATTAAGTTCTTATCATTTTACCCATAAACTATTGCATTTCTTAATTCTATTTAGAGAAGCTTTTGCAGTAAATGGTGATGAACGCAGAGACCCACTGGTCAATGTGCAGAGATTCTGGTGTTCTCAACTCTAAGTGGTACATCTTCCCCACACTTGTCTATCCCTTAAGCCTTAGAGATCCTCTCATAAAATGTATACATCTATGGTGAAACTGTGTTTGCTAGACATGGCAGTACAGTTGCACCCATAAAGTCACAGCATCTGTGACTGAACATAAAACATTTGCACAAAGTCAGGTTAGCCAAAATTCCAACATGAATGGGAGGGCCTCAAAGTCCCACACCTACCTGGCTGCCGGGAAAGGGAGAAACTCCCCATGTTCCAATAGATGGTCCTATTCCTAAGCAGCCCCAACTAGGTAGGTAGGCAGAGACAGGCAGGAGAGAGAGAGAGAGAGAGAGAGAGAGAGAGAGAGAGAGAGAGAGAGAGAGAGAGAGAGAGAGAGAGAGAAGCACATAAAGTTGGAAGGGAAAAATAGTGGTGGGTTGATAAGGAAGGGATTGGATGGAGAGTGAAGCTGAACAAAATGCTTTATAGGTGTGCATGAAAATCAAGCAAAGCATATTTAGAAAAAAATAGTATGAATTCCCCAGAATGGAAGAGGAATACTAGGCTAATGAAAGAGCTCAAAAGGATACAGCCACACAGTGTAGAACAATTTATGGGACCCTTATAGTCCCTGCCCCTTCTACTTGGATTCCACTGTTTTTCTTTTGTTGCTGTTGCTGCTGCTGGTGATGGTGGTTTTCTGGTGCATGCTCTGTAAGTAACGTCCAAGTGCAGGAAGAAGAGGTTTCCAGTCTTCTTCTGCATACCGGCTTCTTTCGTAGATCCTAGGTCTTTACAGAAACATTCATTCTGAGTATAAAAGCATGTGTCTAAATAAATATTCTGAAATCACAGTTTCGTTTTCACTTAATACATAAGTGATACTGTGGAACGTTGTGCTGATATATTGTGTACCCTAATAAAATTTGCCTGACGATCAGAGGTTAGAACAAGCCACTAGATTAAACATAGAGGTCAGGCAGTGGTGGCACACACCTTTAATCCTAGAGAGGCAGAGATCCTTCTGGATCTCTGTGAATTCAAAACCATCCTGGAGTACATGAGACTGACTCAGTCTAGGTGAGAAACAGAACCAGGCAGCAGTGGCACACACCTTTAATTCCAGTACTTGGGAGTCACACGTCTTTAATCCCAGCACTAGGAAGGAAGTGAAATAGCTGGGTGGAGAAAGGTATATAAGGCATGAAGAAACAGGAACTAGTGCCATTTTTGGTAGAAGCTTTTTCAGATGGACCCCTTTCGGCTGAGGACTCTGAGACATTTAGTCAGAGGATTCCTTGAGTTGGCGAGGTGAGACATGGCAATGGCTTGTTCCTTTGTCTCTCTGATCTTTTAGCAATTGCCCCAATATTTGACTCTGGGTATTTTATTAAAAGACCATTTAGCTATTTGTTTTACAAAATGTTTCCTCTACTATTCTTAAGTTGTTTTTTTTTTCTTTTTGTTATTGTTTACTTTACTTTTATGTCTTTGAAATACACAAGGTTCTATAAAAACAAGAAAAAATAAAATGAGAATATAGGCTTAATAGTTTTTGTGAATGGCTAACCAATGGCCTCTACCTTTATGGAGTTATCACTATTCTGCTAAATACTGTTAAATTTAAATGATGCAGTTACTCGGTATTCGTGCTATATTTACATATGCCATAGTACTAAGAGTATCATCTTTGAATTACAGCTTTAGAAAACTTTAAAAACATTTAGTCTCCCATTCCTTCATCACTGCTTACAAAAATTTTCTGATAATTCCTACAAGTTCATCAGCTCGAATGGTTATGTAAATCATTTCTTTGAACAACAGCAACAGAAAAAGGATTATTTCAAGATCATTTTGGATTGTTCTTGGTAATGGCATATTTAACACAATAGTTGCTGTTTGGAGTGAATGAGAAAATCAAATAAAGGTGATGGTGAATCCATATTCATCAAAGTAGTTAAAGTATACATCAAAGCTGGAAGGAAGTAACAAAGGGTGGTATATAAAGTTGAGTATAATAACCTTTAATGACACTATAGCCATTTCAAACACTGCAACATATTGAGGATTCTGCTATGTGATTTGAAATGTTTGAGGAGTCCTGGATATTTTTATCAGTGCTTGTTCCTATACAAAGAAACAGAAAAAGTGAAGAACCAAGAGATAGTCAAGTAGAAATTAATTAACTATCTGGAGGTGGTGACACGTATACTTTTCTCAGTTCTCTGAGGATAAGGCAGAAGAATTGTAGGTTGAAATTTATATCACTACATACTGGAACCTGTGGTAAGGTCTGCAATAATGAATAGTGATGTGAAGCTCTATCTACATAAATATCTTGAAAGATATTTATAATTTCTGTTTTTGTAAAAATAAGAATGGAAGTCAATTAGAAGAACAGACAGTTTGTGATAAATTCATATTTTTTTCATTATTGGAGAATATGACCTATTTCCTCTCCTATTTATTTAGCTATTTGGGCTTTGAACCTTGGAACTTCAATCAAAGTGTAATTTTGAAGGAAGACTGTGCCCTACATCCTACATTTTACTGAAGACCCGATGCATGTACTTTCTCCCTGGCTGCATCAAGACTAAATCGGCTCACAGAGAAAACTCAATGTTGGCTTCCATTTGAGGTACTTACTGCCCACAGGCACAATTGCCCATCAACCCTATAGAGAACTGTAAATTTATTTAGAAGGCCTGTAAATGAGATTGATCTAATAATAAATGCCACTAAGAAAGAAGCTGGAGGAAACACTAAAAACAATTACTCTTCTATTACCACCTCAGCATCCACTATAGTTATTGCCACCATGAAAGCAAAGGAAGACTATTTTATGACAAGTTGCAAAATTTCTGACAGAATGATGGTAGACTTTCTAGCTGTACCCTCCAGAGGGAATAGTTAGATGTGTGTGACATATGCCTAATTGAGTAATTATCACTGTGTGTATGTGTATGTGCAGTGTTGAGTGGATCACATCCTAATGTATCAGGTTTTAAAGCTTTAAATGGTGTCAGCAGACCTCTCAGTCATATACACCTTTGGAGCCAAAATCTCGCATCATAAATACTGCAGTGATCTCTAACAACCAACTACATGTTGGGCAAATGCGTTTAGCTTAGAAATATCAAATTATTAGGCCATTTGCTATATTTCCAATTGGAAAGACTCGGGGGAATCTATAAATACTCTAAACTCATACTTGCCATGTGAAAATTTTACTTGTCGCTGAATTATTACTTGGCTTCTGAAAATCATTATCATCATTTGGCTCCCTTAGAGAAATAATTTACCTCATATGGACAAGCACTTTCCTCCCAAGAGGGAGTGAATTTTACCAGCCTGAGCCTCACAGGATCACAAATACTTTTAATTGTTTCTTTTGCAGTGGTAGCTTCTTTCAACTGGTGAGAAGGCTAATAATCTTATGCAAATATCGATTCAGTGAAATCATAGGCTGTTTTTAGTCAGAGAAATTCTACCTCAACTTCTGTCCTCTGTGAGAGAATTGTGAGAAATAAGTAAATTGTGAGAAAAGTCCTGAAATATTACCTATTTAATTTGACCTGTGATTAGAACACAGGATATTTTTGAAGATTTAAAAAATTATGTACACATAAACACAAATATACAATATAACTTAGTAGTTTAGTTTCTTGGTACATTAATGTATGAAAAAAGGTCATAAATTAAAAATCTAAAATTAAACAAAACTTTTCATCACTATGGAAAAAAAGGGGACAAACTATATTTATTAAGTACGATGATCATTTTTCTAAATATTGTTTAGTATGAGGCTGCTGGGTTACAGACTATGTACATAATATTAATGACTGCCTATATTCAGACCTGAGTCCCTCTGAGCATATATACACATGTAGACATAGGTTTTGAATATTTTCTTTTATTCTATTTTCCGCATCCCCCGTGGTCTGGTTCTCATTTCTTTACATAATGTTCTCTCTGAATCACTCTGGACCTCTACCTGGGCAACTTTATGCGTTCTAAATGAAGACAGCAGTGCTGTGGCCATCCCCTAAGAACAATGTTCTTCTTTCAGGATGCAGACGCCAAGCAACAGGAGTCCTGAAGCAGCATCTGACTCGAGCTTGTCAAGCTTTACAAGCTGTTGTTTTTCCTTGCCTCCTGACTGTCCTGGGGGCCGCTTGATTGTCCTCTTGAAGCTGTCATCATTGAGTCCCCATTTCCTTACTGTGATGTTCTTCCTGGGAGACATAAGGGCTTGCACAGATTGCTCTAATGAGAGTAATGCACAGAGCTCTTACAAATAAGATATGTGGGGAGCAGGAAGGAAGCATCAGGGGATGCCCAAATGACTTATTTAATCTGTAGTTCTCATTAATCTACATACTATGTGCCCATTCCCTGGAGAAGTTTGCAGTACAGTAATACCCTGCTAGTTGAAATTTATGTAGGATTTCCAGGAGGGTGGGGTGGGGCTCTATTCTGTCCTTATCTTTTCCCTGAGGCACCGAGACAGAAGAAAGTGTGTGTGTGTGTGTGTGTGTGTGTGTGTGTGTGTGTGTGTGTGTGTGTGTTGCTTCTCCATTTAAAAGTGACACCAGTGCTCAAGGGACCCATTGACAATATCCCATCTGGGCATCACAGGCTGCATTACATGGATTCTTCACCAGTCAGAAATATTTCACTGCTTCTTCTCTGAATATTGTAGGAAAAATACTATCTCAGAGGGAGAAAGGGAAGTTGAGGGAGAAAGCCAAAGAATGCAAAATGGAGGGACCCTTTCTAAATCTAAGTTCAGCTGGGAGTGAAAATGCACTGTAGCAATTGAGATGCAGATTCAAGTCCTGTTTTATTTATTCTAAAACATTACAGATGCACTCAAAAGACAAGCCATCAGTCAGCAGTGACAGGGAACATGAAAACATGTAAGAATAAATTGAGCTTTAATTTTTCTTAACTAAGTATAGACATTTATCATAACTTACTTGTAATAGCATAGGACTCCCTGCCCCCCCTCTTCTATTTGATAATATCATCTATTTTGTTATGTGTCTTGAACCTAGTTAGAAAGCAACAGTCTGTTGTGAAATGGCTTCTTTTTTTTTTTTTTTTTTTTTTTTTTTTTTTTTTTTTGCCCATATTGGTGAAGCCCACTGCAATTAAAATTATGGCAAAAGTTTACGCAAAAACAGTGTGATGTTTCTGCTAAACAGTGTGTGAAGTCCTCCTCCTTGTGATGCCTAATTACTGGTGTCATCGAGGCATCTGCGCACACTCAACACTCTAATGGGCTGCTCCTACCGGACTAATGCATTTTAATTGATGCTGTTTAGCGTGGCTTTTGCTTTCTCGCTCACATGAGAAGCTATGCCCTTCTGCTCATCTGTCCTCAAATGAGCTTGGACTCTGCTGGGGAACTCAGTACAGATGGTCAACAAAAGGTGAAAATTACCAGGATCCCAGCTATCAGTGTCTTTTCAATCAAGATAAAATCTGAATTACTAATCAGCTTCCTTCTGCCTCTCCACTCAGCCTTACTCTGAGACTGAGATGTTTACATTTGGATTTAATGCTAATCTCTCTTTGTCAAATGGCTTTATCAAGTCCCATTTGATTTGAAACACACCTTCCTAACTAGCAAATCAGGGACAGGCTATTGCAGTCTCTCATTCTGTAGTTCATTTCAAATACAAATTGTTCTTTCCTTTGGGAGAGAGCTAAAGACTAGTTGAATTTCTTTTCTGGCATCAACTGAAATGGGAAGAAAAAGTGCTTGAATACAATAGAACTAAATGGCAAATCACGTGTGTTTCGATTGAATTGGACTGTGCATCCTCCACAGAATTGTTATCAGAGTTACTGTTTGGCTCTTCACAAACACCACATTTTGACTCCAGAGTTTTCTGAGCAATGTGTCTTTACTTCCTAAATAAGAAGTCAGACTTACAGGAAAGAGTAATTATGTACACTTTCACCACGCTGACCATAAGAAAACACATCCCGTGTGTGTGTGTGTGTGTGTGTGTGTGTGTGTGTGTGTGTGTACAGAAATATTTTAAAAATTATTTACTAGAATTGTAAAAATCATTACATAGTTTGTAAAGACAAAGGAAGCCTGAACAATATGAAAGGGTAGTCCCTGGTTTAAAAGGGCGCTGGAAATCAGCTACCCCTGCTGAACAATTAACAGGACTGTGCTATTATTATTAGAAGCACTCAGTTCCAATCCTTCCTGTGTGACCACAGGGAGGGGAATGTCCTGAAGTTCTAATGAGTTGCTGATAATTTTAAGTGACATTCAGCCTAGTCCTCTCTCTTTGCTTTAGACAGAAAAAGACACAGAATTGCTCTCCCTTAAATCCTCATGATCCTAGTACTGGTTTCTAGGTAACCATAACAACTGAATGAAGGAAAAAAATAGAGGGAAGACTTTAGATTTCTTTTTTTGAATAAAATACATGTTTTTGCCTGTCAATCAGGGTTTTTTTTTTTTTTGCACTACATATTCCATAATGAGATATTTATACATCTGAGCTTTAAATTAAAGAAAAAAAAATTCCACAGTTGATAAATGCTCTGCATACTTGCATTATGCTATAAGAAAGACACTTTTCTTAGAAGCAACTTAATAATATTAAGATGCTGAATTCTGCTTATATGGGTGGCAGATATGCTTATAAAAATATATGTCCCTCCAACCTTTACATATAGCAGAGATTAAAAAAAAACTTCAACAAATGCATTGTTGCAAGACTCAGTAAAACAAATTAAAGCAAAGGTGATTAAACAGCTGCATCAGCATAAACTCTTCATAATACTGAAAGCTATCATAAAGTCATACACATGCTAGTTCCTAATTAAACCAATTTGCAGTTACCACATGTTAATTCATGTTGTTCTGAGGAACCTTCGTGAGAAGAAGAAAAGAAGAATTCATCTAACTTTTTGTGGGTTCTGGGATTTAATTGAACTCATGACTTCTGGCATGTGGACAGGCATCTGTGACCTGCTGACCAATCACTAGAGCTCCCTTTAAAAATATGTACTTCTTTTATAAATTATATATTATTTATGATTGTTCTGTGTGTATCTATGCTCACACTGGTGCACATGTAGAGGACTGAGGAGAACTTGTGGCAGTCTGCTTTCTCCTTCTATCACATGATTTTGGAGGATAGAAACTGGTCATCATTGTTGGTGGCAAGCAACGCATTAAGCCATTATGCTGGACACAAATTTATACTACTATTAGGCCAATTTTAAGATTTATATTTTGGTGTTCTCTTTCAGAAACCACTCAGTATTTATCTCCTAGAAAACCAAATCACTAGACAAGAGAATCACACTCTGAGGCTGAAGAGCTATCACAGAGACCAACGGAATCTTCAATGTCACCTTAGAAATTCAGAACAAAAGAGCCTAATTCACTGGCTAGGGACAGAGAATCTATTGATATGAGAACTCACTTCTTCTGAAGCTAAAGTTCATCTTGAAATTCAAGGTATTTTTTAATCTATATTCTGCTGTGAATTATTGCTTTCCAGTTAACTTACAATATTTATAAATCATGAAGTTAATATCTTTTTATTTAAAACTGATTAGGTATCACAATAATCTTGACTCTTCATATGCATGGGTTAAAAGTGTTATAGTATGTATAGTAATAAACATGCTTCTTGCCATATTTATAAATTATATGGAAAGAGTAAAAGTTATCTATAAGAAGTATGCTGTCTTCCAGAAACTCTCTGCCATTAACAGTCATTCATTGAGTTTCTTAAATAAATGAATAAACTGCCTTCACGTAATTCTCTGCTTCACAAAAAAGATACTTATGCCTGATGTAACTCAACAGTTTGTGCCAATATTGATGATGTAGAGATGAGAAAGACCCTCTGCAAGGTTCACTTTAGGAGCAGCAAGTGTAGACACATGAAGTGATTTAGATACTGTGTTCTGAACTTTTTGAAAGGACAAAGAACATCATGAGTGAAAAAAAGAGTCACTTGGTCCATACTGGAAGGATATAGTTAAGCGAGACAATCACTGTTTTCAGTAAGACTCTTGGATAGCCTTAATCACAGGATCTCTTCCAATCATAAATACAGTGCTGTACAAGCTATAATGAACCACAAGAACTATTATACACATCAGACTAAGTGCTCTGAATTAGTTGGTTTTATTCACATTGAGACAAAGAACATTTTAAAGATCTTTGTTGGAATAAAGAAAGATTCTGACCTAAGACAAACAATGACTCTCAAATGTTCAGGCAATAGAATATCTATTTTGAATTTGCATTATATGAAAATAACGATAATCTAAGATTATTGCAGAAAACTGAAGGCATTCTCATGTATCTCAAGCACAGCATTAATTTAAACATCTTATGCTTAAATTAATTAGTCATAGTTGCTCTTATCCTACATCCATTATGTCAAAAATATAATTTTAGTAATCCTAATTATTATTTGACATTTTCCCAATGCTTACAAATTGCCCTTGACCCAATTATCAATTCAATAGTATTATATAGACCGACAGAAAGGTCATTTGCCTTATTCAAACTGGTTTTAGATACATTGTAGTCCCTTTACAATTTATTGATTCAATGAATTTGAATTTTACAAACATGTGAATTAAATATAACAATATTTTTGTATGATAACACCTATAATTACAGATGAAATATACTAAAAGATTAATCAACAACTATATTACCAATAAACTGAATAGTTTATTCAAGAAACTATCCTACTTCAGAGATTCTCTAGAAAATTCAGTTTGTTCCAAAATTTTGATATCCCAGTCTTGCTAAATGAATCAATGAGGCAAGAGGATCTATGTCCAAAAGTAAAAGTAGTTTTGATTTGTTTTCGCAAAATTGTTTTAGAGCCTGGCAACAGTTAAACAAAACACTAAAATGATGATGTGTTCAATTATTCTAAGACAATTTAAAAAATAATAAGTGAATGATTGTTATTATTTTTATTCACAAATGATGAATGAAAGAAGCTTTTAATCATATTAATTAATATATTGCAAAAGTTCTCAACAATGGTTTAAATCATTGTTGCATGTTTGTAATTATACTGAAATACTATTAAGATTACCTGTCAGAATTGAACCCCCCCCCTCGACGACAGAGCTGGCTTGAACTGCAACATGGCATATTCCCATTATCTCACATAAACAAATGTACAGAGCAAGTGGTGGGTTTAGGGCTTTTGCTAATGCAGACAGAAATGGTTAGAGATACAGAGTAAGAACAGATTTGGACAAGGAGGCCTCTAAGGCAGGTCACAGTGTGTTTGAAGGATGTGTGTGGGCATGAGAAAGAAAACAGAAAGAATATATACAGCTTTAAATTAAAAATATAGATTTAAAATAATAAAATAAAATCCCTGGAAAGGGTAGTAAAATAATATAAAGAAAATGATGAGCCACGTAGATTTGGAAAATGCACAGAAATTCTGGATAGTGTATATTATTGTGTTGTATTTAAATTTTTTGACTGCTATCAGACATTTGATTATAAAAACTGCTGGATTAAACCAACCTATATATTTTAAAAATATCTTGGCTCCAAAATTAAAGTCAAAAGTTATGCCACTTTGGGAGACAGGTTATGTGTTTGTTTTAATAGGAAATGAGAGCCTATGGATTCATTCTGGGTTAAGAAAAATCAGATTTGATCAAAGAAAGTCCCCTGAAATCCTAACTACAGACATGGAAAAGTAAATCTAAAGTTACTATAAGACACATAATGCATATTTAACTTGCTAATACATAAAATGAAAATTTATCCTTGACTGGCTAATGTACATTATACAGTTTATATTTGTATTAATGTAGAGATGTATGTTACCTTTAAAAGTTTATATAATTTCAGAACAAGGGGACCAGACACCAATGACAATGATGGTCCACATGATCCAGCTTCCAGGCTGCTAATTAAAATAATCCAGCCTCACAAGATACTATAGTCAAGACTTAATAATTATCCTAAATTTTCTCAGGGTCCCAAAAAAATTATCAGCACTCCCAAATCAATAGGAAGTAGTTTAGAAAACTATACCCACATTCCCAAAAAATGGATTATGGATGTTTGTCTTTGTTTAGAGGGTTGGGTATACGTTGTTATTGGTCATAGTCAATCTCTTTCTAAAGAAAAAAAACAGGATATGATATAAAAATGACAATGAAAGAGTTATTATGATAGAAAAAAGGATAGATTATTGAATCTGCTTTAGTCCAAAAAAAACTGTCAATCTCAACATATTTTGCATTATTATGGATTTTAGTTTATTGATACAAATTTAAAGTTATTTTTCTTATACTGTATGTATATTTCTACTCTTATTTACGGCATTGTGTTTATGCAGCTCATTTAAAAATGTAATGTATAATTAAAATACAGATTAATAATCTCCTATAACAATCAAACATAGTCATGTTAGGTTTTCTAGATATACAAAGATATATTTCAATTAGACAGGTAATCTCCAAACACTTCGTAGACCTACAGAATTTGGCATTTAAAATGTTTTAATAACCTAAGGCATTTTATGACAGTGAGATACATCTGCTCCTGGCAGCACTGATCTACTTCAGAGAAGTTCATGGCCATTGAAGAAACATGGAGGTTTTTTTTTTTTTTTTTTTTTTTTTTTTTTTTTTCTTTCTTTTTGGCAAAAGCTAGCCATGTGGGCAAAGAATTTACCCTTGCCTCAACTGCTGACAGTTACTATCCAAACTGGATCAGCAGGACACAAAGAAGAGTGACAGCCAAACTTTGCCAAGATAGGCTAGGACAGTCCTTCAAAATTTCCTGCTTCCTAAAAAATGTCTGTCAGATATTTGAGGCCTGTAGGCCAAAGGTGGATGCCTCAACATTGCAGAGAAACTTTGGGTGACTCTCCAGGCATCCTGATATCTCTGTCATTAGGTAACATTTTATCCTTTTGAAGTCTTTGATAGAGCTGAAGATTAGATAGTCATAGTTATAATTTTTCTTAGTTATAATAAAAGGATAAATTAGATATAAAACTTTAGACTCATCAAAATAGAATGGATGATTCAATATTTTCTCTGATTTTGTCAAAAACAAATAGAATGGATATTGTAGTTATAATTTTTGCTTGATAACAGTTTTGTTACATGTAATTTTACTATTTTAAAATTAAAACCTTCCTTTTTGATTAGACAGAAAGGGGAAAATGTTCTGAGATGGTCCTTCTCTAAACTGTGAATATGTGTTGCCCTCAATGGTTGATAATAAAGCTATTTTTGGCCAATAGCCAGGCAGGATAATGTTGGGTGGAGGAAACAAATGAGAGACTCAGAGAAGGGCAGAGTTAAGACAGATGCAAGCAAGCAACCCAAGGAACAAGATGTCAAAGGACTGCTAAGCCACAGGCAATGTGGTGATGCATAATTAATAGAAATGGGTTAATTTAAATGTAAGAGCTAGTTAGTAGTAAGGCTGAGCCATCAGCCAAACATTTATAATTAATATAAGCCTCTGAGTGATAATTTGGAAATGGCTGTGGGATGGGGCAGGACAGAGAAACTCCATTTTTAGGACAAAAATATTTTTAATTTACATTTAAAATTCAATTTACATGGAAATTTTTAACATAAAATATTAAATATGCACATACATGAGCATAGCATATAGACATATATATATGTAATTACAAGTATACTCATCATCTATATTCACTACTATAGAAAAAAACAATTACAGATTTGTTACAATGTATTAAGTTAGATATCCAGTTTTGAGCAGAAAATTCATACTCAAAGAATAGGAAATTGTGATCATCTTTCAGGAGAAAATGAATGATAGATTGTTTCTGAAAAAATCTCAAAGCCTAAATGATATTCCAAATCCACTATAAATAAACATGTCCCAACCACAAAAAAACAAAATGTCTAAAAGTTAGAGCAATGATAACTCACTATAGAACGTGTAACAAAAGATACAAAGATTAGAATAATGGGCATGTGCCTTATTCTTTGAACCTTCCAATTTCCTGGTAATGGTGAAGGATAAAATCATGTGTGATCTTCAGCATATTTAAACTTCCATCATCTACATATGGGCTTCCACTTTCTAGGTTAGTATGACCATATTTCTTCTCTACTCTAAATATATAATCCATTCTTTTGTTTTATTACAGCCAAGACATCAAATAGTGTAGTTTATACAGATACAGTATTCAAAAATTGTTTACTTATTAATCAATGCATAAACTTATGGTGATACTTTATTTGTGCTGAAATGTGATTTTATTTGTATGTTAATAAATAAATTTGCCTGGGGGTCAGAGCTAATAGCAAGCCATAGCAGAAGTCTGGCAGTTGTAGCACATGCCCTTAATCCTGATCACATGACAGGCAGATCTCTGTGGTTCAAGGACACCACCAGCATGGAATCACATGCCTTTAATCTCAATACCAACCATAGAAGACCTGGAGGTCTGTATAGACAGGCAGTGATGAGGAGGTCATGTGGTTGGGTTTACAGTTAATAAGAAGGCAGAACAGAAAGTCAATAAAAAGACAGACACACAGGAAGTAGGTCTCTTTCTCAGGGGAAGGACAACAGTGGCAGCGAGGGGTAAGAAGGGTTTTAGTCTTAGCTACTGCTCTGACCTCTTGGGCTTTTAACTCTGCATTTGGCTCTGTGTTTCTTATTTAATAAGACCATTACATCTATATAAATTCTTAATTGTTGATACAAACAAAAATGGCTAAAAGATAAGTGTGAATTTAAATATCAATAGTTTTTGCTTTCTGATTTCTGTATATTCAGATAATTTTGTTCAGTTTTATGCAAGTGCATTTTTATAGGATGAAAATAATAAAAAGATGCACTTACAGAAGAATTAAAATTATATGAAATGATATTTAAAATGTTAATTCCTATTAATGTTAAACAAAAAACAACACATCATACCATAATTACAGAGAAGATGGAATATGAGTACTGTGATTAAAATTTCATGTTAAGAATTCACTCAGAATTTTAGTAGTTTTATCTGATTATTAGCATCATAGAAATTATGAACGACCACCTCATTTTTTATGTTTCTAAAAGACTGAAAATATCAATTTAGAATTCAGTCTTTTTTCCTTTCACAGCCTTCAGTATCAAGTTTCCATTTGAACAACCAATGCATTTGTCTAAACCACCAGGGTGCCTAACTCCAAGAGAAAGTAGAGGCATACACACACTAACTTTTATGTCATCTTGTCATGCTGTGGTATCTCAAGGTGCTGTGGAATGGCATTAAACTTACAAAAGTTATCTTTCCCGCTGAGTTAATTAGTTAAAATCAGGGAAGTGGCAATGACAAGCACAGCTTAGGTTCAGACATAGACCTGGAGCCAAAGGCAGCAGATAAGGGGGATCCCTTGAGGCAGGTGTATTGTAGGCCAAGGGAGACCACCTGCAGGGACAATTTTCAGCAGGAGAGATGAGGTAAAGCCTGCTTTAGTTGACTTCAACTAGTTACAACTGAAAACAATGCTAGCAGAGGAAGGTAAGTCTTTATTTTTGACTGGCATTTTGAATTAGAGTTAGCTGTGTGGTAGAACATAACCTTAACAAGTGTCACTGGAAAAAAAAGCTGTCCATCCAATGATGTAAGTTCTGAATAATTGGCAGCAACTGTGTTTTGATTCAGTTACAGTCCATTAAATAAATGAGCTAGGCTGTCAGTGAAGGAAATGTTAGATGTTTTACACCATGTAAAAAATGACCAAGACACTCACTGAAACCATTCAAAGGGATGGTGTTCTGCATTCCTTACACCTAAAAGCAGATCTCATCTAAGACTGAGATCAATAAAGCACACATATGTCTGTCTAAACTACAGCCACAGCACTTCTGACAACCTTGAGGGCCTGGAACCACCTTTGGTTACATTTATATAAACCCTCAAATACTCTATTTTTACTTGCATATCTTGGGTATTCCAGTTTTTAAGTGTTATCATTTCTGCTATGTTTTGGTAAGGAATTGTATTAATTTTCAATCTATTTCTTTTTCTTCACTTTGAAATGCTGTTATTACTCATTAATGCCAGATTTTAGTGGTTGTCCTGTCTTGCTCAATAAATGTGAAGAGCAGTGATAAACCACTTCCAACTAAAAATTTAAAACCATTGTTAGTTTTTATTGTGTTCACACTTCCCTTTCCTTGAGATTTGCATTGTTCTTGTTGGAGGAGATACATTTATGGATTATGCCCAAATGAAAGCAACGGAAGGAAAGGGCAGCCAGCACAAGAAAGCCATAAAATTGCTGTCAGAAATTGTAATTGTAGTTACTATGCCTCAAACTTGTTTGCTTCAAATAAGTATCAAAACTATAACTAGGAAAGGTCTTCCCTGGGGAATCAGCCTAGCCTGGTAGACTCAGCCTAGGCAGGTCCAGTTCCCTCCTCCCTACACCAAGGCTGAGCAACGTGTCCCAGCATAAGCTCCAGGCTCCAAAAAGCCAGCCCATGCACCAAGGACAGGTCCCGGTCCAACTGTGTGGGGGCCTCCCATACAGTTCAAGCTAATCAACTGTTCCAATTATCCGGAGGGCCCGGTCCAGTTGCGTGGGGGTTCCTCAGCCATTGGTTCACAGTTCATGCATTTCCACTAGTTTGGCTATTGGTCCCTGTGCTTTTTCCAATCATGGTCTCAATATCTCTTGCCCATACAGTCCCTCCTCTCTCTTGCCGATTGGGCTGGGGGTGGGAGGAAGATGGGAAATCGGTGGTTGATATGTGAAATTAAGTTAATTATATATATAAAATCAATGCATCATCTTTCATGATATGAAATGGAAACAATCCTGTCTAGTAGCAAAAGAAACAAGCAGGTACCAGGACCAGGTACTATAGTTGTAAAACTGAGTAAGAAATAAAAAGCTATCCAAGTGCAGTGTTACAGGTCTTTAATCCCAACACTTCGGAGGCACAGGCAGGTGGATTTGTGAGTTTGAGCCTAGCCTGGTCTACATAGCCAGTACCAGGACAGCCAGGGTTACGTACAGAGATCTTCTCTAAAAAATTAAAAGAACCCAAATAATAATGATGATGATGATGATGATAACAATAATAACAGATAAATTAAAGTATCAGTGTGGTGTTAAAAATATGTGGAAAAAGCTACCTAAAAAGTTCAAATATAGATGTTTCATTCCATATATTTGTTATGCTTCTTACATTACAGCCTATTAAGAAGCCATAATACAAACTAAAAAATATTTTATATACAAGAGTATAACTCTATGTTAATTCTCATCTACTGAAAGAATACTCTTCTCTGGTGATGGTTGAGCCAAGCACTGACCTATGGTCATGGTGATATGTCATTAGGAATCCTTTGTTGCTGTGTTTTCTTTAGCAGTATAATAGTAGTATGATTTCCTCTAGAACCGTGACCTGTCTAATCTCAGATTATTGGATATTTTAGCACTTGTCATTCAGTGGTTCCATACCATGGAGTGGGCCTTAAATCTCATCAAAAAGGGATTGGTTACTCCCATATCATAATTTGGGTGAGAGATGTTATATCTCTAAAAATGAAAACAATTGAGGGGAAAAACCTTCAAAGAATTTCATCTCTAAATCTCTCCCTCTCAGATTAAAATTACATATAGGACAACAAAAATCCCACACATAAAGCTTATGCCTATAATCATGTTTATAGAAATTCTGAATTTGCAAAGATATAAGTAGTTTCTACAGTTCAGACTTAGCTACCACAGGAAGTAAGAGGTAAGAAAGCCATGATACTCCTATCACCTCCCACTCTTTTGTGATACCTCAAGTATAATTCTAGTGCGCTCAACACTATTTCTGATAGTCACTTAAAAACGATGTTATTCATATCAACTTTAAACAAAATGTGAAAATATAAAGCAAATAATGAATGAAAGCTACATACTATTATAAAGAATAAAAGAATTATTAGGGAAATTTATATGAAGAATTGGGAAGGACATTTCTCTTGTAGTACTACATAATAATAATGACATAATGAAAATTTACTTTGCTGTGTGAAAAGGTATACACGGTGCTAATCAGGGAATAAACTATTACCACAACATCTATGCATTTTGGTACAAATAAGGTTTAGGTTAAAAATCAAGTTAGAATAATCTATAAGTTGTAGGTAAGTCAGAATTAACAGTGTAAGAATATAAACTATTTTTAGAAAAAATAGTTCCTTGAATAAAAGATAGCAAAAAATGCTGAATGAGATTTAGAAATGTACTTAAATTTTTACTAGAAAATCAATAGATGTAAAAGATCCAAGTAGAAAGTAACCCTTCTACTCTGTGCCTGACTGTCTAGAGACAGGATGCTAGGGGCTGGGGATAATTGTGTGTGTGTGTGTGTGTGTGTGTGTGTGTGTGTGTGTGTGTGTGCATATTTATATATGCACTACTAGAGATTCAAAGATTTAAAAAATACTGAAAATATTTTTTTGTTATTTCTTTGACTATGTCAGCCTGAAAATTGTTGTACTTGGTATGATTTGCATTACTCTTATGTGATACTTGGCTTATCTTTGTAAATCATTTTCCCATACATTATCTGAACAAGTTTAGCCATATTCAAGACTGATTTCATTTTCAGAAAGTACATATGTGATGATAATTCTTTATACAAATTTTTACATAAAAAGCAGAATAATTTTTACAGATAATTTATTGCATTTTCACCATGGAAATAGTTATCAACTGACAACAAGTTTTGCAAGAACTAATAGCTCTTAAAAAAACAACCTATTATAAGGATGGTTATATTACTAGAGATCAAATAAGATACAGTAATGCATTATGTTAATTGGTTTTAGAAATTTTACCATTCATACTACAGGCAAAAGAACCTGGCATGAGAAGCTTCCAGGAGAAAAATAATAACCTAAAACAGTGAAAAAAATACTCTTTAGACACTAAAAATGGTAATAAATGACCATGGGAAACCTTCTTTTATTTAAACACCTCTTAGCACATTCCTCTTTTTTTCCCCTGTAAAGTGTGAATATATTTAATCCATTTTTGTGAAAGCAACTTTATTTAGTTAGCTGTTTACCTTTCTGTGAAGCCTCATTACCCATAAAAACAAAGAATGAAGTTGATTAATGTACCCTAAGTGTGATGTTCAAATTGTAATTTTCATATACATAAATGGATGCTTCTGCAGTATTTTGTTGGGTAATTTACAGAGTTACCACAGTCCAAACCGCTAATCAGTTCCTCTTTATGATGACAGCTGCAGAGGATTCTTTTAGAATGCTAATTTTCATTAGTGTCTTCCCTTCCTGTGCACTGGGGGCCTGCCTTAGGAGAGATTTCATTATGGCAAACTCAAGTTGGAGGGGAAAGACGTTCCAGCTATTCATTACTTTGCTAAGGGTTCACAAAAAGAGTCTCAAACAAAAAAGAAAAACAAAAACAAGTTAGATTTCAAACATGTGGAATGCATATAAGTAGTATACGTGATATTTAAAAGTACATGATTTAAAAAAAGTTTAACTTTTACAGTTCATATTCACTGAAGTTGATATACATTAAAAAAGAAAAATGCTGAATTAGAAGAAGTGAGGACATCTGTTAGTTTCAGAGAATCAAAGTAAATATTCTTCATTAATTAAAATATTTTCATTCATCATATTATAGCAACTTTCTGTCAAACAAATATATTTTTCTATATTTGCATAGATTACCATTAATAATTCCTGACTTTTCAACTAAATAATTTGTCGTAGAATATCATTTTAAGGTGTGTTTCTTTTGTTTATGTTGCATCATGTGATGAGGCTGTGTTACTTTGCCTGTTTAAAAACACCTGATGGTCTAATAAAGAGCTGAATGGCCAATGGTGAGGCAGGAGAGAGAAATAGGCAGGGCTGGCAGGCAGAGAGGATAAATAAAAGGAGAAATCTGGGAGGAGAGAAGAAAACAGAACAAGAACAAGGGGAGGAGGATGTCAGGGGCCAGCCACCCAACTACACAGCCAGCCACGGAATGAGAGTTGAAGTGAGATATACAGAAGTAAAAAAAGGAATAAGCTTAGAGGCAAAAGGTAGATGGAATAATTTAAGTTAAAAAAAAAAAAAAATGGCAAGAAACAAGCCAAGCTAATGTCAAGCAGTTATAATTAAGAATAAGCCTCAGTGTGTGATTTTTTAGGGAACTGGGTAGCAGGCTCCTCAAAAAGAGCCAAAAAGTGCAAAAACAGCAAAATAACAACAACAATAATTTGATTGTTGAGACAATAAGACTAAAAACTTTTTACTTTTACTGAATGTTTCTTAGGTTCTGTGGTGTCTAAAATTTATGTGAAACCAGACAGGATCTAGAATCATGTAGTAAACAAATGTCAGGGCATGTCTGTGAGGTGGGAAAAGCAATCCTGAGTGTGGACAGAAACCACTGTACCAGCTAGGGGTCAGAATGAAGAAGAAGGTGACAGCCATCCGAAGATGGTATTCTCTTCTGATGCCTGACGGCAGACACAGGATGGCCAGGGCTTCACCTCCTGCTAGACCGTACCCTCAGACTTTGCACTGAAATATAACCTCCCCCATTTCATAAGGTCTTTTGCTACAGCAACATGTGTAGTAACTACTACACATGTCAAATGCACCAACCATCTAAGGAAGAACAGCACAAATTCTATTCTACCTGAAAAAGAGGAATCGAAGAAAGAAAGTTTGGGAGGGAATATGCCAAGTATCATTCATCAGATCCACACTTGGAGCCAAGCAGTCTGGAGTCACTTCCTGAATCATCATCAGATATTTATATTAAGTTTGTAGAAAGAAAGCAGGCTTGGCAAGTGGATTAATATATTGTCTTACCATATATGATAAATAAAACTTAGACCTGGATTTCTAATTTCCTGCTTAAGCATGTCTGATAGAATTGCTTCCATTTCTCACACCGACTCCCACTTTGCCTGAATAGCAGCATCAGTTTCTGTTAATTTGGATTTTTCATGCTTCAATGATAGCATTAATGTTTTATTCCAGTGCAAATGCTGTCTCCAATCAAAAGGTCTAAATATATTAATGTTCTGCTTCTTTGAATAAGTATGAGGAGATAAGAGGAATTATGCTGTCTGAAAAATTATTTTTTGTAAAAGCCAGATACATTTTTCTAAAAACTTCTGATATCAAGAAAACTTTTAATGATTTTATTCCTCTTCTAAGAATGGAATACTTTTATTCATAATGTTAAAGTAGTAGTCTTAGGTAAACAACCTTGATCTTTCCATACTAATAAATACAAGAAATAGATAAATATAATTACAATACTATTAAATATGTATCCTATCGTTTCTACCTTATTTTCAGAAAACCAGGGTTATTAGCACATATAGATTAAATTATCATGCAAAACTGGATAATTTCACCAAAATTTTTAACATTAAATAAAATATTAACTGTCAATCAGTATCAGTTTTCTTATCAATCATTTTTCCTCAGTTTTCTTCTGATGCAACTGCCATTATCTCCCACCCATTCTCTTGACTTTCTATGTCATCGATATCATTTTTGCTACTCCACTGAAAAAGCCTTCAGGAATATTGCCAAGCTCTCACTTCCCTTTCCTTGACTGCATGCCACTTTATTATCATTTTTCTGTCAGCATTCAAAAATTCCCTCTTAGTTAAAATATAAATTGATTTGAAAATCTGTACTTGAAATGATAATGATGTCTGCAGAAAATTACACTTTGTCGATCATGATGGGGATTATGAGGATATACGTATCAGTAACTCTAGCTTCACTTTGCATTTTGGGAAAAGTCCTTAGAGAAAAGTCGTTCTGACACTCCTCCTTATGAATTGTTGGTTGGAGGAAGCCCCAGCGGCTCCCAAAACAATATGGTTACTGTTCCTGGTTGCCTACTAGAACTAGAGGAAAAACAAATTATCATCGGTCAAGACGCCACACAATGTAATTACTGAACATGGAGAAATCAAGCTGGAGCTGATCTGGGAGCTTCCTCCTTTCTGGCCAGCATTCACAGTGCTGGAAGATAGTCTACTGGAAGTTAGTGGTTGCCAGGTGTCATTTTTTTTTTTCCTTTTTCCTTTTTTTTTTTTTTAAGGATTTGAATTGCTTTATTCAGGGCAAAGGTACGTTTTCTTTTTTTTTTTTTTTTCTTTTTCCTTTTACTGACCTACTCTGGTGATGGGATGGCCAAACACCCTAACAGTCGTGCCAGAAACCCCATCCAAGGACTGAGGAATCTGGATGCAGAGATCCATGGTTAGGCCCCAGGTGGAGCTCCAGGAGTCTAATTAGCGAGAAAGAGGAGGGTTTATATGAGCGAGAATTGTTCAAACCAAGGTTGGATAAAGCACAGGGACAAATAGCCAAACGAATGAAAACACATGAACTATGAAACAAAGGCTGAGGGGTCCCCTATTGGATCAGGCCCTCTGAATAGGTGAGACAGTTGATTGGCTTGATCTGTTTGGGAGGCATCTAGGCAGTGGTACCGGGTCCTGTGCTCATTGCGTGAGTTGCCAGGTGTCATTTCTTAGTAATATAGCCACTGATACTGCTATGCTCCAGTAAATAAAACTCTTTAATTATACAACCAACTCTAGTTAATCACAATGGGTTTTAAATGCGAGCTGCTGCTATGGACCATGCCTGCTTCAGTAAGTTCTGCTTCAGCCTGGGACTGTAACAAAGTCCATGGCCCATGTTGCCACAGGGGGTCATAGGAACCATGCACGTTGAAATCCCAGAGGATCATGCTGAGGCATCGGTCCCTCATTGTCCCTGGGATGGCTGGCTCTCACCCTCATTGGACTCAGCAGCAGGAGAACCTATCCTGCTTCCCAGGAGTGTGCCCTGCCCCCCACTTGGGAGCGATGGCCCAGCCTCTCAACAAGGGTGTGAGAGTCCTGCTCCCCCTCCTGGCATGCCATGGGCCTAGGAGAGCTGGTGCCATGCCTCATTTGAAGGACTTGAACCCAGAGGCCTGGATCGATCGACCAGCTCAGCTGCCACCTAGACATATATCCTGCGCCTTGTGTTGGCTCCCCTAACGACTACCTCATTTATGAGCTGCAGGAGTGCCTGAAATGAATTGGTCCTGTGGAACAACAACCGCAGGATCTCCATGACTGAGGCAAAAGCAGGATGTCTAAGAGGAGTTTCAGTGAGGGTCCAGTGATGACAGTGTGCCAGAGGCCTTGAACCAGACCTATGACTCATTGAAATGAGCATTATGTGGGTGGTATTGATTGGACAAAAGGTTATACTGCGTGACACACCGCAGCTCCCAATGCCAATAAGATGAATGAAGAGGTGTTGGGAGGACAGAGGAGCAAGGTGTGTTTTGTTGTTATTGTTTGTTTTGTTTTGTTTTTATTTGGGGGTGGGGAGTGGGCGACACATTGCAGTGGTGAGGAACTGATATGGAGGGGCTGGGACGCCAGCGGGATTGCGGTGTATGATGTGAAATTCTCAAAGAATTAATAAAGAATCATGTTTATTTTCTTTACTTTTCTTTTTTTAAAGAAGACAAAGTAGGACACATGCTAGTTGGGAAATATTATTATTAGGGTACTAACTATATTTGTAAAATATGTATTAAAATACATTGTCGGGCAAATTGTTGAAATTCCAAGTGTTGTTTATGGATGAGGAAAGAATGAAATTAGAAAGGGAAAAGGAAAGACATCAAAACAGTCCTAAAATGATTTCCACTAGTTTGTAGTGTTATTTTATTATCTTCTCTCTTCATTTACATAGTATGTGCCCATCACATAAGTAGGTCTGGATGATTTAGTTTATAGAGAAACAGTGGAAAAACAGATTTAAGAAATCATAGTTTTATAGTAGTACTCTAGATATCCATGAAAAACATAAAACTGAGTCAATTTTATCAGGAATGTTTGAACATATGTGTTCCTTAGCACAAGTTATTCCTTGTGATTACTTTTTTTTTTGACATTTTTCTTTTATTTTTGAGATTATATTACGATTATTTCATTTCTCTCTTCACTTTTCTTCTTCCAAACCATCTCACATACTTCTCCTTGCTCTCTTTCAAATTCAAATTTCAAATTCAAATGAATTTTTTCATTAACTAATGTTACATGCATATATGTATATGCATGTATGCATAAATTCCTAAATACAAACGGCTCCTTTTGTAAAATGTTAGTTGTATGTAATTTTTCA
The DNA here is from genome assembly GCF_004664715.2 of Peromyscus leucopus. Lineage (NCBI taxonomy): Eukaryota > Metazoa > Chordata > Mammalia > Rodentia > Cricetidae > Peromyscus > Peromyscus leucopus. The sequence continues at coordinate 38,250,397 of NC_051070.1, read as the reverse complement.
GGGTTGATCATTTGGTTTTGATAACCAATTGATATGTTGTTCATATCATAACAAAGACAGTTTCTTCCCCTCTAAACATTCCTCAGTTGCCTGCACTCCTCTGTGTGAGGTTGAGGTCTCCTGGGCTTTTCTCAATCCACTTCAGTATGTCTATTGTTGTCCTTGTTCATCTCATGCTTAAACAATCAAATTGGTCACAATTTACAATTGTAGCTTCTGACATTACTATAAAACACGACCCGATAGCAAACTCCCTGATCAGCTGCTCTTACAATCTCTCTGCCCCCTTTTCCTCAATGTTCGCTGAGCTTTAGGTGCTGAAGTTATTTTGTGGATGTACCCATGCGACTGAGGTCTATTACACTCCATTTTGATTGGTTGTGGTTTTCTGTGATACTCTCTATTTGTTGCAAAAAGATTTCTTGATGAGGAGTGTGGACTAAAATTGTCTGTAGGTATATAAGGACAAATATAGAGTTAAGGATTAAACTGCTTTGGGGAAGTGGCTGTCTTGGGTTCTTTTCCAGGGTTCATGACTTCACCATCATTGAGTAGCTGACTATGTTTCCAGTACCAGGCATGATTTTTCTCTTACTGAGCTAGCTTTAAGTCCAATTAGAAAGATGTTAATTACTACCAAGTATGCATGCCATAACTATACCCTTACCATTACTGTGGCATGCTGGTTATTGTTGTGGCTCATACTGCTTACTTGACTCTTTTGGAAGCATTCATGGCACGTTTGGGTACTATGAAAATTTGTCTTTAGGGTGATGGCAGTTAGGCTAGTCCCAACTCATAGGCCTCTAGGTCCTGTGTGTAAAGTACATGGTTTGTTCAGCAATAGGACCTTACCTTTTACCTCTGGGAGAAAACCAAGGATGATAGTAATACTCCATGTTTGGAGAGTCTTTTGGATAACCCCAAACAACAACTGAAAAGAGACATTTACATGCCTGGTTTTAGAGTATTTTGTTAAGTAGAGTTTGGCTCTTGGAGGGAACATTGTTAACCCTAATGAGAAAATTTTTGTTTAAATTATATACATATATAATATATATATATATATATATATATATATATATATTATACATATTCACTTACGTTATAGTTTTTTAGATAGAAAATTATATGTTTCATTAAGACTTTTTCAGACACCTTTATAGTAATTTTACCTACCTCCTCCTCCTCCTATATTTATCTCCCTCCCCATCCCTAAATAAAGCCTTCTCTCTCATGTTCCTTTTCCCTTATCAGATGACTTGCACCCTTTGCCTCTCTATTTCTCTCCTGCGCTGTACCCTGACAAAGGTCATGTTTCACTTCCTCGGTTTCTGTAGTCATCCAGCATGTATACTTTCCAATGGGTTTCAGGATAAGTTGTAATTTGTGCCAACTTTTATTTTTAGAAGGAGAGATGCACATCATTGGTAATTTGAAGGAGAGAACGCTCTACCCGAGGGGAATTTCTTTCTACATCCCATACAATATTCTAATATTACACAGAATATTTATCCTGCATAAAACTCTTATATAAGAGCAATACTAGCTCATTTAAAAATGTACTTCTAAATTCTCTATTTACCTCAGCCAAGAAATATTTTTCAATATGCACTATATAAATTTGTTCTAAGAATTTTGAATAGATATTTGTTTCTAGATACCCTTTCTGATCTTTCTCTTTCTCCAATGTTGAAATAATTTTCTAATCCTTATACTGGGATTGTGAAATTAGAGAGCAATATACATATAAATGTTAGGAATATTGACTGAAATATACAAGATGCTGAATTTAATTAATAGCAATACTACCAGTAAATATTTTGGTTAGTACTGGGACTTATGCAGGGACACTTGGCTCAACCTGGGAGGAGGAGACTGGACCTGCCTGGACTGAGTCTATCAGGTCGATCCCAGTCCTCAGGGAAGACCTGGAGGAGGTGGGAATGGGGGTGGGGTGGGAGGAAGGGGGGCAGGAATGGAGAGAACAAGAGAATCTGTGGCTATTATGCAGAACTGAATAGTATTGTAAAATAAAAAAGAAAGAAAGAAAGAAAGAAAAAAAAAAAAAAAAAAAAAAAAGAAAGAAAGAAAGAAAGAAAAAAAATATTTTGGTTAGTAATTCAAAAGTCTCATCTTCTCCAAGGTTTTACCTTCTCTGCCTTCAAAGATCTGAGGTTAATCATGTTTTTCATTGGGTATGCGTATGCATGTGCAATCACATTTTCTTTGTATTTTTATTTATTTATTTATTTATTTATTTATTTATTTATTTATTTATTTATTTATTTATTTTGGTTTTCCTAGACAGGGTTTCTCTGTGTAGCTTTGCGCCTCTCCTTGATCTCTCTCTGTAGACCAGGCTGGCCTCAAACTCACAGAGATCTGCCTGGTTCTGCCTCCCAAATGCTGGGATTAAAGGTGTGTGCCACCACTGCCAGACTATACATTTTCTTTTAAGTGAAAAACAACAAGAAAAAATATTGTCTACACTTTTATGAAACTTAAGTACAATTTATATATAAACATGAATATTTATATATTTTATATATGCATAATTTTCCAGGAATATACAAACACACAAAAAAGCACTATGTACATTTGGTATAGGGTTTTTCACAGCTGCTTATAAAATCATATACCCAATGGCAATATCACTTGTGGTACTTGGGTTATTAATAATTCACCAATATTGATCTGTGTCTGTAACTGTCAGAATCACAATATAGAAAACTCTTTGATCAGAACATCTTGTGAGGTCACATGTGTATTTGAGTACTAAGATAAACATATTTCACAATTATTTTATTTCTATTTATTACATCTAGGGTATTATTTAAGTACTTATAAAATTACTCAGCTAGGTCTATTTCTTGCAGAGATTATCTTAATCCTCTTCATATTTTACTGAAAGTTTATGGGTTCTGTTAATGTTAATAATCACAGACATAAAAGAAATACTCTAAAATAATAGAATTTCAAAATGTTTCTTATTTATGTTTTTTTTAGTGGCAAGGTAATTGAGTAGGGTAATGTAAAATTTGTTTCTATTACTCTTTAATGTGGTCAGAGGAAAATAATGTGGCATAGAGTTATTATTATGTATATATTACTGTATTTACATTTATATAAATATATCCATACACAATTTTCAATATATGATTTATATTATATAATATGCTATTCTTTATATATTATTTATGCCTTTAGTTTTTATTTTGTGAAATAAAGTGGCTATCTTCCTTCAGAGTAGAAGTTACAGAAAACTAAAATGAAGAATGAGTCAGAAATAATCAGTGATATATAACAAGGCCCCATGACACACACCAAAAAGTATTTATAACACGATTGAGGAAAACAAACAAACAAACAAAAAGACCCAGCTGCAAATTTGGTGGGTTGTGTTCTTTTATTTTTTTGGTTTTATTTTCATATTTTTTAAGCAAAGGGATTTTATGTAGGAACAAATAATGGGAGATGCTGAGGCTCTACTTACAGAAAGGAAGGAAAAAAGTGGAAAAAAAAACAATTTATATATAATCCTCAGAGTTTACACGTTTATTTAAATCACCATTTTTTTTTCTGTTAGAAGACACATGTGGTCTCCTTAAATTAGCTGTAGTGACACACGCAAGAAGATATACACACCCACTAGCAAAATCCACGCCAGAATGGAGCGGCCCTGTAAGAACCTAAGCATCTCATTTATTATGATGATTTATTATTCACCGAGTGCCAATGCAGTGCTGGCTCCAAGGAGAGGGAAACATGCTTATGTTTCAGATATTAAAATATGAATATAGATGGAAGGAAAAACTGTTGTGAATCTGTTACTAATAATATATAGCTTTCCTATAGAAATATATAGTAGAGAAAGTACAGTCGAGCCCCTAAAGATGAAATGATTAAAAGCATGGAATAAGGAAACTAAAATAACAAAATAAACAGAAAGAACATGTGTAGAATCACAACTAAGGTATAATTTGAATAGTAGTTGTGTAGAACATATGAAGACAAGGAAGTTAAGTCCTTTCTCCTTCTAAACTGTATTCAATGAATTAACATTCTACCCAACTGAATGTATACTGACTGTATCCTCTTCTTAAAAACTTCAAGGTCTTAAGTCAACACTTATTCTTAGAATATTCTCTTCTATTGAAGCATTGAATAATCCACTTGGAATTATCCATAACTTAGTGTATATACCATCACAGGCAAATGTACACATATATTCTATAAAGAACACTGAATTTTAGACAACTTATATTAGAGAATTTTTATTCACTTATTGTCATAGATTATATGCTAGAAGACTGGGAATAAAAGCCAAGTGATAAAATTAATCTAGCATTCACAAGAATCCTAGTTAAAATTTGTGCCCTCTTGCCTTAAAATTACATAAAAATATATACTGTAACAAGATCATTTAGTAAACTATAGACAGTTTCCACAGTTTTTTTTTTAAACATTTTAATTTGTTTTGTAACTCCAGCACATATAACTTAATACTAACCTGTCAGGTGCCAGATCTATTGGCAAATGCTTAGTGGGCATTTTGCACTGAAGCTTTATTGCAATATAAAGTAGTATTTAGTTTTGCCATTTAATACACAAGGAGAATGAGGTATGAAGAATTTGAAAGTTGTTTTATGTTCACAGAGAAAATTAAACCAAGATTCAGTGCCGTATACCCAGATATGTTCTTTATTTTTATTATTTTTATTCTCTATTTCCATGAAATGATTTCTAAAGTTTAAAAAATGTAGGAAAAATGTTAACGTAAGAAAAACTCATATACATCCAGCAGTTAATCACTATTACCTGTTTCAATGTTAAGTTTTATTCAGATGAGGTAATACACTAGTAGATAGAAATATATTTACAAATAGTTAATATAGTATCAGTCTTATTATGGATCATCTTATATGTCCTTCTGTGTAGATGTAATCACTATCAGGTACCACTACTCACCATTTCGCCTCTTTTACATGCATAGCGCATTGTTTTTCTGATGTTTTTACTGTTATGCTGGCTCATCTTATGTCACCTTGACCCACGAACTGGAGCTTTCTGAAAGGAGGGAACCTCTGTCGATAAAATGCATCTTATAAGATCCAGGTGAAAGGCATTTTCATAGTTAATTACTAATGAGTGAGGACCCACCCAGTTGTGGGTAGTTCTATCCCTGGGCTGGTGGCCCTAGGTTCTACAAGTAAACAGGCTTAGAAAGTCAGGGGAAGCAAGCCAGTAAACAGCACCCATCCATGGCCTTTTCATCAACCCCTGCCTCCTGGTTGGTGGCCTGTTTGAGTTCCTGTCCTGAATTACTTCAATAATGGACAGCAACATGGAATTGTAAGCCAAATAAAGCATTTTGTTTCCAAGTTGCTTTTTGGTCATGGTGTTTAGTAGCACCCATAGAAACCCTAATTAAGATGACTATGTTTGCCACTGAACACAAAATTGACTTTTCTTATAGCTATTCTTACAAGTCTTAACATTTGCAGAAAATGAAGGACTCTCCAGGGAAGCGATTTAAAAAAAAAAAAAAAAAATCTTGGGTTATCAAACAAAATTCCTGTACCAGGAATGGATTACCTCCTTTTAAGTTGTTGGTCAGAGTATTTTTAGCAACTCTGCTAAAATATACACTATAACCATTGCTTTTGGTTGCCTACAAGAATTTATTAGCAATAGACAATTCTTGAAGACACATTTTGGTCACAGGACATGGAAAAATCAAGTTGGAACCAACCTGGAAGTTCCTTTCTTGCGGACTAGATTTTAGAGTCCTTGAACATGCTATAAAAGCTGCTGAGTGAAGAAAAAAAATTCGTCAATGCTTTTATCCAGCTGTGACCCTTAATTTCTACAATAATTTCCTGAAAAGATATGCCAATTGGTGAAACAGTGGCATGCATGTTATGTGGATAACAAACCTGTTGTTATTATTATTATCGTCATTATTATTATTTATTGTATTTGAGGTCTACTTCCCAGGCTAAATCTCATGCCTTGTACTCTAAACCTGTCCTAGAACCCATAGCTAACATTGTCATAAGTCCTAAGTGAAAACATTTTACTTTGATAAAAGGATGTAATTTCAAATGTCCTTTTATCCTTATACCCATATATTAGTGCTGATCTCAACCTTCATTAGAAAGAAACATTGCAGTGGGTGGTGGTTAATACAGAGACTCACAAGTGGTCAACGTGCAGAGAAGAACTAATTATGGAGTGCTTAGTTTCAAACTGAAATTCCATCTCCTCATGTGCTCCCCAACCCCAAGATTTAGAGAACATCAGGGTCTGGCCATCTGGAAATTCATAAGAGCCAGAGATCAGTGATAACTGGTACAAAACAGTGCCTTCGGCACATGATAAGGCTATTATACTACATTATCTATAGTAGAAGTTCTTAACCTCCAAAAGACCTTCACAAAGTCAAGCCAATTAATATCTAGCATGGATGGGAAGTTGCAAAGATTGACACATCTTTATCCAAGGAGCTATGGAAAGCTGATGGTTACCAGGGAAGGAAGGGCCATTTTTCTTCATGAGTGTGGTCCCTTGTAGGTTCCCCATGCTCCAGGGAATGGCCTCATACCTATAAATATACAGGTGGCAGTCACTAGATTGAGTAAACTAAAATTGACATGAAGTTGGAATAGGGAAGTGTTTGCATGTATGAGGAGTCCTAGCAGAGTTAAAGAGGCAAGGGGAAGTGGAAATGATCAAAATACAATGTGTAAGTCTATGAAGTTATAAAAGAATAAAATAAAATTATCATTAAATAGAATGTCATAATAGGTTACACCACACTAGCCCTACTCTTTACATTAATGATTTTAGTAGAGACAATGAGCAGGTTATTTCTTTTAATAAAGTAAATTTTGGGGATTTTGTGATATTTTCCATTCTGAAAATATCACTAAATATGTTTATCTCTTTTTAAAATGTATTAACTATATAGAAAGGAAAAGCCATGATAAATTCTGCTTTATGTTCTACCACAATATGCAACAGTACATGCATATACTAAGCCTACATGAAATGAGTTATTCCACATATTCTCTCAAAACTGATAAAGATAGATGGGTTTGGCCTATAGTTTTAGCACTTAGGAGACAGCAGGATGATAACAGTTTGAGTCACTTTGGGATGCATTGTGAGAACATCTATAAAAAAAAATAGATAAATAAGTCATCAAATATATTATTATTAATAAAAATCGGATAAAGACTGATAACTTATGTTCTCTTACCATTATTGAAGAGAGAATTTAATTGAAAATTTATCTTCAGAAAGCAGGAAAACAAAAACCATGGGCTATATAATTATGTAAAGCAAATAGCCTGGATGTTCAAAATAAAATTGTTTCTTTTCAACATTTCTCTTGTTTAATAATTATATTATTCTGTCTTGTATTTTAGTGCTTTGATAGGTAGAGGCATATATGCAAGTTTTCCATAGCTAAGATGTCATCTTCCTCGTTGGATACCTAAAGCAACATCTTATAAATGACAGTAATACTTGTATTTACAGAATTTCTTAAGTGGTAGTTCTATATCCCTTCCACTATTGACAGTTTAAAAGTGGATTGAGTATGTTCAGCACTAAAACATTTGACCTTCTGTAATTATCAGACTACCTTCCAGGAGATTTTAATATAGTTATCTCTAAAAGTGACCAAGGCATGGCAAGCCACCATGTACAGAACAGGAGTCTCATAAAGTGTTAAATAATAACACAGTATTAAATGATCTTCAAAAGGGTATAAAGCACAGTGCTAAACAGATTTAACTGCAGTTTGAAGAGACCTCACTTGCAATTTTGTACTTACAGGATATCTATGACATGTACTCAGTGATACAAAACCATGGACCACACTGTTATAAAACGTACATTTCTCAATCTACACATAGAAATTTTCTAAGAACATCAAGCCTCATTTTTCTTTCAATGCAAACAGGACTAATGCTACTTGCCACCTGCTTCATAAGGAATATTATGAGGATTCATGAAATCATTTAACAAAGTGTTTCCAAGTGCTTAATTAAGTCTCTGGCAAGAACGCAGATCTTCATTCATCTTTTTAGATCAGTAGAGAATATTCTGATCACAAAGAGTTAATACAGTGGATTAATTTTCTTCTTTCTACCTAAAAAGTCTAACTTTTGTGTGTATTATGTAAATAAAACTATAGTGCTTTATAAGTTTACTATAGCAGAATGAATACAATTTTTAATTAAATTAAAATGTTTTAAACAATTTTGTTAGCAGTGCCTATTAGAAAACATCAGAATTGTATTTTTTTTTTTACTTTCTCTCTCGTATTGATAACAAAATGAAATTTTAGAAGGTTAGAGAAACAAATCTCTGTCTCTGTCTGTCTGTCTATCTCTCTCTCTCTCTTTCTCTCTCTGGTTTTTTGACACAGGGTTTCTCTGTGTAGCCTTGGATGTCTTGGAACTCACTCTGTATACCAGGCTGGCCTTGAACTCACAGAGATTCAACTGCCTCTGCCTCCCAAGTGCTGGGATTAAAGATGTGCACCACCATGGTCTGCTGGGGTATGTCTTTCTGTATGCTATGAATATATGTTGATCCCATTGGTATATAAATAAGCTGCTTTGGCCTATGGCAAGGCAGCTTAGAGGCAAGTGGGAAATCCAAGGAGAGGGACAGGAAAGAGAAAAGCAGAGTCTGAAAAGATGCCAGCCTGACACCTATGGAGCAACATGCCAGCAGATGGGTAAAATCATGGAACATGTGACAAAACATAGATTAACAGAAACGGGGTAATTTAAGATATAAGAGCTAGCTAGCAAGAGGCCTGCTATAGACCATACAGTTTGTAAATAATATTAAGCCTCTGAGTGATTATTTTATAAATGGCTGTGGGACCGTGGGGATGGGTTGGACCAGAGCAAACTTTTGACTACAGTGGACCCAGCCAATTCTTAAACTGTTAATCTCTAGTCAAGTATGTAGCAAAATATTAAATGAATTTCTAATCTTCTACAATTCAAATTTATGAGATAGCATACCTTAGTCAAACATACAGTTAATTTATAGGGTTCATGTACAACTATGTGACCCCTTTTCCACTTCAATAAAATTCATGACAGTTTTTCTCTTAGAACCTTACAGTATGAACCAGATACAAATTAAAAGAAAAACAATATCCAGAAAAAGTTTATTTTCTTGTATATTCAAAGATCAATGATTATTCTCAAAAGGATTTGAACATTTTTAAAATTAAAGCATGTAGTTGTCATCACATCTTTACTTAAGCATCTTTAGTATTTTTCTTACATTATACAATACTTTTCTGTAATTCATGACCATTATGTCATTATTAAAACAAAGGATAAATATATGCTGGTTTAGCACCAATAGCAATAGAATGGCATTTTAAACAAAATCGTGTTAATATCCACCTTTTATACCCACAAAGTATTAATTAAACAGTCTTTTATTTTCTTGTTTGTTATATAGCTGTTTCAAATTATTCACAGAGACTCATTTTTTCAGATCCATAGTAAAAACATCAAGCAAGAAAATGAGCAGACTAGGCTTCCCACTCAAAAAGACAAAGTCAACCCTTTGGAATTGTATCAAGTACTCTTCCTACATTTTTTTTTAAACTTAACCAAAACTTTGGCTTCAATATAGGACATCATAGCATCATCACTAAGACCAAGTCCCAGTTAGTAATTATATCACTTATTGTTGTCTGGTAAATATCCATTGTCTTCACCTAGCTCTTATCTCTAGTGTCTAAGAGAGTGTCTATTAAATTGTAGGTATTGCACATTTATTAAGATAATGGACAGGCTAAATTTTTCACCTAGCTCCTTACTTCTTAATTTTATCACCTGTTGTTTGAATGTTAGATGGTCTTTTAATTAAAAACCTGGTACCAGATATTGGGGGTGAAAGCTGAAAGATCAGAGAAACAGAGCAAGCCACAGCCACCACCTATTACCTCACCAACTCCACAAATCCTCTGATTGAAATCCCCTGGGACTTCACCCAAAAGTGTCTCAGCTGAACTGCCTTAGTTTCTGTTTCCTCACGCCTTATATACCTTTCTCTGCCCTGCCCTCACTTCCTAGGATTAAAGGTATGCATGCTTCCCAGTATTGGGATTAAAGGTGTGTGCCACCAGTCTGGCTTTGAACTCACAGAGAAAGGATTAAGGGTGTGTGCCACCACTGTCTGATATCTATGTCTAATCTAATGGCTGGCTCTGTCCTCTGATTCTCTGGGAAGCTTTATTGGGGTACACGATATATCACCACAATCACCAATATTTATAATCAACTCTAGTGACAAGAAAAAAATTTAAAGTATTTTTGAGGAAAAGAGATATGAAGAGAATTGTAATGCATTGAATATCTATCACTAATGACTGCTCAATGGACTGAATGAACTGAGAGTGTAGCTCAATGGTAGATAAGTCAGCTTGCACGATTAAGGCCCTTATCACTCCCCAGCACTGGAAAAATAATGAATTAGCAGACACTCTTTTGCTTTTTTATTATTGATTCTTGTTTATTGTCATTTAATTTGGGAAGTTTTCCCCTAATACTTTTCTAGATCTAAATAGTGTTTCTGACATCATAAGGAAACATTCTTCAGTAGTTTCCTAATTTTTTTATGCAAGGAATTAAATTAGAGATTACATTCAATATATATTTTACCATGTGTATTTTTGTTCCAAATATGGTAATAATCCCAACCTTACACTTAGCTAGATAATACAATATCTTACATTTAAAATTATAAAATAATTTGCATAACAGCATGCTATTTTAGTTATTTTTTTCTATTGCTGGGAAGAGACTCCATGACTAAGGCAACTCAAAAAAATATTTAACTGGAGGCTTGCTTTCAGTTTCAGAGGGTTGGAACTTTATCATTATGGCGGGGAGCAGAAAGGCATGGCAGTGGACCAAAGACTGAGATCTTTACTTCCTGATCCACAAGCAGCAGGCAGAAAGAAAGACCGGAGACTGGCAAAGGCTTTTGAAACCTCAAAGCCTAGTGAAATGCCTCTTCCACCAAGGCCACACAGCCCAAAATAAGGCCACACCTATTCCAATAAGGCCACACCTCCTAATTCTTTCCAAATAGTTCTACCAAGTGGGAAAGGGACCAAGCATTCAAATATAGTCTATGGGATGATTCAAATAACAGTTTAGAATAAAATGTAAATGTGTTTAGAAATGTATACTAGTCAAAATATAACTTCTCTATATATCTAATCTCTGTTTTCTTCATTCCCATTAATGACAAACATATACAGAGAGTTTTAGGTGTCCACAGACTTTATGGAAAAATTTTGAAGTAAAGATTGTACTTCCCTCCATAGAACCTTATAGAGATGAATAACTTAGAGTACATCTCTGATTTGCTATAACGTGATAAAGTGGAGTCAAAATTCTGGCTCCTGGAGAAAATACAGCCCTAAAGGATTGGGAACCAACTGTTCCCAAAAGGTACGATAATGCTTCCCAAAAGGCCATAAAAAAAGAAACATTTTTCACCAAGGACTCTTTCTTTCTTAAGAAATGACATTATTGATCAACTCTTCCTACTTTCTGTGCACATCCACCATGTAATTTAACAATTATACACATTTGTAAGAAGCACAGTCAGTTTCTCATATGAAATTGTTGTTTTAATTTTTAAAAAGAAATTGTAATTACTGTTCAGTCATTCTTGGAAGGAGCTGGAAAAAAGCCATTATAGAAAAGGAATGAGCCTTCTTTCTCCTCCTCTCTGGGTTATGTTTTCAAAGAATAGAAGTTATTTCATAATGCCACATGCTTGGTCTAAAGGCAAGTGACAGTTCTCCACAAAAATCTTCACTTGCTTTCCAAAAGCTCGGTTGAAGTGATCACTGGTGAAAGGTAGCAGACAGACTCAGCACACTTCGCCTGATCCCATCCCAAAGAGTGTAGATGATTTTTGCCACAGTTGCTTTCTGGGTGAGAGAATGAGATGCATATTGCAAATCCATGTCATAGAAATTTACCGTGGAGGCTCACAAGTGGGATCAGAGTGCAATAAGGATGGATGTGAATTCTGTAACACTCATCTCACCAAGGAAAAGTCTTTTTCCTTAAGTTGTGAACTGCTGACTCTTCAGAGTACTTAAGATTGCCTTTCATAATAGTAAGTGTGTATGTTTATGTCTCGCCTTCATAGAAGAGATGCCTTAATAAATCTCCAGTATCATTTTTTTCTCAGTTCAAGATAGAACATCAGACCACTTTCTCTGTACTTTACAAGAAATGTATTCTATTAATTACCTTTGGCAAAATGAGAAATAATTGAGTATTTATATTATAACAGTAAAATGAGAAATTGAGTATTTGTATTATAAAACACACACACACATATATATATACATATATATATATACATATATATATATACACATACATACCATTTTTTCACATGGCATACTGAACCATATTAATGATCAAATGTTCTTAGTAAGCCAGAGAGTGCTTGTATGAACATTTGTCATGTAAAATATTTAACAGATGTCTGAATTCAGTGTTTCTATTACTAGAGAGTCAGCAGTGATTTGGTGGATAGTATTCCATCAGGAGCCAGGAAACATACAGCCTAGTTTTTGGCTCTGCTACTGACAATTAAATAACAGCAAACAATTCCTGGATCATCTGTGCCTCATTTAATTCACCTTCCAAACAGAAGGGAAGAATATTTCCTCCCATACGGTTTGATCAGGAATGGTAAGAGCAATTAAACTATTTGGACAGAATTTCAGATTCAGATTCAAAGTCAGGATGAGGTGAGGGTGGTCAGAAGTTCGGATTCACATTGATGTAGATATTAGAAATCAAGGAGTAATTCATTCCTGAAATACTTTTTGGGCCAAACATACAGAACTGAATTGCAAAGAGAAACTGTGGTCTGGTAGTTATCTCCGAGTGAGGATGGTCCCCTCAGTCTTCATCAGGGAGAGTGCTGGTTACCATTTGATCACACCAGAGCACACCAGGTGCTCAGACTCTTCACTCGCCCTAGAACAAGAGCTCTAGAATAACGGCTCAGAAGGTTTCATAGGACCTTCATAATACTAATTCCTGTGAAAGTTCAAGGTATTTACATACAGTTGCTATTTAGGAAACAATAGCAAGAAGAAGATGAAAAAGTAGAGAATCTTTAGTATGCATAATAGTGTAAAGTATTGTAGTAATAAACTACTCAATGTGTCCAATCTAACGGTAAAGTTGATGATGGAATAAAGAGCTCTAACATACCCATAAATTAATTTCTGCATTGGAATCTCAAGAATAAACTAGTTGAAGTAATTTTCAATTCTGGTCTCTAATAAAACCCATCAGGCTAGTAAATACATACTTATATGTGCTCCAAACTCTAAGGCAACTGAACAAAAATATACAAATAAGGGTCATACATCTTGGTGTTTTGATAGTTGTGCTAATATTTTTTTTCTTTATTCAATCTAAAAGCTTACAATCTAGTACAAGCTACCAGTCTTAGGCAAAAACTCCAATGTGAAAGCTGAAAGAACACAAAACATCTCTTCTTTTTTCTTACCAGAACATAATAATCAAATATGGAAAAATAACTACTCCAGAAATACTTTAAATATTAATAGCTAAAGCAATGTTTATTGGTCTACTAAAGAATAGAGTACAATTCAAAGTTTTTTTCCTTACATGAATCTATATTTTTTCCTTGAAATGGATGTGTATGAACTCATTAACCTCAACTCCTGGGTCTGTATACACAAACTAAATACTACCTTCAAACTCATGACCTTAAACTCCTCAAAGGCAGCTCCTCTAGTTATTGACTTTTTTTGCCATCAAAAGAGTTATTCCTTTTGATTAGATTCCTAAGTGGCAACATGAACTCTACATCTGACATGCTTACCCATCACTTAGTCAATACAATATTAGTATCCTCATAGAAATGTCACCAAATATGCTTATATATCATGCACTAATACAGAGTGTCAGATCAAAGCTATGGATACTGGTTGAATAGTTTTCCATTTTAAATACCAAGCCACATTCATTCTTGAGATGGCTGCTTAAGATTTCTATCTGGGTTTGTTTTTATGTCCATCTCCCTACCAACAGCTAAAACAAATAAAAAAAAAACATCAAATTATTTGCATTAGAGTGGAATCATCCATCAGAGAGCACAAGCTTGAAAGGAAGGATACTGGATGCCTATCTGACAGACTGCTGTGTGAAGTTTTCAAAAAAGGCATCTTTCTCATTGTATTTAAGGCCTGTTGCATATGATGGAACCCATACCTGGCACCATTACTGGAGGAAGAACATATGCTTCATAGGGCCTAGGACAGAATCTACTACTGCTATTCTGCTAAAGCAACATAGTAATAAACTGACCCCTAATGTTTCATTGCAATCACCATAGACTAATGTATCTTTCAGGCCTCATTGGGCATTCATCATTGTTTATATGTATATATCAGAGGAGCTTAGGTTTTCAATAGATGGTTGGTTGAGACGCAACAATGGAATGCACAGACCTAAATGGGATATCTATACCACACCCCTCCTTCCAAGGCTCAGGATCATCACAGAAGAGGGAATGGTAAAGGTCTAAGAGCCAGAAAAGGTAGATGACTAATATGAAACTGTGCTGCCTGGATATAACAGAGCAGTTGTACATGTGAACTCATGATAGTTGTGATAGTCCATTTAAAAAAAAAAAAGACAAAATTTCAGCAGAGAGTGAAGAATTGGTCACAAAATCCCACACCTAGCTGAGGAGATATTGGTAATTGATAGTTACCAGGAAAAAGAGAATATTACTTTTATTTTAAAAATTAAAAGATAAATGACAACATTCTTATTTTTTGTTTTCTCCTTCACTCCAGTCCCTCCCATATACCCATCTATATCCCTCCCCACACTCTTTCAAATTCATGGCCTCTATTTTTTATTACTTATTCACACACACACACACACACACACACACACACACACACACACACACACTGGTAAATACATAAATACAACCTGCTCAGTCTTTATGTTCATTGTACATATGTTTTCATGACTAACCATTTGATACTATATAATTGGTTGGCTCTTCCCTGGGGAAGATTTTTCCCTCCTGCTCTCAGTGTTCCTTAGTTGCCTATAATTCCTTATGTAGGTTTGAGGCCTTATAGGATGTCCTTGATGCCCTCAGCCATGTCAGTTGTTGTCCTTGTTTAGCTCATGTGCAGGTAGGCATGTTAGTGAGACTTTATATGCAGTTTCTGACATTCCCAGGAGGTATAATCTCACAGTAAATTCTGGTTCTTACCTTTTTTTTTTTTTTTTTTTTTTTGGCCCTGTTTTCTTCATTATGTTTCTTGAGCCTTAGACAGAGGATTTGTTTTGTAGATATATCAGATGTGACTGGGCCCCACAACTCTCACATTTGATTGGGTGGGTTTTTCTGTAGTGGTCACTGTGGCAAAAAGAAGTTACCTTGCTGAAGGATAAAGACTACATTTAGCCATGAGTATAAGAACAAATACTTAGAATGTAATTAGGGATTATGCTGGATCAGTAAAGTGGTGGCTCCTAGATTTGCCTTCGAGATCAATTACTTCAGTTCAGTCCTAGCTGGTTGCCTAAATTTCCAGCAGTTGTGAATGGCTATGTCGGAGATGGCAAAAGAAGCCAAACCTTAAAATTAATTATCCAGTTTTTATCTACAATTTTGTTAATCCCTGAAATACTTTCATGGAGTAAATTTTATAAACTCAACTTTTATGAAATGATTTTTCAACGCTTTTACCCTATTTGTTATCAAGTATTGGAAATGACTACATTACCTGATCTGTTTGTTATGATCTTTAAGTAAGTGAAGATGGATGCCAAGTAACTTTCAAAATGTTAAATCAGAAAATCAGGATCATTAGTCATCCCTGTACTAATAAGCAAAGCACAGTAAGGTCATGAGAAGTTCATATAGGAGCCCTGGAACTGTGTGCCCTGAAGTAGGCATTTCAATATAACAGAATACAAACAAAGCATCTTTACTAATCCCCAGCCTCGCTGAGCTGTTTGCAAGTGCAATGCTTCTGCTTTTCTCTGTTTCGAGATACCATGTCTCTGAGCTTATCTGTATACTTCTTTAAATGTCACATTAGCTCTGCTAACAAAGGACAACATTTACAGTCAATTTCTGGAAAATTCATCTGAAATAACTGGGCAATTAAATAAAAACTTATCCATAAAACAAAGTAAATCTTATTACCAGCACCATGCTCAGAAATTACCAACTTTCATTTTAATGACCTACAGATGCATTACATAATAGAATGTCCTCATTTCAGAAAAATGGAAGCAGCATAACTAGGCACTTGGGAGTTGTCTGGGGAAGCATTCAATTCCTCAAAAACGCAATTGCACTTCAGGCATTAGCAGGCAGAGATGAGTTGTGAATCAGAGCTTACCTAGTGTTTTTGGTTGAACGGAAGGAAAGTTCAAATGAAGGCAATTGGACTTATTTTTTTCTCTGCCAGGCATTGTGATTTTATCACACATATTATGCTGGCCACTTAGAAAACATACACAACTATGTTCAGCTTCATTCTAAATTGTGGTTCAGAAATAAAAAATAACACCAGATGGAGAAAATAAAATTGAATTTCTAGTATATTACAAACAAGCTTAAATACTGTGTTCAGCGTCCATGTGGAGTGTGATTTGGTTTGAAAGAGGGAGTGTGACTGTGCAATGGTGACTCACAGCCCATGTCTGTAAGTAGACACAAAATCCAATGTTTTAGAGTAGACGTTTTGCTTTGCTTTTATTTTTTGTTTTCTTTTTAACTGCTATGTATGTAATTATAACAAACTGAAACTATTTGAAATCATAATAAAAAAAAAAAAACCTGGCCAATTTGCCTTCATCACCTTGTTTATTTTGTGTTATTTAAAGAGATCTTATTAAATTTTATTTAATTAACAAGGATGCTAGAGGCCCTCTCTTACAAGGCTTGAGGAATCCAAGAGAATATGGCATTCCCAAACTTTCACTGCAACAAGGAACAGAGAAGATGGGGACAGAAATCACAGGTCAACATCTTTCACCAATCTCTATGCTCATTAACCTTACGATTTCCATCAATGATTCTATTCAGACCTGTGTCATCATTGTTTACAATCATGTTTTCCCACAGAGACTTTGGATGAATATATAATAAAACAAGGGCCTGAGTGAAATACCAAAGACTACAAATTTTAAAGAACTTACCTTTCACTTAATTTCAGTGAAGTCAAGTATGTACTATTACACTTCTCATTTCTTTTGAATTAAATACTCCTTTGAGTATTTTTTAAATGTATTTTTAAATGATAGATAATATTTCATTAATAAATCACTCATATATCGTCACAGTTAGGGTTTTTATTGCTGTGGTGAAACACCATGACCAAAAGCAAGTTGAGGAGGAAAAGGTTTATTTTGCTTATATTTCCATATGACGTTTCATCCATCATCTTAGGAAGTCAGGGCAGGAACTCAAACTCGGCAGGAACTTGGAGGCAGGAGCTGACCTAGAAATATGGAGGGGTGCTGCTTACATGGTGTTCTCATGGCTTGCTAAGCCTGTTTTCTTCTTTCTTTCTTCTTTCTTTCTTTCTTTCTTTCTTTCTTTCTTTCTTTCTTTCTTTCTTTCTTTCTTTCTTTCTTTCTTTCTTTCTTTCTTTCTTTCTTTTTTTTTTGGTTTTTCGAGACAGGGTTTCTCTGTGTAGCTTTGCACCTTTTTCTGGAACTCACTTGGTAGCCCAGGCTGGCCTCGAACTCACAGAGATCCGCCTGGCTCTGCCTCCTGAGTGCTGGGATTAAAGGCGTGCACCACCACCGCCCGGCTAAGCCTGTTTTCTTAAAAAGCCCAGAATGACTTCAGGCACCTCTCCACTTTTGCTAGTAGTGTCTAATCTGGTGTCGTCCTTGTGGATTCCTGGGAATTTCCCTAGCACCAGTTTTCACCCTTACCGCATAATGTCTCTTTCATTGCTTTCCCACTTGTCCCTCCCCCAGCGCAACCATCCCGTTCCCTCATGTTCTCATCTCCCATCCCCTTCCCTCTGTTGCCCTCCTCCCATTCCGAGTTTACTCATGGAGATCTCATCTGTTTCCTCTCCCCAAAGCAATCCATGAGTCCCTCTTAGGGTCCTCCTTGTTTCCTATTTCCTAGCTTCTCTGGAACTACCTCAACTCAACATACTCGGCTTTGCTAACTACCCATGAGAGGTCTTACCCTTTTGGAGGAGGGGATGAGGGGTTGTTGGAGGGGGCTCGGGAAAAGCAGGAGGAGGGATGAGATGGGGATCTGTGGTTGGTATGTGTGAAGTATGTGCTCTGTGCATGTGTATGAGTTTATGATTTCTCCACATATGAGGATAGATGCACATGTGCCATGTCTCAAGTACAGAAAGTAAAGGACAGCTTTCCTTTAATAGTGAGTCTGGGGTATGAACTCAAGCTTCCAGCTTTTCATAGAAAGTATTTTTTACCCACTGAGCCTTGTGGTTGGACATATATATTCTTATCCTTTATGCTGAATTTATGTTGTTAGATGGACAATACATGTTTGAAAAATCCAACACTGAAATAAGAGGACATGTTAGCCCCAGATAGTAATTTTTAGTCATGGCAGTGTTTGTTTCCTGTTATGCATGAAGTTATTAGAAGTCCCTGTTTAGGTCTCATAGTTAGCATAACTATAAATTATTATCTTTTGCTTAGAATAATTGAAACCATTACAGGCTGTAGTAATAGCCTTCAGCCCTCACATTAGCTGCAATATTCTTGAAACCGCCTTCTTCATGTGACTTGGAGATACATCTTTTATGACATTAGTACACAATTTGCTTTTTCCAGGTTTCTATAAGATCAGTTCTCAGTCATCTTACTTTCATCCATTCTTCTCACCTGGTAGATTGGGGCAGCTCACTAGCAAGAACATTGCTTTGACACCTAGATAAGAGGACATATGAAGGGAACAAGGTCAAAACAACATCAGCTGGAATCTTTTCATGAAAGGATGAATCCAAAAGAAACTTCTCGTAGTTTAAGAAAGCCATATTAAAATCCACAAAATATGTGTTCTCTTACCTAGAGAAAATATATTCTAGAATAAAAGAAATTAAAATAATAATTATAATATTATCTGTAAAATATTTTAAAATAAACATATTTTGTCTCTCTATATATAACTTTCACAAAGAGTTGGATATTTGCATGTGGGTTATGTGGACAAATACCTGGCCATACTACATATTGATTTCCAGTGATACGATTCAATAGGTCAGAGTCATTTGTCTCTCTGGAATATACCTAGCAGAGAGGTAATGTCCCAAGCAGTAGACCCTCCAAGGAAATAATGACTATTTGAAAGTTGATCCAATAGTGTTTCATCTGTGTGTGGGGAAAATGTTGTGGGCATGTGTGTGAGTGTATGTGTGTCAATCTGTCTGTCCTTGTTGGAGTATATATTTTAAATACCTGAACAATATTTTTACTTGCATTATGCTATGTGATACTGAAAAATTCAGTTATATCCCTAAGCATCATTTTTTATCCTAATATTTTCTCCAGTGATATAACTGTCTAAAGAATTCCCTAATGAATAAGATGAAATTATTACATGAAAGAAGTTCTGATCCAGATATAAGAGAAGTATCATTAATTTTTCAGCATTAATTGTTAAAATATAGAGTTCCAAACTCTTACATGTCTGGCAAATTTAGTGGTTTTTTTATTGCCTCTTCAAACACAAGTGTCAATCCTTTACTGATTAGACTATTCCAATTAAAGAAAAAGAAAACAATTTAGTGAAAATGCATGACATTATGATGAGAACTTATTGATCAAAAATTAATTAAAAAGGAGATCTATTTCAATCAAAGGACCTGCTTTGAGAAATATCATTTTATCAATGACCATTTTCTTCAAAGAAAAGGTAGAAAATATCTAAACTTTCCTCCTTTTTAGTTAAGAACAATTTTTTAAATGAGAAGAATAATAGAAACGGAACTGTCTGTTATAATGGGACAAACTTGGCCATGTTTTGATCCAATAAAATATACATTTCCACTTGTGTAGCTGGAGTTTTGTCCAGTCCTGCTGGGGCTCGCAGCCACTTAGACCCAAGTAAACACACAGAGACTTATCTTACTTATAAACTGTATGGCCATGGCAGGCTTTTTGTTATCTAGTTCTTATATCTTAAATTAACCCATTTTTTATTAATCTATAAGTTGCCACGTGGCTAAGGCCATACAGTTTATAAATAATATAAGTCTCTATATGTTTACTTGGGCCTGAGCATCTGTGAGTCCTGGCGGGACTGGAGAAATCTCCAGCTGCACACTTGTTTGAAGTTTTTGTTTTGGGGTTTTTGTTTTTGTTTGTTTATTGTTTTTTGTTTGTTTGTTTTTTTTTTTTCACTCGCTTTGCTGCCTGGATGTAGGCTGATGGCTTGCTGACCTTGGACACAATGTTATCACCTATCTCATGCTTTTGACACTAACCCTTCCCCACCGCAATGGACTGTACTTTTTCCTAAATCATTAACAAAAATGAACCTTCCCTTCCTTCCATCGCTTTTCTCAGGTGTTTTGTTCTAGCAATAAGAAAAGAAAATAATACAAAAGCGATGTGCTTTAGAGTTGAAATACTATTGAAAATATAAATACATTTCAAGTTGCTTATTTCAAAGTTAGAAATAAATTAGTCCCAATGTGTCTAACCACAGTCCAATGCTACAAGATATAGAATATGCTCACTTGGTTATATTATTTTGGATTTCCTCTAGAATTTGGAAAGTAGTCTAATACTGAGTAGAGAAATATATGAAACAACTAAAATAAAGTCAACTAATTCTCAGAGTCATGTTAGTGTCTTAGGAGTGTTTAAACTTCCTTATTATTCATTTATGATGTTTTCCATGTGAAAGTAAAATTATCCTTTAATAATAAGGTTTATCATGAAAAAGCCTACTATACAACAAGGTGGAATAGCATGTGTTTTAAGGGTGCTTTGAATATCAGAAGGGACATAGCCAAGATTTTCAGAGCCAAGGCAAGATTGAAGAGATATCTTTTTTCTTTTTTTCATTTTTCTTTATTAAGAAATTTTCTACTCACTCTACATACCACCCACAGATCCCCCTCCTCCCACCCTCCTCCTCTCCCTCCCAAGCCACCCCACATTCCCAAATGTCTTAATATTGATTTTAAATAAACTGAGCACTTAAATAAAGTACTACTAGACAATATATAGAAAATATTATTTTATTTTATAATAATATATATGAAATATTATTTATAAAAATATATAAAATGTATACATATATAAAATAATATATATGAAATAAATATTCAGAGTCAAAATATTATTTTGTTTTCTAATTCTAGGTCTAAAACCCTTTAGGGTTTCCTGAAAGTCTTTCTGTGAAGCAGATATTCAGTATCTAAAGTGGTAAACACTAAAAGACATGTGTATTATAAAATACAACAGTTAAATTTATTTTTATTGACTGGTTAAATATAATGACATCTTTAAGCTCTAAAATTGAGTACTACTGACTTTATTAGCTAATTGTTATATAACAGTTACGTTATGGGATGGGAAGTGAAAATGGTGCTTAAATAGTGATTTTAAGTTTTGTAATGAATTTAACATAGCTGAAGTCCCTCTGTTTCTGAGTGGCTTTTGATACATAAGTTAAGGTGAGGAGAAGTAGCCAGCAAATGTGTGTTGATTCCAACCAAGCACTTAAAAACTCTTCTTTTAACTTTATTGCTTTTTCCTACTTCCTCTCTCATGCTCCATCTGCAAGCTACTAATCCAAGAACTGTCTCCCTTGAGCATATTTTTTTCCCATAGAGATCATTTCCGTAACAGAAAAGATGTTAAAAGAAAGATTAGTGCCTAGTAGAAGAACTCCTGAAACAAGAAATGGACCCAAAGGGACAATCAAATGGAAGAAAGAATGACATGGGAATCTGAAACAAAGCAGGTTTCACACAGGAATAGAGGACCCAGGAAAAACAGAAAACCTCATAAGAACTTTCATTGAGCAAGAACAGGCCTCTTATCTAATCACATCCAGTCTTTCTATGACTTTCCAATTCAGTTCCTAAAATATGAATATTACTATAAATATTCTGTTGTAGAACATGTTGGTCAGCTAATATTTTATTTGTTGGATATCTATCTAATCTATCTATCTACCTATCTATCTATCTATCTATCTATCTATCATCTATCTATCTCATGTTGCTTAGGCTGGCCTTTAACTTGCTATATTGTTGAAACTGTCCTTAAATACCTGATTCTCCTGTCTCCAGCCCTCAAGAGCTGGGATTATAGGTGTGTTCTACAATGCCTAGTTTGTACATGTAATTTACAACCCACAGAAAAAAAAAATGTGACTATATGAAAAGCACCTGAATTCAATAAGCAACCATGAATTTGGTGTCAGGAGCACTTTTTCCACTACTTGTAGACTAAGTTCTGTGGTATGTCTATGTACCTTTAAACAAGTCTGATGTGCAGAGACTAATTCTACTCTCACAGTGTCTTCTTTGCCACAGTTACCTACCTCTACTGATATTATCCCAGTGTTATCTTATTGCATCTTTCCATGATCTTTTTTCAAATGAGTTTAGTCATTGAAGTCAGAGAAAATTGAAATGTGAAATAGGATTTAATATTCTTGATTTTTTGTAATTGATTTTATTATTCGATTATAATATTGTAATAATGCTCCATAGTATCTGAATCCAGTACTCAAGTGTCACAAAAATCAACATGTAACGAATGTTCTTCATTCCTTAACTGAACCTCTGAAATACGCTAGCTGCAATACTAGGTGCAAATATATGTGTTTGACTAATACATATCACCAAGAATCTGGTGTATGTATTAAATGTAAAATATAGTAGCCGGGCGGTGGTGGCACACGCCTTTAATCCCAGCACTCGGGAGGCAGAGTCAGGTGGATCTCTGTGAGTTCGAGGCCAGCCTGGGCTACCAAGTGAGTTCCAGGAAAGGCGCAAAGCTACACAGAGAAACCCTGTCTCGAAAAACCAAAAATAAAATAAAATAAAATAAAAAATAAATAAAATAAAATAAAAAAAATATAGTATTACTACTGCATATTAATGATGTCAGTTGCATAGAATATGTTAATTCAGTAAAACAGATTTGAACATTTATAGATATAGACTACATTCTATAAATTATTCAAAATGAAGACACTTTGAGGAGAAAGTCAAGTTTTCAGATACAGTTCTGTGATGCCTTTTCTTTTTTTCTACTTTTTAAATTAGTCACTATCCTTTCTATAGCACACATATCAAACAGCTTACAATAATTGAAACTGTGTTCTTACATAATAGATATCTTTAATCTTATGTGTTTGGAATATACTTACAATCTTAATTCTTAATGAGTGCTGTTATAAAGGACAGAGAATTCCAGAAAAAAAAATGTATATGCCTAAGTCTTTTTCTTCATTTAGAAAACTTAATAGCATCTCCTATAACATATAATTGTCTTATTACTAAATTTTAACATTTTTCTCATATTCTGAAATGAAGAATATATTGTGTTTAATCACATCAAAACTCTAGTGTCCATTTAGATCTGACTTGGTGTGGGAAGGGGAATATCATAGGAGATTTATGTTAACTAAGGAAATTAATGTTAGTTCCCATCTTCAATTCTTCTCTCCAGGTTTCTGACCCTTTCAATTAAACAATAGTAATATGTGATCCTGTATTTCTGACTATAAAGAAATATGAAATCACTAATTTTAAGTTGCAAAATGTCATGTTATAGAATAGAATAAATAATAGTAGTTGATCAAAAAAAACAAAGCTCCAATATTATATAAAATAAAACTTTCATAAAATAATTGATAGTAATTCCATGTTGTTTTACCTTTCCACAGATGTGACAATATATGTGACAAAATCTATTTAAAGGGAAAAATATTCCTTTTCTTCTTTGCTTTAGTCCATGGTCGCTGGGCACCATTGTTTGTGCACCTGTTTTGATCAGAAGAACATAATTGTAGAGTGTGTGTAGTAGAACAAAACTGTTTACCTCATTGTAGCTAGTAAATAAAAAAGAGAGCTCACTATTGTAATGAAGAAAGAGCAAAGATTCTCTCTCAAAACCAATTAACTATGAGACTATTAGTGTATCAGTTTACATATGAGTTCACAGTGTTCCTGGTCTAATTATCTCTGAAAAGACCCAGCTCTGATCAGTGCTGCTTTAGGGTCCAACCCTTCATATTTGAGCATTTCAGTGATATTTAAATCTTATGAATAATTAAAAGCAAACTCACAGAGTGAAGTAGAAACATGCTTTCCTCTAAATACAAACTCCTGTACATATCTAGATTAGTTAATTGCATCGTTTATAGATTACCACAGTAACTTTAAAAAATCTTAAAACAAACTGTGACTATGCTGATTTGCTTTAATTTCATTTTCCAGTGCCATCATGACTGCTTTCCTAATGCCAAAGTGAAATCTTTGAGTCCAGTGCTCTTCCATATCCTTAGTACTTAGGTATCGTTCCTCAATCATCCTTTAAAAATAGCATTGGAAAGGAGAGTACCTTCATTTGCTGTCTATTGCTGTGAGGAATATCATGACCTAAAACAATGTGTAAAAGGAAAAGTTATGTCCCTTGTCCAACTTCCAGGTCAAAGTTAATCACTGATGGAAGGTGCAGGGAGGAACTCAAGGCAGAAACCTTGAAGTGGAGTTGCAAACAAAGGCCATGGAAGTAAAGCAAATGCCATGATGGTTACTGGCTTGCTCACCATGACTAGTTTACTCTGCTTTAACATACCGGAGTGGAGCACCTACCCAGGAGTGGTACCACCCACAGTGACCTGGGCCCTCTGATATCAATCATTAATCAAGACTATGCCCCAATAGATTTGCTTACACACGGTATGATAAAGTTATTTTTCCTAAATTGTTATTCCTTTTCCAAGACAATTCTAGTTTGTGTCAAGACAACAACAACAACAACAAAACTAAACAGGGCACCTGTTACTCATTTTTCATGGCATTTAAACCGGAGCTTTTGAATATTTATTCGTTGATCATTATGAACATAGTGTACCTTGAGGTCCAGAAGATCGCTGAAAAGGCATGGCTAAAGCTGTTAACAGTGTAGGGGGGACACTTGGCAAATAAAGATTTTTCTGTGCTGCACAGAAATTTATAAAAGAGTTTTACCTCAGTATTTTTTAAATGTTACTTTAAATTAGCTTTCTAAAAGCTTTACATTTTTTATTATTATTCCATTTATGCTTATTATTTTATTGTATAGTTATTTTGCCTGAATGTATGTCTATGCACAACGTGCATGCTTGGTGCCCAAGATGGTCAGAAGAGGGCTTTTCTCCAGGACCTGTAGTTACAGATGGTTGTGAATCACCATCTGTGTGCTGGAAAGAGAATCAGGTTCTTCTGGATGACTACAAACTTCTGAGTCATCTCTCTAGTCAACTTTTGGAAGGTTTACTTTACAATTGAAAGATAATTCAACCTAGCTTTATTGAAAAGAATTTAAATGCTAGTTTTGATTCTGCATGGTGACATAATGTCCTTAAAGATGCAAATTAAGTCACAACTGTGAATGCATATAGTTAGGGCACCAGGAGAGTTCTGTTTATTGTTTGTTTACAAGCTGCCTTTTTTTCTGAATGGATTATATCCTTGCTAACTCTGACTAGTGTTTCTATATGGTTACCCACAAATAAATTAATGATTGGAATCAAAAGCAGTTTAAGCACTGAGCTCAATTTTATCTTTAAAAAAAAGGAAAAAGAAAAGAAGAGGATCTGCCATAGTGGAAGTACCAGATGTATTTTCCTGTCATAAGTAAAAACACAAGGTTTTCTACAAATATCTAAATCTTCATTTTTCTTGCTTTCATGTGCCCATGAGAATCAATCACACTTACTGCACTTTGAAAGGAGATTTTTAGTAGGAAATCTTACCTCAGACAATTAAAATATGATTCATTTTTTATGTGCTGGCTGAGCACCCTTAAACCCAAAGATGCACCAGCTTTAGTTGGGTAACAAAAATCTATGCACTCATTAACGTGAAAACATATATGTGTATCTGCTCCCTATACTTAACATGATTTTTTTCAAACTGGTATTGCTAAAATGTAATTCATGTTGCCAATTATTTATACTACCAATTAAAATTAAAATACGTGTAGAGATTTATTCATTTCCTTGTCCTTTTATCATATAGTAATTTTTTTTATAATAAATGGGATTCTATAATGAAAAATAGGTTGTAAAATCATTAGTGTGTCAAATTTAGATCAAAATAGGCAATAGTGGATTCAAGTGCTATTCCTCACCCTAGGGCAAAGCACTAAGAAACAACATCATACAGGGAACATAGTTGCAGGTTTTTTCTTCTGTTTGAAACGATAGAGTCCCATCCTGAAACCTAATAATATTTCCTAATAAATGTGAAGTAATTTTGACTAAACCATAAAAGTACAATATCATCAGCTTAGGGATGTAAGCTGCCAAGTCTTGAATTATATTAACAATTTGTCAGCATTCTATAATTAAATCAATATCACTTTTTGGGAAACACAGTTTTTGTCAGGTTAAGTCATTAAGGTGGCTGCCCCAACTTTAATCGGTTCCTGATCATGGACAAGTGAAATGAATAAAATTCATGCATTAAAGGCCAAGTTATTTTATAAATGTTAGGTCAGTTACTCCTAAATTACAGAATACTCACTAGCAGTAAAACCTCATTTAGTTTTCTTCATTTATTTTTCACTCTTCTGTCATACAATTTAACAGCAATTTCAACTATCTTTTACTCATCTAATGATATATATTTTATCAGACATCATCATCAATAAGTTTATAATTAGTGGAAAATACAGATGAAATCTACTGACAATTTAAGTCAGGTAATTCATAAATCACAACTATCATAAACCTAAATAGATATATTTAAGCAGAACTTATTCATGGAAGATATAGGAAGACTATATTTTGATATTATTTTTAAACATTACACATTAGCTTCCATCACATTTAAATTTACTAGTATATGAAAATACATGTGAACATATATATACACACAGTCACCATTTTCTTTTTTTATAATTTAAGACTTTTTTATTCATTTTACAGACCAACCATAGATCCCCCTCTCATTCTCCTGCTCCCCTACTGCATCCCCCAACCTCTCATTCCCTCCTCCAAAAGGATAGGGACTCCCATGGGGAGTCAGCAAAGCCTGATTCATTCAGTAGAGGCAGGGCCAAGCCCATCCCCCCTGCATCAAGGCTGAGCAAGGATCAACATAGGTAATGGTCTCTAGAAAGCCAGGGATAGATTCTGATCCCGATGCCAGGGGCCCTTCAAACTGATCAAGCTACACAACTGTCTCCTGTATGCAGAGGGCCTAGTCTGGTCCCTTGCAAATTCCACAGCTGCCAGTCTAAAGTTCATGAATTCCTAAGAACTTTGCTCAGTTTTCTCTGTAGATTTCGCCATTATGATCTTGACTCCCTTGCTCACTTAACCCCTATTCTCTCTCTTCAGCTGGACTCCCAGAGCTCGGCCTGGTACTTGGCTATGGATCTCTGTATATGCTTCCATCAGTTACTAGATGAAGGCTCTATAATGAGAGTTAGGGTGTTCACCAATCTGATTACCAGGGTAGGGCAGCTCAGTCACCCTCTCCACTATTGCTAGTAGTTTAAGCTGGGTTCATCCTTGTGGATCCCTGTGAATTTCCGTAGCATCAGGTTTCTCTCTAACTCAATGACATCTCCCTCTTGTCAAGATATATCTTGCATTGCTCTCCCACTTCATTCCTCCCCCAGCTTGACTATCCCATTTCCTCATATTCTCATCTCCTATTCCCTCCCCTCTATTAAACCCCTTCATTCCCAGTTTACTCAGGGAGATCTCATTTATTTCCCTTCCGCAAGGCAATCAATGTGTCCCTCTTAGGGTCCTCCTTGTTTCCTAGCTTCTCTGGAGCTGTGGGTTGTAGTCTTATTATCCTTTGCTTTACATCTAGTATCTACTCATGAGTATATACCGTGTTTATCTTTCTGAGTCTGGCTTACCTTACTCAGGATGATATTGTTTTTAGTTCCATCCATTTGCATGCAAATTTCATGATGTCATTGGTTTTCACAGCTGAGTAATACTCCATTGTGTATATGTATCACATTTTCTTTATCCATTCTTCAGTTGAGGGGCATCTAGGTTGTTTCCAGGTTCTGGCTATTATGAATAATGCTGCTATGAAAATAGTTAAGCAATTGTCCTTGTGGTATGATTGAGCATCCCTTAGGTATATGCCCAAGAGGAGTATCATTGGGTCGTCTTGAAGTATATTGATTCCTAATTTTCTGAGAAGTTGCCATATTGAATTTTCAAAGTGGCTGCACAAGATTGCATTCCCACCAACATTGGAGGAGTATTCCTCTTGTTCCAAAATAAGGTGTCCTCAGTGTTTTTGATATTAGCTGTTCTGACAGGTGTAAGATGGTATCTCAGAGTCATTTTGATTTGCATTTCCATGATGACTAAGGTGTGGGGGACCAGTCCCCAAATTTATTTATCCCAGGGACTCTTGAGGAATGAGGGGTAGGAGACTTAACTAGAAATGAAGAGGGGATAGAAAAAAATAGAAAATACAGAATAGACTGGGAAAGGCCTGGATCCTAATCCATCAGGCCTAGACTGTCTCTGCCCCAGGGTATTTAAAGGAATGCCAAGGGGTGGAGCAAAAAGGCCTCCCCCCAGCACAGCCACTTGCAGACCATTTCAGACACCTGTGCTCAGTCCCATGTTCCAATCATCCTCTCTATTCAGACCTGCTGGATAAAGCCCAAATGTGCTCCAACACTAAGGATGTTAAGCAATTCCTTAAATGTCTTTTGGCCATTTGAGATTCTTCTGTTAAGAATTTTGTTTAGCTCTTTTGCCCATTTTTTGGATTCTTGAGTATTTCGTTGTCTAGTATTTTGAGTTCTTTAGATATTTTGGAGATCAGCCTTCTATCAGATGTGGGGTTAGTGAAGATCTTTTCCCATTATGCAATCTGTCCATTTTTTTTTTCTTATTTACTGTTTCCTTTGCATTACAGAAGCTTCTCAGTTTCAGGAGGTCCAATTTATTAATTGTTGCTCTCGGTGTCTGTGCTACTGGTGTTATATTTAGGAAGTGGTCTCCTGTGCCAATTCTTTCTAGGCTACTTCCTATTTTCTCCTCTTTGAAGTTCAGTGTAGCTGGATTTATGTTGAGGTTTTTTATTCACTTGGACTTGAGTTTTGTGCATGGCAATAGATATGGATCTATTTGCAGTCTTCTACATGTTGACATCCTGTTATGCCAGCACCATTTGTGGAAAATACTTGCTTTTTTCCATTGTAAAATTTTCAATTCTTTGTCAAAAATTAGGTGTTTTTAGGTGTGTAGTTTAATGTCAGGGTCTTCAATTCAATTCCATTTGTCCACATATTGGTTTTTATACCAATACCAAGCTGTTTTTATTATTATAGCTCTATACTAGAACTTGAAGACAGGGAGGATGATGTCTCTCAAAGTTGCATTATTGTGAAAGGTTGAGTCATCTATCTTAGGTTTTTTTCCCCATATTTAGTTGAGTATTGTTCTTTCAAAAGTCTGTGAAGAAATGTTAGTTTTTTTGATGGAGGTTGCAATGAATCTGCAGATTGATTTTGGTAAGATTGCCATTATTATTATGTTGGTTCTACCTATCCATGAGCATGAGGCATCTTTCCATTTTCTGATATCTTCTTCAATGTCTTTCTTTAATGACTTAAATTTCTTGTCATACAGGTCTGTCACTTGCTTGGTTAGAGTTACCCCAAAGTATTTTATATTATTTATGGCTACAGTAAAGTGTGATTTTTTTAAATTTCTATCTCAGCCCATTTATCATTTGTATATAGGAGGGCTACTGATTTTTTTCAGTTAATCTTGTGTCCTGCCACATTACTGAAGTTGTTCAACAGTTGTAGGAGTTCCCTGGTAGAATTTTTGGGGTCACTTATGTATACAATCATATCATCTGCAAATAGTGAAAGTTTGACTTCTTCCCTTCTGATTTGTATCACCTTGATCTCCTTTTGTTGTCTTATTGCTCTAGCTAGCTCTTTGAGTACTATATTGAACAGATATGGGGAAAGTGGATAGCCTTGTCTTGTTCCTGATTTTAGTGGAATCACTTTGAATTTCTCTCCATTTAATTTGATATTGTTGTAGTCTTGCTGTATATTGCTTTTATTATGTTTAGGTATGTTCCTTGTATTCCTGTGTTCTCCAAAACCTTTATCATGAAGGGGTGTTGGATTTTGTCAAAGGCTTTTTCACCATTTAATGAGATTATCATGTGTTTTTTTTTCTTTAAATTTATTCATATGATGGATTATATTGACAGATTTTTGTATGTTGAACCACCCCTGCATCTCTGGGATGAAGCCTACTTGGTTATGATGAATCCAAAAAGATCTTGGATTCTTTTTGTCAGTATTTTATGGAGTATTTTTGCATCAATGTCAGTAAAGGATACTGGTCTGTAATTCTCTTTCTTTGTTGCATCTTTGTGTGTTTTGGGTATCAGGGTAACTGTAGCCTCAATGAGTTTGGCAATGTTCCTTCTGTTTCTCTTGTGTGGGACAATTTGAGGAGTATTGGTATTAGCTTTTCTTTAAAATTCTGATAGAATTCCACACGGAAACCATCTGGCCCTGCACCTTTTTGCTTGGGAGACTTTTAATGACTGTTTCTGTTTCCTTATGGTTTATAAGTCTATTTAAATAGTTTATCTAGTCCTGACCTAATTTAATTTAGGTGTGATGTACCTATCCAGAAAATTGTCTATTTCCTTTATATTTTCCAATTTTGTGGAGTACAGTCTTTGAAGTATGACTTGATGATTCTCTGGATTTCCTTGTTTTTTGTTATTATGTCTCCCTTTTCATTTCTGATTTTGTTAATTTGGATATTCTCTCTGCCTCTCTAACTTTTGGTTAGTTTAGATAAGGGTTTGTCTATCTTGTTAATTTTCTCAAAGAACTAACTCTTTATTTCCTTGATTCTTTGTACTGTTCTCTTTGTTTCTATTTTATTGATTTCAGTTTTCAATTTCATTATGTCCTGGTGTCTACTCTTCTTGGGTAAGGTTGCTTCTTTTTGTTCTAGAGCTTTCAGGTGTATTGTTAAGTCACTAGTATGAGATTTCTCCAACTTCTTTATGCAGACATTTAGTGCTATAAACTTTTCTCTTAGCACTGCTTTCATGGTGTTCCATAAGTTTGAGGATGTTGTACATTCATTTTCATTGAGTTCTAGCAAGTCTTTAGATTCTTTCTTATTTTTCCTTGACCCACTGGTGATTCAGTTGAGCATTATTCAGTTTCCATGACTTTGTAGGCTTTCTGTAATTTATGTTGTTGTTGAAATCTAACTTTAAGCCATGGTGGTCTTATAAAATACAGGTTATTCCAATTTTTTGTATCTGTTGAGATTTGCTTTGTGACCTATTATGTGGTCAATTTTAGAGAAGATTCCATGGTGTGCTGAGAAGAAGATATATTCTTTTGTGTTTGGGTGGAATTTTCTGTAGATGTCTATTAAGTCTATTTGAGTCATAACATCTGTTAGTTTCCTTATTTTTCTGTTAATTTTCTGTCTGGTGGACCTGTCTTTTGATGAGAGTAGAATGTTGAAGTCTCCCACTCTTAGTGTGTAGGGTTTTATATGTGATTTAGGCTCATTAACATTTCTTTTACATATGTGGGTGCCCTTATATTTGGGGCATAACTGTTCAGAATTGAGACTTCATCTTGATTGATTTTTTTTTCCTGTGATGAACATGTAATGTCCTTATTAGTCCACTTTGATTAATTTTAGTTTGAAATCTGTTTTGTTGGGTATTAGGATAGCTACACAAGCTTGCTTCTTAAATCCATTTGATTAGAAAGTCTTTTCTCAACCCTTTACTCTGAGGTAGGGTCTATCTTTAAAGATGAGGTGTGTTTCTGGTATGCAGCAGAAGGATGGATACTGTTTTCATATCCATTCTGTTAGCCTGTGTCTTTTTATAGGTGAATTGAGTCCATTGATATTTACAGATATTAATGACCAGTGATTGTTAATTCCTGTTATTTTTTGGTGGTAATGTGTGTTTGTGTTTCTCTTCTTTGAGATTTTTTGGTGTAGGATTATCTATTGCTGTGTTTTTGTGGGTGCATCTAACTTCCTTGTGTTGAATTTTTCCTTCTAGTGCTTTCTATAGGACTGAGTTTGTGGATAGGTATTGTTCACATCTTGTTTTGTCATGGGATATCTTGTTTTCTTCATTTATAGTGATTGAAAGTTTTGCTGGGTATAATAGTCTGTACTGGCATCTGTGATCTCTTAGTGTTTGCATAACATCTGCCCAGAAACCTTCTGGCTTTTAGTGTCTCCATTGAGAAATTGGGTGTTATTCTGATGGGTCTATCTCTATATGTTACTTGGCCTTTTTCCTTTGCAGCTCTTAATATTCTTTCTTTTCTGTATCACAGCATGTTTAATTATTATGTGGTTAGGGGACTTTTCTTTTTTTGTTGTTCCACTCTATTTGGTGTTCTGTAAGCTTCTTATACCTTCATAGGCATTTCCTTCATTCGATTGGGAAAGTTTTCTTCTATGATTTTGTTGAATATATTTTCTATGCATTTGAACTGGTATTCTTCTCCTTCTTCTATCCCTATTATTCTTAGGTTTGGTCTTTTTATGGTGTCCCATAATTCCTGGATGTTTTGTGTTATGACTTTGTTGGCTTAATGTATTCTTTGATGGATGAATCTATTTCCTCTATTGTATCTTCAATGCCCAATATTCTTTCTTCCATCTTTTGCATTCTGTTGGTTACATTTGCATCTGTAGTTCCTGTTCGTTTACTCAGATTTTCCTTTTCCAGTGTTCCCTTAGTTTGTGTCTTTTTATTGCCTCTATTTCAATTTTCAGGTCTTGAACTATTTTCTTCATGTGTTTCATTGCTTTTTCCTGGCTTTCTTGGCTTTCTTTAAGGAATTTATTGATTTCTTCCAATGTTTTCGTTTGCTTTTTTCCTCAATTTCTTTAAGGGAATTTTTCATTTCCCTTTTATGGCTTCTGTCTTCTTCAGAAAAAAAAGTCATTTTTTATGTTGTTCTCCTCTGCTTCTTCTACATTGAGATGTTCAGGTCTTGCTGTTGTAGAACTGCTAGGTTCTTGTGGTGCCATATTGCTCTTCATGTTGTTGAATGTATTTTTGCACTAGCACCTACCCATGTATTCCTCCAATCAGTGTAAGTGGTGTCTATGTCTCAGGGAGCCACTCTTGGTGCAATTGGTACTGGCAGTGTTTGTGTCTCAGGAAGCTGCTGGGGACTCAGGGGGATGGGTTTTGGGGACAGAGTGAGACTTGTAAATTGCAGGGTCCAATGGGGCATGGTACTTGTAAGACCTGCCCACAAGAGTCTTGCCTGCTTGCCTGCACCTTGGCCTACAATGGGTAGGGATAGGGGTACAAGATGTGCCCCTGGACATGAGGCCTAGAGACTGGGGTGACTGGCTGGGAGAAGCATCACTTACCAATTGGTCCAATTAAAACTGGAGGAGCCTGTGTCTCAGGTAGGCACTCCATCATTTTCTTTTTATATTGACCTATAGATGGGCACTTAAGATGACTTCATGTTTTGGCTATCATAAAAATAACATTATAGACATGAGAGTGCAAATGTATCTTCAACACATTGATGGCATTTTCTTTGTATACATACACAGAAATGATTTTGCTGGATTGCACTGTTATCTTGCTTCTTACTCTACTGTGAAAGTCAGACAGAAATAAAAATCAAGAGCCAATACTAGATATCCACTGTTTCTGCTTTCTTTCTTATTTCCTTTATTCTTTTTTAGCTCTTTGTGAATTTTGTATAATATATTTGATCATGTTTATTCCTTTCCCAACTGCTTCCAGCTCCTTGCCCATTGCTTCTTCACCAAATTCTGTGTCCCTCTTTTTTTTGTTGTTAAAAAATCATAAATTATGTCTAATATGTGCTCCCCATAATGCTCTTAAAGGAAGGCATGCCCTTCAGTGGAGTATGCTTCACTTACCATGGGCTATCCTTTTAAAATTATTATTTTCTCCCTCCTA
This sequence comes from Peromyscus leucopus, assembly GCF_004664715.2. Lineage (NCBI taxonomy): Eukaryota > Metazoa > Chordata > Mammalia > Rodentia > Cricetidae > Peromyscus > Peromyscus leucopus. The sequence goes on along the minus strand of NC_051070.1, from coordinate 38,216,088 downwards.
TCAACAATCAGTTGACAATAACTCCTCAGCTAGGTGTGGGATGTCAGGCTCACCTCCCTCATTCATTTCTTTCTGAATTGAGGTTGCACTTCTCTTGTGCATGCTTCACAACTCTGGTGAGTTCATACCTGAAACTGTCCCTGAAAACACTGTTTTCTTGTTGTCATCCATTGACTTCGGTTCTGAAAATCTTTCTGCCCCATCTTCCATCATGAGCCCTGAGTTGTTGGGGGCTGGAGTATGATAGACATGTCCCACTTAAGGCTGAATTTTCTTACCATCTGCATCTTGATCAGCTGTGACTATTTAATCACCTTCACCTGAACAATATGTTTCTCTGATGAGGGTTAAGACATCTGTTTCTGAATGACATAATGATAAGTCTTTAGGATTCAGCTTAAAACTATACACATTTAGCAGAATAATAGTAGTAGGTTTTCTCTAGAGCCTATTATCTGTCTAGCCCCAGGTTCTTGTCCCCAGTAGCAGTGGGAGCTATGGTTATCATCGTGTTAAGTAAGAATCAAATTCAATAGGAAAATGGTTGTTTCCTTCCATACTTGCCAGTATTGCACTAGTGAACATATCTTGCCAAATTGGTCATAAATGTAGCTTAAAGGCTCATAGCTGAGTAGGACTGATGATAAACTTTCCTCCTCCAGAAATGTGCACAGCACTTTTTAACATTACGAAAGTTAGCTGCTGTGGATATCGCTCTATATAAATAAAACACTGATGGCCAGTGACCAGACAGGAAGTATAGGTGGGACAAGGAGAGAGGAGAATTGGGGAAACAGGAAGAAGGAGGGAGAGATACTGCAGCCACCTCCAGGACAAGCAGAATGTAAAGACGCTGGTAAGCCACAAGCGATGTGGCAAGGTATAGATTTATAGAAATGGGTTAATTTAATATATAAGAACAGTTAGCAAGAAGCCTGCCACGGCCATACAGTTTATAAGTAATATAAGTGTCTGAGTGATTATTTTATACATGGATTGTGGGACTGCGGGGCTTGGTGGAGCCTGGAGAGATGTTCTCCAGCAACAGTTAGCCAATAGGAATTAAGTGTCTAGATCAGTTCTAGACTGATTTCTCCAAGTTCTATGATGATTCAACTATTTGGTTTCTTTAAAAATAGGGTCTTTCTAAAAATGATCTGGAAGGTAATAAATAGAACTGGCAATAGCTTGTAGAGCTTGGGGATTATTGGATCTCACTGGTCATCAATTCCAAGACAACCCATTCTTTGCATTGTACTTTTTACTATTATTCTTTTTATGGTCAACTAGTAGGGCAGTTTCAACACTATTATAAAGGAATGCCATTTAAAGCTGTTTCTGTATTCATGATGCCCATCTCTATCACTACACTTCTTCTCTCCATTGTGTTCTTCTTAGACTCACTCTTCATTGGGCAATTCTTGAGAGGAATAAAGACAAATAAGTATAAATGCAAGGAGAAACTCAAGTATCTTCTTAGGCAACCAAAAATCTATGATTCTCATTGTTGTCATAATTGTGTCCCTCTGGTTCTCAGTAAGAATACAGTAAAAGGAAGTCTTCTTTGACTAAAAGTTTGCTTTAAAATCAAAATCTTCTGTAGAATAAATTTCAGTTTTATAGAGATTGGTGATCAATGCGATTCCTCTTGAAACTGCCAAGTACATTAACCAGAAAATATATGTCCTATACATTTGGAAATTTGTATCGAGAAGATCTAGGAGCATATTGTTAGCAGATTTCGTGTAAATTAATGACAATGGCATATAATTGTGGGCCACAAATAGTTTCCAACTTGACATAATGTTTGTGATAATCATGAAGTTGTTCGATTTTTAATTGATGTTATTAGTTCTAGCTGATACACAGAGACATTACCATTTGATACATTTCTATTTAGAGTGGTAAGTATGAATAATGTTGACATCCTAGAAATCTCCATTCTTTAGTTCCTGACACTGTGTGGAAATGAATGCAAGTGGCAGTGGACATTTTAGCTCACTGCTCTTTAACCCTAACCTGCAGGTAGTCCCGTGGACAGTTTCTGTGTCCAGTGGCCATTTGTTTTCTCACTGTGGCTGCCACAATACTTGCCAATTAGTGTCAATCACAGAGGTGGATTGGGAATGTGGGCACCTGACCAGGAAGAAAAATATAAAAACTGTTAGCACATTTTCATGAAAGTAAAAAGCTATGCAAAGTGATCATTAATAAATTTACACAAATATGTAATCTTTCAGTATTCCAGGATTTATACAATTACATCAGTGGCTGTTAACAGAATGAAAATAATGTATTGGCACCTATATGGTTGAGTCTATGAAGTAGTTAGTATATTTGTCTCACTATTCCCAGTTTATATCATATATCTTGGCAACCAACACATAGAGAAAATCAGTCAAAGAAAGAATTGTCAGTAACCTTTGATATCATTTTTTCCTGTATACTTAGAAAATTACACTGGAGGGATTCTAAATAGTACAATTGAAGAAGACACTTTCACACTGAATCTCCCAGGAAATCATCTTTTTTCAAAACATGCAGGTGTTATACAGTTAAATATTTTCCTTTCATCTCTATATCACTTTTTCTATTAGAGTTAATTTGATTAACAGCACACCATGAAGGAATCAGAAAAAAGATAAAGGAGAAAGGGATTTATTCAGGCAGATAGATAGGAACATATCAGCAGAAACTTTTGGTTAATTGAACCACTAGCAATACACATAATTGACTCAAAATTCAAAATTAAAATTGAGCTCTGAAGGCACATAGCTCCTCAAGTAGAGAATAAGGACAATGGATATACTTGTGCATTTTAATGATTTTTACATACAGAAAATTATTACTAAAATTTTAAGTACAAAATGTTGTTCTTTTTTTGCACAGAGAGGAATATAAAATATTGAGTTGAGGGAGTATATGCATGTGTGCATATGTATGTAAAGCATACAGTATATAAAACATAAATGTAAAATGTGAAATATTGTACATACATATAGAAAGAGAGAGAAACTAAGGAACATATGTATGTGTATATACATTCACATTTATTCTCTTCAATAGCTGAGATTCTTTTTATGTAAGCACACTGATAAATATATTGTCTTTGCTTTTTATCTTTTATTTGAATATGGCATTTTCAAATATCAGTAGTTATAAACATGAAAATAATTCATTTTTTAACTTTTTGAAACTTATTTGTGTGTGTAGTTTATATATGCATGTAGGTGTGTGTCTCATGTAAGTGCATGTAGAAATAGAGATTGGTATTGGGTATCTTCCTCCTTTGTCCCCCACCAATGTCTTTCCCTGTTTAAAGATTTATTTTTACTTTTGTGTGTTTGCCTACATGTATGTATGTGCATTACATGTGTGCCTTGTGTAATGGATTTCATAGAACTGTAGTTACAGGCAGTTTTGAGGCCTCTTGAGGGATCTCTGAAATAGGAATAAGTGCTCTGGACTTCTGAGTCATCTCTCTAGATTCCCAGTTTACGTGTTGAGAAAAGACATCTCACTGAGTTTAGAGCTCATGATTTTGGCTGCATTGGCTGCCTAGCAAGGCCCAGGCATTGCCTGTCTCTGCCCTTTCTGAGAGCTGAGTTTAAAGGGACATGTCCAAAATGCTTGTCTTTTTAATGTGGAAATAATTCTGTGGTTGTTTGCTGTTTGGGCATCTCAGGTATATATATTTTAAATCACAGATACTTGGTTTTCTTTTCAGTGTGTTTTATTTTCAGATTTATCCTTTCATGTTTCTTCATGTTTTCTGTTCAGTTTCTATTTGACTTTACTGATGATTTGATATGGGACATTACAAAGAAAAAATATAGGAAAAATCTAAATAATATCAAATGTATTAAGTTTAAAAACAAAAAGACAATGCTATTTTTTTTATTTGTTCCTTAACTGTGTTTTAAAGAGATAGGAACAGACTCTATCAGATCAAAAAATTCGCTTAGCACATGCTGATACATATTAAAGCCTTAACATCAGTTAAATATAATTTTGATATTTAATTTCTTTAGCCCTGGTGGAATAGAATAAAAATAAAAATTCATGGTATTTACTTTTGAGAGAAGATTAGGTTTTGTAAAGCCTTCTTTGTACTTCTAGGAAAATCAAGATTCTTTCTCAAAATAAATTTGAGTCAGTATACTCTTGGGTCTGAGAGTACCAGAGACTTATTTACAATGTGTGAAAACAGTTAAGAAGAACTCTGAAGGTTAAACACAGAGGAACCCACTGGGAAATGAACTCGACTAGTTAAGGCTGTATTACAAAAGAAGCAAAGCACATGCCATACAACCCTCCTGGGGAATAAGAAATCTAATCAGTTGTTCAAGTGCTTCACAAACCTAAACTGAATGTTGATATTTTCTATCTGATTGTATTTATGGTTGTGGATGGTGTGCCGGAAGGACGGGCAAAGCATGCTTACCTTCAATTTGAATAGCCCTGCAGGTCAAATGTATTAAGTTTAAAAACAGTTAAGGTTTTCACTACACACGATTTACGTTGGTAGTTTCATTTATATGTATGTATACAACAGACACACTTATGCATGGGTACAACACTCATGACAGCAATGTTTGTTGAAGCCACAGAATTTAAAATTGTAGTATATCCACAATGTGTGTGTGTGTGTGTGTGTGTGTGTGTGTGTGTGTATGAGAGAGAGAGTATAAAATGAACATTATATTTTATCAATATAATAGACTTATATAGCTACAAAAAATTAGAGTATTTTTGCACATGGAGGAAAATATCTTAGGTATATTGTCTAACCAGCAAAGCAATGGGCAGAAAGTATAGAAAGATGTATAAAATACTCTTTATTACTAAACAAAGAGACATATGTTTTATACACATATTTGGTCATATCTGACATCTAAAACAAAATGTAGTACATTCACACAATAGTTAAATTTGTGAATGGTAGTGACAAGTCTATTGAGTAAGAGTGGAAAAGAGAACTGGCATGTGTATCAGTTGATAATTTAAAATGTTTAAAACACATGATTTAGAAATCCAATAAAAACCTTAATGAATATAACTTTCCATGAAATAATAAAAGCATCAAATTTCCCCTCATATATTGTGGTTTGTGTTTTGAAATTTTTTACATGGAATATAGTGACATGAATATTTTAAAGATATTCTTTATTTTGTAGATTAAAAAGCACCATTTGTTGATGATTTGTAATACATCACACACCGTGAAAAGCACAGTGTTTACTAGGCTGTGACAGGTATCCAAGTCACATCTACATCCAGGTCTTTACACTTCAGATGAGAAAATGAAGGCTCCCAAAGCCAGAGAATGTCTGAGTCCGTCAGGAAATGTTCTTACCCACCATAAGACAACATCTCCTTCACACTGTCCTACAAACGTCTCCTCATTTTGTCACCCTGGCCCTGTTCTACGTCACGTGCAGCCACTGTTTCACAGCCACTGCAACAGGCTGTATCCACAACCGTATTACAGAAATAGTGTGAGACTATAAATTGCCGGATTCATTATAGTTTCTAAAGACTACTATTACAACTGACATTGAGTGGTATTTCAGAATGAAACTGAGTGATCATTATAATGATTGGTCTGACATAATATCAATTTTATATCACAGATTCATTCTCCAGTAAAATAAATTCAATGCTACTATAGCATCTTAAATAATTCTAAATTAGATTCAGTTTCAATAAAGTGCTGTATCTTAAATTTTATTGTTTTATTAGCCAAAGAAACAATTGCTTTGTTTAGAAAATCTAGATCTGTTGTGTATAAACTGAAAGATGTTCTGAAATTAAATGTGTAATTATTGTATTTAGAATGCAAATAGAAAAGGGGGCTATATAGGATTTACAGCTTTTTAAATTGATAACACGAAAGGCTGCTTTCCTGGAACAGTGATACAATGGATTTCAGTTTCTAATTTTGTAGGTATAAAAAGCACCACTTCTGATAAGAACAGCTGGCATGAGTGTCTCTGAAAACTAGTTCCAGAAATTTCTAGTGCTCTTCAGAACATGGGAACTGATTGTGATTAATCAGGGAAAAGCCCTTCTCTAATAAGCCTATGTCCAGTCCAATTGCTGAACATGACAGTCTGGAGAATTACATCGCCAAATGGTCTACTAGCTATGGAAGGTTGAACGATTGGCTGAATTAAATAGCTCACCTTAGATGACCTTAGAAATGGACATTTTGATAGAAGGTGAAGGAAAGATCCATGAATTAATGATTTTGTATATGATATATGTATTTTGAAAGAAAAACCTTATAAGACTTTATGATTTTTTTAAACACTGTCTGCTTTCAAGTATTATCATGCTGTCTAAATGCTGCAATCACTCAGGTGACAGCCTGCAGAGTGCATCCATCCCTTCACTCCTGATTACAGATAACATTTGTAGCTTGAGGATAAGAGAGAGAAGTGAGAGACTGAACACGGAGAAAAGTCATCAGGCATCAAACGACAGGAACAGCTCATTTTTTATGACTTTGCCATCTCCCAGTCAAGTGCCTGCTGCAGACATTCATTGTTATTAGAAAGTGGGATTCTAAGACAAGTGAGACATATCTCAGAATGTGCTAGCCCCTAAAATAATTAATATCTTTTTAAAAAAGTACACAAAAGTTGTCAAGTCACCATCAAAAGGTCTCAAAAATGATGTATGGAGTTGTCATGTGACTGAGTCATCACACAGCCAAAGAGCTGCTTTGATTGCATGCAGATACATTACCAGGCTCGGCAAATGAAGACAGTACTCCATGAAATCTTACAGACTTAAATAGTTAGAAAGAAACTCTTTTCAAATAAATGAAAGCATATTTTAGGCAAATCTCAGTTACATGCCATATATAAATTCTGGTATCTTTTTGTTTGTTTTATATTTAAAGCAATATAGAACAACAGAAGAATTTAAGGCATCAAACTACTTGTGTATTATTATGTAATTGCCATTGAAAATAGTCGTATATGAAAAGGAATAATGGAAAAATCATCGGAAACTTCAATATATGCATACTGCAATCAGGGATGGCGGTCTACTTGCCTTAAACTATCAGATTTACTTAAACAATCTATCTAGTCAAATATTTGACTTTTGTCTAGTTTTTGTAAATAAATAACACTGGATTGAAAATCATTTCAGATAAATTGTAAATAACTTCGTGATTATTTCTTGAAATATTATAATATTATATTCTTAGAAATATAATAGCATTAATTTTCAGGCAAATTTTTAATATATGTTATTTTGTTTATCTAAAGAACTTATAACAACTTTGATTTCCTACCTTGACTGTTATTTGGCATTTGTTTCCACAAGTTCTAAATAAACAGGTTATTATCATGCTGAAGATCTTTTCTAAAGTAAACAGCAAGGAACTATGTTTTTGTTTAAATGTTATAGTCCTCTATTATAAAAGGGCAACTTATAATTATAACACTAGTTCAATTTTAGATACTTGTTGATGTTTGAAAACTTTTCATAGTTTGTTGGTTCAAATCATCATTTAACTTGGAAGAAATATAGGTTTAACGTTAATAATATCTTTATTTTTCTAGAAACTTCTTCATCAATAAAATCATTTGCAATAAAGCTTTTGTTTAAGAGTTTTCTAATATAGAAATTCTATCATCCCCAGCATGCAACTTGAATAAAATGCCAACCATCAAACCATGATTATTTGAGCATCAAATAAATAATTGAGTAATGGACAAAATTTTTATAAATATTTATGTAAAATGACATAAATAAATTATTGAATGAAATAGAAAGGACAGTTATTCCATACATAAAATCTCAATTTATAAGTATACACAAACAATAGAAAAAGAGAATTACAATTTAAGAATTGATAATGCAACTTTTATTCAGGCAGGAATCATACGTGGACAGTAAAATTACTCAACCACAGTATAGAATATTTAATTATTTCAAAGCACCTCCCAATATGGTGTTTACTAATTATAAATGGAATTCTGGTTAATTTATAATCAATTATTTCAATGCATACTACCTTAGCCAACTATCCATATTGATAATACTGACTATTGATGACGAATTATTTTGATATCATACCCTTCTTGACCTCATGCACTAAAGAACAAGATATAATTCATATAATACATAAACACATGCACATTCTCATTCTAATCATGAGAAAGCACACTATAAGTTTGAATTGAGAGACAATTAAATTTGCACAATTGAGAAACATTGTGCAAAATATTTTACCAGTGTACTTTAATAGTACCAATTATAATATGGAAAACACCTAAGGGAGATTACAAATTGAAAAACCTAAGGAAATACAATTCAACAAAAAAGTGAATGTTCAGAGAAGAGGGAAAAACAGGAAATAAACATTAGTAGCAAGTTCTTAAGAAGAAGGAATTTCATAGTAAGAGTCAATGCTAATTTCCTAGTTTTAAAATTGCTCACATTTATACAGAGTTACCTTTGAGAAGCTAATTAAAGGAGCTGTTCAAACATAAACCATATTTTTGCAATATGTCGGTAGCTTTAAGTTATTATAAGTCAACTCTGCCAATCAGATCTGTTGAATTCTCTGTTAGCATTTCTGCAATATTGTTTCTCTATTCTTATGCCACTTGCACTCCACACTACACAGGTATTTTTAGCATTTAAAATAATAATATACTTAGATTGATTCATAACTTAAAGTACATTTTGAAAAATCATGACTAGGAAATACTTTTAAATTAAAAAAAAATGTTTTATTGTCTATAAATGAGTTTTTTTTTTTACATGTATGTCTGTGCACTACTTGTGGTTTTTTTTGGTTTTTGTTTTTGTTTTTTGCCTGTGAAGGTCAGAAAAGGGCATCAGACCCCCTAGAACTGGAGTTATGGATGGTTGTGAGCAACCAAGTGGTTGCTTGGAATCAAACTCAGTGCTTCTGAGAGAAAACAGGTGCTCTTAACGGAGCCTTTTCTATAGCTCCAATATATGAACTCTTAGTGATTATTTGAAACCAATATATAGCCTTAAATTGCTATAATTAATACAAACAATTCATATAAAATTTTTTTCAAGCATTGAAGATCAAGATTCAATAAGAAATAAACTTTACTGATTATAAAGAAATGTGAATGTAAAATTATATGTAGACATTGTATAAAATTTTACATAATTCTAGATATCTTGATTCAATTAATAATTCTCAAGACTCAGTTCATAAATTATATAGATTAGATATTTTGTGCCTCTATGAAAGGGATATATATATATATATGTATATATAATACTTTTAGCATAACTTTGTCTTATATTTAAGATATGAATGTTAATTGCAATAAAATTATTAATGCACTTATTTCTTCCAGTGGGTCATGATATGTCATGAAGAAAAGTTTCCATAAGTGGGATTGCTCAACTGAAAGGTTAACCACCAAAAGCAAAGGTGCTTTGGAGATTGTCATTGGCCTTCGTAGTTGTCAGGTTTCTGCTCTCTGACAAAATACCTGAGAAAATTACCTCAAAGGCAGGAAGTATTTATTTTGGCTCATGTTTTTCACAAGTTTTGGGACATTGTCAATTGACTACAGAGCTTCGGACCTGTGGTGAAGCAGTACATGACACAGGTAACATGGACTAGAGAGAATTTACCTATCTCATCATACCTTAGAAAAAAGATGGAGAAAAGAGCAGTAGGGACAAGATATAGCTCCTATGAGCATGCTTCCAAAGTTCTGCTCCCTAAGATTCCAATGTCAAAGTTTTCATTCACTTTCCAATAATCAATGATATTTAAAACCCAACAATGAGTAAAGTGAATTGTAAGATGAGAGTTTTCTCGGTCTACTTACCGCTGAACTCTGCTTCACTGGCAAACAAATCTTCAATATATGATTATTTGGGAGAACATTTACTATCCATACCACTTCCCCAGAGGCTCATGTTCATCTCCTAATATAAAATTCATTTAATTTCCAGGAGCTCCTACATCAAAAACCTGATAATCAAGCTCAATAACTATGCTAAAATGAGCACATAACAGGCATTCTTTATCTAAGACTTATAGTGTCACTGTAAGAGGAGACAACTATGAGAAAAATGTACAAGAGGTAATATCGTATAAGTGCCGTCTACTAGGCAGACAGCGAGGTGGAAGACAGCTATCTACTAGTCAAACAGAGGCCATAAAAAGAAACACCTGTGTTGATCACTTGATTATGGACATCTAGCCTATAGAACTGTGACCAAGTAGATTTCTGTTGTCTAAATGACCCAGTTATGGAATTCATTGTTAGTTTATTGTTATGGAACCTTACAATCTAAACCAGAAAGACAAGAAGTGAAAAGAAGAGCACTATGGAGTTTCTGATCATATATTATGTGATGTTTAGTCTTAATTGTTAAATTGGTTAATTTAAGATAGGAGATCTTTAAAGCAAATTTAAGTTGTATACTTAACCTTCATTTCTCTTTCCTGAGGAAGGCTATTTTTTAACAGTTTGTTTTTGTGGTTTATTTTTCTCTACATCCACTTTCCCTTGTGACTCCTGTTTCCCTCCTTTAGACTCCCTGCCAGATTCACCTCCTCTTTTACATTCCAGGTGTCCTTTTCCCCACCACCGTCCTTCCTCATCATCTCACATTTTCTCTCTTCTTTCTAGTATTTTAGAGATTACTTATATTTGTATCTGTTTGTATTGAAAGATACACATATATCATATTGACATATATCACACATATATTATATATTGACATGTGCACATTGTGAGTTACGAGACACATGAAAAAATTAGTGTCCTAAATTTGGGTCTCATAATTTCCAGACCCATCCATTTTCCAGAAAATTCCATTTTTATTCACAGATGAGCAATATTACATTTTTATATGTACCAGGTTTTTTTTTTTCCAGATTTCCCCTTTTCTTTTTAATTACATGTATATGTGACAGAGATTATGTTCATGTGAGTTAAGGTTGAAGAGGAGCACAGATGAGGCCATGGCATACCCTGGAACTGATATATAGGCAGTTCTAAGTAACTCAGTGTAGGTTCTAGAAACCAAATATGGGTCCTTGCAAGAGCAGCAGGTACTTTGACCCGTGAGCCATCTTTCCAAATCCCATGTACCACATTTTCACTTACCACTAATTTGTTGATAGATACTATGCTGGTCTCATTTTTTTTTCTGCTATCATGAGTACAGCAGCAGTAAATGGAATATGCAAATGTATTGCTGGATATGGAGTCTTGCATTCAAGTTCAGAAGTGGGATAGCACACAGTGATTCTTGAGTTTATAGGCTTTCAGCTTCGGTTTGGAGCTATAACTTTGGAAGTTGGGATGTCTGTGTTCTTAGTCTATATAGTTTTTTTTTTTTTGCTTCAGACTCCCCATCCTGCATATTGTCATTGACTGACAATTCAACTCCAAGCCAAAATAATAACTTTTCATAAATTAAATACAATACTAAGAATATATAACTGAAAATAATATATATATATTATATGTATATATATATTCCATTACTTTAGAGAACTTTAAATAATACATTTACAACACTTAATTGAAACTGTAGAATATACCTTTTCTTTGAGAGCATATGAAATATTCATTAAAATTGATGATTGCCTGTAATATAAAATAAATGTTCATAAATTTTAAAGATTATAATTTGCATGAATTATATTCTCTGTCCAAAATGTCATTAACTAGAAATTAATATTAATTAAATTGTATAACAACTCTAAATGTTTTAAAATTATATGTATATATGTATATACACACATGTGTAAAAACTGCCAGTAAAAGACAAAATTATGAGGAAGATAAAATATTCCCAAGTCAATGATAATTAAATATTACATAGGAAATATGTTAGATATAGGCTTAAACCAATATTAACTGAAAAGCTATAGCTTTACATGCATATGTTGAATAAGCTGCCCTAATAAGTCTTCATGAACCTGGTGTTTAAGAGTTAGCAAAAGGAGTCATTGTAATAAACTGACTTTTGTGGGAAGTTTGAGACATAATAGATTCACTGTGTCTATGTCATTACTTGGTGTAAATGTTCTTTGTATTTAACAAGACTTTGTGTCTTAATTAGGGTTTCTATTGCTACAACGAAACAACATGACCAAAAAGCAAGTTGGGGAGGGAAGGGTTTATTAGGCTTACACTTCAGCATTGCTGTACAGCAGTGAAGGAAGTCAGGACAGGAACTCAAACAGGGCAGGATCCTGGAGGCAGGAGCTGATGCAGAGGCCATGGAGGGAAGCTGCTTACTAGCTTGCTTCCCCTGGACAGCTCAGAACAACTTCTGATAGAACCCAGGACCACTTTCCCAAGGATGGCACCACCTACCATGAGCTGGGCACTCCCTCAATGATCATTAAATGAGAAAATGTCTTACAGCTGGATCTCATCGAGGCATTTCCTCCACTAAGGCTCCTTCCTCTGATGACTCTAGCTTGTGTCAAGTTGACACACACACCAGCCAGTATACCATATACCAGGCCTTACACCACATATCGGGCCAGTACACCATATACCAAGTCTGTGGAATAGAGCTTCAATCATAGAAAAGCCAACAAGAAGCTTGAGAGACTATCCCTCATATAATCCTGCACTTGAAAAGACAATTGTCAAAAGGAGAAAAGCGAAAAACAGTGCCTTCTCTCAATACATAAATGACTCGGATATACTGATCTTCACCTGATGTTCATCCAGTTTGACTCCAAGGCCATGAATATGATGCAGGATGACAGTGAACTACTCTAAATTCAGCTGCAATAAAACTCCATCACAGGCACTATGCTGGGTGTGGCACTTCTGCAAAAAAAAAAATAAATCAACATATCAGATAGCATGAAATGAGAAACACTGCATTCATGTGAGAAGAAAAGAGTTTACATTTAAAACTTCTATCAAAATAAATTATAGAGCAGTTTGAACTGTCTAGAGATGCATATAAAATCACATTGGCCCACTCATAAATCTCAAATTCGTTAAAGGTAATAAATATCAAATACAAATAAGATGAGTGTTAGAAGAAGTGGAGGGAAAACCCTGCAAAAATTCAGGGCACACTCCTGGAGGAAACAGCTTGGGGTATCTACCCTTTAAAACAAGAGCATGCTAGAGTGTCCTCTCAGGAATATATGTATGGATAATTAGAATTTATTTTATAAATATATAAACATAAAATATATTCCACAAATTATTAATTTATAAATCATAGAATATGTTGTATGATTATTTTATTAATAACAAATTATAGATGTTTATAATTAATTTATATATAAAATATTTTACTAAAATATTTTGTTTGTATATAAAATATTTATTTTTTTGTTTTTGGAAACTCTAAGCTTTAAGAGAAAATAATAACTGCTTGGAAATTCTTTAAAGGTTCTGGAAATATAAATCCTAAAGTTGAGAAAATCATAGTCAATTTGCTAAGTAACTCTAATGACCACTATGCTTGCTATTGACACAAGAAGAAAGTGCTCTAAACTGGTCCAGCATGTGCTTAAGACTTTTGTTTTAGCCCATACCACATGGTAGTCTATGGTATCAGAAGTGTCTGAACTCATGTAGGGTAGTTTCCTACTCTAAGCAATTCAGGGTAGGAAAGTCACAGCATAGACATATAGACCTGATGCAGTTTTCAAATTTTCTTTTATTTTTGAGATTAAAATATAATTACATTTCTCCTTTACATTCTCCCTTTCTTTCTCTTCCTACCTCCAAATCCTCTCATATGCCCAATTCTGCTCTTCTGCAAATTAATGGGCTTCCTTTTCATTAATTGTTATAGCATGCATATATGTATATTTATGTTCATATCCATATGCATATATGTATATATATAATCTGTTCAGTCCATATAATGCTATTTGTATGTATGCATATATTTATATGTGTGTGCATATGTATGCATGTGTGTATATATATGGATATGTATATACTTATATATTTCTAAATATAATCTGTTAGGTCAACATGTGAAGGAAAATGAAGTTATGAACTTTTCAGAAAAATGGATGGAATTAGAAAAGATCATATTGAGTGTGGCAACAAAGACCCAGAAAAACAAACATCCCAAGTCTCTTTTGTTGGAGTTTCTAGCTCCAAATCTGATGTGAGTATACAGCTCTTAGTAACTACTGAAACCAGGAAATTAAAATGGGACCATTGTAGGGAGAAGGAGTTGAGGACCAATAGGGGGAAAAGTGGTTCAACTGGCCTGTTCAGGGAAATGGGAAAGCAGTGCCCTTCATGTCATCTGTTTCCATCAGTTACTGCATGAAGGCTCTATGATGACAGTTAGGGTATTCACTAATCTGATTACCAGAGTAGGAACTTGCCTTAGAGGAGGTGGGAATGCAGGGTGAGTTGGAGGGGAGCCTGGGGGTGGGAGGAGGGGGGAGAGGGGATCTGTGGTTGGTATGTAAAATTAATAGAAAATTCTTAATAATAATAATAATAATAATAATAAAAAGAATGAGGTTATGCCACTTGCAGCAAATAAATAAGCCCATGGTTTTAAAATAGTTGTTGGGAAAATATTAGACTATGGTAAAAAGAAGTAACTTGAAATGAGTTTCTACTTGCCATGAAGCTTAAGGAGCCAGAGACAAACTTAGTTTCATCAGAGTGCATCTTCTGAGTGCAAGCTCAGGCTCTCCCAAAGCAATTTATAGCTAAGAAGAAAGTGGAGCATGTAGAAGCAGACAAGATCAGGCCGAGGGGTAGTATTTGTGTGGATATTCTCTGGAAAACATTAATATGTCACACAAATTTTTGTCTTTCTGAAGATCCACCACTTGCCTCATGTTCAGAGTTCTATGTTTCTGACTTTCCATTTCTGTTTTAGGATGCCCTCTGTCAGTAAAGAAATATACTGTTGCCTGCATTGTTAACCTGACAGAGAATGTAAAAACACTCCATGGTAAAATACGTGGAGTAATGTTGTTTCTCCTTTTATTCTAACAGTTTTACAATTTTATTCATTGCATTTAAATCCGTGATGAGTTTAGAAAAAAGAATTTAATAAGGTGTGAGACAATGTTCATTAATTTTGCCCATGGATTGCTTCAGCATCATTTCTTGAAAAGACTACATTCATTAAATTGTCTGAACTTTAGTCAAGACTGTTGTAGATATTTTATGAATCCACTTGTGGGTTCTGTATTTGTTTTAATTATCTATATATTTATCAGCCAGTACCACATGGTCTGGTTTACTGTAGCTATATACTAGTTCTGTAAGTAGAATTTTCTCCTTATTCTTATTTTCCTTACTTTAAAAAAATTAAATAGTTCCTTTTCCAGGATTTTCAAATGAATCTTAAAACATTTTAATGAAATTCTCTCTCTCTCTCTCTCTCTCTCTCTCTCTCTCTCTCTCTCTCTCTCTCTCTCTCTCTCTCCCCGTCTCCCTCCTTCCCTCCCTCTCTGTCTATCTGTCTGTCTTTCTCACTGTCCTTGTCTCTATCTCTGTCTTTCTCTCTCTCACACACACATTTCTAGAACTTTGAATTAAACATGCTAATATATTTGTATAAACACTTGAGTGGGAGGTAGAGAGATGACTCAGCAGACTCAGAATTTAATAGTTCTCGCTGTCATTCTCTCTTGTCCATCCTCCAACTCCTCTCGTGCTTCCAGAAAAGAGAGACAGGAAGAAGAGGAGAGAGAGATGCCAGCACCTTCAGGAGAAGCAAGATGTGAAAATACCGGTAAGCCATCTCCACATGGCAACTTATAGATTCGTAGAAATGGGTCAAGTTCTAAGAGCTAGCTAGCAAGAAGCCTGCCATAGGCCATGCAATTGGTAATTAATATTAAGCCTCTGAATGATTATTTTATAAGCAGCTGTGGGACCTTGGTGCTGGGTGGAACAGTAGAAACCTTTTGGCTGCACTCCCACCCCTTCAAATGCATGACTTCTTCTTTTATCATTATCATTGTTACTAAATATAAACATACATCCACAACATACAGAGTCCATTTACTGTTAATGGTATGGTGTGTGTGTGTGTGTGTGTGTGTGTGTGTGTGTGTGTGTGTGTGTGTGTTTAGAGCTGACCACTAATGATTAGGAACTCTATCAGGCACTTGTCCCTAGAAATATCTGTTTTCCTTCCTACAGTAGCCATTAACTGCATCACCTAGGAATGGCACCTTGTGAAATTTCTCCCCATCTATATTGGCATGTCTAGTGGTGTCGTCATGCAAGTCTTGTACCATATTCTTGGGAATTCACAAGTGTAGCCATGCTCTGAAGACAGTATGCCACATTAGTTAGAGTCCTCTAGCTCTTACAGTTTATCTTCTTTTACTGCAGTCTTTTCTGGGCCTTAAGTATAGGAATTGTGTTGTAACTTATTCCCCCTTTGTTAACTGATTCTTTGTATTTTGACCAGTTGTGTGTCTCAGTAGTAGTCTCTGTCTGTAGCAAAAGGAAACTTTTTCAATGAGGAATTAGATTTGCACTCATCTATAGGTACAAAGGTAAGTATTTATATTTAAGTTGGAAGCTATATTGATTTAGGAGAATGTCAATAGTAGTTTCTGCAATAGAGTTTATGACCTTCTTCAGTCATGGGCAGTTTGATACATTTACAGTACCAGGCATGTGTTCTTTTCTATTGAGTAGGACATAAATTCAATTAGACAGGTGTTGGTAAATGACACTATTGTACTATTGGAATATTTTATATATTCTTGAGGAAATTACTTATTTTACATATTTGTTGAAGTGTTTAATGAACTATAGAATGAAACTGTATTGATATAGAGAATTATTGTTTAGTGGTTTTTAGTGGAAAAACTTAAGTAATACAGTAATTCTAATACATCTCATATTATTTCTTAAATGAAGAATATGACAGCTTATAGTTTGTAAGCATTGTTATATTATATTTGAATCAATACAATTTTGTATAGATATGCTTTAATACTTTTACTATATATTTTTTGCCTGCAATGTTTGTAAAATATCCCACGTATGACTACAAAAAATGGCAATTAGTTTTCTGTCTCTTCTATCTTTTTCTTTGTAAGCTGATAGAAGCTCATCAACTTTAAAGCTTTTGAAGAGCAGTCTTCTGTCCCTGGTGAACTGTGTTGCTTTTTTTCTGTTTAATTGTGTTATTTTCACAATTTGTAATTTTATTTTGAAGTTATTTTTATACTTTTCATGTGAGACTATATTATATCTGAATTGTTTGTTGTGGTTGGTTTTTGAAAGAATCTGTCTTTGAAGTGAAGTCTAACTTTAAACACATCACATTCCTTCTTTATCAGGCTCCCAAACCTTGGGTATGTAGTCATATGCATCTGTGTTTCGTCCATGTGTGACTGACTTTTATATATGACTGATCTTGTTTTCATTCTTTTTTTTTTTTTTTTTGTTTTTTCGAGACAGGGTTTCTCTGTGTAGCTTTGCACCTCTCCTGGAACTCACTTGGTAGCCCAGGCTGGCCTTGAACTCACAGAGATCCACCTGGCTCTGCCTTCCAAGTGCTGGGATTAAAGGCGTGCGCCACCACCGCCCGGCCTTGTTTTCATTCTTGAATGTGAAGAATAGAACACAAATCTCTCTCTCTCTCTCTCTCTCTCTCTCTCTCTCTCTCTCTCTCTCTCTCTCTCTGCTAGACAAACATGGTTTCCATTCATCAGCATCCCAGCTCAAGACTTCTCTTTTGTAGTACAAGAAATTAGAAAATACAACTTCTATTTATTAGTATTGAATTATAGCTAACAATTTAGATATGCTTCATAATCATTCATTAAGTTCAATGTATTGTCATTTCTCTCTCTCTCTCTCTCTCTCTCTCTCTCTATATATATATATATATATATATATATATATATAAACAATGTTATTTAACCTATTCTTTCCATAATTTCATTGTCATTTTAAAAAGTTGATATTGAATATGACATGATTTTTATCACAGACCATTACTCTTAAAGTTGTGAAATTTTCTAGAAAGTAAAAGCTAAGAAAAATGCCAGGCAGTGGTGGCGCACGCCTTTAATCCCAGCACTTGGGAGGCAGAGGTAGGCGGATCTCTGTGAGTTTGAGGCCAGCCTGGGCTACCAAGTGAGTTCCAGGAAAGGTGCAAAGCTACACAGAGAAACCCTATCTTGAAAAACAAAAACAAAAAAGCTAAGAAAATGTAGTTACAATTGCATGTATAAACAAAAATAGTTATTTTGAAGAAATAGCCAATATAATTAGTAGGCCAAGAATTTCCATAATCTTTCCTGTGCAAAATGGGAATGTAGCAAGAAAGCCATCCTTACAACCCAGTCTGATGAGATAGCACTATAAATAAAAAGAGGTAATAGACTTTTCCCCTTTTGTTGAAAATAGATATTTTTTCTTACATAATATATCCTTATTATAGTTTTTCCTTATGCTACTTCTTCCAGTTCCTCATCAACATCCTTCCCATCTAGATCTAACCAGTTTCTGTCTCTCGTAAGAAAACAAATAGGTTTTTATCATATAATAATATGATAAATTTATAATATAATTAACATAACATAACATAGTATATAATATAATATGTTATAATATAATATAATATAATGTAATTGACATAACATAACATAACATATAATATAATATAATATAATATAATATAATATAATATAATATCAAGCACATCAAAACCTGACAAACACAGAAGGAAAACAGCCCAAAGTAAGACACAGAGATTCTCTCGTTAGCATACTCACGAATCTCATAAAAACACTAAATGAGAAGGTCTAGACATATTTAAAGAATCTGCAGGATAAAAAGAGTGTATGTGTGTGTGTGTGTGTGTGTGTGTGTGCATGTGTGTGCATTCATGCATGTATGTGTTTGTTTCTGTGTGTGTGTGTAAGATAAATTTAAAAAAATAGGAAAAGTCATGACATGACATTGAGACAAGGAACCTCCAAAGATATCTTTGAGTTTGTTTGTTTTCTTTTCTTTTTTTTTTTTTTTTTTTTTTTTTTTTTTGGTTTTTCGAGACAGGGTTTCTCTGTGTAGCTTTGCGCCTTTCCTGGAGCTCACTTGGTAGCCCAGGCTAGCCTCGAACTCACAGAGATCCGCCTGGCTCTGCCTCCCGAGTGCTGGGATTAAAGGCGTGCGCCACCACCGCCCGGCGTTGTTTGTTTGTTTTCTGTTGGCCATCTACCACTGATGATGAACGTACCCTTAAGAGTAATTTGTTTGCCTGCTGAGACTCCCTTTGAAGAAACTAAACTTTTATTTGCTAGTTGTTTTAAATTAGAGATTGCTTCTGAGTTAGGGATGGGGGTACTTTCCCTTATAGCTATAGAACCCAAACTGGAGCATGTGACTGCCTCAGACTGTTGTATGATATTTTGTCAGTGTTCTGACAAATAAAGCTTGCCTGGAGATCAGAGGTTGAAACTAGCTAATAGTTAACCAGAGAGGTCAGGCAGTGGTGGCTCACACCTTGGATCCCAACACTTGACATCTCATACCTTTGATCCCATCACTTGAGTAGCACATGCCTTTAATCTCAGCGCTTGGGAGGTGGAGACAGGAATACAAGGCAGATGGAGACAGGATCTGCACCCATTCAGCCTGAAGATTCATTAAGAACTCTCTAGTGGCTGGCTGCCCTGCTTCTCTGATCTTTCAGCTTCCACCCTCAATATCTGACTCTGGGTTTTTATTTAATAAGACTAAGTAGACCCTCACTTCATCTGGTATCCAACTTTTGGGGTAAAAATTTGTGAAAACTATGCTTTCCCATGACTTTGTAGACACCAGCAGATGCTGGAACTGCACTCAGGGGCTCCCACAGAAGTCATCTATGGAAATGTTAAGATTTAAGGAAGTGACAGTTTCATATGATATTCATTCACCTTTTGTGAAACAAATGTTAAATTCATGGTCAACTAGTAACAGAATTGTCCCATAAGACTGGAGAGACTTGGTTACAGCAGTATTAGAGCCTAGTTTTCAATTACAGTAAAGAACTTGGAGGAAAGAGGCTAGGACCATTGAACAATGAAGTAGGGCTAGAAGTATTAAAATCTCACAAGACCAACTTCTTGGAGAGGATGAATATGCTGATGTACAAAAACAGTCTCCATATGATGACCACACCCTGGCTTTATGCATTGTAGCAGCTTTGAATGCTTAGGATAGAATTGAAGAAGTTGGAAGGAGAACTGAGTCATTTAATGAAGTTATACAGGGCCCAAAAGAAACTTTCCCTGATTTTTTTTTTACAAAGATTGACTTCAGCTGTAAATATAATGATACAAAATTCAGAAACTAGACAAATAATAATTGTATCTCTAGCTTTTGAAAATGCTAATTCACAGTGCAAAAGGGTAATTAGGCCTATAAAGGTAAGATCAGCACCCACAGAGGAATGTATCCAAGATATAGTCAATATTAAATCTCATTACCATGATGATGCTTGGATAGGAGAGGTGATTTCCAGAGGATTGGAGAAAATCAAAATGTTAGATAATTTAATTGTAGCAAACAAGATTGCCTATAAAGGGATTGTAGACAGGGTGTTCCCAGAAACAACGTTTTTTTCTAGGAATAATCCAAACAGAAGGGCCCTCCCTCGTGAATTATGCAGAAGATGCAGCAATGGCCAACATCGGACCAATGAATGCATATCAACAAGGGATAGACAGGGTAAACCTTCACCATTGGAAAATGCCTTGCAGGGGTCATCTCACAGGCCTCCATGTCAAATTTGGTTCAGTCATTCACCATGGTGGTGGCAGACTCCTCCCCAGAGCAACTAAAAGATTAGATTTGAATAGAGACCTCTTGATTGGCAGAGGTAATAGTTCAACAATGTGACCACTCAATCTAAACTAACAATTGCTTTTCATTTGATCACATAAAACTTGTCAAAAGGGAAATTCTACAAAGTTAGGGTTAGGGAGGGTTTTTTTTTTCCTTTTTATCTTTCCAGGAAAATACAGTCATCTTGAGGAATTTAAAGACCTTCAGACAAATAAGCATCCAAAGAAGAAGGGGGAACTACCCAAAAAAAAAAAATTACCAAGAAAATGAATACTCTGACCTAATGGGATATCTGAAATCTTCAAAAAGATAATAGAACCCCATAGGACTGTGGCAATGCCACTAAGCTGACAAACCACCTAAAGATTGGCTTTGGACTGCAAACTTCTCAAGACAATTTCAAGTTGACTAGCTGAGATTATTTAGCCTCACAGAATACTCTAATCATGACTTGAGACAAGCCCTCCACTTTCCCATGACACAGTGATTGGACATAGATAACTCTCCCAGGACTTGACAATTACCCCAATCTTTTCAGGGTCTCCTAAAAGTAACCCACAGACAGCAGGAAATAATTTTAAGAGCATGATGAATATATTCCAAAGAGGTAAGGGGGTTAGTTTTTGGTCATTCAGTGGTTATAGAGATTTTATATATATATATATATATATATATATATATATATATATATATATATATATATATATTTACAGTAGTTGCTTACAAGTTGTTATTGATAATGGTTAGGAAAAGGCTGAACAATGAAGATTCAGGGATCTTATTCTAAATAGAAAAAGGGGGATATAGACATAGGATAAAAAGGTAGATTACTGAATATATTTTTAGACCATAAAAGTAACTGCTAGTTTTAAATATTTTAGATTGATAGGTATTTTTGTATATTGATACAAATTTGAGGATATTTTTGTTATACTGTATATATGTTATAGAAATGACAGGATAGAAAGGTAGATTATTGAATCTACTTTTATACCAAGAAAGCAACTACTAGTTTTAAATGTTTTACATTGATAAAGATTTTTGTATATTGATACAAATTTAAGGTTATTTTTTATAATATACTATAAATACACCATTTTACTCTTGTTCAACATATTGTACCTGTAAACCTCTTCTAACAATGTAATGTAAATTTCTAGTCCTTGAAAGTTATTATTACAAATAAGATAGGATAATAAAAAAATGCAGGTTAGTAATTAGTCACCTATTACAATTGAACTTAAAGTCATGTTAGGTATGTTTTTAAGATCAAACAAAGATATATTTGAGGTAGACAGGTTTTCTTCAAACATATCAGAGACCTACAGAATATGGCACATAAGATGTTTTAATAACATAAGGTTCTTGTTTTTTTTAATGACAATGAGACACGTCTACTCCTGGCAGTTCAATCTACTTCACAGAAGATGATGGGCATCAAAGAAACTCCATACGGAGTTTACTTTCTTTGGGGCAAAAGTTAGCCACTGGGCAAGAAACTGCCCTTGCCTCAACTGCTGACAGAATGCTGCCCAAATTGGACAAATAGGACAGAAAGTAAAGTGACTGCAGAACTTTTCCAAGACAAGGTGGGACAGTCCTTCAAAAATCCTGCTTCACAGATAAGTCTGTCAGATATTCTAGACCTGTAGACCAAAGATGGATAACCCAACATTGCAAAGGAATCTTGGGTGACTATCCAGGCAACCAGCTATTTACGTCATTGTTTACCTTTTGAAGTTGTTTGATCTATAGTTCCTGTTTACTCAGGTAGTATTATATCCATCTCAGGTCTCTGATTATAGCTATAGTTTTCATTTTTCAAAAATTCAGAAAAGACACTCACAAAAGAGGTGTAAAGTTCATAAGGTTGAGAGACATCATAAGATAGTTTGGGGCAGATAATGCAAGTTAGGATAGAAAGTGATTTAGGTACAACACTTTGGAGTCATCAAGATAGAACAGATAATGGAGTATTTTCTCTGAATTTGTCAAACATTAATGGACTAGACATTGTTAATGTAATTATTGCCTATATATGTTTATATGCAGTTACTGACTTATTATATATAGTTTTTCAATGTTAGTTAAAACCTTCCTCTCTGGCTCTTACACTCTTTTTGCCTTTTCTTCTATAGATTTTCTTGAACCTTGATAAGAAGGATTTAAGGGAGACTTCCACTGTATGAATGAGTGCTCCAAGTTCTCTCACTCTCTGCATAATATCTGACTGTGGGTCTCAGCTTTTGTTCTATCTGTTGCAAGAGGAAGTTTCACTGATGATGACTGAGCAAGACACTGATGTATGAGTGTAGGAAAATATCCTTAAATTTTGTATTTTTTTTTTGTTTGTACAATAGAATTTGATTTATTTTACTTTAGGTCCCTGGGCTATCTAGTGTCAGGTTCTTGGTTACCCAAGCAGGAGAAGATATGTGTTCCATCTAATGGACTGGCGTTTAAGTCAAATCAAATATTGATTGGTTATACCCTCAAATTTTCTGAAGCCATTGAACTAACTAACATATCTTGTGAGCTGGACACCATTGTAGATTAAAGAGTTTGTGTCTTGGATAGTGTTTATGTTTGTCCTTTGATAGCATGCACAGTACATTCCTATACCAAAGGCACTACCTAGAACTTAGGAGTAAAGGTTCTATGTAGGTACTATCTTGCCTTCTCTGAGTTGTGTAGGTATTGTCTTTAGTAATGGGGCTTAGCCATCAGTTTCTGGAAATCAATTTATAGCTTTGCAACAACCAGAATTTTTTGTGCATTCTTATGGCAACACTTTGGCCAACAACTAAATTAGATGTAATCCATTCTTGGTACTGGAAGCTTCATTTGGTGAAAAAAAGATGTCCATTTTGGACTTTGTATCCCCATTATTGGACAATTTCATTAAGATCACCTACATATATGTATGTATTTTATAAACCTTTTATTATATTAGGTTTACATACTACCTCTCAGATTGCATGTAATTTTAGCTATCTTTTCTCATATTGCTACCCTTGTTCCCCCTCTCCCTGATCATTCCCATTTGACTGTCCATCAAGTTTCAGCTACATTCCATCCATCAAAAATCTACTATTCTATTTCCCTTTCCTAGGAAAATCTGTCTGTCTCTTTTTTTTTTCTTTTTCTATTTTCTTTCTTCCTTGTTTTTGAACACAATTTTTTTATTGATTCTTTGGTAATTTCACATCATGCAGCCCAGTCCCACTCATTTCCCAGTACCTCCATATCTACCCTTCACCCTTAAAAGAAAATTTAAAAATCAATAAAAATAAAATAAAATAATAAAAATATTAATTCAAACAAACAAAACAACAACAACAAAGATCTACACATAACCTGTGGTTTTATGGATTGTATTTTGGTTATCAAAGACAGCTAATATACACATATAACCATATATATAATTTTGGTTTTTTAGGTCTGGGTTATCTCATTCAGGATATTTATTTTCCCTAGTACATCACTTTATCTGTGATTTTCATGATTTCGTTTTTTTAACTGATGAATAATACTCCATTGTGTAAACATACCATGTTTTCTTTATCCATTCTTCTATTGAGGGGCACCTAGGTTGCTTCCAATTTCTGGTTATTATGAGTGGAGTAGCAATGAACATCGTTGAGCAAGTACTCCTTCTTGGAACACAGTCAAAAGTATGATGTATGGTCATCACTGCCTTGGGAAACTGTGAGAGATGCTCCAGGAAAAAAGGTAGAGGGTATTTTACCTCAGCCACATTGTGTTCCCGGGATTGTTCTTAGATATAATTTCATGCATTACATGAAACATTACATTTACATTTACATTAAATTTATAAGATATGTTTATTCTTGTTGGATGTCAGAACATAGCTATAGAAACCAATCTGGTCAGTGTGCCCTGAATAGGGATATGCCCTTCTGCTTTGCTTTATGCTTTCTCAGATGTAATCTGTACAACATGCCAGGCAATTGTGTTTAAATTGATCTGTCCTGAGAAAGTTCTGGGAAAAGCCTGCTCTGTTAATATTTAGCATGTGCTTACTGACATGTATTTAGATGTTTTTCTATTATGTTTCTCTGAACTTAAACAACTTTCCTTTGGTCATTGCTTTCTTTATTGTATTTGCGTGTAAAAATACACTGAAACTGAAGCACAGTTGTCTACATATTAGATTGTAGTCCACCCCATTCTTTCCACTCCTCAGATCCCAGGTCTTACAGACACAACTCTACACAGGTCAACAAAAGTCTACAGTCCTGGAGGAAGGATAAAGCTATAGCTGAATCTTGTGGTCCAATCTTCCTGATAAACTGCCACACTAATTTCCATAGAAGCCATACAAGTTTGCACTAGCAACAGCAATGGATGAGTGTTCCCCTTACCCCCAACTCCACATCTTCAACAGCATGAGCTATCACTGACTTTTGTTTTGTTTGATTTTGTTTTAAAGCTTAGCCATTTTGATGGGTTTAGGATGAAATCTCAACGTAGTTTTGATTTGCATTTTTCTGATGAGTAAAGATGTTGAAATTTTCTTTCACTGTTTATCAGTGATTTGAATTTCTTCTTTTGAGAATTCTCTGTTTAGATTTCACAGCAATTTTAATTGGGCTATTTGATTTCTTGATATCTAATTTTTGATTTCTTTATATATTTTGGATACTACCTTTTTTATCAAAAGTGGAGTTGCTAAAATATTTCCCATTATGTAGTGTATCCCTCTGTTAAAATAATGATGTATTTTGCCTTATAGAAGCTTTTCAGTTTACTTAGGTTCCATTTATTAATTGTTGATCACAATACTTGTGCTAATGGCATTCTGGTCTGAAACTTGTCCCCCATGCCAGTGTGTTCAAGACTATTCCCCACTTTCTCTTTGGCTCAGTGTATCTGGTTTTATGTTGAAGTTTTTGACCCATTTTGAGTTGAGTTTTGTGCAGAGTGATAAGTAAGAATCCATTTGGAGTTTTCAACATGCAACAATGGAGTTTGACCAGCACCATTTGTTGAAGATGCTGTATTTTTTCCCCAAGATGTGTTTCTGGCTCCTTTATCAAAGATCTTGTGTGATAGATATGTATGTAGACTTATGACTGGATCTTCAATTCTATTCCATAGACTAATGTGTCTGTTTTTTTTTTTTTTGTTTGTTGTTGTTGTTGTTTTTCAAATATTTGGCTGGTTTTATTACTGTAGCTCTGTAGCACAATTTGAGGAAGAGGATGGTGAGTTCTCCTGAAGTTCTTTTATTATTCAGGATTATTTTAGCTGTGTGTGTGTGTGTGTGTGTGTGTGTGTGTGTGTGTTTTCATAGGAAACCGAAGGTTGTTGTTTGAAGATGTGACAAATTGTGTTGTAATTTTGATGGACATTGCATTGAATCTGTAGATTGCTTTTGGTAGGATGGCCATTTTTGCTATCAGTCCTACCAATCCATGGTATCTTCTTCAGTTTCCTTCTTCACTGTATTAAAGCTTTTATAATACAAGAATTTTACTTGCTTGGTTAGAATTACCCTAAGATACTTTAGGTTATTTGAGTCTACTGTAAAATGTTTTTCATTTTTTATTTCTATTTTATTGACTTCAGTCATGAGTTTAATTATTTCTTGCTATCTACTAGTTTTGGATGTGATTTCTTTTGTTGTTTTTGTTGTAGAATTTTCTAGTGTGCTGTTAAGTTACTCACATTTCTCCTATTGCTTTCTCTGTCAATTTGTCATTTTTAGATAGAAGGACTCCCTCCTAACTTTTGTGAGTTGATTTTATATTCAGCTTTTGCTGAAAGCGTTTGTCAGCTGTAGGATTTCCTGGTGGAATGTTGAGGCTCACTGATGTATACTATCATATCATCTACAAACAAAGGTTTTTTACTTTTCCTTTACAATTTGTAGCCCTTGAATTTCCTTTAGGTGTCTCATGGCTCTAGCCAAGACTTTAAGTACTGTATTGAGTAGTATAGAGTGAATGGATGGCTCTGTCTTGTTCCTAACTTTAGTAGAAAATTACTTTGAGTTTCTCTCCATTTAAGTAGATGTTGGCTGTGGACTTGCTGTGAACTACCTTTATTATGTTGAGGTAAGTCGCTTGTATCCCTAATCTCTCCAGGACTTTTAACACAAAGGGGTATTGGGTTTTGTTAAAGTTTTTTATTTCCTTCTTCTGTCATCCTGTTTATTTATATGGTGGATTACCTTGAGAGATTTTCCTATGTTGAATCATCCTCACATCTCTTAAATGAAGCCTAATTGATTATAGTACATGATCTTTTTGATGTGTTCTTGGTTTTGGTTTCAGGTATTTTACTTTTACTGAGTGTTTTTGCATCTATATTCATATGGGAAATTGCTCTGTAATTCTCATTCCTTGTTGGGTCTTTATGTTGTTTGTATATTCAGGGTAACTGTGGCTTTGGAGAATCAATTAGGCCATGTTACTCCTGTTTATACTGTAACTAATAATTTGAGGAGTATTGATAATAACTCTTCTTGGAAAGGCTGGTAGAATTCTGTGCTAAAACCACCTGTTTCCCTCCATCATCTTTTTTTTTTCCTTTTTTTTTTTTTGGATTAGGAGACTTTTAATTACTGCTTCTATTTCACTAGGGGTTAGATTTTCCAATTTTGTCTAGTTCAGGATTACAGGATTATAAAGTATGTCATCACAATTCTCTGGATTTCCTCAGTTTCTGTTGTTATGTCCCCTGTTTCATTTCTTATTTCATTAATTTGGAGATTCTCTCTCTGGAGGTAGAGTGAAGATATGTAATTCACCTTCTTCTTTGCTGGCTTGTTTCTCTGTCAAGCTTGGCTCACAGGTTTCCAGAGAAAGTCTGAGTTGGGATAACAGAATGAGTGGAGAGGTACATTGGAGGTGAACAACTGCCTGAACCAGTGGTGATGGGTGCAAAAGTTAGGGGCGAGTGCAGCAAGTGCACTGGCACAGAGTCAGGGGTGTGACTGGGGGACTGGTTCTGATGAAAAGAGAAAGGAAGGTAAAAAGATCCATAGGTAGGCTTCTCTCTTTCCCTGGCTGCTGTGTGGAGGCAATAGTTTAATTGCCAGTGTTACTACAAAGTTTAACAAATCAAGAAAACCAATATCTAATACCATAAAGTGATAGAGGCATATGTATAAGAACATTTAGGTCTTAGGTTAAAATTCTGAGTAGAAGTTGTGCACTGTAGCTGCAAATCATTGCATCCATGTATGTGAATCTGCAACAGCGTTCTATGTTCATCTCTATTTTCTGAACAGAATTACCAAATGACTTTTCTTTCTTGAAATTCATATCAAGATAATATCTTTAAATGAAAATTGTAAAGTAAAATAATTAAAAATAATAAAACCATTAAGAAAAGATTAGGGAACAAACTTGACCTTCTATTGTTCTGTAAAATCTAGTGAATTCAATTACATTCAAGATACTGAAGAAGGCATTTTTTTATTCAATTTCCTTATTCAGTTGATTATACCCTAATATATACAGAGAAAAAAATGATTACCAAGACATCTTCTAACCAGTAAAGAATACAAATAAAACCATTTTATGTAAGTTTTATTTTATAAAATCTGCCAGCACTTTGTTCATAACTAGAATACAGTCCATCTCTTTTTGACCACTTAAAAAGAATACATTATTTATTCTTCTCAGGTAAAGTACTCTATAAATTTCAATTAGATCCTGTGTCCAAATGATACCCTTGAGGTTTTTCTATGTCCTTGATGATTTTCTGTCTAGTCATTATCTTTTACTAGAGACCTTAGGGTATGCTGGAAAAATAATGTCATCTTTAAATCTCCTAAACATGACTAATTTCAGACATTTAACTCTAGAATAAACCATTCTGGCATACTGGTGATTTTGGACTAAAGGTATGTAAAAACAAGTTTTCAAGAGAAGCTACATTTTTATTTTAAAATTTCTATACCATTTACATTTCATTGATCAGAGCACCATGACCTTAAAAATGGATGGAGTATTGTTGGTAAAGAAATCGTAGTCACTTGGATTGCATTTAATACCTCTTGATAGCCATTTAAAATTGGCATCCGTGTGTGACTATTGAGAAACTGATTCACACAATTGTAGTTACAGATGTCTACACAGTCTATCATAAAGAAGTTCCATATCGAAGAAATTCGTTATTGACCACTCGTACAAAAATCTCAAAATGTATGCTCTGTAGATATAATTCTTGTCTCTTTCAGTTTAAGATTGAGAGTGAGGCAGTGCCCACATTCTCCAGGAAACTTGTCTGCCTTGCTGAAAATAGCACATAACTCTTGTCAAGCATCCTTCCTCTGAGTAGTCACCTACTTGACGTCCTCGCCTAGTTGCTTTATGGGACTATTAAAGGTGATGTAGTTCTTCACAGGAACACACCATGCTTGTGCTCTTCTGTTATAACAGAATGGACAGAAATACCTGGAACTGCTATTTTAGCAGTCCACATTAGCTACAGAATCCTGACTGTCTGTATCCTTTCACTTTCCTGCATTTCATTTTTTAAAAGAGATTCCCTCTTCAATCATCTTTGAATACCATCTTTGGTTTTATATTTCAATTGTCAAAAGCCATTTGGGAAACTCACTGATTGGAAGTCAATTTAATTTCCTCAGAGATTTGCTTATTATAGTTCTGTCCTGTTATTTCTTGTATTATATCCCTTCTATTAGGATGACTATCCCTTGTTCGCTCTTCTATTTAGGCTTTTTGTTGGAATTTCTTTTCAATTCTATATATCTGAGAATGTCTTACATTCTTCTTCTTTCTGGAGTATTTTCAT
This sequence comes from Peromyscus leucopus, assembly GCF_004664715.2. Classification (NCBI taxonomy): domain Eukaryota; kingdom Metazoa; phylum Chordata; class Mammalia; order Rodentia; family Cricetidae; genus Peromyscus; species Peromyscus leucopus. Next base: position 38,186,494 of record NC_051070.1, on the reverse strand, counting down.
AGGACTGTGGGTGAGAGTTCTTTTACTTTGAAATCTTAAAAATATTTCTGTCTTCCTTCTGACCATGTTCCTGATAAGAAGGCTACTGTTTTGGTATTACTTTTACTTTTTCCTTATGCATCCAGTATCATTATTGTCTCACTATTTAAGGTTTTGCTTGTTTCTTTGATTTTAGTTTTCAGTGATAACAATGTGTTATAACTTGGTGTTGGTATCTTTGGCAAGATTTGGGAATTAGTCTAGTTTTTGATACCATAGGTTTGTACCTGTAGACAAATTCAGCAATTTTCCCCATTATTCTTTTCATAACCTTTCTTTTTCAAACTCTTTCTCCTCATCTTATTAAACTCTGATAGTATGAATGATTATTGACTAGATCTTTAGATTTCCTCCTACTTTTGTTTAATGGTCTACCCTAAGATAGAACATTCTCCTTAGAGGTTTCCCAGAAGTCACATGTCTGGGAGAGCAGAACATTTCTAGGCTGACAGACCCTTCTCTGAAGGTAGAAGCAGTAAGAACTGCAAGGGGAAGAGGCCTCAATCTATCAACCCAACTATGATTCAGAGAAGCCTCTTCCCCCCAACAGGGCTACAGGATCCCTGGCTTATCACCTGAAGTGGGCTGGGATTTGTGGCAATGCACCTGCATTTAAGCTACATCTACCTTCACTCATAGTCCTGTATGTAACTCCAAAAGTCCGAAAAAATGTAACTTGTTTTGCCAAGTTGGTCTTTGATAAAATGACTACTTTGATCTGTCTTCCCTCAGTTGCCTTTCTTGTGTAAGTAGGCATCTGTGTTGTGTCTCTTGGAAAAAATCTCCCACAACAACAATGAGTTTCCATATTTGTTTTTATTCAGTATATTTTAGAGCTGGAATTTAAATGTGTTGTATGCCATTTCAGAAGAAATCTTTATTCTTCACCCCTATTAAAGTACTGTGTTACTCTTTGAGTTTTTATTCAACTTAAGTTTTAAAATATCCATTCAGGTCTCATTCACATTTATTTGCTTAAAGTTCCATTTCTTTGTAAGACTTATTACTTTTGTTTTTTAAATGTATTTCTGCAATTGATCAGTTAATATTTCCTTTATGGCTGTTAGAAAATTACTAGTTAGTTTTAATTTATTTACATCTTAGTGTTAACTTCTAGAAGGCGTCCCCCCTCCCACCCCACCCCTGTTTAAGTTGAGATCTTTCTGTCACAATCAGTTGAAATTTAGACATCTTGGATATAGTATGAAAATCTAGTTCTTATTTAAGCTTTACTTTTCAAGTTGTTTCTTGTAATGTTTCTGAAGTAAAAGAAGGTGGGGAGATGCTATCTTGTCACTGCCGTCCTGTATAGCTGTCCAGATATTCCACTACCCTTCTTGACACCCAAGGTGCAGGGTTTACTGCTAACTGACTGGTGTGAGAAGCTTCTCATCAGTCATCAACTAATATACCCTGACTGTCAGTGAGAGATAGTGGCGTCCCATTACTAGTGTCAGATGGTCCACACAGACCCTGTGCGAGTTCACCAAGAGCAAGTGTTGAAAGTTTTGGCAGGTTCTCTGACATGTCTAACTATGGAGATGAATGTGAAAGCTTATCACTTCCAAGTAAAGACAGAATGGCTAACCCCATAAATAGTCTCCATTGACATGACTGGTGGGCATAGAAAGATGAAAAGGACATATTTTTTTGAAGTGGATACAAGTCCTACATTCCTTCTGGATTTTGCTTGATATGAATTCAGCAGGGAACTTAGTACATCTTTCTTCAGACTGGAAATGGTGGAAATCTCTGCATTTTATCAGGCTTTTTTGGGCATGGGTAACTGAGAGACAGAATTTTCATCTTTAAAGTTTAGATAGAATAGAAAATATATTACCTAAAATGATTTCATTTTTAAAATATTTTTTCCTGATTCACGGGCTATAGATAATAGCTACTTTGTTTGTTTGCTTGTTATTAATTTTCAGGATTATTCTAAAAGTCTGACTGACCTCTAAGGCTAGAAAATGTGAGTTTAAACTCAAGAATCTTCACACTACCCAATCTCTTGGATCTTTGAACTCCTAAGAGGTTTCAGGAATTCTCTACACATTCAGATCCTTGTGTTGTTTTCATGCACAATCCCAGTGCTATCAGCTTGAATTTGCTGGAAAAAAATATCTGCACAGTCTACTCTGTACTCAGAAGTGGAGAAGTTAAAAATGACTTTCAAAGGTACCTTCTAAACATCATACATTTTTTTCTGTTCTTTGACTAAATTGTAAAAGTTTCAATTTTATAAAAACTTTGAGTTCCCTAAGTTCAGAATAATGAGAACTGAAACATTTCAACTTCTGAACTTGAAATTCTTCATTCCCCAGTGAGAAATGTGGAGAAATATAAATTAAAAGTACTCTCAGTATATTGCCTTAATTATTCATCTTATTACTTATTATCTTGCTTTGTGGTTTTCCATGCCTGTGAACTGTGTGAGATTAGAAAAGAAGAAGGGAATAAACTCATTAAACTTGTCCTGGAAGTGATAAAGAAAAACAAATTAAATTATTGATACAAATATGAAGGAAAACAACTCCTGAGCTATAAAAATGTTCCTGAGGAAATCTGTGTGGTGTATGTACATATGTAAGATAGATAGATAGATAGATAGATAGATAGATAGATAATAGAAATAGATAGAGATGATATAGAAATAGATGATATAGATATAGACATATACACACATATACAAAAACATGCATATGCATATGGTTTACATTGGCCACTACGATTTACTCAGGATAAAGGGTATTTGAATGTGTTGCCAGTAATTATTGGTGCCCACAAACTGAAGCAATTAGAATTTTAAAAAAAATATTTTAAAACATTCTTACTAAATTACCAAATTAAATTATTGCATATGTTCCTTCATCATTGCATCCTTCTATTCCTCTACCTCTCTATTTTCTGTTTCTCTTTCTTCCTTCTATCCTTACTGTTTTATTTTCTTACTCTCATAGTCTTTTTGTCCATTATTTTCTTTTTCCCTTTCTCTCTTGCCCCCTTCTATCCTAACCATAAATCCTTTATCATTATACATCTATTTTTTCTTATACTTGGATGTCATACAAAAGTATCTGTGATGACTCTTTATTGTATATAAGAAATTTTCAAAGGAGAAATTTGTGCTTAAAATACCTATGAAATAAACCAGGTGATAGTGGCACACTCCTTTAATCCCAGCACTCGGGAGGCAGAGCCAGGCTGATCTCTGTGAGTTCAAAGACAGCCTGGCCTACAGAGCAAGATCCAGTACAGACACCAAAACTACACAGAGAAACCCTTTCTCAACATCCCCCCCCCAAAAAAAAAAGAAAACAACCTATTAAATAAAGATTACAGACTTTTTGTATTGTTATTAAGACAGGGTTTTTGAAATATCTGCATGGGTTCCATTTGCTAAAAGAGTCTGTCATTTCTATGTGGAAGCCAGTATGTAGTAGCAGTATTCTCATGAGTTTTTATTTCAGTCTTGATGAGGTAAGGTACATGCTGTGGCATGCTTCCTCTATTTAAATGCTGCTATGCAAAAATGAAAGAGCAACGTGAAATGAAATAAGGTTTACTTTGTTTTCTATTTTCCTATATGTTGATACATAATATTGAAAACATTCTGAACACTATTCCTCAAGTTGTGACATTGATGTTTGTTTATTTTATACCCCTTGCTAATTAAAACTTTCTGCCGAATTGGAATAAATAATCTTCAAAAGTATTTAAAGATAAAAATTGGCATCCAGTTTCATGATAAATTAATTCAACAGGAACAGTCACCTAAGTCACTTACTCATATGTATATGAAATACTATCCCTGTTTGTGATACCCTGACAGCTTATTTCAAAGAGTGCAGAAGATATTAAACAGCACAATTCCCCCTCACAACAGAGGTGCTATTAAGAGCTGGTGCATCAATAATGGGTGAATGCAAACTCCCTAAATAATCATAGATTGGATATTGTGCAGCAGTTTCAAAAGAGCAATTATAGCTCATTGTATCAGTAATGCGTGCATTTAGGCCTCTTAATAGTACATATTGGCATAATGATTGTGAGAGAATGCAACCAGTTAGCAAAGGGTAGATTCTCATTTCCTGGGCATGTTTTAGGAGAGGAAATAACTATCTGTTTGAAATTATTTAGGTTCATTCATACTGGAGTCAGGGGGATGGAAAGCATTGTCCCTAGTGGGCACTTCTGGCCTTGTGTCATTAGAAAAAACTTGCTAAACTGTTACTCAAGTGTTCTCAAGCTTGTTATAGAGATGCAGAGCTAGATTCATAATGTTCACGCCCTATTTGTCTTGATTCAGCTCCCACCATGCCCACTGATAAGTATCTCCACATGGATGCTGATATCTTCTAATTTGTAACACACACATATAATGTATATGTATAAATTAATATATATGAGATATATTTTATATATGTATATATACAATGCACCCACACTATACATGTACATACATATATATGTTCATGCACACACACATATATATACATATATATATATATATATTCTTTTTAATGAGAAATGTTGCCATAAGCTCAGGTATTTGAACACCTGTTCCCAGTAGCACTATTTGGGAGGATTTAGGAGGTATAGATGTGCTGGAGGAAGTAAGACATTGGATCTGCATGTGGAGAATTCACTGCCTCACTTTAATTCTAGCTAGATCTTTGTTTCATGCTTGCTTTTGAAGATGTGAACTTTCAGCTTCCTGGTCATGATACCATGACTAATACTTGATGCCATGTCCCTGTCGTGCCATGATGGACTCTAAATCCTCAGGAACTGCAATCCATAATGAACCTTCTCTCCCTCTCTTTAGTTGCATTTGACTATGATGTTTCATTATAACAACTGAAAAGTAACTAATACAAGGTTAGTACCAGAGAGCAGGCTCTTTCTGTGAAACACCTTACTGTTTTGTTCTGTGGAGAAATGTGTAAGATTTTGGGACTTTGCACTAGAAAAGTGATTGAATGCTTCGAGCATATTTAAAGCATAAATTCAAGTAGGAGCCTGGAAGGAGGTAATGCTGAGAGCAATATAGACTGTGAAGGCCCAGCTCAAGAAGTTATAGAGGAGAATAATATTAGCAACTGGCTTTAGAGGGCATTCATATGATACTTTTGCAAATAATCTGATTATCTTCTGTCCCTGTCATGAGAACTTACCTGGGGCTAAATTAAAAAGTAATGGAATAATTTCTTTGGAGGAGCAATTTTGAAGAATGCATATTATTGATTATGCGGCATGGTTATAATTGATAATACTTATGTAAACTTACAATGAAGAGGAAAATGTTGGGAAAAAAAGAAATTCAAACTATAAAGTTTAGTGAGAAAAAGCATAAGAAGCTTAATGTTACAGCCAAGGCATGTGCTGAAAGAGAGTATGTAATTGCTAAGAAGATTAGTGCAATTAAGGAGAACATTGCACTGAACTGGAAAAAAAGACATTGGTGACTCCAGGGCAAGGTCCTACCTAGCTGAGCTTCCAACTTGTCAAAGAGAGCCTAAGGTCTTTTCTGATCCTAGAAAGCAACAGAATTAAAGTGCTTGTGGTAATGTGATTTAAGGTATTCAGGGTCCATTCCAAGTTGGCACTCAAAATTGGCAGTGTTGTATACATGCTGCTAGATTTGAAGACATGAAGAATGGAGAAGTGAAGGGTCATAAATTCTTACAAACTGCTTTGGAGAGTTGATGGGGCCCAGTGGTGCATGCCCAGAGTCCCTGTCTGAAAGCACTGAGAGAGCAAGGTTGTGGAAAGTCATGTGTAAAGCTGTGGTGGTGAAGCCAGGGTGGCATTGGAGATACAAGACACTGGAGATGCAGGAGACATGAGATATCATCAAGGTGAGTTGTAAACAAGGAGAAGAATCAGTATAAGGGAGATATATAGGTTTCAGACACCAATGCTGGAGGGGTGGACCATCTAAATCCTTTGAAATTTTCAGTCCAGATACTGTGCATAGAGCTGCAGGATTTGATGTTGACACTCCCTGCTACCAGTTTTGCCTGAGTTCAATATTTCTTCACTATGCTCCCATACCTCCCCTTTGCAATGGTAGTGTACATCTTATGCCTATGTATTTTGAAAATACACAATTGCAACAAATACATTGTCCTGATTCCCAGAAATTATTTTAGACTTCCAACAATATTGATGATGCTAAAGAATATGTCAACTTTTGGGAACTGAACTAAATGCATTTTTTCATGACATAAATCTTACCCTCAAAACTTCCACACATACACCCACCGTTAACCACTTTATCTCAGCCCCCAAATCCAGCAAGCATTCCCTGGCAACCTGTAAGCCACTCTGGTCAGGAAAGTAGGTAGACTAACGGGAGATCTTCTCTCGCCTCTACTCCAAATCCAATCTCAGTCTCATCCCAGCTCTCTAGCAGACTACCCGTTATGGCTTCCTTTCCTCTCTGTCCCCATGCCCAAATTTTTGCAGAAAACACTTCCAACTTTCCTTCCTCACACTGACCCCAATACCCCAGTCTCCAACACTATCAAATATCCCCCGGGAACTCTCCAGCCATGCCAGCCAGAAAACCAAGTAGAATAAGTGGAGATATTGACCTTTCCCCTCCTTCCTTCCAAATCATCCTCCAGTCTCACCCTAGCTCAGTAGCAGACCACCTGCTGCACCCCTCCCTCCCTCCTTCCCTCCCTCCCTCCCTTCCCTCATCTCCAGTGGATCACATAGAACTTCCCCTTCAAACTTCCATCCACCCCCACACACATCACTTTATCCCCACCCCAAACTCCAGCAGGCATTCCCTGGTCAGCCAGGAGAGCAGACAACCTAACTGCAGATCTTCATCTTTCCCTCCTCTGTTCCAAGTCCATTGGTCCAGTTTCACTTCCAGCTCTGTAACAGACCATTGACTCTGGCTTCCTCTCCCTCACTGCCCCCATCTCCAGTGGAGTACACAGATCTTCCCTTCAGACCGACCTACACACCTGTCGAGGATATGTCCTTGCCCTCCAATACCAGCAGGCATCCCTTGGAAACCCACAGGCAAATACAGCCAGGGAAGTAGGGAGACTAGCTGTAAAATATCAACATTCCTCCCCTTCTATAAATCCAATATCTCAGTCTTAACCCCTTTTTTAGCAGACCACCTGCTGGACTATCACCCTCTTCTCTTCTTCCATCTCCAGTGGATCACCAGATCTTCTCCTCCAATGTTCACCCTTACTCATCCAGTTATCCCTGCCTCCAACTCCAGCAGCTAGTCCCTAAGAACCTGCCTGCCAAGTCTACCAGAAAAGCAAGTAGGCCAGCTAAGCAGTGAGGCAAGCATCAGATCTTTACTCTTCCTCCTCTCCCCCATATCCAATCCTTCAATTTCTGTAAAAGAATACCTTTACCTTTTCTGATCTCTTCTCATTTCTGCCCCCACCCTTGGGACTAGGCAGGTCCAGGTTGAAAATTCTTCTTTCCTCTCTCCTGTGGATCCCTTCAAACCCTTCCAACCAATTCCCATTCCTAAATGTCAGCTCCCAATACTTTTAAACACATTTTACCTGAAAACACCAGTAGTCACACTATCAGGATCTTAGAAAAAATTTCCTACAAGGAAACACACCACCCCCACTACAACATTGTCCTAATAACCAGAGAGGGCAACAAAAACCAGCAAATAAAACACCTACCCAGCAAGGATAACACCAGATATCAGCACCTAGAACTGCCGTTGCCCCAGACCCAAAAAACTAGACACCAGTGTAAAAAACAAACAAACAAATAAACAAAAAACAAAACAAAATCAGTAACAGCCAGGACTATATGTCTCCAGTAAATCAAAGCATCCTAACAACAGCAGACTCTGAGAAATGCAATATAACTCAAGCACAAGAAGAATACCTGAAAATATCCCTTATGCATATAATAGCGGTCCTTAAGGTGGAAATTAATCAATCTCTTAAAGAAATCTATGAAAACACAAGCAAACAGTGGAAGTAAGTGAATAAAACATTTCAAGGCATGAAAAGGGAAATAGAATCAATAAAGTAAACCAAAACTAAGAAAAATTTGGAAACAAAAATATAGCAACTGAAATAAGAACCTTAAAGATAAGATCAGCCAATGGGCTATAAGAGATGGAAGAGGGAATCTGAGGCACTGAAGAGAAGCTAAAAGAAATAGATACCTCAGAAAAAAGAAAATGTTAAATCTAAAAATCTTTGGCACAAGTCATCCAGGCAATCAGGAACATTATGAAAAGATCAAATCTAAGAAGAATAGGAATAAAAGAGAACAACCCAGGATCAAGGTACAAATCAAGAAATTAAAGACTTTCTAAAATTGAAAATATTGAATATGCAAGACCCCCAAACTTATAGGACAAATCGAAGGCAGTTCTAAGAGCTAAGTTGAGAGGACTAAGTGCCTACATAAAAAAATTAGAGAGCTCTCATACTAGCTACTTAGCAGAATACCTGAAAACTCTACAATAACAACAAAAATCACCACCAAGAGGAGTGGACAGCAAGCTATAATTAATATCAGATCTGAAATTAATAAAATAGAAGCAGAGAGAACAACATAAAGAATCCACGAAAAAAGAATTGGTTCTTTGAGAAAGTAAGATGTAAGACTGACAAACTCTTACTCAAATTAGCAAAAAGGAAGAGAGAAAAGATCCTAATTAACAAAATTAGAGTTGAAAAGGAGGACATAGCAACAGGCACAGTGGAAATCCAGAGAGTCATAATGACATTATTTAAAACCTGTACTATATCAAATTGGAAAACCTGAAAGAAACACATACCAACAAACAGACAAACATACATACCCATAAAATAAATAAATAAATAAATAAATAAATAAATAAATAAATAAATAAAATTTTAAAGAAAAACACAGATTTGATTAAAAGCAAAAATAATGTCTATTTCAAAAAATATCTATTTCAAAACATGATCTTTTACAAATATCACATAAAGCAAGGCTTTGAGAAAATTGAGGAAGAGGAAAGAAAGATTTCATCAGTCTTTGTTTGTGGCTGGAAAAGATGATGTTGTGAAGGCTAAGCTTAGCGAAATGGCAACCTCAGGCCATCTGCGAGATTTGGAGGGACTGTTAAGGATTTTGCCTCAATTTAGTTCTGACACAGACATTCATAAATAGCATAAAAAATGAATATTTATTTCAATGGTTGATGCTTCCAGGTAGAAGAAAATACCTTTCAAACTGATTTTTGCTATTAAGACCAATCCACATGAGTCTATTTAATGGGTAATAGGGATTTTTATTAATATGTAAATTGAGGAAATACACTCACGAATACAGAATAGACAGCTGAAGTTGTCCTCTGATTTGACCAGGAATGAATCTACCTCACAGGCTGTAGGGAGAATGGGCATGTGTCCCTTCTCACTCTCCTTTTAAGAGGCCACTTACAAGGGCAGGAAGCACTGCCTCCTTTGGGTCCCTATAGCCTAATGTCATGGGCGGAGCAAATACCACTACACTTTGCTTAATTTCTCCAAGTTTTTCTAAACTATGTTAGCAAAAGCCATCCAGTTTCAGATTTAAATGAAAGAATTCTGGTTGTAACTGCACATGCACATGATGGTTCATGGCATTCTTCATAATTTTCTCAATGATGCACAATCTGTGGGGCATACATGAGCTGCAAAGAGGGTGAGAGAGGAGGTTAGACAGAGTTTAGATAGAGTAGAAAGTAGATACAAAGGATGGTGTGGAGAGGAGGTTAGTTTAAGTTGTTCACACTGAGAGTAGGTACAAGGATGGTGCTGAGAGGAAGTTAGCCTGGGCTGTTTGTATGGCCATTAGATACAAAGGGTGCAGAAGGAAGTTGTTTATGCTGAGATAACATACTAAGATCAGGAAATGATGTCAGTACATAAACAACTTCTAAACAAAAAAATAAGTATAGGGTGACCTTTAAAATGATTGGTTGGTTCCTTCACCCCCTCCTAGGGTACTGAGGTTTCTTGCTATAATTGAGGCTTACTGCCTAACAATAAAGGAGTTCTTGCTTGACTTGACTCCCTGCTGCCTCTGATTGTCTCCAGTAAGAGGAAGGCTGGGAAACAGGCCAGCAGCACACTTACCTTTCCATGGTTCCAGGCCACCTCTTCACAGGTGACCTAAGTTCCCGGTGGTGCAGGACCCCACACAAATCAAATTTTGAAGAAATTATATTTTGTAATGATTTGTGTCTTCTTATAAAGAAAAGACAAGTTGATGAGCAGTAAACTCTTCTTAATCAAGGGTGTCTTTGGGTTTCAATTTCTGTGAAAAGACACGATGGATGACCACAGCAACTTTTTTAAAGGAAAACATTTAATTGGGGCTAGCTCACAGTTTCAGAGGTTTAGTCCATTATAAACATGGTGGGACATGGTAACATATAGGCAAACAGGGTGCTGGACAAGGAGCTAAGAGTTAATATATCTTGATCTGCAGGCAAGTGAACTGAGACATTGTGTGTGGCTTGAGCATATATGAGACCTCAAATCAGACCTCCACAGTGACATACTTTCTCCAATAAGGCCATACCTGCTCCAACAAAGCCACACCTCCTAATAATGCCACTCCCTATGAGCTTATGGGGGCCAATTACATTCAAACTGACACAAAGGGAAACGTTTTAGACAATTTAAAATTATAAAGATAGTGTTAAGAAAGTAATATTTCAATGTATCTCTATTATGCATTTCTAAAATGGTTATTTTGCTATATGTATGCATAGATTAAATTGGAATCAGGTCAATTAAATTTATGTATGTGAACTTTTAATTGTACCTTCCATAAGAATGCAGATCAGAACTCTGGTGAGAAGTGGTAACAGGGCTGTTACCAGAAAATCTGTTGATAAACCCTGGAAAAGTGGCATACACCAGGAATCACATCACTTGGGAGGCTTTAAGTACAAGACCAGCCTTGGCTCTTTAGTGAACTTCTAGTTAGAAATGGGCTAGAGAAAAACCCTGTCTCAAAAACAACAACAAAATTTTATTTCAAAAAATTATTTTCTAGATCACTAAAAATAACTGGAGACAGTACCATTGACTGGGTAGATAATAAAGTTAATATGTAATGGAACATCTAGTGAGATGTGGCCTGTATACTTATATAGTTAATCTAATATGGAGAACAGAACCAGAGTAAACAGTACTTATTTAGTTACTAGAAGCCTACTGATTTCCTAGGATATTTAGCTCACTGTGGTTTGTTTTAAATATATCAAGATTAACGCTATTTGTGTGCACTAAAGTTCCTAAGTATCTATTTACAAGCAAATATGAAGGCAATAGTAATACAACATGGCAATTGCTATGCTGGAGATTATATGCAAGGCACAGAAAAACAAATTTATTGAAAGGATACTTAATTTGACCAAGGAAGATTATGAAGACTTCTTGCATGCTATAGGATAAACATTTTCATGCCCAGTAGTCATTAGGAATAGGAAAAGTATTATAAACAGAAGAGGTGTTTTATATAAAGTCACAAAAAATGTAGGAGTATGGCATTTTCCAAGATCTAGAATAGTTTGCCATTGTTTGAGCAGTAATGTAGAGGGGGAAGTGGCCATTTATGAGGTCGGACAGCTAGAAAAGCAGGACTGTATTACATGCATTAGAGCCAATTTCTGTGTAGGATAAGTAAGCAGAGAAGCAACCACCATGTATTTCTCTTCTCCATAAGAAACACATGGCCAGCTGTGCTATCAATTCAGACACAAGCATATCAGATGGCAATTGAAATCATGGGGACAAGGTCTAAATTAGAGGGGAAGCACACACAACTCATGACTGGACACTAATGTGGTTCAGCTCAAGCATGTACTCTGAGGAGGAAGTAGAGATCAAGTTCATCCTCATTAACAGTGTCACAGGACAGGGAAGTCAAATCAAATGAGCATTGAACACATGCCCTGAATTTGGCAACCGTCAGGGCATTTATCTTAATGAGAGAAATTCAATGGAGTGGAAATGTTGCAGGAGACATTTACAAATCTGTAGCAATAAATAAATATGTAGAGCAAATTTAAGGTTATTCTTTCCACTTTTAAAATCCAAATCCCTTTTTAAGATTGTGAATACTAAAAACTTGTTTCATTTATTTTGTTCTTTTTTTTCTGAAAAAAAAAAGGGCTCCAGTAACACAAGATAACTCAGGGATTGAAATTTATTTGTTTTTATTTACTTATTTTTATTGAAAGCAAATGTTTTTCATACAGTATATTCTTATTATGGTTTCTCCTACTACAACTCTTCCAAGGACTTCCCCCTCTTATCCACCCACCCAAATCCACACCCTTTCTTTCTCTCTCTTATTAAAATACAAATGGCAAACGTTCCTCTTCCCCTCAAAAGAATGTGTGAAGAAAATGTGATACATGTACGAAATGGAGTTACTCGGCCCTTAAAAAAAATTAAATCATGAAATTTACAGGTATATGGATGGAACTAGAAAAATGTTTCCAGAGTGAGGAATGCTAGATTTAGAAGGACAAATACTGTATATATTTGATTACATGTAGATATTAGCTGTTAAGTCCTTTATAGTCAAGCTATAATCCATAGAGCTTAGGTGAAAAGGACAAAGAAAGACAGATCTCTGGGAAAGGGAAATAGAACAGATAGCTACAGATGGATGGTAGGGGTCTGCAATAGGAAGATCAAGTAGGGGAGGAAAAGAACAGAGGAAAAAGGGACAGGATGCAGAGATAGACAGCTCAAATAAAAGGCCATTTTAATTTGGAATTTAAATGGATTTAACTTTAAATGGAATTTAATTTGGAATTTAAATAAAAAGTAATACAGTAGAAACTTCCTAAAACATATCCTATATGAGAGTGGTCTAAATGAAGTCTCCAAATACAACCGGCCATCTCTTGTCACCAAATGAAGCTTTCAGTACCACAATTGCTTTATACTTGAGTTGTTGCCCAAAGGTATCACATAGTAATCCTTAAATAACTCATATTATTTCAAAGACTAGAGGTGCTTTCTACAACAAGACCCCATTACTGTAGACATCACCTACGAACATCATTGAACATGGAGAAGTGGAATAGAATAGAACCTTTATGTATTATATGCTAACATCTTTGGTACAAGAAGGTATTCTACATGCTACAAAAGGAGAAATGTAAACACCAACCAATCTACAAATGCTTTGGTATACAATAATGTCCTGTCTGCAAGATGTGCTAGGAAAATTGTAGGACAAAGTTTATGGGAGCAACCAACCAAAATCTGATTTGATTTAAGGCCACAAGATGGAGCCCATCTTTGACAATGATTGGATGATCTTGAACCTGAGACTAGATAGTCATGGGCCTGGGGCAATATTAAACAGTACTGTTCCAAATAAAAAAGATAGCAATAAAATGACTTCTAGTGACATTCTGCTATACTCATAGTTCAGTGCCTTTCTCAGCTATCACCAGAGAAACTTCCCTCTGTAGCAGAATGGAACAAATCCAGAGACCTACATCATACATTATGCAGAGAGTGAGGAACCTTGGAACACTCAGCCCTAAATGGTATATCTCCATCAAATCCCCCCTCAAGGCTAAGAGAACCCTGCAGAAGAGGAGGCAGAAAGAATATAAGAACCAGAGAGGATGGAGGACACCAAGCAAACTACACTCTCTAAATCAACATGACCAAAGCTCATATGAACTCATAGCAATTGAGGCAGCATGCATAGTGCCTGCATGAGTTTTCACTGGGTCCTCTGAGCACATATTATGGCTTCCAGTTCAGTGCTTTTATGGGATTCCTGGGTTGCTTTTTTTTTTTTTTTTTTTTTTTTTTTTTTGTGCCTTCTCTTGGGCTCTTTTCCTTCTGTTTGTTTGTTTTGTCCAATTGCAATGCTTTAGTTTTGTTTTTATCTTCTTTTCCTGTTGTTCCTTTGAAGCCTGTTTGACGCTTAAGCATATCAAACTTCACAATTGTCTCGCTTATGTAGAGAGCCTAGTCCAGTCCCGTGGAGGCTCCACAAGTGTTGGTCTAAATTTCATGAGTTCTCACTAGTTTGGTTTGGTTGTCTCTGTAGGTTTCCCCATCATGATCTTGATGCCCTTTGCTCATAGAATCCCTCTTCTCTCTCTTCAACTGGACTCCTGGAGCTCTGCCTGGTGTTTGGCTGTGGATCTCTGCATCTGCTTCCATCAGTTACTGGAGAAAGGCTCTATGGTGCATGAGCTAGCTTTTTGGAGCCCACTACCCATGGTGGACACCTTGTACAGCCTTGAGGTAGAGGGCAGGGACTTTGACCTGCCTCTACAGAATGGACCAGGCTCTGCTGACTCCCCATGGGAGGACATACCTTCTTGTAAGAGGGAATGGAAGGGCTTTGGGAGGGTGGGAGGAGGGAAGAGGGTAATCTGTGATTGGTATGTAAAATGAATAAAATTTTCTTAAGGAAAAAAACAAGAAGCCTGTTTGCTAATGACAGACAGGAAGTAGATTCAGATGAGAGGGGAGGGGAGGAGGCTCAGGGAAGAACAAAGGGGTGGGAAACCATTATCAGGATATATTATGTGAGAAAAAAATCTATTCCCAATAAAAGGAGGAGAGGGAAGAATACAAACAGTCATCTATAAAATATGTGTCTCCCTGCTGCCAAGCAGCTGATTTTAATGCTCGCTTAATTTCAAGAGCATGGCTGATTTTCCTTCTTTTCTCTATTTTCTTCCTCCAGGCAGTGGCTGAGACTTACAGCTTATCTCTCCTGTGCTTTTCTTTGAAACCACAACAAAAGTGTTTTTGAACACAAGTGTGAATCCATTCTTAAATTTTTTTCTTAATGAAACTAAGAACTTGATGATAGGAGCCTGATTTCCCCAATATAAAAGGGGGATCCGGACACTGGTTATTTATTTCTTTTTGATGGCGGGTCACTGCAAGGGAAGCTGCTTGCTTCTTCATATGCCTCCGCCATGCTGTTCTAACAAGCTCAAAATAAATTGAGCCAAATGATCATGGACAAGACATTCTGAAACATGATCTCTAATAAACTTTTGTTCCTTGAAGTTGATTTATTTTTGTGTTGTGACAAGAAGCAATCCGATGAAAATTTTCTCTGTTCTAATATTGAGGATATCTTAAAATATGTAAGACTATGTAAACTGATGAGCCACTGAAATAAATTTAGTCAGACTATATGAGAAAATTATATATTAAAGTTAGTATGTGACCCATTAAAAGTAACACACAAATCTACCACTGAAATGTAACTTCTGATAACTTTAAAGTATCTCAGGATCCATTACATATATAATATGCTTTTAAGATATATATGTACTCAATAACTTAGACTCATTTACTAATAAGTGCATTTTAAAACCTAATTACTTTACTAGTGAACATGGTTATTGGTGGAGAATCTACATCCACTAGTTTACTAAAGTAGCATAATCCCTAGAACTATCTATAGAAATTTATCCTTATACCCACAAGAGTGCAGTTTCACCTCGCATCAAGGAAACATCTCTTTGCAACAGGCAAAGATAACTACAGAAAACCACAGCCAATCAAAATGCAGAGTTTTAGAGCCCAGTCCCAATAGATAACATTTACAAAACACCCGCGCACCTAAAGCTCAAGCACCATTGTGGAAGAGGGGACAGAAAGATTGTAAGACATAGGATCAGAAAGTTTGCTGTGAGATTGTGTCAGCAGTAACATAAAAGTTTAATGCTTTTATTAACCATAATAAAACCAATGTAACCATAAATTCTCACCAACATGAGTACCCAAACAAGAGCTGAAAAAAGATGATATCAATAGACATACCAATGTGAATGGAGCAAAGCCCATGAGACCTCAACCCTATACAAAGAACTGTGGGCAATTGATTAAAGTTGGGAACAGGAGAGATGGTCCCTCCTTAGGAAGAGTGCACCAACTGCTTGTTCATTGCCAAACAGTTAGCCCTGAAACATATATACAAGTAACACAATATGGACTGAACAGGTTATATTTAGTTATATATGTATACATATGTATTTATTAACATATATGAATATATGTGTTATATATTAAATAAATTGCACATATATATTTAGGAATACATATAATGTATGTACATTCACAAACATGTGTGTGTGTGTGTGTGTGTGTGTGTGTGTGTGTGTGTGTGTGTATGATGAAAAAACAGGTCATGAATTTAAAGGAGATTTAAATGTATATATGGAAGTGTTTGTAGGGAGAATGGGAAGGGAAAAAAGTAAATAAATGACAATCTCAAAAATTAATAAAAAAATATTCTACTCCATACAAATAGTATGTCAGTGATAGGATTTAATAGATAGGTTTATTTTTTCTAGTACAAAATGTGACTTCATATGTTATTTTCTTTATTTATCTTCATCTCCCATATCTACATCTCCCACATCTACCATACAACTTGTCACTGGTGTTTGCAAAGAGCCACTGTACTGTGATTGAGACCCAGATCTGTAGAGGCACACCCATGTTAGTGCAAATATTTTTTATTCCTCTTTTCAAATCAAGTGTGTAGAGGTTAAGTTACTTGGATTTGAAGCAGAAAAGCAAGATTTTCGACAACAGATAGTTTCTCCCTGCTTCTGGCATAAGTGATGCCTAGAAAACTGCTAAATTTCTTGGATGGTGTGGAGAATGTGGAATCATTAATTCTCATGAACTAAAAATAAAATTTGCAGTTTTTGTTCATGTTGAACTTTATAATCAATACTGCAGGAAATAGGGCATGTGACTATGTTTTAATTAGCCTAGTGACAATTGATATTTCAGAAGAGGTCAAAATGCTCTCAAGGAGATATGGGGCCTAGTACATGTCTTAATATTTGATTCTGTAAATCTTGTACTATTGTAATTGTCTAAGTAAAGTCACATTTACTTTCAAAGACTACCAAAAGAACCACAAATTTGTTTATTTAATGTGTCTACAAATTGTTCAGCATAGCCAATATGATGGGGAGTTCAAGATAACAAGACAAAATCATAACTGTCCTCTTATTATGCATATGTGTAGGTAGAGTTTTCCTGCCTTGCCCACAGTCAGGACAAATCTCTCTCACCCGCCAGTCCCACAGCCGCTCAGACCCAACCAAGTAAACACAGAGACCTATATTGCTTACAAACTGTATGACCGTGGCAGGCTTCTTGCTAACTGTTCTTATAGCTTAAATTAATCCATTTCCATAAATCTATACCTTGCCACGTGGTTCATGGCTTACCAGCATCTTCACATGCTGCTTGTCATGGCGGCGGCTAGCAGTGACTCCTTCTGCCTTCCTGTTCTCTCTTTTCTCCTCTCTGTTAGTCCTGCCTATACTTC
This sequence comes from Peromyscus leucopus, assembly GCF_004664715.2. Taxonomy (NCBI): domain Eukaryota; kingdom Metazoa; phylum Chordata; class Mammalia; order Rodentia; family Cricetidae; genus Peromyscus; species Peromyscus leucopus. The sequence continues at coordinate 38,169,118 of NC_051070.1, read as the reverse complement.
CTGCCAACACTGGCCAATCAGTGTTTTATTTATTGACCAATCAGAGTAATTTGACATACAGACCATCCCACAGCACATATGCATGGGTTAAATTTATTTTAAATATTAAAAGAACTTAAAATTTTATTACATTCCTTGAACATTGTCAAACCTTGTGTATAACATGATTAGTAAGAAGTTTTGTGACCTCCGACAATCACAACCGTATATTAAACACAATAATGAAAAGACAAATGGAACTGTGAATTTTGTGCTGTGTTTTTCAAGTGTTAAGGAGTCTGCCACAATGAGTGTGGTTTTCTTTTATAAGCATTGCAATAGAATACAATTATAAACCCACATTACAGGCTGATCAATATTTTCTTGCTTTAGTACAAGTTCAAAAGATGCTGCTTTTAGTAATGCTGTGAAGAGTAGTAGCAGCTAACATCGTAACATATATATATATGTGTGTGTGTGTGTGTGTGTGTGTGTGTTACAATTCAATATATATATATATATATATATATATATATATATATATATATATAAAATTGTCAATCTGGTAGTTCAGATAAAACATCATACTTCAGATTTTAGTGTGTACCTCTTAATTTGAGTGAGATGTACCTTTTTTGAGTGAGAACTACCGGATTGACAATATAATTATATTAAATATGAATATATGTATTACATACATAAAGAAAAATTCCAAAGGAATAATTAGGAAAATATTTAAGTAGTACTGACAATAAAACAAGGACCCATAAACAGAACAGTAATATTTTTTTTTCACCTATAATCAAGGAGGATCTCCTACTATGACTGTCAGAGGAAAGAGAAAAAGTGGAGGAAAAAAAAACCCTCCAATTTTATGGTTAAAGATGGTGTAAACAAAGTACAAAGAAAGAATAATAATAACAGACTGAAAAGCATGCATGCAACATATATCAAAGAAAAAAGAGCAATGTTCTAATTTTAAAGAGCTTTTAAAGTATGAAAATGAAAGAATCAAACTCTTACTAAGCTCCAGATCTTTGAAAATACCTCAGAGATTTTAAACAAAAGACAACAGTTCTTAAGTTTATAAAAAAAAAGATACATCTCACTCAAATTAAGAGGTACATGCTAAAATCTAAAGTATGATGTTTTATCTGAACTACCAGATTGACAATTCAAAAGTTTTATTACATTCCTAATTGTACCTTTGGTGGAAAACAAGCAATCTTCCATTCTAACAATATAAAATTACTATGCAAGTCATGTTCATAGCGACACATTATTAACAATAGCTACATAGAAATAATCCATGTTGATGCTAGATACAGATTCCAGACTCCAAGTCATTGATTCTTCCAGATGAGTCAGGGATTTCATATATGCTTACACATGTCTGACATTTGTGATGGCAAATATTCCAAAATCTTCTGGCTATAAGTTATTCTTCCTGCCTCCTTTCAGGTACTGGCTTGACAACACTTCTCTTCATTGATATTTATTCTTTCTAATGCTGCCATTTCTCTTGATCCTCAAAGCACTAGAATGTTGAGCAGTTTGGGGATAGCAGATTGCTTCATTCATATGAAGATTATTTGGTCTTTATTTGACAAAATTGTCAACAATTCATTCTAATTTACTTTTAAATGGGTATCACTGTCTTTGTTATTTGACAATGTCAAGTAAAATGTCACACCAATCAGAAAAGCCCATTCATACTTAGTAGGTAGATGGAAGAATGGAATGCACCATTAACTGATTTGTAAGATAGAAGCTCTACTGAAACAATTTTTGATGTTCCGTTTTCACCAATATCAGCACAAGACACTTCACAACTGTTGTTTGAGCAAGAAACAAAATGTTGCTTTGAGGAAATAGTGTTAACTGAGAAGGAGTAGCTGAAACAGTACTATGCTTTAACCTTTTACTTGGTAAACACAACCTTCATTAATGGTCAAAATACACTGTTTGAATTTCAAACTGTTGGAACTGAGGATTAAGATTTTAAACATTTGGGAGCCAGTGTTAACTAATTGTGTTTTTACAAGCACAACCGAAAATAAGCATATGAACTTTGTAAGTGACGATCCTAAATGCTTTTTGTTTCCCAGAAACTGATAGAATGTTCTAAACTTGTTTTGAACATGTTGATTTTTGCTTTTCCTCATTTAAATGCCAATGTGGTCATCAAGTTTCATTGTACGGCATCTTTTCTATCAAAATCACTTCTAATTAAGTACTTCACAAGAGAAGGCAAACTTACCAAACAATTTTACAGCTTTGAAGTTGTTTGGCAGTCAAAAGAACAGATTTCAAACTCACAGAGATAATTTTATGGAAAAGAAATGCCCTGATTCTCTTTGACATCTTTGGATTGATGTGTCAGGAATCAAGCCTATTTCTCAGCACTATACTCAGTGTATGTGAGTGACAGTGAATATGAGAGAAAGTGTCTGTGTTTTGCTGATCAGGACAGGAATTTAAGAAGAAATGCATTACTCTTGAGTTAAGGGACTTAGTTTTATGGGATGTGTTGGTGTGCTGAAGCATATCAAGCCTGCAGAAAACCCAGCAGATTCCCCAAACTCCAAATCATTTAGTAATCTCGATAACAGCCTATCTCCTTATCAAGGAGAAACACCCTACAACCACTGCTAAAGCTTCAAAGCCTATCATTTAAAACAAAGCTCTAGGAAATCCCTTGTTTTTAATATCAGAGGCTTATTACATGTGCTTTAAATATAGACATTAATATAGAAATTGGTATTTTTAAAACCTTATGTTTATATGCATATAAACTGAAATAAAGACTACTAAACATGCTGAATTTTTTAATTGCAATCTCTCTGGTTATTACATCTAAAAAGAGTTCTGGTAAACCAACCAACAGGCATGTCAAAGTAAAGGTCAGACTAATACCTGGGAAGGTACGGCAATGGATTTGGTGGGGAAAACTGATTAAACTAAGGCAGCTTAATTCACAGCAGCAGGAGCAACAGATGCTGTTGCCTTTGTTTATTTTCCCTTGTTGCCAGATGGAAAAGGAGAAATAAATACTAGGATGGAAAAGAAAGCTGCTGAATCGTGTTTCTATTCCACTTTAGCATGCTGCAACATTTCAACATGCAAAGTAGTCTGGTATGAGCTGAGAAGCATGGTTTGTTTGACATGGAGGATCCATCCTGGGTGACCATTTATAGCTTAAAAGTGGAGGTAGCAGTAGGTTGGGATACATCCACATCCACAATGTACAAGATTGGTTGGTTTTTCTCACTTAAAAATGAGGTAACTGTGATATATTACTTTTTCTGGAGAATCCTAAGATAAGCATAATGGTATAATTTCTATACTGGACTGTAGATACATATCTTAAAGACATTGATTCCATCTTTTGTTTGTTTGTTTGTTTTTTGTTTTGTTTTTTGAGACAGGGTTTCCCTGTGTAGCTTTGTGCCTTTCCTGAACTCACTTGTACCAGGCTGCCTCGAACTCACAGAATCCACCTGGCTCTGCCTCCCGAGTGCTGGGATTAAAGGCCTGCGCCACCACCGCCTGGCTGATTCCATCTTTTTATCACTAAATTTTGAGAAAGTTATATTACTTGGTTGACAGTACCTAACCATGAACTGGCTAGGACTCAACGAAGAATAATTTCTGGGCTTTCAATATTATCAAAGAAGAATTATTGTGTCCCCACTTCATACCTCCCATTATTAAATTGCAACCCCAGGACAACCTATGCATGGATTTCTTTTTATATTAGTACTTCTTATTTGGAGTACAGCACAAAGGTCTTTGCCCTTACGGATCTTCAGAGAGACCATAAATATTAAGCATACAAGATTGTCTTTCCAATGGGAAAAATGCAAAACCTATTCATCCATTCAGAAAATGGGAAACGGAAATGATTACTAGGCTAGTGGTCATTGTAACCTGTTGAGCCAGGTTATATCAAGCTCCCACAACTAGTATTTGAGGTGGCTAATAATCTAAATGATCCTAAGCGTCAGTGGCTCACCAAGCTCCCACAATGAGGATCAGAGGTGACTAATAACCTCTATGCTATCGGCATGCTGAGACAGGCCAGAAACTTCCTAAGGCCCTTAAGCTAATACAGGGAGCCTATCTCTAGAACCCATCTTCGTGGAAGAAATGACATGTAGTCTGAGTTATGTTTCCATGCAATTACACTTCCTTGGGCACTGGGGATTGTATTACACCAGGGAACTTTTTTCCAAATCATACTGTATTTAAATTTGTTGAGAATAGACCACCTGACATCAGACTTCCCAAGGTTTAATCAAGGTTGACTCAATGAACTGATTTCTCCTTTCCACTTCTTTGCAGTCCATTTCCCCACCTAATACCTGTAGGGTCCCCCTCAACTTCTGAGGTCGCATAAACTAAGGCATGCCCACCGACTTTAAATTCCATAATTGTTTATCCTGGAGTTAGCATATGCCAAATAGTTTTATGCTTTGGAAACTGAGCAATAAAGAAGGAAAATAAAACAATATTTCTCTCATAAAGCAATAGACAAAAATAAATGATGCAGTAGTGTTTATTTGATCTATTTTGGTATCCCTCATGAGAGCTGGAGGCACAGAGAACTTGCTAATTCTTTGCTGAGAAGCATAAAAGTAGAGTAGAAGATTTTGAAAAAGTTTTGGTGTGTTGGAAGACGCTGAGAATGAAAGGCAAAGTGGTATGCTATGGTCATTTCTCCATGACATGACGGGGAGTTCTAGAAAGGATTTATGGGAAATCGGAGCAATCGAAAGTAATCCAGCTTCTGGCTTCCTTCTGAACCCTAACTCTTCTTAGACATCATCTCTCAAGGAGATGGTCAGAGCGGTAGAGCGGCTCAGTCTCACTCAACATACTTCTGGGTTACTTGTCTCCTTGTGACAACCAGAAAACCCAAACTCCATGTCTTCAAGTGCAGAATGTCCTTGGAATTCAAGAATGCTGCTAACAACTAGCATCTCTGAGTTGGGCCTACCTAAAATTCAAACATTTTATAAATGTAATATTTGATCTAGTAGTATCTATGTAACTCAGAAACAGTGGAGACATATTATGTTTCATCTGAGATGCAAACATCTTCTGCAGTTACTGAACAGTCATTTCTTTCTTTGAAAGAAAATACATATAGCAGGAGAAAGACAGACAAAATGAGGCAAGACTTAGAATCTAAGTGATCTTATATATTTTTGGTCCCATAACTTTTAGGTGCTAGAACATTGCTGGTTTCAATAAATTTTCTTAAGATATTTCACAATTTTATTAGAACACTACTTGTTTAAACTATGGAAACTTGGGATTGAGTCATTTACAACTGAAATAAGTTCTGCCTAATGTGGCATACTTTATTGTCTTCATTTCTCATAAAAGAAAATGGAGACATTAAGTCATTGGCTGAACACTGTTGATTTAAATTGGTATTTTGACTAGATCATAGCAGGAACTCTTGATATGCATGCCATTAATAGCAATCAATGTTTGTATATTTACCGAAAATTATGATATTCTGAAGTGCATGGGGAAACTAAGTTATAAGAAATAAAATTTTCTGACTGATGACTCAGAAAGTACTTTCCTGTGTTTTAGATTTTCAGGCTAACCATTATGAATGTAAATGTACATTGTATACATATCTAGATATTTTTAGGATGTAATATGTATTTTCATCAACCTAATTCTCATTACTTTTTCATAGGAGGAATAGGAGCTAGATTCTACTGTGCTGACTATAGGCAAGCCCTTTATTTTAATACTATATACCACTAATCACCTTAAGTTCTCACAGCAGAAGTTATACTTCTACAACTGGAGAAACAGACCCACAAAATTGTGACCTTTTGGTCAGGGTCTTGTGTTGGGAGAAGACATAAAGTTGAGTTCTAAGTCTGTCCAACACTGGTACCCTTTTCCAACAGGCAAGGTGTAAAGTAATCTGATATTATGCTATTTGGGGAACTTCAGATCAATATTCTTTCATGAAATTCACTGTGGACTTGACAATAAACTAGTTACAAATAAAGTGTAAGTGTGTGCTGCTCTCAACAGCATTGCTCTGATTGATACGGCTTGAAATGAAGATGTGGGACGAACTAACTACTTAAGAGCTTCTAGTTTTGCACAAAGGCATTCGACAAACTTCAAATATTTCAAATTCTATTTTAAAATAGTTCCCTTAAATTTATGTATGCTACATACATATATTAGTGCTGAAAGTAGCAAGAAATTGAGATTTTAATCATATATCAATGCAAAACTAATGAATTAACATACACCAGACGGTCTTCTTTCTTTTCTACAGCATCTAATTACTCTAAATATATTAGTGCATAAATTAGCATAATTGTTTCACATATTTGCTTAGTGCTCTTAAACACCCATAGAAAATATGTACATAATATTCTACATCATTTAGTGCATTGCATATTTCAATCCATTTGGACATAAAATTGAAAGTATTTATAAGCATGTGAGATATGTGCAGACATATATTCAAGTTTTAGAAATATTCTGCCTTGAATAATTTGAATATGATAATTAGTCTTAATAAACACTAAGAGGACTTTTTATCCTAGATTTTCATGTTAACATACTTTAACTCATCTCTTTCCTTAAAAATCCCATATCATAATATCAAACTTTCTACACAAGTATTCCCAAGCTTAGATTTTGGTTTACAGAAAAGAAATTAAACAGGGAATGAGGAGAGTATCACAGAATAATAATACAACCAAAAGTTTTTAAGTTACCACAAGTTCTCTTCCAGATATTTAGATAAAAGTGAAATTGTAAAAAAAAAAAAAATGTAGAAAACCTATCCATTCATATTAGTAAGTTAACAACTACTAATCACAATCTATTTTCTAGATTTCTTCAATTAACAAATTGTTACAGAAGGTAGTGTCATCAGCTTAGGCATGCTAAATATTTTAAAGCAAATTACTTACATCTATCCAAATATAATAATATTCAATGGCTTAATACCGTAGTATGTTAAAAAGCAGAGATCTAGGGAATTTAAAATGTAAAAATAGAAAGAACAACAACAAAAACATGAAGAACCATTGAAGAACAAATATATATGAAATTTCCTTCCTTCTTTCCTTCCTTCCTTCCTTAAATGTAAGACAAAATTTCAGGAGCATATTCAATATACAGTTGTGTGTGTGTGTATGTGTGTGTGTGTGTGTGTGTGTGTGTGTGTGTGTGTGTGTGTGTGTGTATTGAGGTGTTTTCCTCTTTAAATTCTGCACTGTCTCAGTCACTTTTCTATTGCTGTGATATCATGACCAAGACAACAATAGAAGAGTTTACTGGGGCTTCCAAGTTTGAGAGGGTGAATCCATCTCACTGTGGTAGGGAGCATGGCAACAGACAGACCTGTATGACCTGTGTGCAGTGGCAGAATTAGCAGAGAGTTTGCATCATTATTCTCAAGCACACAGGCAGAAACAGGGATACAGAGATGCAGAAACAGACAGACATACAGAGACAAATAGAGATACAGAGAGAGACAGAGACAGAGAACTAACTGAGAATACTGGGGAAAATGCGGGCTTTTGAAACCTCTTCCAACAAGGCCATACCTCCTAATCCTCATCAGTTTCATCAACTGAGGAACAAGCATCCAAATACAGGAGCCTGTGGCAGTGATTCTCCATCAAATCACCATGTGCACTTGGATTCGAAAGTTAGGATTTCCCCTTCTGCACCCTCTGTGTTGAGCTGGTGGAGCAATGGTAAGATGGGAACAGCTGTATGGCGTGAAATAAAGAGATGTGGAGCAAAGTCCCCTGTTGACTTACAAAAAAAAAAAAATTTCATCTGAGCAGGAAAACTACTTTTCATTAAAATAAGTCACTATACTTTCTTTGATAATCACTCTTTAATATTAAATAATTTCTTTACTGTGGTTGATAACACAAAATAATTTTTTTCTGAAAATATTTAATTTGGAGACACAATGGTGATTTGTAAAAGTCATAGAGTTGGGAAAAAGTTTAACTCCTCTTTTGTTCTAAATTCATTATGAAGGAGTCCACAAGATTGTCTCTGAACTTCTCTATCAGTATTCTGCAAGGAAAACTCAGGAGTAAATGACAATGTTAAAAAGAATTAAACCAAGCATATACCCTGCATGTAGACACAAACTGTCATACTTCACTAGCTCTGGCAAACTTCAAACTATAGCTCTTCCAATTAAGGACTTCATTAGTAGGACACTAGAATTTAGTTATTTGATATTTAAATAATCAATAAATATTATTCCTAATTTAAAAAAATACCTGGTTAACTTGGTATGTTTAACACCAGGAAATGTGAATGAGTGTCTGGAGGTGCCAGATACTGATACCCAAGGAGAAACTGGTCCAGGGAAAATCAAGCTTTTCCCTCTCCATCCTGAACTGGAAACATGATAGAATTGAGTAACCCAATGCTTCCCTGATCTTTGACCATCTCAGATCCTTTCTTTTTCTGTGGCACTGTTAGTCTCTTATGCAGCCTTGATTTTTCTCCACAACTATCTTCTTTAGAATGAATTTAATCTCCTCTTCCCAGCGGGAAAACACTCCTTCCTAAACTTCTTTTTACTTCCTTGGCTCTCTGCAATATCCTCTTCACCAACCTTCTATTGTTTCTCTTGCAGTCTCTGATTGTTACTATTTTAACCCCTCCCCCCCCTTTTTTTTTACAATAGATTATTTCTCTTCTCTTTTCAGCACGTTATAAATGTTTTTTAACTTTCCTGATGCTAAAGTAAATAGATGTTTTCAATTGTTTCTAACTGATCTCTCAGTATTTGAAAGTGTTATCACTTGGATTTTTCACACTGAAATATTCTTTCCATATGTTTTCTACAGTGAATGCTATCTCATCTCATTTCTGCATAGCGAGATCAGGGATTTTAAAATACTGTTTTCAGATACGCACTATATCTGGGTTTTCACAGCTATTCTTATGTATTAAAAGTTGCTTTCAGCAGGAGAGATAAGGTAGGGATGATGAAATCGGGAATGTCACTGACAGAGAGCCCATGATTCCTGACATTCAGCATCTTCAATCAGTTACCATAATGTGGCTTTTCAGATGCCTTTATGCCACTTGTAAATTAGTTGAAGACCATCCTAAACCCTCTGACTAAGAGATATTCTTTTGCCTACTCCTAAGCAATTATACTGGATTTGAAAGTGAATGGATCGCATTGATGCTACTGTGAGATCCTCTAAAAGGGTAGGTAGTAGAGGTGTTGACTTTTCAGAAATGAAGGTATTTTAAATAAGGCAAGTGGTAACACTCAAATACTATTGAGAAAACATTAAGAAAACATTTTGGAAATTTACCTATCCAATTTAATATCATAAAAGAGAAGAAGCTTGTATTGTGTGTTGGAAAAAGAAAAATAATCCCAATTTTAAAATTCAATGGTTAAAATAATAATTGAACAAATTTAAATGAACACTAGGGCAGGAACTATGATGTTTTCTCTGTAAGTGGAATCTCGGGAAGTCACCAGCTAAGGGTATTCCTCCTTCTCTTCATATGCTTAATTCACTCTCACTGTTGCATTAGTATTGGTATTTTGTTTACATTATTTTCAGGTTGTATCTATGTGTACATGTGTGCTGTACACATGTGTACGCACATGTGTAGGAGGCCAGTGCAAAGTGTCAGATGTACTGCTATTATACTCTGCTTCACTACCTTGAAACAATCTCTCTCTCTGAATACAAAGCTATACTTTTTAGCTAAGCTTACTGGCCAGTGACTTCCTGGGATCCCCTCACCTTCATCATATAGTGCTGGATACAGGCATGTCCTGCCAATGTCTGCTTATGTTTGGTTACTTGGTATTCACATGTTTCAAAGGGGAATGCTCTTACCTACTGAGGTATCTGGCTAAACCACCTTGTTGCTTTCTATATCTATGGTTCTATTATAGAAAGGCCGGGCTGAATAACTGCTTGTTGTCTTAAATAGACACACATTTTTTTCTGGTATTTCACCTATATCAGGCTGATTCTATGAATGTAGCTCTACTTCCTAGAGAGAAACTCAGTATATACATAACTTTCTACATGATAAAATCACTGAGCTCCAAAGTTACTGAGGAATTTTATCTCTATTGCTAATAATATATTTTCATTGCATTTCAACAATTACTGTGTTCAGAAGATAGCAATCCTATTTCAACTTTTGAAAACCTGAGCTCTTTCACATTGACGATCACTCTCTTACCATCTTTGTCCGTTAACTAAGCAAAAGGAAAAAGAATATCAGTACTAAAAGGCTTATGTGGGTTGAGCCAGTTTTTGGATTTAAAGGCATTGAAATGAAGAAAGAAAAAAAAAAAAAAAAAACATGTCTTTTTCCTTCTAGTCAATTGGACCAAGTCAAAAGCAACAAGATATCATGATCCAGCTTGCCAAGTTCCTCCCTTTGTTTCACTTGCTGTACTGGAAATGGTCCCTTTGCATCTACAATTTAATACAGGTGGAAAAGATTGAATTTCCTGACTTTACCCAAACCAATTAATCAGTCAGTAAATTAAACTCAGCTGTGGATAGAAACTCACAGCTCCCATTTGGATTTAGGACTATCCATTATATTATTGACAAAAAAAAATCAGGCTTATCGGCAGGAGTAGGGCAGTCAGGTACTTTTGAAAATGAATATGATTCACATCTTGTTTTTCTGGGGTCGCCTGCTGTGGATTCATCCATACTCAGTACCATGAAGAGATAAACATAGAAGAATCTAAGTGTTGCCATTAAAAGTCTGGCTGTTGTTATGCGACAATTTAATTTTGTAGGGATAGTACTGCAACATTTAGTATGTTAGGAGAAACCTCCTTACCTAACATATATTAACTATTACTGACTTGATAGTTCCCTTGCAAAGTAAATAAATCAGTCTTAAGCTGATTAGTAAAACAAAACCACACATAAAATCTTAACATGTCAATTTTTATCCTCAACACACCAGGCTTAAGCTCCTGATGCTGCTGCAGTTTGGGGAGCCCTGGAGTTTTTTGCTTGAAGGCTATTTGTATTTTTCCTGAATTGGTTGTCTACTACCTTCACAGTAGCTGTCACATAGAGTTTGGTAACACTTCAAATTAAATGACACTAATTGCACCTAACATGCATTTGTAACAAGTATGCAAGTATTTTATAATTTTTTTTATATCCAAATGAACTTAAGCAGTATTTCAGTACTCTTTGGCTTATAAATTACACAATTATACCTTCAGTAGCCTGAATCTCAATAATGTGAATATGCATCGATGGTATGACAAAAATCCTCTAAATTAGTTCACAACGATAATGATTGTGAATAGCTAGTACAGCCTCTCTGTGAGTTTACTATATAGGCGGCTGGACTTTCTACAGTATCTCAAAAATGTACTGTTGTTCAGAAATTTATAACTAAAATGATCATAGAAGCAAAGGATGGAAAGATAAATGAGTGCCTGGGGTCAGGAGCTGCTATTCTACTATCACTAAGACCTAAAATAAAGCATGTTTTCTCCTTCACTCATTCACTACATTCTATTTCCCCTGTGGTGCTGAAGATTGAACCAGGTTACCCCATGCTAATTGAGCTCTCTACCACTGAGCTACACTTCTTTTTGGTTCTGGGAAGAGCTCTTTCAGATATATTTATTATTCACAAAAAAATAACTGTTTTTTTGAAGCAGTATAGTTCAAAGAATTTAATATTTAAGATGATTTTAAACAACCCAGTGAGCCAGAAGCATCAATGACCATTTGGTCAAATCAAGATCCTTAGGCATAAACATCAACAAAAAGCAAACCAGAATTAGTTTGTATAGACATTTCTGTATGAATCTATGTTTAATCTAACACCATTAAGGACTGTAAGCATTAATTCAATTGTATAATTATTATGCTCTCAGAAATAAGTGAACTAAAATAGTTAAAGAAGCAAATCTGGGAAGCTCAGAGATCACCGTACAATTTACATTCACACTTCAATTTTTCACACACACAAAAGAACTCTTTAGCAAAGAAAAATTGAATCGAAATTGTTAAGATAACTAGGTGTCTTAGATTGTGTCCCTCTAAAATTTACCCATTAAAAATTAATCTACCACAAGATGGCTGCAAAAGAACCAGGAAGGGATTCCTTATAGGGCATTAAGTTAACCTCTTGCTTTTACTGATTTTCCGGTTTCTAGATTTTGTGAAATCATTTTCTTTTGTTTGTTATTTATTCAGTTTACTGGGTTTGGGTAAAGCAAACCAGTTGTCTAATTATTTCTTAAAAGAATAAAATAGAATGATCTGGAAGCATAGTAATATATCAGATCCTATGTACATCTTTAATATATACTACAATAAATTAAATTATTCAGATATTGGACTATGGGAAGTTTGTCAAATAAAGATTCAAAAGCCATTTTTTTTAAATTTTTTTATATGAGTGCTGTTGTAGTTTGTTGGCACAAACAAGGGGAGACAAATAAGCTCTTCCCTGTGTAAAAAGGATAAGTTTGCATGCACATATACAGTTTTGTATTTTAAATTATTTTTACTGTTGCCTGTGAGATAAAAATCTATTCTGAGTTCTGTTATATTTTGAAGTTATAATGAGCATAATAAGCATTATTTTAAAATTGTACTATACACACTGAAGTCCATGTAAACAGTGTTCAATGCCTTACCAGGTGACTCTCCATCTAAACATGCTGATTTTTCTGGTTACATTTGTCAGCAACTAGTGAAGTCTTACTTGTATTATGTGTGTGTGTGTGTGTGTGTGTGTGTGTGTGTGTGTGTGTGTTTTAACTTAAACTTTAACCTAAACTTATTGGCTTGTGCTCCAATAAAATCCATACAGTTTCACATGCATTATCTTCTTTCTTGACACTGTCTGCTCCCATACTTCCTTTGAACAGTGCTCTACTTGGAATACCTTTTCAAAGCTCTCCTCTCATATTCCAGTTGTGGGGATGTGAAAGGCTAACAGCTGTAGCTCTGCCCCTATGTGAGAATTGTACTTGGATACTGGGAACCCTCTGCTCAGAAGCTGCACACACAGCCAATGGAAAGTTAGGGGAAAGAAATAAGATCTTAGCCAGATGACTCTAGTTGGTAGAAATAAAAATGAATTATCCAAGACTCAGGTTGACAACTACAAACCAATTTCAGCTGCAGCTGCAATCTGGACCAACTCTGGTGTGTGACACTTTCTTAAGGATGAATTACATAGTCCTCAGCAAATCATCCTGCAACTTTCAATCTCAAATGATGTCTTCATAAATTGCAGTCTACGATATGGGTCTCCTTAATTGTCTAGCATATATATTGATCAGGGTTTCTGCTCTAATGCATCCATACTGATGGCTTCCACTTACACCATAGGTCAGACACTGGAAACTATTGTTCCATTCGTTTTATTGACCCTTTCTTAGTTTGATTTCTGTAGCTTCATAAAGACCATGATCAAAAATAATCTGGGGAGGAGTTTAGTTGACTTACATGTTTCAATCACAGCTTATCATTGAGGAAAACCAAGGCAACTACAGGCCAGGAACTTGGAGACAGAAAGTGAAAAATATCCCTTAAAAAATGGGATATTTGGACAAATAATTGGAGGAAATTAATAAAGAATTTCAAGAAAGCCAAGAAAAAACAAACAAACAGGTGAAGGAAGACCTGAAAATAAAAATAGAAGCAATAAAAAACACAAACTGAGGGAATTCTGGAAATGGAAAATCTGGGTAAGCAAACAGGAACCACAGATGCAAGCATCACCAACAGAATACAAGAGACAAGGGAGAATCTCAGGTGTTCAAGATACGAAAGAGGAAGTAGATTCATAGGTTAAATAAAATGTTAAGTCTAAAAATTTCCTAATGTAAAACATCCAGAAAATCTGGGATTCTATGAAAGACCAAACCTAAGAATAATAGGAATAGCAGAAGAATCTCAGCTCAAAGGTCCAGAAAATATATTCAACAAAATCATAGAAGAAAAATTTCCCAAACTAATAAAGGAAATGCCTGTGAAGGTACAAGAAGCCTACAGAACACCAAATAGACTAAATCAAAAACAAACAAACAAACAAACAAACAAAAAAGGTCCCCTTGCCACATAAAAATCAAAACACTAAACATACAGAATAAAGAAAGAATATTAAAAACTGCAAAAGAAAAATGTCCAATAACATACAAAGGCAAACCTATCAGAATTATATTCAACTTCTCAAAGGAAATTCTAAAAGCCAGAAGGTCATGGAAGTATTGCAGACTCTAATAGACCATGGATGCCAGCCCAGACAACTATACCCAGAAAATTTTTCAATCATCATAGATGGAGAAAACAACCTATTTCATGACAGATTCAAATTTAAACAATCTATCCACAAATCTAGCCCTACAGAAGGTACTAAAATGAAAATTCCAATGTAAGGAAGTTGGCTACACCCACAAAACACAGACAATAGATAATTCCACAGCAGTGAAACCCAAAGAAGGGAAACACACACACACACACACACACACACACATGCCGCCACCACCACCACCACTATCACCACCACCAATAACAACAACAACAAAATAACAGGAATTAATAATCATTCATCATTAATATCTCTCAATATCAATATACTCAATTCACCGACAAAAAGGCTAACAGAATGAATATAAAAACAGGTTCCATCATTTCTGCTGCACATAAGAAACACACTTCAACAACAGAGACAGATATTACCTCAGATTAAAGGGTTAGAAAAATATTTTCCAATCAGATGGATCTAAGAAGCAAGCTGGTATAGCTATCTTAATAGCTAACAAAATAGGCATCAAACCAAAATCAATCAAAAGAAATAGAGAAGAACATATTCATCAAAGGACAAATCCACCAAGATGATGTCTCAATTCTGAATATCTACACCTCTAATACAATTTGTAAAAGAAACACTACTAGTGCTTACATCACATCTCAAACCCTACACATTAATAGTAGGAGAATTCAATACCCACTGTCACCAATGGACAGGTCATCCAGAAACTAAACAGCGAACGAATGGAACTAACAGATGTTTTGACTCAAATGTACCTAACATATATCTACAGAACATATCACCAAAGAATATATCTTTTTCTTAGCAACTCATGGAACCTTTGCCAAAATTGACAACATAATCAGTCACAAAGCAAATCTTAACAGATAAAAAACTTGGAATAACTCTCTGTATCTTATCAGATCACCATGGATTAAAGTTGGAGTTCAGTAACAACACAAACTACAGAAAACCTACAAACTCATGGAAACTGAGCAACTCTCAACTGAACCACCACTGGTTCAAGAAAGAAAGAATAAACTTAAAGAATTCCTAGATTTCTCTGAAAATGAATATATAACACTCAAACTTATGTACCACAATGAAAACAGTGATAAGAAGAAGTTTGTAACACTAAGTGTCTGCATAAAGAATTTGAAGAAATCTTGTACAAGCAACTTAACAGCACAACTAAAAGCTCTAGAACAAAAAGAAGCAAATGCACCCATGAGGAGGAGATGTCAGGAAATAATCAAACTGAAGGTTGAAATCAATGAACAGAAACAAAAAGAATAATACAAAGAATCAAGGAAATAAAGAGTTGGTTCTTTGAGAAAATAAACAAGACAGACAAACCCTTATCCAAACATACTAAAGGCAGAGAGAGAATATTCAAATTAACAAAATCAAAAACAAAAAGGGAACATAACAAAAGACAGTGAGGAAATCCAGACCATCATTAGGTCATACTTCAAATTTCAAAACTTATACTCCACAAAATTGGAAAACTCTAAAAAAAAAAAAAAAAAAAAAAAAGGACAACTTTCTCAATAGATACCATTTACCAAAATTAAGTCAAGATCAGATAAACAATTTAAATATACCTTTAAGCACCAAGAAATAGGAAATAGAAGCAGTAATTAGAAGTCTCCCAATCATAAAAGCCCAGAGCCAGATGGCTTCTGCAGAAAATTCTACCAAGCTTTCAAAGAAGAGCTAATACAAATACTTCTCAAATTATTCCACAAAACAGAAACAGAAAGAACATTGACAAATTCATTTTATGAGGGCACAGTCACCCTGATACCTAAATCACACAAAGACTCAACAGAAAAGAGAATTATAGACCAATTTCCCTCTTGAAAATTGATCCAAAAATATTCAATAAAACACCCAAAACCAAATCTAAGAGTATATCAAAAAGATCATCCACGATGAGCAAGTAGGCTTCATTCCATAGACATAGGGATGGTTCAACATTTGAAAATTAGTCAATATAATCCATCATATAAACAAACTGAAAGAAAAAAAAACCTACAGGTTCAGCTCATTAAATGCTGAGAATGACATTGACAAAATTCACCAACTCTTCATGATATGAGTCTCAGAGAGATCAGGAATACAAGGAACATACCTAATTATAATAAAAGCAATATATAATGAGCCAACAGCCAACATCAAATAAAATGGGGAGAAATTCAAAGCAGTTCCACTAAAATCAGGAACAAGACAAGGCTGTCCACACTCTCCATATTTATTCAATATAGTACTGGAAGTTCTAGCTAGAGCAATAAGAAAACAAAAGGAGATCAAGGGAATACAAATAGGAAAAAGAAGTGAAAGTATCCTTATTTGAAGATGACATGATAGTATACATAAACAACCCTAAAAATTCTACCAGGGAACTCCTACTGCTGATAAACACCTTTATTGATGTAGCTGAATACAAGATTACCTCAAGAAAAAAAAATCAGTAGCCCTCTTATACACAAACTATAAAATGGCCAAGAAAGAAATCACCAAACAACACCCTTCACAACAGCCACAAATAATATAAAATATCTTGGGGTAATCCTAACCAAGCAAGTGAAAGATCTGTATGACAAGCACTTAAAGTCTTTGAAAAAATAAACTGGGAGAAGATATCAGAACATGGAAAGATCTCCCATATACATGGATTGGTAGGAATGGTCACCTTACTAAAAGCAACCTACAGATTCAAGGCAATCCCCATTAAAATCCTAACAAAATTCTTTACAGACCTTGAAAGAACAATACTCAACTTCATATGGAAAAGACAAAAAAAAAATCAGGATAGCTAAAACAAACATGTATAATATATGATCTTCCACAGATATCACCAATCCCTTATTTCAAGATCTACAACAGATCTATGATAATAATAAAAAAAAATGCATGGGATTGGCATAAAACCAGACATGTGGATCAATGTAATCAAATTAAAGATGCAAATCCACACACCCATGGACACCTGATTTTTAACAAAGAAGCCAAAATTACACAATGGAAAAAAGAAAGCATCTTCAACAAATGGTACTTGCATAGCTGTATGTCAGCATGTCGATGAATGCAAATAGATCCATAGCTATCGCCTTGAACAAATTCAAGTCCAGGTGGATCAAATACTTCAACATAAATCCAGCTACTCTGAAGCTGATAGAAGATGAAAGAGCCTTGAATCCATTGGCATAGAAGACAACTTTCTGAATAGAACACCAGTAGCACAGACAATAAGATCGATAATTAACAAAGGGGATCTCATGTAACTGGAAAGTCTCTGTCAGAAAAGGACATTGTGGAGAAGAATGGGACATTGAGATGAAGCCATTCATAAGCCAAGAAGAATAGGCAGCCAAATTCCAAAAACACCAGTAATTTCCAGAATTTAAAATCCTGAATCATGACAGGACACTGGTGGAATTCAGGTTTATCTGGTACATGGAATACTCATACCAAATGTGAGGTTGAACTGTAGGCCATGTGTACATCCTGCTTCACAAATGAGTCTGTCAGATACGCTAAGCCTATAGGCTGAAGATGATGCCCCAACATGCAGAGGAACCTTGGGTGACTGTCCAGGTAGCTGGCTGTTTTTGTCAACTCAGGTCTTTTTGGAAGTTACTTGTTTGCACTTCCTGTTTTAAAAGGTAATATTGTTTCCTTCTTGGGTCTCTGAGGGGGTTGAAGATTAGATAGCTGTAGTTACAATTTTCCTTGTTAAGTAATTCAGAAAAGAAACTCATTAAGAGGTGTAACGTGTATAAGTTTGAAAGACATCATAAGATAGTTTTCTGTTGGTAATATAAGTTATGACAGAAAGTGAATTAGGTACATTATGGACTAACCAAAATAGAATAAATATGGAACATTTTCTATGAATTTGTCAATGCAAATGGACTAGACATTGTTGATGTATTTATTGCTTATATATACTGTATATAGTTACTGTACTTATTGTAAATAGTTTTTCTTATATTAGTTATAACTTATTTTTTTATTTTTATTAGACAAAAAAGGGGAAATGTGATATGTTATTTGTGCTGAAATGTGGTGATATTTTATTTGTGTTTTAATAAAGTTTATCTGGAGATCAGAGGAAATAACAAGTCATTTTAAGTAAACATAGAAGTCAGGCAGTGGTAGCATATGCCCTTAATCTGATCACTTAACAGAGTCTCTGTGTGTTCAAGGCCATACTAGGGAACAGAGCCAAGCATGGTGACACATGCCTTTAATCCAGTACCAACCATAGAGACCTGGAGGTCTGTACAGACAGGCAGTGAAAAGGAATTGAGGTACCTGGGCTAAAATAGCCAATGAGAGGGTAGAACAGCAAGGCAATAAAAGCCTGGGTAGAGCTGGACTGTGGTAGTACATCCCAGCACTTGGGAGGCAGAGCCAGGTGGATCTCTGTGAGTTCGAAGCCAGCCTGGGCTACCAAGTGAGCTCCAGGAAAAGCACAAAGCTACACAGAGAAACCCTGTCTCGAAAAACCACACACACACACACACACACACACACACACACACACACACACACACACACACACACACACACACACACACACAAAAGCCTGGGTAGTCAGGAAGTAGCTCGCATTTGGAAGCTGCAGAACTGGTGGCTATTCCTATTTCCCTGATCTCTATGGCTTTCACCCCTATATTTAGCACTGTGGTTTTGATCTAATAAGACAATTTAGAAATTCGTCTACAGGACATGGTAAATAAGACAAAAGAGCAGCCTATAGAATAGGGAAAGATCTTCACCAACCACACATTTGACGGAGGACTGATTTCCAAAATATATAAAGAACTCAAGAAACTAGACCTTAATTAACCAAATAATCCAATTAAAAAATGTAGTAGAGCTCTAAACAGAGAATTCTCAACAAAGTAGTCTCGAATGGCCAAGAAATACTTAAAGAAATGTTCAATATCCTTAGCTATCAGTGAAATGAAAATCAAAACAACTCTGAGATCCCACGTTATACCTGTCAGAATGGCTAAAATAAAACATACAAATGACAGCTTATTCTGGAGAGGATGTAGAGCAAGGAGAACATTCCATCATTGCTAGTGGGAGTGCAAAGTTGTACAGCTACTTTGGAAACTAATATGGCAGTTTTTCAGAAGGGACTTAACTTACCTCAAGATTCAGCTATGGGAATTTTCCCAGGGGCCTGCCCTGAGATAATCTCTCCCAGGGTCCTGTGGAAGATGCTACATCTGGCATGGAGATATCTGAGGGAAAGAAATCTATATACACCATGCTCTGTCATCCATTTACTTTATTTCTCTATAACAAACTTCTATCTATACAGCTTGAGTTCTGTCCTCACATCCAGTTCTTCTCTGTAGCTACTTTTTTTGTCCCTTCATAGCCCTAGTAATAACTAAGCCCTTATGCTTTCGATTTCATCTTCATGCCTGTTCCTTCATCCTCCATCTTTCTCCCTCTTCTCTTTTTCTGACCTGATTCACCTACAATCTACAAAATAAATAAATAAATAAATAAATAAATAAATAAATAAAATAAAATAAAATAAAAATCCCAACTTTTCCTTGGTCCTCACACTTGGCTCTGAGAAACTCTATCTTCTTTTTTTCTCTTCTCTCCAGTCTTGGCTCTGCCTTGCCCAGGAATCCAGCTTTAGTCTTTATCGCACCTAGTTATGCAAAAAGCTCTATTGTCCTCAGTCAATAGCTCTGCAATGCTACTAGGCCTGAAGGCAAAGGATGGTCTGAGCATCATTTGCATAAGAAACAAAACTATGCATCTACAGTCTGTAGGGGTGTTATCTAGTGGATCAACAGTAGGTCTGAGAAGCTTAACTGTTTGCCATATGGCCTAGTACTATATGAACATACAAGGATTTCATAACAGAAGACAGCTGATATATATTAAAAGCTAAATAGCACCAAATATTCCTTGATAAATGGCTTCCTCTTGAAGGACTCCTTGGTCGATTAGGTATAGCTTATTATATACAGTTAAATCTCTATAATATATTGTGGCCTGCTGTACCCAGTTATATCACTCTTGGGCATATACCCAAATGATGCTCAATTGTACCAACCACATGGACAATTGCTCAACTATGTTTCTAGTAGTAAAATTAAAAAAAAAAAGAACATACGGAAAACATTAACCATGAGGCCAGAATATAGCAAGAAGATAGATGCTTTTCTTCTAAAACATAATAAATAGTACTCAAATGGTTCTACTTGGAAGATTTATTCTTCCCTAAATAAAAAAATTATGACAGACACATTTCTAAAATTTTTCCCAGACATAAAAACAAAACCTATACTACTGGTCTATTTTACTGTGACAATTCTAAATATGCTTTTAAGTTAAATGTCTTCAAGTAAAATTACAATGTGCATATAAACAAACACAAGGTTTTTAGATGCACGAAAGTTCCTTTTCTTCAGGATAATAAAATTGTGTTATGAGAATTCTTTGGTGGAAAAAAAAATAGCCAGAACCCAGAAACATCCTCAATTCCCCTTAACCAAAGAATGGACAAAGAAAATGTGGTACATTTACACAATGGAGTATTACTCGGCTGTTTAAAACAATGAATTCATGAAATTTGAAGGAAAATGGATAGAATTAGAAAAAAAATATCATCCTGACTAGGGTACACCAGACTGAAAAAGAAAAATATGGTACGTACTCATTCATAAGTAGACATTAGCTGGCAAGTATAAAGGGTGACCATACTACAATACACAAACCCAGAGAGGCTATATAACAACGAGGGCAAAGAAAGGAATGCATGGACCTCCCTGGGTAGGGAAAATAGAAATCTCCAGGGTAGACTAGGGGTGAGTGTGTGGGGATGGGAATATGAGATACTCATTTGGGGAGTGGATGGAGGGGGAGAGTATTCAAAGAGATGATTAGAAAGAGGGTGGGGGGGCACTTTGGGATCCAGTAGAAACCTGGTATAAGGAAAACGCAGAGGAATCTACAGGGATATCCTCAACTAAGACTTCTAGCAATAGTGGATATGTAACCTGAACTGGCTATCTACTGTTATCAGATTGGTGACTACCCCAATTGTTATCAGAGAGCCTTCATACAGTAATTGACAGAAACTGATGCAGAGACCTCTCATCAAACATTAGGCCGGGTTCCAGGAATCCTTCTGAAGAGAGGGAGGAAGGATTGTAGGAGCCAGAGTGGTCAAGGACATCACCAGAAAATCCACAGAAACAACTAACCTGGGCTCATAAGAACTCACAGAGTCTGAACCAATAACCAAGGAGCCTGCATGGGATCAACCTAGGCCCTGAATATGTAGATGATGGTAACATAGCTTGTTCTACTTATAGAACTCTTAACAATGGGAACAGGGTTGTCCCTAATGCTTTGGCTAGCTCCTGGGAACCTATTCCTCATACTGATTGCCTTGTGTAGCCTTAATACAAAGGGAGGCACTTAGTTTTATTGCAGCTTGATGTGCCATGCTTTTTTTCATACCCATGGGAGTTCTGCCCCTTTCTGAACAGAAACAGAGGAGGTGTCATTGGGGGTGGTGTGGAGGTAGGCGGAGGGGATGAGAGGAGAAGAGGGAGGGAAAACTGCTATATTGATGTAAAATAAAGTAATTTTTAAAAATGCAATCTCCCTCTTAGTATTTCAGAGCCCTATTAACTAACACACAATTGAAATGTCTATAAATGCAACAGTTTTTCTACTGTGTTTATGACATTAATTAGAATATTTTAATATATTAATTTGTATTAATTTACTAATTCTAATATTAATTAGAATTATCAAGGGCACTCCTAAATTATCTATGTATCTATGCAAACAAGGACACTTTAAATATTCAAGTAGATGGCACATTGCATGATTCCTGGGAATGCCATTTGAATGGACTTACAATGTTGTCTAATCAGGTAAGCATCTAAAGACTCCCTTAAAATGTCTTCTGATTTGGTGGAAATAAATCATATTATTTCCTTTCACTCTTCATAGTAGGTTCATACATACTAATAGAGACAGATTAATTTGTTTCTGATTGTTCTCCAGATATGTGGAAAACTTGCTCGAATAGATATTTTCCATTATTGAAAATAGAAGATGATATCATCTTGCTACAGAATTTTTGGTTCTCAGATTTCTTAAAAATTACTTACAGTGGTTATTTCTTCTAATTCTGAACACATAAAAGCATTTAAACGATAGACTGTCTTCTACTTTATACAGTTCAAAATGAGTGTTGTGAGTAGACTGCTCTTAGTTCCCCAAATTCCATCTCTACCATAACATACATTGTCTCATTGTGTGCTTTTTAATCTCCCAAAGCTAGTTCCTTCTGGTCTTTAAGGGACTTGCCCATTAGCTGCTGGTCCTAGTTTGGAAGTACCTGAAAAGTTACATTTACCTAGAGTAACAATGACCAATCAATGACAGCATGATGGTATAAACAACCTACCTATTTTCTTAGAAGAGACTGCAAAGCTGCCATGAGATAGAAGCAAATTATTTTACAAAAGAACTACAGCACACTATTTCTTGTCCTCCTATCTTATTATGGGTGTAATTATGCCCCACAAGAAGCAAATGTTGAAGTTACAACCACTCCAGACTTCAAAAATGGATTTATGTTGAAAGGGAACAGAAATAAGCAGGCTGAAATTGGTCATGAGAGTGGATTCTAATTCAATATGACTAGTGTCTTTAATTTATTTCTAAACAGAGAAGCATTTAGACACAGATGCACACATATGGGAGATTGTCATAAAAGAATAAAGCAAGAATGTGTCAAAACCCATCATACCAAGGAAATACTTTCATCACAACACTCGGAGCAAAGAGAAAACATGAGATATGAGACAGATTTCCACACACCTCTCCGAAGAAATATGTGATGACACACTGTGTACCCTAAATAAATTTGTCTGAAGAACAGAGAACAGAACAAACCACTAGATTAAACATAGAAGCCAGGCAGTGGTGGCAAACACCTTTAATAACAGTAATGGAAAGCACACACACATTTAATCCCAATACTTGGGAGTCACATTCCTTTAATCTCAGCACTAAGAAAGTTGAGGCAGGAAATGATATGGGTTGGCAGAGAAAGGTATATAAGATATGAGGATACAAGAACTAAAGTCTTTCACCCGAGGCAAGCTTTTCAGGCTGAGAAGTCCCAGAGGTAAAAGCTGGCTTGTTCCTTAGTCTCTCTGATCTTTCAGCATTCACCCCAATATCAGGCTCATTTTTTTTGTTTTTTGTTTTTGTTTTTATAAAAAGACCATTTAGCAATTCATGTTACAGAAATCAACTAGTCTGTATATCAGCTCAAGATGTCTAGTATCCAAATCTGAGATAAAAATTTTCTCTTGCTTACTACTAACACATCTTGTAGTACCTCCTTACCTCTATTCTTCCAGGTAATACATTCCCATCACTTTCTCAATAGACTCAGTTCTGGTCCTAACAAATCAGTTTTCATAGCAATCTCTCAGTCAGTACTTGCTTCTTGGAAATTGCATCTAAGGTGGTTTCTGACTTGTATCCAGAATTATCAGTGTGTGAAAATTACTAGGAGAGATTTAGTGAATGTGTCCTCCTATGGAATGAGACAAAAGTATTTCATATTGACTACTAGTCTCCCTTATTCCCTGTGTAAACAGGGCATCCTTCTCCTAAGAGATGGCAGTGACTTACTGACTTCTAGTCTTATTTTGACAGCCAAGTCTAGCACTTTTGTTATTAACTTATTTCTGAATTTAGCTTCTGTGATTTAAAGGTGTTCTGTTGTAGCATTTTGAGCACCTTTTGTAATATCATCCTGGGTAAAGTAAGACAATATGTAGCCTTGAGATGATGATCATAGTAGGAAACAGTAGAAGGGAGATTCTTTCCTTCGTCCTTTTTATTATTTTTATTTTAATACATGCATTATGTATTTAAAAATAAAATCTAAAGTGAAAATAAAAGATACTGTTCTTAGAGTTCTTTGGTTTCCCTTTGTATTTTCTCTGAGTTTCTGCCCTCTCATGTTGAGAAGATGCCCTTCAATTTCAGTTTAGAATAGATTTTCCTAAACGGTTAGACAGGATTCCTTTGCTGTTTGCTCCTTTCCTTCTGCATTGCACTTATGCAGAAATGCATCATCAGAATGTATTTCAGAGCCTTTCAACACTCTTGACACATATACACTTTAGAGTTACAGATGAGATCACAGGGTCACATTTACCTTTTTCAGCTTTCTTAAAGTCAAGAGTGTGTCTTTGAATCTGCTGAGCAGTTCTGTCCTTCACAATTCTAAATTCCAAATAGGCACAGCCGCTTTAATGGAAAGGTTTCCATCACTCTCAGATCCAAACTCAATTTTCTACCCCATCTGAATGAAATGCAGCAATTGCCTATTTGACTCCTCATGTACAGTAAAATTGTCAACAAGGTAAATAACAAATTTATTAGTTCTCATCCTTTTAAGCAGAATTAGATTCCTAACAGATGATCACAGAGTTCAAATTCTCCATTATTTCTTTATAATTTTGTTGTTGTTGTTAACCTGGAAGTCTTTTATGAATTCTCTCTGCAATTTCCATTTTATTTGAGTACATGTAATAGAGACATTCTTTCAAGACATATTTATTTTCTATTTACATTGTACTTCTTATCAATCATATTTCAGCAAAATATTAATTTATATTATTAATTCTGTTGTTATTATATGTACCTCTATTCACAGATTTCACGCCTTGCTTCATGAATCATGCATGCAAAAATAAAACATAAAATTATAGATGTTCTCAATATGTTTCTGTTCTCTTATCCCACTCTTTGGAATCTGAAATAGATGAGACTATTTCTGTGCTTGGGCTGCCATACAGTAAGTATATGATGAACTGGTTAACATAAATAGCAAAGACACATTTTCTCTCAGTTCTGAACACCAGAACATCTAGTTCAAGGGGCCACTACTGGACCTGGCAGTACAGCTTGATAGTGGAAGAGCTGCCCAGTACATGATGGGTTTTATCCCCATCAGGAGTGTCGTTATGCTCTTAGGGGTTAAGGTTCTGAATATGTATTATATGGAAACGGAAATTGTCCACTTACAGCAACCACCAATTAATTCTCTTTTCAGTTTCCATTTTCACTAATTTTTATTCATGCCCACTGTTGCAGTGTAAATATACATACCCTAAAATTCATATATTACAGTTTAAGAATCAATGTGACAATATTCAGAAGTAGCACATTTAGTAGGTGGTTAAGTCATCAGAGTCATTTCCTTGGGAATAGGATTGGGATCCTTCACAAGAGACCAACAAAAACTACTTAACGATTCTCTGATGAGTCCCACCATGTCTTTCTGGCAAAATAGAGTGTAACAAGACATTATTTTTGTTTAACTTATTTATTTACCTATTCGCAGCATCAAGGACTGAATTCTAGGCCATATACATGCTTAGGTGCGCCCTCTGCTCCTGAACTATATCCCAGTTCAACCCCATTTTTTTTTTTGTTTTCATTTGATTTTAGATACGGGATCTGAATCTGTAACATAGTCTGGTCTGTAGCCCATGTTAGTCTCAAACTAATTATCCTCCTGCATCAACCCTGCTGAAGACTGAGATATTGAGAACCACCACTACCAGCTGCCAAGGTAGCATTTTAGAAGCAGATCTGGCTCTCACATGACACCAACCTTGGGTTAGACATGATCTTGGATTTTCAGTCTCTGGAAAGGTGAGAAATGAATGTCTTCTCTGTATAAATTACCCAATGTAGGATAAGTATAAGAATTCTGTGAACAAATATGTTAACATATCCTGTGTTAAAAGGTTACCAGATCAACATATTACACAAGTTTATTTACTTTTGAAATACTTTTTATCTTTTAAGTCTAAGAACTGTTAGTCTTGCAATACAATCTTCTTAGACTTACATATTTGTACATTTTTCACATGTAGTATGCTAAGGAAGGATTAGTAATATTTTTATTTTTCTCACATTTATAGAATGTTAAATCCTTTTGATTGTAATAATTTTGCCATCAAATTTACATGCCCTATCTTCAGGAGCTCCATAACAGTGTTTTTGGTTTTTTTTTGTTTTTTTTTTTTTTTGTTTTTTTTCTGGAGATTTCTGCTTTGTCATTAAAAACCAAATTCCTAGAAAGCCAGTACCTCTCAATATGAATATAATTTCTAGCTTCTAGATTATCATTTCCAAAGTAGTGACTGCCATGTTGTAATTATCCTGTAGGACTACCTAAGATTTTGAATTTTCTTTTGCCTTGCTGTTTTAACTTGATCTTCCAAGGTAAGAGAGATACACCCAGTTTCTTCCTGCCCCATTTCTTGTTCCATGCATTAACAAGCAGCTATGGCTAACTCTAGATATTGTATGCTTAGATTTTTTTGGATTTTTAAGCTCTAAGATCTTAAGCACACACAAAATCACTTTTCCCCAGTTAATAAAGAACAATTAACTTGTTTTGCTGTTTTCTTTCATAAAGTATCTAATAACTCAATTTATATTGTATCTCATAAATTGTTGAAGCTATCATAGGCATGTGAGTAATATCTAATCAACAATGAGTGCATTTGAAAAAAGTCACGTTAATTCAAATGCTACAAAGCAAATTTTTAAGTGGTGTGCATTGGCAAGAAATCTGTCATATGAATGAGATTACTCACCACAGAGCTAACACTTATTAAAAGTTAGCTTTGATGATCATAATTATGCCTAATGAAGAGTAATTGTTCATGTTTACTATTCCTATTCTTTTGATCAATTTGTTTTTTTAATTGATGAGGACATCTAATGATGAGTACCTCCAAGTTCAACTCTGTATTTATTGGAACCGCTAAAGTAACTGACCCATGGAAGAGAGATGCTCATAGTGGCAGCTGAAACAGACTAGAAGATGGATTTTGAAGGCAGAGAGTTTTCAAAGGACTTCATTTTAAGTGTGGATTTCTCCCTTAAACAAATGTCAACAAAAATACTGTGTGTAAGTGGTGACACTTGGAGAAATCTGAATTCATAAGGAAAGATCATCTTTCAGTTGATCCACTGTAGTCAGACACATGAAACATCTGGCCCCTCTGTATATTCTGTAAATTACCTGGACTTGCTGAGTATCTCCATTCTCCAGTACCGAGAGCAGAAAATGTCACCATGATTTTAAACAGAGTTTTTCATGTTCAGGAACTACTGTAAAATGATGGATTTCCAAGTCACCTTAAAATTCCTTAGCTTTGTCAACTCGAGCCATATACTTAACGTAGTTTTAATGTTGCTGTTTTATTTTTATTGCTTAACATAGTCATTGTACAGACTTTTAAATCCAACTTTCAAGTTATTTATTTCCCAGTAAATCTTTTATACTTACTTGACAAAGAAAAAAGTGTGCCTATCAGATATAGTAATTTTCTCAGTGTTTCTTTATTTTATCTATAAAAACCACAAATTCTCCTTTTGCCAAAAATACATTGAAAATATCAATGTAGGAACTCATATCAGTTTAAAAAATAAGATACTGAGTAATGCTGATACACTATAGGTAAAATTACTCAAAACAATGAAGCAACATGAGAGGAGGTAGAATATAGAAAGAGCTAATTCATCACAGCTATTGTATATCAACATTCCATTGTCTGTATTTATTATAAGAAAATCTATACTATATTTTTGGGGAAAAGTCTCAGTGACATAACATAGAAGCCTATAGTTAAATTTAAATATATTATAAGGTTCTTAAATATATCTAGGGAGGAAAATGAATAAAGCAATATTACATCTCTCAGGTAAGTTGTCCAACACTCTACTGATAGATATACATAAATATGTGCTAGGCATGTTAACTTAAATATCACTAATAAAATATGGTCTCATAGAATTGTGAGCTGTGTTCTCCTTCAGCATGTTTTTATCTACCAAGAATTACTGTAATCAAGTTAAATCAGTAGTTTCATTTACTTCAATAACAGGAAAAAATATAAAACTAGAATCATAGTCTCAGGTTTTAAAGTTATCTTTAAAATTTGGTGATTATCACCATCTAAAAATAAAGCCTGTAAGTTTTACATGATTTAGTATGCTTTCAAGATCATAATATGTAGTAACATCTTTTTCTAAAATACCCCTTAGCCTTTGGAGAAACAAATTCTTTCCAGGCTTTGCAACCAAGTTAATAACATGCCTTAAGGTCATTTACAACTATGTTTCCTTTTCTTTTTTTTTCTGCAGGAAAAAAAAATTATTCTGAGATCTAAAATCTGAACAAAAAATATTGAACTTTAGAAAATATCCACATGGACACATGGAATTTCATTTTCTTCCCCAATATGTTAAAATCTAAAACAAAACAAAACAAAACAAAACAAAAACAAAATAAAACAAAACAAAAAACACAAAACGTGACCCTTAAAACAATGCTGTCCAGTCTGCCTGCGGTTACGTGTTCAGTTTCCTTGTTCTACCGAGGTACGGCCTGCTCACTTTGGTAAAGTTACAAGTAACAAAAGAAAACAAAAACCAACCAACGAAAACAAAACACACAGTCACAGTCTTCCTCGGTACAGGCTGTAACTACAAGAGAAATTCATCGAGGAAACCATTCATCCTGTTAAAAAAAAAAAAATACAATACAGAAACCCTCATAATTCTCGGTGGCTGAGTTAAAAACATATTTTCCTGGCAGCTGGCAGGGTGCTTTGTTCTGGGGTTGGCCCCAGCAGCTGTCCTTCAGGCCTTCGCAGGAGACGTGGCGGGGGGAGGGGAGGGGGAGGCCTGGGCCAGCCTCAACCCTGGCCTCACCATCCTCACGGGTACCTCTGGGTCATAGCTGACACTACCTCAGCGGGACTCGACTGTGGCCTCAGGCCAGGGCATCTGCTGAAGCGAAGCTGACCACGTGACCTTAGGTCATTGCCCCTTCCACTGTCCTCAGCACTGAACTGTCGGATGCCCACCTCGGGAGCCTGGCCACGGGGGTGCTCATTGGCTGGGTGTCGTGGAGGTTTGAGGTGCAGTGACCACTTTCCACCTTGTTTTTTAACACAACTATGTTTTCAATCTGCTGTCCTACTGTGTGTCCTCAGGCAGTTTCATTAAATTTTCTTTAAGGAAACAATTTATCCAAGATTAATATGCCTTAGATTTCTCATATAATCAATGATCAGAACCTAAAATAAATGTCTAGCTTTCATATCCCTGACCAGAATACTCTGTGTGTGCCTGTGTGTGTATGTGAGTGTGTGTTATTGTAATCATTTGTTGAAAACAGCCAACAGGTTGAAAAAAAACCTAAAGGAAACAAATACCCCACAAATGCTGGAAGTAACATGTGAATATGGACAGATAACATGCAGTTTCAAATGCTGTCTCGGTCATCTGAGGTAAGTAAAGCAACTTTTTATTCCCTTGTAAAAACTCTTTTAAAAACATTTCTCATTCCTTTTCCATACAATGTTTTCTTTCCTGCCCAAAATACGTAGAACAAACAAAGCCCTTTATTAGGGAGAGACACAGGGACAGACATCCACATCAAACAAGCAATACACAGGTCAGTAACCACAAATCACAGAGTAATGAAAGATGAAGGCAAAGATGTGGAGAATTCAAATTTGTGCTAGAACCAAACTGTAGTGTGTATGTATGTGTACATATACATATATGTAGCAGGAATCTTAAAAGTTCTTATTAATAAAATCAAACCTGATCCAGGTATTGGGGTGAACTGGAAGATCAGAGAACCAGAACAGGCCACAGCTACCTCACCTCACAGGATCCTCAGCTGGTCCTGTTTCCCCAGACTGGAGGCCTCTGTGTCCTCATATCCCAATGGCTCTCAGCTGAACTGTGCTGCTCAAAACCTAAAAGCTTAACCAGCCAAATGCTTCTAGTTTCTGGTCTTCACGCCTTATATATCTTTCCTTTCTACCATCACTCCCTGGGATTAAAGGCTAGCTTTCTGGGATTAAAGGCGTGAGTCACCATGCTTAGCTGTATCCTTGAACACATGGATTTCTGCCTCTGGAATGATAGGATTAAAGGCATGGGCTACCACTGCCTATCCTCATGTTTAATATTGTGGCTGTTCTGTCTCTGACCCCAGGTAAGTTTATTAGGGTGCACAACATTTCGGGGAACATAATTCACATTTCATATATATATATATATATATATATATATATATATATATATATTCTAAAACCTATATTTTTCCATGCATTTCTTCCTACCAAAACCCTAGTGGTTAACCAAAGATATATCATTTGCCCAGCTAAAACTATGTCCCCTAATTTTATGCAAATATTCAAAACATTTGAGAATCACAGAACCCCTTAATATAACAAGTATTAATTTCTTCTCTATAATATTCTATGCATTATGTAATGAGGAAAAGTCACATGTGTTCTCTATGGTCTTGTGACTTGAGGAATGATAGTCCTGTAATAAGTACTTTAATCTTTATGACCTCCTTTTTATCATTATATTAAAATAGCTACACTACACTCAGTTCCTTTTTGCATTTAATAATGTATAACTAAAGATGGTTTTCAATTGCCTTATGTCTTACCGTTCATAAGTACAGAGCTGGAATCTGTCCTTTCGACACTTGCTGGAGCCCTTCAAGGTTCTTCACAATTAGAATTACTGAGGCTGTGTATGAAAGCTTCAGGCTTTTATCAGCTGAAACAAAATTAATGTACAAAGCCTTATCTTTTCTCCAATTTCTTCTCTAAAGGAGCACAAGATCTAGCAAATGTACAAGTCTAGGGGAATTCCCGTTCCTGACAACTTGATCCATGTTGCCAACCCATCGTTATGACCCCGTCCTGGCTTCACAAACAACACCTCTGTATGACAGCTGCGGTCTTAATGATCCCTAGTTGCCAACTGCTGTTGGGCTTCCATTTCATGTCTATCATCTTGGAAGGACTGTATCTCGAGCCAGAGTTACATCCTCTGTAGTTATTTTTGGGGAGGTATTTTAGAATACTTTTCTCATGATTCTAAGTCCAGATTGAAATCTGAAGTTATTATTGATAGGAATACTATCAAACTGCAGCTACAGCCACTACTACTCTCATGCTATTTAACCTGTTACTATCAGTATAAAACACTTGAGCTTTTACTAGTATCCTTTTGCAGGAAAAATATCTGTATATCTGAAGAAGTAATTTTAATTTCCTGCAAATTAAGCAAATCCCAGAGAGTTCCCGTTGTTTCTTGTCACTGATACATGTTATTTGACTTTCCTAGTGCTGTCCTATATGTGGGCTGGCTAATGCCCTTTAACCTGTTTTCTGTTAGTACCTGGATTTTCTTTGAAACCATGTGTCCTTAGAAACACAGATCTTTAAATCATTCCTCTGGATGTGTAATGTGGAATTTTAACCCTATCCCTAGCCCAGTCTCATTCTGTATCTATGTTGGCTATCCTCTCTATTGCACATCTGCCTGTGTGCTTACTCTGAGAGAGTGATAATGGTGACTGGCCTCAGATGTGCCCTGAATACCTTGGTCTGTCTTCAGTGTAGATTCTGTTTCACCAAGTATTATTGAATAACATGCCTAGCATATACAGAATATATCCTGCATACATGGCAACCAAAACCAATCATTTATGGTAGTGGATATGGTTTTATTGGTTTACTGGTAGCTTGGTCTGGATGCCTTTTTACTCTCATTACATTAATCCATGACACATAAGCAGTATTTTCTTATTTATTCTAGAACACTATGAATTCACAGAAATACATTTCTGAAACATGAGTACACTGTACTCATAGAATTAGCTTATGTTTAGTTATGCTAGTTTGTCCAATAGAGTAATTAAAAAAGAAAAGCGTTGTAATTTCCACAAGTACACCGATGAAACGATACCCACAACCAAAAAAGGGCTTCGCAGCACTCGGTGTGCTATATTCCTCTCTCAGGGATGAAGTACGGTTTTTGAATAGTTGCCTTCCTCAGTAATACTTTAAAATGTGTTCCTGTATTCAGCTGAGATCAATATTAAGCTCAACAATCAAATCTTTTAATGAAACCTGTTTATCTTCTTCTTTGTCTCTTGTGATATCCAAATGCTCTCACAGCTATTGTTTCTAGTTTGAAAATCATTGTCTAAAACAGTCTTTTGATCTTCAAAATTCTCAACACTTGTTACTGTGGTCTGGCTGTCATCTAGACAAACACAACTGGTTGTGATGAATTCCTTCTAAGTTAGAATTGCTGAGCTTATTCAGAGCAATTACAAAATTCTCACCCACCTTGAACTTAAATCTCTCTCAAAAACATTTATTCCATCTTTTTTAGTTCACAGATCACTCACAATGACAGAAAAGACAAGTAAAATAGAGTTGAGAGGTTTTGTCGTTTCTCTGTCACTTATCAACATTCAGTCATTAACTTAGGGAAGCTGACTTATCCTTCCCTTTTCTCTTGGTGGCAGTCTGAAATCCTCTTCAGTTTATAATATTTTCCGTTCACATCGCCTTGACAAACTTTCTGCTTTGCAACCCTACCACCTTGATCCATTTTCTCCATGTCCATCACATACCATATGGTGAGGTCTTTTAATCACAAGTGCATTACTGGGCCTTTAAAATTATTGGGCCTGATAAAAAAAATATTTTTATCAGGATTTATTTCATTTTAAATTAGGTGTATATGAGGGTCTCTATGTGTGGCTATATGCATGTGAGTGCCAGTAGCCTCAGAGGCCATTGTTTTATTCTCTGAAGCTGGAGTTATGGGTGGCTGTTAGTCACCCAATGTAGGTGTTGGGTCCTGTACAAGAGCATTACATGCTCTTAATATACTGTCTCATCATCCCCTACTATCAAATGTTCTAATTATAAACTCTGGGATTTAATTTGCAAAAATACACAAAATATCCTATTTTCAATGTTGTATTATAAACATAAAGTTATAACTGGGAAGATTGTCTGGTTGTATAAAATAACCCAGGAAAGCCGGGTGGCAGTGGCGCATGCCTTTAATCCCAGCACTTGGGAGGCAGAGTTAGGCAGATCTCTGCGAGTTCGAGGCCAGCCTGATCTACAGAGTGAGACCCATGACAGGAACCAAAACTACAGAGAAACCCTGTCTTGAAAAACAAAACAAAACAAAGAAAAAAAATAACCCAGGAAAACAATGACCTCATAAATCCTTGGTCATTAGCAGTAAACAGGAGGATAACTAGTATGACACATCAGGTCAGAGTGAGGGGAAGACAGCTGTAAAAATAGAAATTTTACCAAAGGTGAAAGAGAGAAACATGAAAATCTTTAATTTTATGAGATACACATATGAATACATAAATTCTATTATCTTGACCCATTGACCTTTTTTAACTTAAAGGAATAATTATAATACTCTTCTTAATTATCTCTGTTTTTGCAGTAACTTTCAAACAAGGAACATTCACTTACTTTATTAATATCTAACACGTGAAATGTGTCTCTATTTCATATTTCTGTTGCTTCTTTTGTCATGCAAAAAACCATGAAGATAAAAGTTCTATTCTACCTGCTATACGTTTTACTTTATCTATCTAAAGCAGCATGTTCTAAAATCATTAGAGAAAATATCCTGCTAGACACTGTAAATGTGTTTTTGTTTCTTTGCATAAATATCTAGCAATATTTATAAGTAAATATTTTATGCATGTATTATAACTATGAATATAAATCAATGGACTATAAATAAATCATCTAAGCATCTGATGAAACCATATGCAGTTTTGCTTATATATTATATATTCTTGTTAGTTTACTATCAGTTATAACTTCTGAATGCATGTTAAGCAATATATTTTTCATAGGTTATTTTCAAAAAGAATACTTAATACTACGAGTCAGTTAAAATACTGATGTCTCAAATTGAAATATTTTGCTATTCTTTCTAAATTAAATCAGGAATTAATATTCCTGTTCACTCTGAAACCTATGCAACCAAGTTTTAGCTAGAGATTTAGAGGCCCTTATACAGAATTAAAGCACACACTGTATTGTCATGGTTATTGGCTTGCCCCACAGGGAAGAACTCTATTTCATTTGCCTAAAGGGTTTCTTTGCATTCTCTTACCTATTGTGAAATTCTAGTTCAGAGTCTGAAACTAAAGTGCTGCTTGATTTGACCAATTAAAAGTGTGATTTTGAGCCATTTCACAGATCATAAGATGAGAGATTCATCAATTCTGATGTAAAAGTACATTATGGCAGCAAACTTAT
Source organism: Peromyscus leucopus (assembly GCF_004664715.2). Classification (NCBI taxonomy): domain Eukaryota; kingdom Metazoa; phylum Chordata; class Mammalia; order Rodentia; family Cricetidae; genus Peromyscus; species Peromyscus leucopus. The sequence goes on along the minus strand of NC_051070.1, from coordinate 38,134,559 downwards.
TGCAAGATTGGAACTCAAAGCATGCTTAGAAATCAGCTTTTGGGGGAGAAGTTGATCCCTGCAAGTATTTTGTTCTGTTTTACTCATTCTCAAAAATATTTATGGAGATGATATGTTGCATTGGTATTTTCCAATTACAGTTATTTTTGTTTTATTTTGTTTTCTGTTTTTCAAGGCAGGTTTTCTCTGCATAGCCTGGTTGTCCTGGAACTTGTTCTGTAGACCAGTCTGGCATCTAACTCAGCCTCTTGGTGCTGGGATTAAAAGCATGTGCCATTACTGCCCAGTACAATCCTCTTCCTGACTTGTGTTATTTCTCAGAACATTTAGGGAATATGGGACTATAATGAGCCATTGTCCAGCTTTAGTGGTAAACACCACCAGCACAGTGTAGATCTAGGTTACAGTTATGATAGTGGTTGAATTATAATCTTTCTGGCATCTAAGATCACGTGGTAATCTGATGTTATTTAGTATATATGAAGAAATATTGGAGGTCAGAGAAAAATGGAAAATGAAAAAAATTTGAGAAAGCTAAGACCAAAAGTTATATGATTTTAACATGATCATCATATATCTCAAGAGAGTTTATCATCCACTAGTTTCACTTAGTAGGTATTGGCTCTAGAAATATGGCTCAGTGTTTAAGAGCACTCGCTGCTCTTGCATGGATACCCAGAATGTACGCCTAGCACTTGCATGACAGCTCACAAACATGTGTAAGTGCAGTTCCAGGGGATCCAGTGCTCTCTCCTGCCTTTGTGGGTCTCAGGCGCATGTATGTTGCACATAAATATATGTAGGCAAGCATTCATATGCATTCAAAATATCTTGAAATAGAGAGGAAATTATTTGTTGAAATTGCCTTTTTTCTCGTACCATAATTATCTTTTTAATCTGAATCTGTCACGGTGCAGAAACTACAGTTTCCAAATTTCTATATTCCTAAGACTTCATGTACCACTGCCTTCTTGATGTGAAGTAAAGAATCAGGCAGAAAGTGTCTATTTTTCACCAAACTCTTACTAGTCTCAAACTTTTAGGAAATGAAGCTAGAGATGGTCATGGAAAGGTCCCACCAATTGTGATTAAAAGAATTATTTTATTTTCCCAAGTTTAAGGTGATGATTCCTATATTAGAATCAGTAGCATTATGTTGTTTTTTCTTAAATAACCAAAAATTTGGAGGTTCTCATTTTCACAACCAACAATTAGTTACTTTTCTGTTCTTTACTACTGTGAGTATATTGGAATTGAATGAACAATAAAAATATAAGAGCAATTTCTTGGGATGATAGGTGAAAAATTAAAGAGCTTGAATCCAGCACAAGATTTGAAAATTACTTGGATAAAATAATATTAGGGAAAGTATAATTAAACCCACATTAATATCAATGATTCCTGTAACTTTAATTTCTACATTATGGTCTAGTTCACATATTTTATAATTGTAATAATCATAACTCTATGTAATGCTCATTGACATATTTTGTTCATTTTCACACTTTTAAAAAAGGAATGTAGTTCATTATTAACATATAAACCATAAACTATATAAGTCATAAACCAGTATATGACTATTGATTGGGACTACTTATAAAAATAAATAAATAAATGAGTAACATAACTATACCCAGTTTAACTATCTTAATACATATTTCACTCTAATTTAATTAACTCAAATTGAGAGGTATTTACTAGTTTAGAATATTTAGAAGTTATATCTGAAAGAACATTAAGGTACAATGAGTTTCACTTTTTCTATGATTTAGTGCAAGAGAGAGCTCTTTTTCTATACAAAGCTAATCCTTGTGTTGATGTTTGGAATTTCATGCTCTGTATTATCTATTATTTTCTTCAATAGTATTTTTTAATGTGCACTGTGTAATAACTACTGTAAAGGAATTATGTGTTTTTATCTGTTCTCCATACCCCTGGCTGCAGTCTTTTTTCCTTTTCCTTTTAAAGTTGCTTGTTCTTTCATGATATCACTGACCCTCACTAGTTAAAAGGCATAAACTCCTTGTGATTGTCAAAATCCAGATTACATATGGTCCTTATCTAAATTCAGGTATCAGTGATAATCAAAATCAAAGTCCTTCTCAGATGCTACTCTGTTACCTGTCATCTGTGTCCTATCAAGACATCTTTTCTCTCCTGCAATTGCTCATCTTCTTCACACTTCTCCGGTTCTTCAGAGTTAGGTTTTTTACTTTAAGGTTTTTCATTGAGCTTTTTCTTCTTCTATCATTCTTTTCTCATCAACTGCTTGGTAATTTTACAGTCTAAATGAAAGAGCTTTAGAATCAACAACTCCAAGGAAATGTCCCACATACTTTAGGGATCTTATTGCTGTTAACTGGGTGATTCTCTCTATATGGACATTGAAGTGGAAACTCAAGCTTTTGATCACAGAAGAATTCACAGCTTCATCATACCTATTTCATACCAGTTTTGGTATTTTTTTTTATTCCTGAGGTTATATTCATAAGAGATACTCAACTAAATTTGTTTTACTTTCTTCAATATTAAACTATTAGCACCTATGCTTAGTTTTCTTTGTTCTATATATTCATAGATTGGTAGATAGATTATTAACACAGAGATAGATGAAAGGTAGATAGATAGATAGATAGATAGATAGATAGATAGATAGGTGATAACAAATAGATAGATAGATAGATAGATAGATGCTAAGATAGTTAGATACATATATGATAGTAGATAGTTAGATGAGATAGATAGATAGATAGATGATAGATAGATAGATATAGAGAAATACATAGATACATAGATGATTGACAATGTGTACATTTCTATACACCATCCTATGTATTCCATATATATCTTCCAAATATAAGTTTCTTATAGCTGGAAGAAGCATGAAGTATATTGTGTTGTCATAAATTTGAAATCTCAGTTGCCATAGGAGTGACTGATGTCTTGAACAGAGTTGTCCAAACATTTAATGAGTCATCAGTAACTTTCTGCTGTACTTAAAGCCTTGGTAATTTTAGAGACTTTATTAATTTGAATGTTATAAAATGTAGATGTCTATAAACTCAATGATGGGTGTTTGCAAGATTTTTATATTTCTCTCACTTAATCAGTAATGCATGGATGGAAATATGCATGTGAGTGTTCAGGTAGCTAACTTAATTATTATTAAGTTATATAATTTGTCTTCTATGGATTTCCATCATCCTTAAATTCATGTACCTGAATCTTCTTGGTTAAATAATTTTTAAAGCATTTTTATTAAGTCTAACTAATATGAAACTCATTCTGCTTATCTCCCATCTTCCATTAATCCTATGTTGGAAATGGCACCCCTTAAATACGTACCGATTTAACTCACCCACTAAAATATGGTCACTTGAATTCTTCACTCATGTAACTAGTATGTACTGAGTTCAGAAGTATGATGCATTTTTTATATGCTGGTTGGCGAGAAGCATAATTCCTAATTTCAAGAAACATTTTAATGAGAGAGAAATAGAACACTAAAAATAGCTATACAACTAGGCCCTTCCGCAATCCTCCTGGCATGGAATAAAAGGACTGAGTGAAAACCTACAGGTTATTAAACAGATGTTTTGAGAGTATTTGAAGAGAAAGCAATAATTATTAGGAGTCAGGTTGGGCTCACAAAAATAACTTCTTTTTTGATAGAGGGACTAGACTAGCAAATTAGATGAATTTTATGGGCAAACACTTGATTTCAGCAAGCTACATTTGACCTCAATAAGGTTGTTTTATTGATATTCTTGGAAGAAAATGGGAAATATTAATTAGAAGGCAAACCGTAATATTAATGAATTATCCATGATAATTAATGTTCTACATTGGTTTGTTCACGTTTAAAAAAGAAAGCTATCAGGTTGAGCCTTATAGGAACTATATCGCCATCTAGAATGCACCAAAAAGAATTACTTTGAAAGTGACATAATCAAAAGAAAATTATTCTTTTCAAATATTTGAGATTATCTAAAATGATGGGATGCACTGACAATGAAACATGTATCACTTTAAGTACATATAAAAGCCCCCTTAACTTTGTGAGTATTTTAAAGATATATAAATAAAACCAGAACACAATATTTGAAAGTTATACTTATATTTCATAAATGTTATTTTCTGTTCTTTATTACATGGAGATACTTCGCCACATATTTAAAAAAATAAATTTAACCAAAGAATTTTAGGTATGATAATACTGTGATAAAACATACTCATTATCAGTATTAAAACAAAATTATTCTAGAAAATAGATCTAATTATGAAAAAGTTGTAAATAGATGATTTAATTCTTAACATGCCTTCCAAAATGGCAGACAGAAGTTGCCTGTGAATATAATGTACTTGAAATGTCGCTAGAACTATTGAAAAACTGAGTCTTGAATTGAATTGAATGAAATCGAATTAAGTTAAAATTATACATCCATGAGAAGTTAGCACCTTGCATATTGTATAATAGAAACTGAGAAATTACCATTATAAAAGAAAGTTCTACTGAGAAGTATTGATTTGATAAACATTTGGCAAACAGATATTGGTTTATGATAGGATTGGGATCAACAACTCAAACACAAGCAAAAATAAAAACATTAATTGATAACCCCTTTGAAAAGTAAAAAATTCAGGTTGAATTCGTGAAGAAACCCTTTAGTTGTACGGAAAGATGAGACTTGAGATAACAACTTTTAGAATGTACTCTGTGAAACTACTTGTCAGTAGGTAAAGGTAAAAATAACATAAATATGTCCTTTAATTACTTACAAGAAGCAAATTTAGACCAGTAATAGCAAAATTTCATATTTAATCAATACTTTTTGCATTTATATTACTACAGAAGAGTGTGATATATTTTTCGATTTAATTCCCACTTCAAATTCTGTGATATGGTATTAATTCCATGCACAATATTAGTATCATTCTCATTTTTTCCTAGGTAGGAGTAAAAGCTTAGAAAAGTTAATATCATGAAATATTTCCCAGCCAGATAGTGTCAGAGCAGGGATTTCAACCCTCATTTTTCAGACACCAGCAGTTAAATATTTAAGTACTGAACTTCACTGCTTCTTGTTCTATGGAGTGTCTCTCGATTAGACTTAGCGAACACATTTTCCTTTTGGCAAAGGCCATTGGGGGAGAGTCTCTAGGGATATGTGCTACTGTGATCATTTAATCAGTTCATAACCTTTGCTAATCTGCTATCCTTCTTTCCTTTCTTCCTTCCTACTTTCCTTTCTTCTATCCTTCCTTCCTTTTTTTGACATAACATTTACATGTAGTAAACACAACACCAAATACAAAAATACAATATATTTTTACTTTCAAGTAGCTAAGAATACTTGAAGTCATATGTGAATAATTGTCATGGAGAGAGAGACAAACAAAGAAATAAGCAATTTTATAGAAGAATAGGTTTAATCTTAGAGGATCTGGAGAAGGAAGTGAGGTCTATAAATCATGAAAATCAGAGAATTCTCTGTCCAATTACAAAGTAGACAGTTAAAGGATAAAGTGGGAGGGAGAAATTGGGATAGGGAGAGGTGAAAAGGATTCCTTTTCTTGACTTGAGATTAGCTATTTCTAAGGGTGAACAAAGCAGTAACAAATAAAAGGTCAGTTGATTGATAAAGACCACCTATAGCCAGCCAATACCAGACTAGGAAGCCAGTAGAGACTAGCAAAAATCTGGCAACAAAGTTGAACTTTACAGAATGTTGTGGCCATGGCTAAAAGCAGTAACAACTTTCCTATATAGAAGATCTTACAACTGTAAAGTGGTATAATAAATATATAATTTGCATTTTCACTTTTCAATATTCAGTCTATCTCCTCATGCTCATGCTTGTTTAAACATATAATAATCTGTTCTCGCAGTAACAGATACACATATACTCAAACACAATTTGAATCAACAATTTATTACAAATTTAACTGTATAAGAAAATTGCAAGTATGACAAATGGAAATGGAAAAGACTAAAATGCAATCAAAAGAAGTGGTTTCTTGAAAGAAGTCAATGGACTTTGTCTTTCTTTGTTTGCTAGTAATTTGTTTGATTACAATACAATTTAAAGGTTTTTAATTTAATACAAAAATGTGTGTAATGTGTCCATTTGTGATGTATTAATGAGAAAATCTGATTTGGGCATGAAAACTAGAATAGGAAAAGAAATTCATGTTCAAATCAAAAAATTAATTATATATTGTGGATATATTTAGAAACATTGATGAAACTGGTTTCCCAGAATTTTTGTCTTATATTCTTAGAAATATTACTCAGGTCAAGAGACATGGTTCAGTGGTTTACAGGACCTGGGTTAAATGTCCTGTACCCACATGGTGGTTCACAACCATTTGTAACTCCAGTTCCAGGACATCCAACACCTTCTTCTGGTCTCTACAAGCAAGCATTTAGTACACAAACATACATGCAGTCAAAGACTCACACCTAAGAAATAAAAATAAATAAATATGAGGTGGGAAGAAATGTAACTCGGAAGCAGACAAAATGGTCATAGTAGTGCACAAATCAAAAATGATTAAATAAAACAAGGAAGAATTTCACTTTGAGTGTTGAAAACCAGCATGTTAAACAGGAATTTTCTCTGATTTGAAGCATTTCCTCTGAGAGGCATTAAGAATGTTTGTAAAACTAACAAACTTCAAACAATTGACAAGATTTAGGAAGTTCAGAAATTCATAAGACAAACAGGTCTACCCAAAGTATTGTATACAGAATAGACAACAGCTGCTCAGAGGAGCGTCTTGAGAGGAGTTGCCTTCAATTTGGGTAGAGAGCTTTAAAAGCACAGCTTTTGTGAGTAGTCACTCAAGCTATGATTGTCTTTTCAAATGATGCAGATGCCCAAGAGTCATCCCGTGATCTTATAATTAATGTTCCCTGCCCCCCCCCAAAAAAAAATCTCTTTTGGCTCAGCAAGCTATACTAGAATGGAATCCGTTCTTTTGTATTCTATCAATGCCCATCAAAGGTCAACAGATATGTGTTCATATTTCCCCAGAAGAAGTTCCACATAACAAGGAAAGATGGGGTCCCTGTAAGACACAAAGGCATGTGATGGTGGCTGTTTTATTTAGCTTGCTATTGACCAAATCAAATCAGTGAACAAAGGGTTTATTTGGGTTATATATCCCCAGTTATTGGGAAGAAGTAAAGTCAGGGGCCTAGAGTAAGGAGACGAAGTAGAAACCGGGGAGAAAGGCTGCTTACTGGCTTTCTTTTACCATCCTGAACCAGAGCTCAGGAGTCACATGCCAAGTGATCTGACTCTCTCCTATCAGTCTTTAATCAATAATAATAATGACAGAGTAGCCTACAGTAGGCATTTTCTCAACTGAGTTTCCTCTTCCTAGATAAGCCTAGATTGCGACAAGGTGACAAAAAACGAATCAGAGCAGTGACATAAAGAGTGGAATACACAAGCAACCAAACTTCTGTGAGGAGATCCCCCTTTAAATGAGAAGAAGGAAAGAGAAAGTTCAGTGGATCTCAGTGCTCCGTGTTTCAGAAAACCTGTCACAGATGCTGGCAACCTTAGCAGTGGGAATAAGTATCTTAAAGCTTACAGGAGATGTTCTATGTTTTCACAGGGACTTTGTTACTTCAAATGAACTTACTCTCCTTACTTCCAAGCTGCTGAAGCATGGAAAACACCCTGGTGGTCAGTATGGATTGCTACTGTTTTCAGTCCCATAATCTTCCTAAGGTACAACAAGCTTCCATTTAAATCAATCAAGTTGTACAAGCTATGAAAAATCCACCATCTTAGTCAACAAGTGGTCAGCTGTCCCTAGTATCAGGTGCATACTGCAGACATTGACACCTTTTTGTTTTTCCTACAGTCCAATGCAGAGTGCCCCCTTATGTTCCAGTTCACTGGTGAAGATAAGAACACACTGCTGAGAAAACTTCCCCCTACCCCATATTTTTGGTGCTACATGATGCTTCTGAATATCATCTTTCTGTGTAGCTTCTTACTTTGTTGTCATACATAGATCATTCAAACTCATGGGTTACAGCTAAAGAAGCCATAGGGAGAAAATTCTATTGAACACATCAGGGCCTAAGACCTGAATAGCTTTTTGGGGGGCATGAGTGCCACCCAAAACATTTCTTTAAGAGAAAACTAGCTACTCTCAATGTCACCATTTGAAAACAGAGGAGACCACCGATCTTCAGATGTGCAAATTTCAATATAATATAAAGTCACAGGAAATGTGGGAAAAAGTAATCTGATGTGTCCAAAGCAATGCAATTGAAATCATTTTCTAGCAATTGTTCTGACAAAGAATTCAAAAGAATGCTTATAAGGAAACTGAACAAGAAACAAAAGGCAAACAATTCAGTGAAATTAGGAAAACAATTCATACTATGAATTTGAAACTCATCAAAGGAAAAAAAAAACAGACAGAAATCATGAAAATGAAGAACTCAATATACAAAATTAAATCTGAGTGTAAATCTTCTACAGCATCTAGATTATTTAGAGGAACAATGTTAGATCTTAAAATCATGTCATGCCACCTAAGTAATAAGACAGATATAACTTAATGGAGAGAGCAATGTAAACTTATGGGATGACAGTTAAAGAATAAGTCGTCATATCTTTAGTGTTTCTTAAGGGGAAGAAATAGAGACTGGAGTAATATTTGGAATAAAAAATGAATTCTTCAGTAATGAGGAAAACATGACAATTCAAACAAAAGAGTCCATAGTTACTAGACAGATCTGATAAGATAATTTCTCTAGAGTATATTATTTGCAAATTATCAAGCACATAAGGCAAAGATATGATGCTGCATACTGGACTAGAACAGTACCAGTGACATTTACCCTATTATATTAGTAGTGAATCTCCCAGCAGAAACCTTAGAAAGTCAAAGGGAATGGAATGGAATATTCACACATATTTACAGAATAATTCACCCAAAGCTACACTGCACACTTTTCACCAACACATGGAACATTCTCTCATGTGCCGTATATTAAGTCATAAAGCAAGCCTTAGCAAAGTCAGAAAAAAGAAAGTCAAAAAGAGAGAAAGAAAGAAGGAAATAAAGTGAGAGAGAGAAAGAGAGAGGAAAGAAAGAAAGAAAGAAAGAAAGAAAGAAAGAAGGAAAGAAAGAAAGAAAGAAGAAAGAAAAAGAAAAAGAAAAAAAGAGAAAGAAAGAAAGCAACTCCATCATACATCCTTATGATCATATGGAATATAACTGGAAACTGATGAGAGAAGACAATTTAGAAACCACACATGTACATAAAGAATAAGCAAAATATTTTAAATGGATATGAAATAAATAAATTTAATTAATCAAGTAAAATATTTTATATAATTGCTCACTGAAGAAATAAAAAATTAAAATTCTAAACAAATGAAAATAGAAGTACAACAATACACAAGCTGTGGAGATATAAGACTAAAACAACAATATAAAAAAAGTTTATAATAAAAATTATCTGCATCAAAACGAATGAAATTTCAAAAAGACAAATTGTGTATCTTTTTTTTTTTTTGGTTTTTCGAGACAGGGTTTCTCTGTGTAGCTTTGCGCCTTTCCTGGAACTCACTTGGTAGCCTATATCAGTAATGTGTTGTTTTGATTACAGTGTTTCTGTTATTTTTTGAAATTAGAAATTATAATACCTCCAGGTTTACTCTTCATTTTCAAATTGCTGGAGGTCTTTTATGCTTCTATATAAATATTGGGATTGCTGTTCCCAGTACTGTAAAGAATGCCATTGATGTATTGATGAGGGTTGTGTTGAGTCTGTGGATAACTTTGCATAGTATGTAAAATTTCAATATCATTAATTCTCCAAGCTCACAAGCTTAGAATATATTTTCCTTTGTGTATGCTCTTTAATTTCTTTGATCAATGCATTTAATTTTCACTGTAGAGGTCTTTCATTTTTGAATAAATTAATCACTAGTTATAGAAAAATACGCAGCTCCTGAGAATGTTTTATGATGTCTTCCTCAACAAGTTTGTCACTGGTATGTAGAAATCTACTGATTTTGGATGTTCAATTTTATATACTTAAATTTTATTAGTTTTCCAATCCTATCTTTCTAGTAGTCATTGTTTTTTTTTTCTATGCATAGAATCACATAATACAAAAATAGTAATTAGGGACTTTCTCCTTTACTATTTGTATGCCTTTTATTTCCTTCAATTGTCTCACTGTTTTGCTTGAATTTCTAGAACTATTTTGAGTAGCAACAGACAGGGTGGACATTTGTCTTGTCCTATATCTTAAAGGAAATGTTTTAATTTTCCCATATCATGCTGCTAAGGAATTGTCATTTACAGCATCCATTCAACTGAAATATAACCCTTCTATACTTGGTGATTTTTGAATGAGTTTAGTTTTCGAGGCATAATAAACAGATATGAATTTTCAAGTAGCCTAGGCTACACTAGAAATAGAATGATTGTTAATAAAGTAGTTCTTTTAAAAGTTTAACATAGCCGGGCGGTGGTGGCGCACGCCTTTAATCCGATCCACAGTCAGGCAGAGGCTAAGCTAGTATGCTTTTGAAGCTCGATGCCTGTCCCCAGTGACATATCTCCTCCAACAAAGCTACATATACTTGACAATGCCATACCTCCTAATCGTTGCCAAAAATCTATGGGAGGCATGACAATAGGTAGCAGGCATGAGAGCAAGAGCAGTTAGCTCCAGTTCACTGGAGGATTTTAATTTCAAACCCTTCCCCCAAGGACATATTTTCTCCAGCAATCCCGAACCACCTAAACCTTCCCAAATATTGCCACAAACTTGGGATCAAGTTTTCAAATGCTTCAGACTATGGGGGCCATGTTTTTTCATTTAAACTGTCACATTATATGAACTGAAATATTATAGAGACAGAATAGCAAATATTCTATGGGAATTAAAATAAGTAATTAGAATATAGAATATTGATTACTGGAAAAAGGGAGGCTGGAAAATATCTACTGAAGAAAAGTTACAGAGAAGGAGGGATTTGCAGTGTTCTGCACAATAGTATCAGTAAAGTGTGAAATAAGCTTTTATACATTTCATGAAAATATGGAAGAGAGGAGCTTGAAGACTTTAAATGTAAGGAAATGATGCAGAGAGGTACATAGTAATTACCTTTATCAGATTAGTACACACTGTGTGCATGTGTTGAAATATCACACAAAACCTTGTTACTATGAACAATTAATATCTGTAAATAAGAAACAATGAAAAGATAAATGGAATTCATACATCCCCTTATAAGAATAACTACAAAAATCCTATGTAGAGGAGTAAAATTTATAATAATTATTGCTTTCTAAGAACATTAAGTGTTTGAGTCTCTGTGAAAATTTGTATGGGGCAAGTAAAGTTTTGAGTGAATGTGAAGTTTTTCAGGGATTGTATGGCTGATATGACCCTGCCATGGCAAGGACCCCAATGCCTTAGACCCTTGGGGAATAGTAGAGCCTCAGAGTGAGAATGCTGGTAGTACGTGCAGGAAATGTCCACCATAGCTTTCTCCTCTGATGTCTATGACGTGATGATTCTTCTTCTGCAGAGAATATTCCTATAGAAACAGAGATTACCTGAAGTTGTTTCCCTGTTCAGCCACAAAGCATAAGCTTCACCTCCTTGTTAAACTGTAAATAATAATAGTCTTCCCTTTCCAAGTGTATATAAGAAATGCTCTGTGCTTCTAGGGTACTGTGGTTGGTGATTTGGATGAGAAACCCATAAGCTCATTTATTTGAATGTTTTGTCCCCAGTCAGTGCAACCATTTTGGAATGATTAGGAGGTGGTTGGAATGATTGGAATTGGGGAGGAGGTGTATCAGCTTTGATCATACCATTCCCAGGCCTCCACCCCATCTGTTTCATGTTTGTGAAGCAGACGTAAACTTTCCCTTACTGCACCATGTTTGCCTGTTGCTCTCATATTCCCCACCATGGTGGCTACAGACTCAACCTTTGAACTGCAAGCCAGGCTCCAATTACATGCTGGTTTTCATACGTTGCCTTGCTCATGGTGCCTCTGCACAGCAATAGATAAGTAACTAAGACTTATGCCTTCTCCAACAGAGAGCCATGATCATGCAACTCCAGCTTTTCTGTATATATGTCTTTGCATATGTCCTTTCTCCAATCCCTTGTTTCTTCTACTCAGGGTTCCTGTGAATCCTAGACATGAAAAAAAAAAATCTTAGAATTGGTAACTGATGATTTTCAGTGGCTTTAATACCCTGTGAGGAAAAGTCACAAAACATGACAGAACCCACAAGCAAGAATTTTATTGAGGAAAAGAGAAGGGATAACTGTTCAGGCTTCCTGAAAGGACATGTGAGACAAGTGGGGGGCATGGGGCCCTCCTTTTAAGGACCACCCCCCACAAGTACACACAGGCCCACATGGCTACTCCACACATGCACATAGATCACAAAGTCACGCCACTCTTGATTTATGTGACCATGCTTCGCATGGGTTACATAAGACGTATGACTCAGAAATGACTAGGGGGAAATGACTAAGTGTCCCGCTGGGGCATGCATGATCATGGGGGCATGGCTGGAATTACTATCAGAAACAAGAATACAGAACTGGAAAGTCCTTGAAAATGTGGTTTCTTACTTTATTCTTTTTTTTTTTTTTTTTTTTTTTTTTTTTTTTTTTTTTTTTTTTTTTGAGACAGGGTTTCTCTGTGTAGCTTTGAGCCTTTCCTGGAACTCACTTTGTAGTCCAGGTTGGACTAGAACTCACAGAGATCCGCCTGCCTCTGCCTCCCGAGTGCTGGGATTAAAGGTGTGTACCACCACAGCCCTGCTCTTTCTTTATTCTTTAAGAAAAAGAGAGTAAGAGGTATTGCAAAGTCAGAAGGACTTAGATGGATATGCACCAGAAGTATGTCTGTTTCTGTTATAAATTAAAGTAGAATAAAGACTAAGTTTTGAACATGTGTGCCCCAGATACCATATGACTTACATAAATTTCAGGATCTAAATCCTCCTTACTATTCCTTAGTGAAAAGTAAAATTGCTTTGCAATCTGAGAAACAAAACTTCCATCAAGATTTGGGACATCAAGCAAGGTGGTAGTAGCGCACGCCTTTAATCCCAGCACTCACTCTGGAGGCAGAGGCAGGCAGATCTCTGGAAGTTCGAGGCCAGCCTGGTCTACAGAGTGAGTTCCAGGCTCCAAAGCTACACAGAGAAAATCTCTCTCGAAAAAAACAAAAACCAACTAACCAACCAAACAAACAAACAAACAAAAGATTTGGGAAGTTATGATAATTACATGGGAATTTTACTCAGGGTCATCATCTTTACTAATTTGCTCTTATCTGACATTTGTTAGTACATCCAAATGTCTTGTATATCATGTGTGCTCAAAACTATGGAGTATATTGCTACTTCATTTAGAAGCAAAGGGTTATTAATATTATTTCTGATTAATATCATTAAAAACATCCTCAGGTGGTAGCTCCAAGTTGTCATGATTCTCCCTACCCTTCATCCTGATACAGACAGGGGAGTTTTCTATCCTTTTATGTAAAACAGTAACTTTTGGACCTTGTGATCTTATGTGCACTAATACCATCATGGATCTTTACCTCCTATTCCTATGGGCCTGGAATCATCTCACAATCCAGCCTTCTTGCTGGTTCCCTTCTTTGTGCAAATTTTCCACTGGTAAAGTATTTGCCTGTTGTGCACCAGAGCCTGCCAACACAAAACAAAACGAACAGACAGGAACCTTTCATATATGTCCGAAATGAATTTGTCTGAGACACTTGGCTTAAAAAGGCATATTCCACCTTCAAATGGCTACAATAGTGACACCTTTATATCACATAAAATTATATGGCTTTAAATAAAATCAGCCTGAGTTGAAACCGTATTTCATCTGATCTTCTTAGAAAAATAAGCCTTATTCTCTATTCTCTCCCGAACTTACTTCCTTCATTTTAAATCTGTAAAGTTGTATTGCCCATATGAGAACTATGAGGAGTTTAACATAAGTAATATAGTCAACTCAATTTAGTGCTTGAATTATACTTCGTATGCAATTCAATTTACTTGTTATTACAAGAGAGATAAGAAGACACAGCTATAAAATATAAATAAAATGATATGTTGACAATTTCTCTCTTAATCTATATAAATGTTTACAAACAAACCAGACTTCTGTTTCATAGTGATATGGGAAGAAAAATATTTAAAAATCATTGTTGAGTGGATAAATGTGTTCAGATAATTCAAATTGAATCTATAAAATCTTGTTCTGTACAAACAACTTACCTTCTTGTCTCAGATTTTCAGAACTCGCCTATAGGCTATGGGAATTGGTTCATAGGAATTTATATTTTAATTTATGTATTTCTTGTAGAGCTTTCCACATCACATCTGTTGGTCTGATTGAGTTTCAGGGATTTACTCCATGATGGAAAAATGGAAAACTTACCTGAGAGTTAACTTTCAATATATTATTTGGGAAAAAAAATCATTTAATTTACTTTCAACATTTATTCTATTATGGGGATTTATACTGACCTCATTCATAAGCTTTTATGAGGATAGAAGGATCATTTCTCATTTAAGATGAAGAAAATCATCCATAAGAAAAAGATATAATCATTATGATTGTACTGTAAATTATGAACAAATTATGCCTAAAACAATTGTTTTAATACCATAATTACAGTTTTTATTATTGATAAGATATTAGTGAAATGAAATAACTTCTTGCCTTCAAATTCTAACACTTAATGCTAATCTTGCCAGTATTTATGCATATGCTGGCCATAATTCAGTAGCTAAAAACAACAAAAGACATTCCCTTTTCACACCAGCAGAAACTGATTTCCAAATTAAAACTGCTTCATATATCACATCTTTTCACAATAGGAATTGATGATCTATTATTTCATTGGGTTTGAGACTTTTGACAAGAGAAGTAAAATGGTCTGGTAATTCAGAGAATTAAACTGTGTGGATGATCAAGATTAAATTCTGCACAAAGAAGAGAAAAAACTAGAGTGAAATTCATATTGATATAACACAAATGTTTTGATGAAGGCTTAGAAAAAAGAATAGACACTAATCAAACCAAGTATCATTCATACATGATACACAATGAAACTGAGAACAGATGTGAAGAGCTGATGTTACAGCAGTAATAAATAATAAAGCTATTCAATGCAAACCCCCACTTTACCTGATTATTGCTGGTTCTTTGCTTGGATTATATATGAGAAAAGTCCATTGGTAAAGCACTAAATAAATCTTAGTTATTGAATCCACTATCAATTTGTCACCTCCAAATGACTGAATGCAATAGCTTAAGTCACCTACATAGAGCCTGACTCAGGACAAAAACTGTTTAGAGAAATAAATCTAATGGCAATAAAAGATGTGCTATTGAAATGATAATAATTACAACAATACTGAAAGCATGTTACATAAGTGTTCATCTGTCACTTGTTCTCTTTTTTTTTCACATTTTATTTTCAGAAACACTAAGAACTGTAGTACTGCCCCCATTTTAAAGATATGAAGTCTAACTCAAAGAGGATGACTTAATTATTCAACCTCACCTGACCAGTAAGTAGAAGAGGCAGGATTCATGCAGGTCCTCTGACTTCAAAGCATCTATGCTATAGTCCCACTAATTTATCTCAATTGCTCTGAGGCTTGAAGGCCCTTTGACAACGAGAAGCCTACTGTAGGTCTAAATAAGACATTTTGAATTTCTTAAAATAGAAAATCTGGAAATTCTACAGATATTGTTATTACTGTGTTCAAATGGCAACTTAAGGCCATGAACTTATTTAAAACAAATATCTTGAAGCTCATAGTTTGACAATGTGACATATAACTAATAATGTATTATGGTATGAAAGATTCAAAAGATCTCACAGAACAGAGTTTGCAGGAGATATTTGATGGAGGCAAGTAGCAAGCAAGGAGGCAAACAGGTTCGATATCAGGTGAAGAAATGAGTCCAAAGCACTTTAAGACAGCACTAGGTCTAAACAGAAACATGTAGGCATATGTGCTTACTTCCGTGGGCCAAGTATAACACATGTGACTGTGACAACTTCAAATTCTCAATAATCGAGGCTACATTCCATGTATGTAGAGTACAAGAAGTAGTAAGAGATGATACATAGTTCTGTAGTTTTAGTATGTAACTTGAATGATCTTGCATAGGATTAAATGTTGTAATCTATCTGGAAATGCTGGCCCAGATCTATCACTATGTACTTGTAATTTGTTTAGCAAGTATTATTTTTCATTGAAAGAAACTTCTCATATGTTAAATTTTTGTTTATCAGGGTACTAACTGGAGAATTTCAATTGATTTTTTTCTTTAGACTGTATATACATTGATTTCACTGTGGAATACATAATGTACACTGGTTTAGTTTTTACATTTATGAATTCTTTGGAATTTGTGAAGGGATATACATGGAGGTATATGTGTGTGTGTGTGTGTGTGTGTGTGTGTGTGTAGTCAAGTAGTTAATAAGATCTGTCTTCATCTGTTGCTTTTCACATTTTTGTATGATTTTATGTTTTTTTATTTTCAGATGTTTCTTCACTGAACTTGTAGCTCATTGATTGGCTAAACTGGACAACTAGACTTCTCAAAATATTGAGTTCTTAGATCAGTGAAAGACTGTCTGAAAATATAAGGCAGAGAAGCAATTGAGGAAGAAATTCTGATGTCAAAATCTGGTTTTTACACTTGCTTTCACAGGCAAGCACATACACACACCATATATATACACACAAGAAAACCACACAGATTTTACTTGATTTGTTTTAATACGGTAAATATAGCCATCAACATTCTTCATTTTCAGAATTTTCATTTATACTTGCTCAACACATTGCATAAATTTTGATTCAAATTTTATAGTCAGAATTTCTTATGAGTCTCTAGATTCATGCAAGATAAGTAAAACAAATAAAAAGAAACAAAAAAAAATCTATCTTTATGTCAAGCCTCTTGTTTTCTAATAGCATACAAACTATGCAATTAGAGTAACTAAGGTCTCTAGACATTCCTCCTTCTATATTTGTGCCCATGATAGCCAAACAAATTAGACCAGAAGGTCTAGAAAGGCAGATCAGGAAGAGCCTGAGACTCTACTTGATTAGTCACTTAGGACCTGTGTAACAAAAGAATCTAGTTCAAATTAACAGTCTGCTGGAGACTAAAGAAGACTCTGTGGACAGCCTACAAGGGAGGCTAGCACAGACCATCGGAGTGCCAGAGCTGGGTGAAGAAGGGGAAGACAGATTTTGGGGTCCATAGACTACACATTCTGAGGGAAATGAAGCCTTTCAAGCAGCTTTGCTTGAATCCACAGGACTAGCAGAAGACACCCCAGTTGTTCCACTGACATGAGCAACGAAATTGGCACTACAGGGAGTAACAATTTTCCATCATACTCAGTGTGCTTACACATGCAACTGCACACTCCCAATCTATTGTTCTTTACTGCCTGTCACCCACCGTCTACAAACTCTCTTTCAGGTACCTAGGGATGTTTCTAGTTAAATAATGTGTTATATATCCATCTGTTGGAACAGTGTCTGGCACTGAAGACACACTCTGGAATATTTTAAAAATTACCAAACACATGTTAAACAAGCGAACAAGTAAGAAATGGTCTGATATTCTGCTAAAGTCATCTAATTATTAGAGCTCATTAGTTTCTTAAGCAGGACATGTGTAAACAGAGAAAAGGAAAAGACAAAACATCAGAAATTTGTAAATAGAGATACGTGAGAAGTCAAACAAAATCATTTTCCCTTGAATTTCCTTGTTTTTTTTTAACTATATAGTCAAGATAAAACTCAAATAAGTTATTCTTTTTTTCTTTTTTGCTTTTGTATTATGTCTGTATGGCACTGACCATGGTATTTCTTTGACAGAAATTTTTATTTGGAGATTTATGGTCATTTAGGATCTTGACCTTTCATCTTCTCTCCAAAAGCAAATTGGAGTAAGCTTTGACTTTGCTTGTTATCACTGAAAAAAAAATATATTTCAGACAAAACTCTGCTTTCTGTGGCTAATGCACAGTTTCTTATTCATGTGTTCATTATGAGTGAACTTGACCATTGCAATAGTTCCCATAATCGCTTCCCTACCGTTAGAACAATTTTTGATGATATCATCCTCATGCTTCACTTACTTAATTAGACCCCAGCGCATCAATGAGTCATTTTAACTCTCTTCTGCAAAAGCTTTCCATGCCCAGGGCTAACCCCTGTCTCTAAGTTTTATGCGTTTCTTCATACCCAAGCCTGTAGGATATTAGAGTATAGTTTCTGTCTAGATAATTTCAGTAAGGGTTTTTTGATAGCAGGGTGAATATGTAGCCATTTCCTACTTTCTCTTCTGAGTATGTGACAGAGGTGATGTGTAGCATGAATCTTAAAGGTACTTATTAATAAAACAAACCCGGAGCCAAGTATTGGGGTGAACACTGGAAGATCAGAAAACCAGAACAAGCCACAGCTAACCTCACCTCTCAGGATCCTCAGCTGGTCTTGTTTCCTCAGACTGGAAGTTTCTGAGTCCTCATCCAAATGGGTCTCAGCTGAACTGTGTTGCTAGAAGCCTGAAAGCTTAACTAGCCAAATGCTTAACCAGGCCAAATGCTTCTAGTTCCTGGTCCTCACGCCTTATATATCTTTCTGCCTTCTACCATCACTCCCTGGGATTAAAGGCTTGCTTTCTGGGATTAAAGGCTTGCTTTCTGGGATTAAAGGCGTGAGTCACCATGCTTGCCTGTATCCTTGAACACATGGATTTCTGCCTAGCTCTGCCTCCCAAGTACTGGGATTAAAGGTGTGTGCTACCACTGACTATCCTCTATGTTTAATATTGTGGCTGTTCTGTCTCTGACCCAAGATAAGTTTATTAGGGTGCACAATATTTCAGGGAACACAATACCACCACAGTGATGTTTGCTGAATACTGCCATGTGTGAAGTTACATACTTGTACATGTCATATTCATGATTTCATGTAATGTTAATATTTTCATCATAGATATTAGTGTAAAATGCCATTAGACTCAGAGTAAAATACCAACTTTATAAAATAGAAAATTAAGTCTTTGCTCCTAGCTCAGAAGTAAAGATTTTTAATATTTTCATTATGACATGTTTGCCTATGGTTTTTCTACTGATATATTAAGCACATTATAGGATTTTGCTGACCATAAAATTATCTATGTAATCAATCACAATCATCTCATCATCTTTTAAAATATTTTAAAACATCATGTATAATAACTACAGATTCAAATTAACCTTTTTTTTTATAATGGACAGACACAATTTCAACTGATAGAATGAAAATACAGGTTATATGAAAAGGAAAGTGAGGTATCTAACTGAGGAAGTGGAGAAGGGATAAGTAACATGAAAGAAGTTCCAAGCTGGTATAAGAAATCATACTATTTTATATTCATCTAAAATTACATATAATGCATAGACATATGTACATCTACACAGTTTAATGAAGTAATGCCACTTAAGATGATAATGCTTTCCACAATAGCCATAGACTATCAAAAAAAAAAAAAAAAAAGGCCAGTACAGGGCATTAGAAACCTTCTGATTTGTACTGGGTGGAGAAGTCCAAGTGATTTCCAAAACAGTATAGTTCAGTGTTGTTGCTGTTGGTTGCTTGTCAGAAGTTAAAGGTAAGTCCTTGTTGCTGGAGATACCATGCACTTTGAATGCAGGACTCTGGGCATTTGGCCTGGATATGACATTAAAACCTCCTATTGGAGGACTAGTTTTCATAGTACCAGAAGGGGCTATTCAAATGGCCAAGAGAGGAAAGTAATCAGTAGGCCTAGCCAGCAGTGATACCTAAGAACCATAACAGTAGCTATCATGACAGGATAATAGTAAAATAGCTCCACTTCTATCTTGGCAGCAACCAATATCTTTGTAATTGGACTTACGATCCACTCAACAGAAATTATGCCTGGTACAATAAACCTTGTCAACCACTCGTGGCTATGTGTGTTTGGATAAGTAAACCTACATATTTCTTCCATTAATCTATACAGAAAGTAATGAAAGTGTAAAATTACTCACTATAATTGTAAACATGTGGATCAGTATTCTAGGGAAATGAAAAGTGTAGAATAAAAAAAAAACTTTATATTTAAATGCAGGATTTTCTAAACTTGTGCTAAATCCATGATCTATTTATTTCTGGAATACCACTCCAAAATTCTTGGCAAACAGTGTTAGTCAAAAGTCAGTATCATAATGGCTACCACTCACAAAAGAAACTTTATTCTCAGAATGACCTGACTTAAGAAACAGGAGTCAAGAAGTTTCATGGTATCATTTCCACAGCTGTCTCTAATTCTTGGCTGAGGCAATACAGACGAAAGGATGGATCAGAAAGATGAAGAGATCATGCTCAAGCTGGTGCCACTAGGCGTATGTTCCACAAGATCATTTCTTCCATTTACATATATTTTAATTTTTTTTCAGGAATTATAGCTCTCTTTTAAACTATAGGCTGTAGATCTCAAAAAAATGTATAAACAAGTATTCACAATAGACAAATTTAGCACAGGTTATGTGGGAAATCCTCTTCAGTAGTGAAGACCACTGCTAAATTTATTTGCAAAAGCTTAAGGACCAGATGGAAAGAGAGCTCATGGTTTATGAGTGTATTTGCTAGGACACTGTTTTGACAGTGGTACCACTAAAACTTTCTTTGAGATAAATTGGTCAAGCAGAAGGTTAACATCTACATGGTGCTGAATAAGACTTTGGGGACAGGTTTGTAGTCTCCTCAGAATTAGCCTGTTACTTCTATTATTTTGTATGTGTCCCTCTGAGACTCTGATACAGCCTACTATTTTTTTTTACAGTTTATTTGAAGGTAATTACGTGGGAAACACACAATTATTCCAGAATACATTATAAGCATGGGACCTTAAATTGGGTAACTGTTCCAAAGAGCTTGTTTCATCCAACAGCTTATAAAAGAAAGCTCTCTACTTCGTTGTTGCTCTTTCCTTAATATTCATAATTACTTGCCATGATTAAAAAGATCAAGCAATTCTCACAAATAATCCAGGTTGATAAAGCAAATCCCAAATAACACACTGAATTTGAAAGAGTTCTCTGAAGTATTACTAACTATAAAATAACTGCAAACAGAATATATTGCCATGAATGCTTGGTTTTAAATTAACAAATACAAGAAAATATGTAAGAGATGACCTAGAAAGACTTGGGGGAATGATACTTATGGCTGGTTTTGGTTTTGCCAATTCGCTGAATAGAAGCATGGGAGTTAGGAGAGTGTGTCAAGCAGAATCCACATTTGATGTGACAGATTTAATTAGCCAACACAAATATCATAGCACACTAGCACATTAAACAACATGACCTTCAATTGTTCCTAGGGGACTCAACCCAACTAATAAAAACTTTTTTTTCTGAATTGACAGCTGCTGGTAGTCCTGTGTGTTTAAACAATCTCTTCCTTCTAAAACAGGCTTTTCCTTAATTTTGTGATATTCCTTAAGGCTGGTGGATCTAAACTAACATCTATGATAGTTTAGCTTCTGCACACAGGCCAGATTCACAGGCAGTCAAGGGATTAAGAATTACTCCAAATATAGGACTAGGAAAGGCCACAGAACAGGAATAGACTGGAAAGCTCTGAGTAAAAGGATTAATACTGATCCTAGATTATCACAAAAGTCATCAAAGTAGTCTCCTAGTGTCGGTCTCCCCTCCAGATGCTCACTTTTCTGTGGCCAGCATCCATTCTTTCTCTTAAGCACATCTTTGTTCATTTAAAATGTGAATTAGTCACTTCCAACTGAAACATCCACACCATCCCTGGAGACTTCTGGCCACTGCTTAATGTCAGTACTCTTTAAAAGTGGAAAATTAGCAAGCCTGCTTTTTGTTGTCTTTGCTTTACAACAGCCTTCCATTCTTTCCACCTTCTCTTACAGAACCACTCTCAACATATATATGAAATGTCTTTTTATTTCTAGTCATATTTTGATATATCCCCCACTCAGTTCAAGAATGGACTCTTTATTTTTGCTTTGTATCTCTTAAACACTTTGATATCAGGTAATGATATGTTCTGCATGTCCATAAGTTGTTTCCATGTAGTTCGGGACCACTCATACTGCTTGTTACTCTAAGTACACCTTTGTTATACAGTTGCTATCCAGGGGTAAACAAACAGTCACCTACAGACACTTCACTGTATGAGTCCCTTTGAGCTGCTGTGACAAACAAATACCATATGCTAGATGCTTAGCAAGAGCACAACTATGCTTTGCAGAGTTTTAGTGTCTGGCATTCCTAAATTAAAGCATTGACATATTTGGTGACAGTTGACAGCCCACTTAAAAATTCATAAATGAAGTTTTCTAGGTCCTCATAAGTTTACAATGGAGTAAACTACACAGAAACTGTGGATTTTAGAGAAATATTGAGCTTCAACATCATAAGAGACTAAGCTTTTAATTTATCCCCAGTATTCCAACTTTAGTGATCAGTATTGGGAGAATATGGAGAGGGGGTGGGTAATCAGTATGCTAACACCAGAAAAATAATAGAGAAAAAAAGTCTCATGATCTCAAATTCTTCTGGGGATCAATGTGAGCTTTGGATTTAAGTAGAAAAGAATTGGGACAGAGGGTAAGAGATATGCAGATTTTAGCTCTGATGATAAAGATTTGATCTAGTTGATCACTTCTTTGTTTTTGGATCTGTGGAGTCATTAAAATTTCATATCTTTTTCATTGCTAAATAAAAAGTGTCTGTTTCCTATGACAACCACTTCTCCTCAAGGGTACAGTTTCACTGTCATGGATAAATGTCTCATTTGATCAGGAATCTGGACTGTGAGGTGATGCTCTCCTTGGAATCCAAGGTGACTGTAGGTTTAGAACAATGATTTATCTCTGTACCGTTAGCTAGAAGACAGATCAGAATGAAGGAAGAGATGCAAAGGTTTTATCCTGTTTAGTTAACTTGGGAGCACAAGTCAAGAATCAATGCTTTTTTAGCAAAGGCATTTTCTTAAGTGCTCATATCTATCCCTTCTTAGGTTGAACATTTTTCAATCTTAAGAGAAATGAGTTGGTTCATTGACTTCATAGGTCTATCAACCCAATGATAACCTGTTACATAAGAGGGTCACAGGCTGTAATGTCAGAGGCATATAAGAGAGAGAGAGAGAGAGAGAGAGAGAGAGAGAGAGAGAGAGAGAGAGAGAGAGAGAGAGAGAGAGAGAATTATTTTAGCCTGAAAGTAGAAGCTTCATTATGAAGCATAATATAAGGAAAAGTCAAAGTACTAATTAGGTAAGATTTAAAGAAGGGAGACATATTTTCTTTTTTAAAAAAATCCATAAAGATTTGCTGCTAAGAGTGAATATTGGTACAAGGTATTTAGTTTGGGATGTCAGGGAACTGAACAAAAACCTTTCCTTATAATCTCCTGGCTTCAGTTATTTTTTAAAATAAAATGATTCCAGTTTTGGTTTTGCTGTTAACAAAGGGACTTGTCATGTAGTGAAGAATGGCTTCAAACTTGTCCTACCAATTTGAGCTTTCCAAGTGCTAGGATTCAGGGCATTGCCACCATGGTCCATAAGACTGAATTTTGACTCTTAGAATTCTACTCTTGTCTGACCAATTTTCTCAGAAACATCATCGATCAAATATCAAAGATGAATTCTTTCTCATCTTTGAAATGAAATATTTCCCTGTTGGTAGATGAAGGGGAGGGTAAGTAGCAGATATCTAAAAGTCTGCATGAAATAAAACCCCTATTTCTCAAATGTAAGTCACAGGTATAGGAGAGTCTCTTATGGTATCTCTCTAAAGTCCAATCCTAAGCTTAGTTTTGTATGCCCATTAGGTATTTACCACTATAAAATTCTATTCAGATTATTTTGTTAAAAGTTTTTTTTTCCCATAGGATATCAAGAGGCAACAGTTACAAAGTTTTTAAGAAGAATTCAAAATACAAGAGCACATATTTAATGAAATATTAGTTTCAGTATTAAGATTCATTAGAGTCATTTTTCATGAGTTTGTAAATGCATTCCAGGAAGGTCAAAACCATGGTTAACAAAATAAATAGTGATAATTAGACTTCTTCAGAAAGATTGACAAAACAGTCTATTTTAATTGTTTATACTATTTTTAAACAACAATTATGATTAACATTTTGTCCAAACTACCAAGATGCAGTCACATTTTTAGAAATAATTTATGTGTAAAAATAATAAATATATAAACTTATATAAGTGTATGTATAATAAACTTATACAAATATGTGCATAGATACATATGTATACACATTTATGTACATATATGTATATGTGTAAAAGTTTAGAGGTAAAATTGATATAAATATATCAAAAGCAGGGGCAACATTTACATATAAATCTCCATTTAATTTTGACTTTTTAGAATAATCAAAGTTTTATTTTAAATAAAGTAGGATAAACTTAAGGATCTCCTCTTTAAAAGACAAATAAAATTCTATTACTTTTTTATTTAGGAGGCACTTCTGGGAGTGCCTACCATTTGGGTGTATCTAATTCCCTTTGTTTAAGGAGAAAAGTCCTGATCCAATTAAGAATACTTGAACAGGAAGCTAGATAATGATAGTATCTTTAACAATTGTAGTTTGGAAGACAATAGATTGGCTTTATGATCTCTTAATCTTTTTATTTATAATGTTTACACAATGGAGGAATAGAAGTACATTTAATCAAGAAAGAAAGCTGTAACAATTGGTTTCACAGCTATATAAAATTTATGCACAAGTTTAGATTTTACTTTTGAAGTAAAATTTGGAATCTTTGGCTCAATAGAACAATAAGTAAGGCACTGAAACAAAAAACAGCTATTAACATTATAAATTTAGGAAATTATGTTAGTAACCACAAACAGACCCACTTTCTGGTATATAGGTACATGTAGTATATTCAATAACCAACTTATTAATTATCTAAGATAAATAAATTCAGACCACATTTTGAATAGAAGAATGCCCAAAATACAAAGTTTTTCATATGGTTACAAACAGTAAAACTGCCAAAGCCTTATTGGCTATTTTAATGAATTGTAAGTCCAGATGCAATTCATATTTCACAGAAAAGAGTGGTCACTGGCCACTTACTTGAACTAAAGTCACATACCATCAGCTCTATATACTTCCTCAGGTTATGTTCAGGCATATGATGCTGCACGTTTTTCCTCATAACTGCCTGAGGTATTACATGTACAAAAATTGAAATAGAATGATTGTTAATAAAGTAGTTCTTTTAAAAGTTTAACATAAAACTGGACATGGTGGTGCATGCCTTTAATCCCAGCACTTGAGAGGCAGAGTCAGGTAGATCTTTGTGAGTTCAAGGTCACCTGGTCTACAAAGTGAGTTCCAAGACAGCTGTAGATACACAAAGAAACCTTGTCTCAAAAATAAATAAATAAATAAATAAATAAATAAATAAATAAATAAATAAATAAATAACATAAACAGACACTTGTATGGACCTTAACTTTCTAAGACTCACTTTTGTAACTGGTCAATAAGCTTGAAAAAATCATCAAGTGTTATGGTGATAAAATATAAAATCATATTTGTTAGACTTTTTTTTTTTCCTATAGCGCTCATGAAGGTCAGAATAAACTTTGTAGGAAATACTTTTTATGTTCGACAAAGAGACTTAGTTTCTAACCTTACATTAGTGCATTCAGTTTTGACACTAAAAGTTCTTTGGATAAATTTTTAGTTTGAAATATCTTTCAGAAATTTTTGATTATAAAACAAATCTTTTTAATACATTTATTAAGAATGTCACACAATGTATTTTGAACACATTCACTTACCCTTTCTCCCTCCCTAGTACCATCCTTTCCTGTCCTATTTCTGGCCAATAGTCTTTTCAAATGGAAGTACTAGGCAGTGTTTTTAATTTCCTATGTCTAGAAGTGGCCATGTTAATTAGAATTTTAACTCCTAAAAATACAAAGTTCCAAGAAGAAAGCAATCTTGAACTCATTTACTTTAAATTAACATTTGTGCAAATGCTATTGCTTAGAATCCCAGGTAAATTGCAGAAGAGAACTGAATCCATCTTATATTTAGGGCAAAATAGAACAGATTAAGATTATCTGTCCATGTGACTCCTTCTGCAAACCTATTTAAACAGACAACAAAAGCCTGGTTTTATAATGGCCAGCTGTATTTTTTTCCTTAGTCCCATGTTTTAAAGTTAATTTACATTTTTATATTTCACAATGGTGGCTAAGAAACAAGAAAAGCTAGTTTTTCAAAAGAGGCAAGAGTGTGAACAGAAATAGTACCTAAGGAATAACCTGTCTGCTTTCAGGTTATCTTTATAAGATCAAAATTCACTCCCAGTCACTCATATTCAGACTTGAATCAGTCAGGCTTGCTAAGAATAACGATTTGCCTGATGATTTTGAAAAGAATGCAAAAACGAAGTGACCACTGATTTATCTTTTTCTCTAGCCAAAGTATAGAAGAAAGACATAAAATGAAGGCAAAGATGCAAGTCTTTTTCCTATGCACATCTAGCATATGGATTCACTTGAGATGTGGTAGCAAAGCATATTCTTGAACTTTTCAACAAAAATCTGTAGCTGGAAATTTTCCTTTATCTTGCCTGGTCCGCAGCCACTCAGACACAACTAAACACACAGAGGCTTATAATGATTGAAACTGCTCAGGCTTACTACTGACTAGCTCTTACACTTAAACTCAGCCCATTTCTGTTAATCTATATGTCAACATGTTTTCTGTGGCTTTACCTGTGTGCCATTACATGCTGTTCCTTGGGCAACTCTCTGGTGCCTCTCCCCACCCTCCTGCCTTCTTCCTGTCTCTCTCTCTCTTTGAATTTCCTGCCTGCCTCTAAGCTGCCTTGCCACAGGCCAAATGGCTTTATTTATCAACCAATCAGAGCAACACATATTCGCAGCATACAGAAAGACATTCCCCATCAACAATCTCTTCCTGAAGTGTCCTATCTGCCAGTACCACACACTAGTGATTTGGTTTTAATATATGAATTTTGTGGGGACATAAACATTCAGAACCCAGCAATCTTTAATTCTGAATGAAAATAGGAGCTTAGTGATGTGTGTAATATATATACACACACACGTGTGTGTGTGTGTCCCTTCTTTATCACATAAATTAAGTGTACTTTTGAAGATTATGTCTTTATCAATCAATGGACCATTTATAAAGTATTGATCACTTGGAAACTTTGAGTGTATAAAATAATTGGACCTACATATATATCACATAACTTAACAATGGTTTATTTAGCTATCTACTCATGAGAAAACACAAATTTATTTAAAAGCCATATGCTGAAATGTTATTAATATAATTTTAATTTTTTTTTAATTTTACATTTTATTTTATTTTAACTGTATGGCTTTGATCAGGCTGGTAAACTACCTCCCTAGGTTTTGATTTCATCATTATTAAAATAAGAAATATAGATAAATGTTCATAAGTCATAAGTTCATAAGTCCAGTAGCTCTGGCTAGCCTGTAGCATACTCTATAATAAACCAGGCCATTCTGACTCCATAGCAATCTACTGCCTCTATCTCCTGAATTCTGGGAGTAAAGCCAGGTGTGCCCATATGAATACTAATTTTAATAGGAAAGAGAAATTACATACCAAGACAATAACAGACAACAAAACTCAAAAAAATGTAGATGATAGATCTATACCTACAGAAACAAATCTAATAAAACATGATTCTGTTGTTATATGTTTCATAGTGCCAAATGAAACTAAAGAAAGTCTTTCTATTCAGAAGTAGCTGTACCCTTTATCTCATAGATGTATCCCATCTATTGCTACTTCTTGCTTTATCCTCTTAATTCTGTTTCATGTATTGATATTACCATAATCTCTATTATTAATTAATCAATTAGCATATGCAAGTCTTCCACTTTGTCTATAGCTTTTTATATTTCAGACTCTAAGTTCATTATTATGAAGTATCTATTCTCTGTTCAATAAACCATATAATGTTTTATTGTAAGAATGCTAAATAGCTGATATGAACCTTAAAAAACATCCCTTACTCTTGAGAATTTTTGAGAAGTGGATTGTCTGTTTTTCATAGTCTCAGTCTGAGGGCTCCTATATGCACACTGACTTCAATAGAAATTCAAAACTTGTCAAGTTAAACATGATCTTAAGGAGTCTCTTCCCCAATGCAACTATTATTGAAAAACTGACAAAAAGATCAAAAGAATAAACCCCAGATCACTTGCCACCCCATGGATCTATACAGTCTCTCAGCCTCTGCCTGCTCATCCATACACTGGCATCATAAGAAGAATATACTTAATTTTAAAACTCTTACTTTCTCACTTTTAGTCATTTTTTATTCTTCTCTCATACATTACATCCTGACCATAGTTTTCTCTCCCTCCTCTCCTCCCAGTAGCGTCCCATCTCCCCTCTGCCCCAGATCCACTTCTCTTCCATTTTCCTTCAGAAAGGAGCAAGCTTCTTGTAAGAGTCTGTGCTTACTTACTGGGCTAAGGTCATGATATGGCCAAGCAGAATGAAATCAGCCCAGGTTGGAGAGGCCACAGCACAACTGAGGCTGTGTCAATTTTATTGAGAGCAATCAGACATTTTATACCTTTATAAGAAACAGAGTATAATGGAAATTGCCAGGCTTGATACAGTTGTAGCTGCCAGGATATTTGCAAGTCATACAGAGTACACAAGATTAATGTCGAAAACCAATTGTTCTGTCAAGTTTCCATGCTTCCTTGACTACTAAGGGAACATACAGAGAAACACAAAGTGGCCTGAAGGCTTCACTGCCTGAGGGAGTGCATCAATCTCTCAGAAAATGGAAGGTACATTGTATTCCAGGAGCCATGGACTCTAACCTGAAAAAACCTATGCCTCTCAAGGCAACTAAGCCAGTTCAACTCCATGGTTCCTTGTAGCCTCCCAGGTATATCAAATAAACATGGCATATCAAGTTGCAATAACATTTGGAACCTCCCCTTGTAGCATGAATCTTAAAGAGTCTTATTAATAAAAAACAAAGCTGGAGCTAGGTATTGGGGTGAATGCTGGAAGATCAGAGAAGCAGAGCAAGCCACAGCCACCTCACCTTGCCAGTTCCTCAGCTGATCCTGTTTCCTTAGACTGGAAGCCTCTGAGTCCTCTTACACAATGAATCTCAGCTGAACTGTTGCTCAAAAGCCTAAAAGCTTAACCAGTCTCTAGTTCCTCATTCTCACACCTTAAATACCTTTCTGCTTTCTGCCATTACTTCCTGGGATTAAAGGCTCTTGTTACTACGCCTGGCTGTTTCCAGTGTGCCCTTGAACTCACACTCTGCCTCTGGAATGCTAGGATTAAAGGTGTGTGTGCCACCATTTTCTGGCCGCTATGTCTGTCTAGTGGCTGTTCTGTTCTCTGACCCCAGATAAGTTTATTAGGGTGCACTATATGTTGGAGAACATAATATATCACCACATCTCCTCCTAATAAGCCTAGATGAGGCAAGCCAGTCGGAGGAAAAGAATCCCAAAAGCAGGCAAAAAAGTCAGACTTCCTGACTCCCACTGCTTGGAGTCCCACAAGAACACCAAGCTACACAACCATAACATATATACAGAGGACCTAGATCAGACCAATGCAGTTTGCCTAATTGTCAAGAAAACTTTTCTATAACACAAATCCTTGGGGGGGGGGGGTTTCTAGTGACAGAATCCTTGCACATGACAGTCACCTTGTTCTTGTTCCATCTCCCCAAGAAACAAACGTTGCTGTCAAACCACTTCTGACCACACAGCACAAATTTTTTTCTTTTCTTTTTTTTTTTTGAAAAACAAAATGACAACAAAAACTCTGAAAAATACTACTATTAAATTAGTAACTTCAAGCATGTACTTTGGTGTCTCAATGAGATTCTTTTCTAATTATTATAACAAAAATATTGGGAACAAAATAGAATTAGCTATCAAACTGATAAGAATTAACGTATGAAATATTAAAAACAAAAACAAACAACCTCCAAATCTCAAATCTGACCTGTTGACATTGGTCTGTAATTCCAGTTACTTAGGAAACTAAAGCAGGTGTGTTAAAAATGTAGTCCTAGTCTGGACTACGGAGTGAGATCAAGGTCATTCTAGACAATTTACTGACTCCTGCCTCAAAATAGAAAGTACAGAGAGAATAGGGTTGTATCTCAGTGTTACAGCACTTGCCTAAAGTGTATGTGAGGTGCTGGTTCAGCCTCCAGGACCAGAGGACACATGCAAGAAGGGAAATGGAGGAGAGCACAGGCAAGATTTGTTGAACATGTAAATGAACTTCATTGTAAATCTGAAAAAAATAAATAAAAAGGTGATATCCTTTGTGGTGGTATTCTAATTGTACTGAAATGTGATTTTGATTGTATGTTAATAAATAAAGTTGCCCCGGGGTCAGAGCTATTAGAGCCATAGACAGAGTGTGGCGGTGGTGGCACACGCCTTTAATTCCATAGATCTCTGTGTGTTCAGGGATACAGCCAGCATTGGAGACATATGCCTTTAAGACCTAGGGGGCTGTACATTCAGACAGTGACGAGGCAGTCATGTGTTTGGGTTTACAACCAATGAGAAGGCAGAACAACATACCATAAGAAAAACGAACAGACAGGATATAGCTCTCTTTCGGGAAGCTGGGACACCACAGGCGAAAGGGTGAGATTTTAGCTCTGAGTTCTGACCTCTCGGCTTTCTCTTTTACATTGTTTCTGTGTTTCTTATTTAATAAGACTGTTAGATACATCTACAGTCCCTCTCGAAAATGAGTTCACTTGCTTCAAAGATGAGAAATGATAATTGTTCATTGCAATGAGTCACTGGTCTGGTTCAAGGTTTCTGGATTTTGGTACATCACCCTCACTGGATTCTCACCAGAGTTCTTCTAGGGTGTCCTGTGTCTTGGAGATCTTGCAGGTATTGTTCAGCAGGACCCGTCCCTTCAGGAGTGCCAGCAGGACCTAGATGAGGTAAATGCTAGGGTGGGTCAACCCAAGGCCCAGAAGTGGGCCTGGGTGTTAGACACATCAAAGTCTCCAATGCCATCAGGATGGACAAAGAGGTGACAGACAGTCAGCAGAGAAGGAGAAGCAGAGATTTTTATGTTTCTGGTGTGGTTTTTGTTCTATTGTGGTTCATTGGGTTTTTTATTGTTTTTGTTTTGGCTTTTGTTGGCTTGCTTGCTTACTTTGTTTTTCTTTCTTCCAAAGGGGGGGTTTAACAGTGATGGGGGGTATGGAGGGAACAGGAGGTGTACAGAGTTAGGGTGCATGATGTAACACCCACAATGACTCAATAAAGAAGTTAAAAAATGAGAAATGAACTGCAACATCCAGCACAGAGTCTGCTATGGTCACTCCAGCATCACCATGACGCTTGTCAACTTGTCTCTCATGCCCAGGCTCTTCCAACAGCAGAGGAGAGAAACATCAAAGAGAAAAATCACTGCAATTTTGGATTTTCTGTGGCAAACCTAGCTCAAGTCAGACATTTTGGAAATGAGTGTTTGACCCGATTCTTAGCTTTAAAAACTAGGCTGAAAGATTTCTGCCTTTCCACATCTAGCTTTGGGTCAGGAAATCACTTGGGGCCCTAAAGTTAAGAGATTAGGCACAAAGCTCAAGTTAAACTAGAGAGAGAGGGGGGAGAGAGAGAGAGAGAGAGAGAGAGAGAGAGAGAGAGAGAGAGAGAGAGAGAGAGAGAGAGAGAGAAAGAGAGAGAGAGAGAGACTGTGCCACCTGTTTTACTCTGTAGAGATCTAAGATACTCTCCTTGGAAACCTTACTCTTTCTCTCCACATTTCCAGCTAGTTCTGTTTTTATCTGGCAATGTAATTTTTGAAAAGGCAGTTTTGAAGTTATTGTCATGTGAGATATACAAATACATATCACGGTTCTACTGATATTAGCATGCTTTCCTTATTTGCTGAAATTTAGCCCTGGGTAAAGCAAAATGTCACATGATTCTCTGTGCACAAGTATGAATTTGGCTTCACTGGTTTGCTGTTTGAAATAACAAGCCATAACATGTGTGAACATAAAACTTTTCCTAGGGACATTTAAATGCACTTACAAATATTCCTTTAATAATCTTAAAAACTATTCATGGATCTATGAAGTTATTCTGTTTTTAAACGTGAAAGTTATTTCTAAAAATTATACATATATACATTCATACAGTGTATTTTCTTTCAATATAAAATTTTAGAAAATATATGAGTTGAATGAATTTTACACATATGTATGCTTGTATATATTTAGGCAGTAGCAATTCTTTTATATAACATGTCACTACTATCATGTCAAGTGCATTGGGGTTGTTTCAATGTTAAGTGCATGTTGTTTTTTTATTTGATAGTTACACATTATATAAGTCATCAGGAAAGAAGAATTTAAAATTTTGGTATTGGTCCTACTCAAAATGACTATAGACTATATGATTTTAAAATTGTAATAAATTAATATTGTCCCAAAAGGTACTGAGGTTCCTGGTAAGAGCAAATTAAATTTGTCAAATGGAATATGTAGCTAGGTTTTTCTCTCCGGGTCCTGCCAATTCCAGGCAGTCCTGTAGCTCACTTATAAATAAACATACAGGCGCTTATATGATTTAAACTGCTCGGCCATTAGCTCAGGCCTACCATTGTCTAGCTCTTATTCTTATACTCAGCCCATTTCTGTTAATATTTATGTCACCACATCTTCCATGGCTTTACCTGCTGCCTTTACATGATGCTCCATGGACAGCAGGCTGTCATTTTCCCCTCTCTGCCTTCTGTTCTCTCAATTCTCCTTTCTGCTAGTCCTGCCTATACTTCCTGCCTGGCTACTGGCCAATCAGTGTTTTATTTATCAATTAATCATCCACAGCAGGAATATATTTGCTATATACTTTTCATATATATATAACTATTTCAATCCAAGCAATACAAAATAAGTTGCCTGTATAACTTATTTATATTTTGCTAAATTCAAAATGGTGTAAAATAACATATCTCTTCAATTTTGCTCTATTTTCATAAGGAATATAAATCTACCCAACTAAAAGACACAAACTCTATTAGTCAATTTTTCCCACAAATTAAGGTGATCCAAATAACATTACAGACTTTCTGAGTTACATATTCTACATGAAGTATCATAATTGAATCCACTTTGCACTCCTTTGCTCTTACAGGAACAAATTCCAGCCTCCATTAGTGTGTTTGCAAGATTGTTGCAATAGCTGAAATTCACTGAAGCTTCAAAACTGAACTTTTCAGTGCTCCATTTTTTGAAATAATTCAGTGACATTCTTAATCTTGTTAACGCATTTCTTTCTAACCTCCGTTCACCCTTATATTATGTGAATCAAAATGGCAATAATAGAAAAGTTTGGATAATCTCACCACAAAGAACTGATAAATGACTACCCTTTAGCTTACCACCAAGCTGTAGTTTCCCACACGAGAGAGAGAGAGCTTCTTCCTGTCTAACCTATGTTTTTATTGCTTTCCTGTTCTACTTTCTCTTTGGCTCTAAGCCCAGTCACATGACTTCCTAGTCACTGACTATCTATACAGACCTCCAAGTCTCTATGATTGGTACTGGGATTAAAGGCTTGTGTCACCACGCTTGGCTGTGTCCTTGACCACACAGAAAATCTGCCTGCTATGTGATCAGATTAAGGGCTTGGGCTACTACCGTCTCACTTCTGTTCCTGGCTCTCTATGACCTCTGATCTCCAGGCAAACTTTATTTATTAACATACAAATAAAATCACATTTAAAAATCATAAATAAAATATCACCACACAAACCATTGTCAGATTATCAGCAGCAGATTATTGAAGTACTGCTAACTTTCAAAGCAAGTGATGTGCCTCCCACATTAGATTCAAATTTCTTGGTTTTCATGCATTTAAAGGCCCCCATGCAAAGGTACTATTGATAGAAAAATACTTAGTGTAAAGTTATAGCTTTGTGTCAAATTTTCTTTTAAGAATGATACAGTCAACAGGGCAGGCACTGTTTCTTTACTAAACGCATACTTTGTTTTTGAGAGTCTATTTTTGTCAATATAGTTCTGAAAAACAAAAAGGGAATTAATGAAAATAACATGAAATAAAGGAGTCCAGGTGACCACTCTGTATTAATAACTTTAGTAAGAAACATTACACTACTCCCTATAATTTTTATGATAAGACTGCACCTTCTATTTCCTACATATTTGCATTATTTTTCATGCATCTTGTGAACAGGAATGTGAAGGCTTCAAGTGCCTAGCAGCCTACTGCATGGGTCAAGATAAAATGAACTGTTAGTTACTGAGTTTGAAAGCTTCCTTTGACAGAAATGTATTATATTTTATCTGAAGAGGGTTTGAAAAAATATACAGATTACAACTGTCTGCATTTCATTCGAATTTTATATCTGAGAGTGCTGTTAATTGAATATGTAGCTCCTACAGCAATACAAACCATCTCAGAAGAGTAAGGCAAAACAACCTAATACCATTTAATTCAAAGTGATTATTCATGGTATTGTGTTTCTAAAAATGTAAGTCTAGAATAATGTCAAAGAAGACAGGTTAAGTTTGAGGACAATATGCATAAACTGGAGTCATATTGGGAAACCTAGAAAATGCTCACTTTTTCTTAAGCCATACACACACACACACACACACACACACACACACACACACACGTAAAGCTTTTGACAAAGCCTCCTTTGTACCCATTTTGCAACTTCCATATGTTAAATCCAAATCTGTTTGAGCTTTTCATATATATATATATTTCTTGTAATGTTTGGGGAACTTTTCTTAAATAGCAGCTCAGCTCTGAAATTTCCATGTTTTTCATCTTTGAATTGATCTTGACCATTAACATAATAAAAAGAAAGTTCCCTAGGACTCTTCTTATGATTTTACATCAACATCTGGCATATTTGCATGCATTAAAATCTCAACTGGTTATTCAGACATTTCCCATATATTTCTTTTAGTCTTATTAATAATATGTTATACATGTGGTAACTATCTCTGGGGATTATAGAAAAAAATGTGTTTTAAATGAATGTATCAGAAAGGTTAAATTTTAATTAGAGTCAAGTACAACTAGTCTCTAGGTATTTAAGGATCCTCTGGAATGCAATACTCTTCTGGGAATAAGGACAATAAGAATATGTGCACAGACTCATGAGCACAGATAGGCATTGTTCCTATCAGCTAGATGCTGTTAATTTTTTGCTTAAGTATTCACTATTGCAACCTACAGGAAATTCTTATGCTTTATTCTTTTATTTTTTTCAAATTCTGTCATTACAATGGGTATATGCTTACAACGTGAGCATCTGTATCTCTATTCTTCTGGTGACAGCTCTGACCATACTCTTAGTTCAGATTGTTTGAGATAAGGATGTAGTCCCAGAAACTATGCTGTTCATTTTTCTCAAAATAGATATATAATAGACAGATATATGATATATGATATGTAATAGATACAGATATGTAGTATACACAAATGAAATCAGTAGACAAATTAATTTGCCTTAATTTATCCCTTGAAAATAATAAAATTCTGATGGTAATATGACTATGCATTAGGAAATAATAAATATTTCACCATATGATACTTATTTTAATGTAATATGAGTTTGCCTTGAGAGAAGAACAGAATGGTAATGCAAAAATAATAAATTTTAATTTATATTCATGATGCTTTAATTCAAATAAAACTTCAGGACACTTTATTTGCATTTTGTTATCATGTACATTAATTCTTACATTAAGCAAATAAAAAAAGGGGTCAAATTTTCATGGTATATTTCCAAACAATGATTCTCAAACATATAAGAGTCAGTTATGGACAATTTAATGTTTCCTATTGGTTTTGAGATGAATATCTGAAGGGTATCTACATTATGAACGATATATATGGCTATTTTTGCATTGAATGGTATGCATGTGTATGGGTGTGTATTTGCAAGTAGGTATCTCTCTGAGGGGGGTATATACATGTGTGTGTACATCAGTACATGTAGGGACCTGAAATTTACATCATGTGTCTTTCTCAGTTGCTCACAACACTGATTATTAAGGCATGGTCTCTTGTTGAATTGAGGGCTTCTCAATTCTAGTCTCACCAGCTATCTTGCCTTAGGTACTCCCTCTCTCTCCCTCACAAGTGCTGGGATTAAAAATGTCTACTACACTTTCCCGGTTTAGCATGAGGTGTGGATCTCAACTCTGGTCCTCATACCTCATGCCAAATGCTTTACCCACTGTGACAGCATCCAGCTCTCTAACTCATTATTTACTTAAAAATTTGTTTGTAAATTTCAAGTCAGGGTTATTATACATATTTGTCCTCACACCCACAAGTCTCACTGTTATTAACATTTGAGAGTTGGGTAGTTTTATTTATTTATTCTTTATGAATAGTCTGCATTATAAGGATGGGTGAACTTATGCAAAAGCTTCAGTTTATAGGAATTGAGTACAGGAACTCACTTTACATAATGTACCATAACACATGCACTGTTTGTATATGGAATTGCCATAATTTCTCAAAGACCTCCAGGAGCTATTTAGTAATATCTTCATATCTGACATAAGAGGGAGAAACCATCTGGATCAGATGATGGAATAGGAGCTATCTTTGCTTACACTATGGATCTAAAAAATCAAAGTGTAACTATAATGTACATGTGCTCCAACAAAATCATTCAGCTCTTAAGATTCAATTAATTAAAGTACCCACAAGATCTCTCATACAAATCACATGTTACATAATTTTGTCACTACCCACTGGAAAAGAAATATTTTAGAAATATAGGAAAATGAGAAGTTGTGGGTTTGTCAAGAACACTGCTAAATAAAGAACTGCATCTTTGTTCTTCAATTGCATGGATGCTTAGCATCATCCTTCTATGGTTAGTGTGCCTCATAAGTATCAATTTATGTCATTCGTTGTCTCACAGTTCATACTCTCCCAATAAAAAAGGCTGTTTAGAGCAGGGCATTGCAAGAGACACAGAATTATATATTTAATAAATTCTCTTTGATCAAAAGGAAAAAATCACAGAAATTAGGATGAATACAATTATACAAATATAAGAAAGAAAAGTTTACTTAGATGAAGGGAGTGAGAAATATATCTTTTATCTTTTGTTCCATGAATTAATGCTCAAGTGATTTGAAATATGACATGGTTAAATTTGCATGAAGAATGACCATAAGTAATGACTTATGAAATATCATTTATCATTATCTAAGAACTTTGTTGACCCCAAATTAATAACTAAAGAAAACCGGACACTATCCTGTGCCCTTTTCTTTTGACCCTGAGAGTTCTGTACTGACTTTATGTACAAAAGTATGGCCTACTGACCTTCTTGGGTCCAAGGACACTCTTTTAGTTTGGGCTCACTGACAAACTTAACACATTATATGTAGATGCCAATATAAATGACCTGCACTCTACTTTTTGTGTCAGAGCATAGAACATTAAATTTTTTATTGCACAATATCACAAGTTAAGAGAAAATTATATTTAGAAAGGATTGTTTGAAGATTCTATAGTCTATTTCTCTAGGTGCCTTCATACCTATGTCTTGGTTCAGTTCATCAAATGTCTGTATACCTGAGGACTATTGTACTGGTTTCTCACGAACCTGTTTTATTAAATTATGAGTAAGCATAATTCCATTAGCTATATATTGTAAGAAATAGCACTATGCAAATCAAAGCTGTGTTTACCAGAGGATGTGAAAGAGAGTTTCCTTCATTAGATTGCCAGGTCCTCTTTGGGAAGAACTTGAGAACAGATTAGTTTCTACAGACTTTGAGTTATACATTGATCCTATTTTCCCTTCTACTTTTTTACTTTAAGGTGGAATGTTAGAATTCACTTCTGACTAAGATGTACTTTTCCTCATTTTTCCCTCTCTATCTTAACAATATTTTCCCAACACATATTTACATCACATTAGTTTATTTGATGTGTTTTTATCTGCTTTTTGTTGCTGGAGATCTTCTCTTCAGGTTCCACCAAGCCCCGCAGTCCCACAATCCACGTATAAAATAATCACTCAGACATTTATATTACTTATAAACTGTATGGCCATGGCAGGCTTCTTGCTAACTGTTCTTATATATTAAATTAACCCATTTCTATAAATCTATACCTTGCCACATGGCTGGTGGCTTTCCAGCGTCTTCACATGCTGCTGGTCATGGCGGCAGCTGGTAGTGTCTCTCTGCCTCAGCCTTCTGCTTCCCAGAATTCTCCTCTCTCCTTGTCCCACCTACTTCCTGCCTGGCCACTGGCCAATCAGTGTTTTATTTATTGACCAATCAGAGCAATTTGACATACAGACCATCCCACAGCAGCTTTTTATTCCCTCTGCAATAATAAATACCATAATAAATAGCACCAATATAGAATGATTTTTTAATTAAGAAATTTTCTATTCATTTTCCATACCAACCACAGATCCCCCTTCCCTCCTCTTCCTGCCCCCCCTAAGCTTCCCCTCAACCCATCCCCCATTCCCACCTCCTCCAAGTCAAGGTCTTCCATGGGGAGTCAGCAGAGCCTGATACATTAAGTTGAGGCAGGTCCAAGCCCATTCACCCTGCTCCAAGGCTGTGCAAGTTGTCACACCTTAGACACTGGACTCCACAAAGCCCACTCATGCACCAGGAATAAATTCTGATCCTCCTGCCTGGGGACCTACCAAACAGTTCAAGAGAAACAACTGTCTTGAGTATGCAGAGGACATAGCACAGACCAATGGGGGCTCCACAGCTATTGGTCCACAGTTCATGGGTTTCCACTACTGCGGCTGGTCTTCTCTATATGTTTTCCTATCATGATCTTGATGTACCTTACTTATAGAATCTCTCCTCTCTTTCATCAATTGGATTTCTGGAGCTTGGCCTGGTTCCTGGCCATGGATCTCTGCATCTGCTTCCATCAGTATTGGTGAAATTATTAAGGCCACTCCATGTAGTTAAAAGGATATTTATTTAATGGTGTAGCTTACAAATTAAGGGACAGGTAGGTCACAGGGTCTGGGGAAGGTGTATTGGGCAGTCCAGCGGTGTTCTCTGGAGCTCTGCTCGGTCCACCTCCACCATTCAGGGTCCCAGAACAGAGAGAGCACTGGCTCATCCGAATCTTGGGTCTCCTGGCCCTGCCTCATAGGTGTGACAGTTGCCAGAGTCTCAATGGGGGTTGGAACTTCCAGATCAAAGCTGGAATGGCTACCCACTACACATCAGTAACTGGATGAAGGCTTTATGATGACAGTTAGGGCATTCACTAATCTTGGTACTGGAGTAGACCAGTTAGTTCAGGCACCCTCTCAACTATTGCTAGTAGTCTAAAGTGGGGTCATCCTTGTGGATTCCTGGGAACTTCCCTAGCACCCTGTTTCTTTCTATTCCCATGATGTCTTCATTTATCATGGAATCTCTTTCCTTGCTCTCCTACTCTGTCCCTGTTCCAGCTTGAACCTCCCATTTCCTTACGTCTCATCCCCGATTTTTTGCCCTCCATTACACCCCCCTACCAGTTTGCTCATATAGATTTCGACTCTTTTTGATTTGCTGAGCTATCTATGTGTCCCTTTAACAAGGTACTCCTTGTTAGCCAGCTTCTCTGGAGCAGTGGGTCACAGTCTGGTTATCCTTTGCTTTACATCTAGTATCCACTTATGAGTGAGTACATATCATGTTTATCCTTCTGAGTCTGAGTTACATCAATCAGGATGATATTTTCTAGTTCCATCCATTTGCATGCAAATTTCATGATATCATTGTTTTTCAATGCTGAGTAGTAATCCATTGTGTATATGTACCACATTTTCTTTATCCTTTCTTCAGTTGAGGGACATCTAGGTTGTTTTCAGGTTCTGGCTATTAAGAATAATGCTGCTATGAACATAGTTGAGCATGTGTCCTTGTGGTAAGATTGAGTGTTCCTTGGGTATATGCCCAAGAGTGGTATAGCTCAGTCTTGAGGTACATTGATTCCCAATTTTCTGAGAAACCACCGTACTGATTTCCAATGTGATTGTACAACTTTGCATTCCCACCAACAGTGTTCCTCTTGCTCTACATCCTCTCAACGTAAGCTGTCTTCACTGTTTTTGATCATAGCAATTCTGACAGGTCATGGTATCTCAGAGTCATTTTGATTTGCACTTCCCTTCAACTAAGAATGCTGAGAAAGTTCTTAAATGTCTTTCAGCCATTTGAGATTCTTCTTTGGAGAATTCTGTTTAGCTCTGTAGCCCATTTTTTAATTGGATTGTTTGGTATGTCTAGTTTTTTTTTTTAATTCTTTATACATTTTGGATAACAGCCATCTGTCAGATGTGGGGTTGGTGAAGATCTTTCCCATTCTGTAGGCTGTCATTTTGTTTTACTGACCATGTCCTTTGCCCTACAAAAGCTTCTCAGTTTCAGGAGGTCCCATTTATTAATTGTTGCTCTCAGTGTCTTTGTTACTGTTATTATATTTAGGAAGTGCTCTCCTGTACCAATGTGTTCAAGACTACTACCTAATTTCTCTTCTATCAAGTTCAGTGTAACTGGATTTATGTTGAGGCCTTTGATATACTTAAACTTAAAACAGGTCCCTTTTGTGCATGGTGACAGATATGGATCTATTTGCAATATTCTACATGTTGACATAAATCCTGTTATACCAGCACTATTTGTTGAAGATGCTTTCTTTTTTCCATGGTACAGTTTTGGTTTCTTTGTCAAAAATCAGGTGTTCATAGGTGCGCCAGATAATGTCAGGGTCATTGGTCTACATATTGGTTTTTTAGAGCTTGAGGTCAGGGATCATGATGCCTCCAGAGGTTACTTTATTATAGAGGATTCTTTTAGCTATCCTGGTTTTTTTTGTTTTGTTTTTCAAGCAATATAGAATGATTTAATAAAATGTAATTATGATATGTTATGAGTAGGAATGGTATGCACTGTCCCATGTCCTGGAGTTTTAGTTGCTAACAAATGGTCTGGGATGTGATTAAATCCTGAGGGTTGTGGGAAAACTAAAAGTTTAAACTACCTATGGATTTATAGATTTGGAGCTTGTATGAATAGGAAGTGGCTTGGATGACCCTTGAGGGCAATACCTCATCCAGGCCCCTTCTGTTACCCACTTTCCCTGCTTCCTCTAGTTGCCATGGTTTAAACAGCTCTGCTTCACCACATAGCTATCCTTTGCTGATTAAATATCTAAAATTGTAAGATGAAACAAAACCACCATTCTTTTAGTTGTTTTCTAGGGGTTTGATCTAATGGAGAAAAAAATCTCCCACGATCAAAAAAGTACATTTCTTCAATGGGACTAAAATAAAACAGAAAAATTCAAGATCCAAATCAAAGATTATGATTTGAGTTATTAAGAAAACTCTACAAATCAAATATTTGGTGCTTACTCTGGGCAAATTATTCGTGTACAATAACTTGATTGAAGGCAGAGGGGATCAAAGCTCAAAGAAAGAAACTTGGTTAAATTTACACTAGTAAGCAGTAGAACTAAAATATTCCCCTTGTCTTCCTTATCTAAATGCAGCACCCATTTCAAAAACTCATATAATGAGTTTAGACATGATGTTTAAGTTATTTGTCCCTTTAAAGAGATAAACACCGCATTCTTTCCTTGACATGACTCAGGATATCCCTTTACCTAGGAAAATCTACAAAGCACCAATTTTCTACCAAATTTCAAATGCATCAGTTATGTTAAATGTATAGAAAGACACAATTCTGTTATATTCTGTTCTGGTCGTAGCACATTTAATGCATATCTACAGAAGTAGGCTTTTACAAGGAATGAGATGTAATGTGTTCATGTAAAATGATGAGTGACTATTTCATTTAAAATGCATTGTGAAATGCTCTATTTTAAACTTATAACAGAGAAATACCATGCCATTTACATATATAACCGTGTTGTGTAATGGGAACCCAGAACCTCCACCAGCATACTGCAGTGAACATTCCTCGTGGGTCTGTGTGTAAGATGCACGGCTCTGCTGGGCTGGGCCTGAGGCAAGCTCCTCATGTCTGTGGCTGTGGATTAGGAAGTTCTCATGCACTTGCTCGGTATCACACTTATTTTGAAATTCAACTGTAATAACTACACACACTACATTCCCCCCCACCTGGGTTGAATCTTATTAATTCTGGCCAGGAATTAGTGATTCTTCCAGCACATATGAAATATGAGGTTCCTCGGATGCAAGAAGAAAAGAGACTTGCATCTCTTGAAACCCATAGGCATAGGTAGAGAAAGTAATGGAGAATTGGGGCTGTTTGCGGACATTTTTATAACAAATACAAAGAGAAAACACAAAATGGTTCTGATATCTGTTATTTTTCTCTAAGTGATTAGCATTCTAAGCTGGTCTTCCTTAGATTGCTGATTGCCCACATGCCTCTAGTTTCTAGGCATGTGTAGTTTACCTGCTGCTATCGCTTGTCTGAATCCCACTCTTAATCATTTCATCATAGCCGAATTCGATCTTCCAAAAAATTAATCATTTTGTCTGAAACTCTACCATTTTCCTCACACCAACATTAAACAACAAGCATATTTTAAAAATCTGCCCCCTTTTACTTATGTGACAGAATATTTATTGGAACATGACTATACTCTTTCATTTATTCCATTAGAAGACTTGTTTATTTTCAAAGCATCTATTTTTAAGATACTAAGCATTCTGTTAGCATACCATATCAGTTCTGCTCAAATATTGTCTTAATATGGTTGCTTGAATAGTAATGGCCCTGGTAGGTGCAGATATTTTAAAGTTTAGGCATCAGAGAATGGAAATCTTTGATAAAATTGAAAGAATTAGGATGCTTTGTTGGAGTAAGTGTATCAATGGGAGTTGGTGTTAAAGTCTCAAAACCCCATCCCAGCTCTAGCTTCTCTCTCTGCCTGTGGGTCAGGATGTAGCTCTCAACTCCTGCTCCAGTGCCATGTGTGCTCCATGCTCCATTTCATAATGATAATCGACTAAGACTCTGAAACTGTAAGCCAGCCTCCAATTAAATGCTTTCATTTATAAGACTAGCCTTTCCTAGGGTTCTCCTTATTAACTAGTCTCCCTGGAGCTTTGGGTTGCAGTCTGACAGGCCTTTAAGATGGTATCTCAGAGTCATTTTGATCTGCATTTCCCTGATAACTAAGGATGTTGAACAATTCCTTAAACGTCTCTCAGCCATTTGAGCTTCTTCTGTTGAGAATTCTCTGTTTAGCTCTGTAGCCCATTTTTAATTGGACTATTAGGTATTTTGATGCCTAGTTTCTAAAATTCTTTATATATTCTGGATATAAGCCCTCTGTCAGATGTGGGGTTGGTGAAGATTTTTTTTCCATTCTGAAGGCTGTCTTTTTGTCCTACTGACCATGTCCTTTACCCTACGAAAGTTTCTCAGTTTCAAGAGGTCCCATTTATTAATTGTTGCTCTCAGTGT
Organism: Peromyscus leucopus; assembly: GCF_004664715.2. NCBI lineage: Eukaryota > Metazoa > Chordata > Mammalia > Rodentia > Cricetidae > Peromyscus > Peromyscus leucopus. The sequence goes on along the minus strand of NC_051070.1, from coordinate 38,090,894 downwards.
CTGTGCTACTGGTGTTATATTTAGGAAGTAATCTCCAGTACCAATGTGTTCAAGGCTACTTCCTATTTTCTCTTCTATTGGGTTCAGAGTAACTAGATTTATGTTGAGGTCTTTGATCCACTTGGACTTAAGTTTTGTGTATGGTGACAGATATGGTTCTATTTGCAATCTTCTACATGTTGACATCCAGTTATGCCAGCACTATTTGTTGAAGATGCTTTCTTTTTTCCATATTACAGTTTTTGCTTATTTGTCAAAAATTAGGTGTTCATATATGTGTGGTTTAATGTCAGGCTCTTCAATTTGATTCCATTGGTCAATGTGGTGGTATTGTGTTCCCCAAAATATTGTGCACCCTAATAAACTTATCTGGGGTCAGAGACAGAACAGCCACTAGACACAAAGGCTAGAAAATGGTGGCATTCACACCTTTAATCCTACCACTCCAGAGGTAGAAATCCCTCTCGATCTCTGTGAGTTCAAGGCCACATTGGAAACATCCAGGCATGGTGGTGACACATGCCTTTAATCCCAGAAAGTTAGCCTTTAGTCCTGGGGAGTGGTGGTAGAAAGCATAAAGGTATATAAGGCGCGAGGACCAGAAACTAGAGGCATTTGGCTGGTTAAGCATTTGGCTGGTTAAGCATTTGGCTGGTTAAGCTTTTAGGTTTTGAGCAGCACAATTCAACTGAGAGCCATTCGGATATGAGGACACAGAGGATTCCAGTCTGAGGAAACAAGAACAGCTGAGAAGTTGGCCAGGTGAGGTTAGCTGTGGCTTGTTCTGTCTCTCTGATCTTCCAGCTTCACCCCAATACCTGGCTACAGGTTTGATTTTATTAATAAGACCTTCTAAGATTCCTAAACTTGATCTTAGCCAAAGCCGGAAAAGCGATCTAAGATTCCTGCTACAGGTCCTCATGTTGTTTTTTATGCCAGTACCAAGTTGTGTGTACCAATAACTGAGGAGCCCCCATGGTACTGGACTAGGCTCTCTGGATAGATAAGGGAGACAGTTGTTTAACTTGAACTCTTTGGGGGCCCCCAGGCAGTGGGATCAGGACCTGTCCCTAGTGCATGAGCCAGCTTTTTGGAGCCTAGTGCCTGTGGTGCGACACTTTGTGCAGCCTTGGTACAGGGGTTAGGGGCTTGGACCTGCCTCAACTGAATGTTCCAGGCTCTGTTGATTCCCCATGGGAGACCTTGCCTTGAAGGAGGTGGGAATATGTGGTGGGATTGGGGGAAGCCTGGGGAGTGGGAGGAGGGAGGACAGGGGAATCTGTGTCTGATATGTAAAGTGAATAGAAAATCTCTTAATTAAAAAAAGACTAGCCTTGGTCATGTTGTCTCTTCACAGCAATAGAACAGTGACTAAGATACCAAGTGTTCTAATTTGCTATGAAGGGTGACAGGATGAAATCGGACCTCCCTAATTTTAGCATCCATACAACAGTCACCAACCCTACAGTTGTTTAAAGTATCCCTCGTTTTCATTATCTCACATTTTAGAAGAAGCACCTTCATCCCAATGACAGACAGCTTCTACGTTCCTTTTCTGTGACCTAGAACAATGAATGACATGGTCCTTGTTCTGTATTTCTGACATTTTCTTCAGCAGTTGATTTCCTGTACTATGTAAACCTATAGTCCTATTCCTTTTATAATATTGTTATCTGTTTGTTTTTAAATCAATCATGCTCTCTTTATTTTTTGGATTCCTTCATTGGCTTAGCATTACTCATGAATAAATAAAAACAAACTTAGTAATATTTTGTTGCACGAATTGCTAAATGGCCTTATAATAAAAAAAAAAAAAATCTGGAGCCAGATTTGGGGGTAAATGCTGAAAGATCAGACAAAGGAACAAGCCACAGCTACTTCTCAACTCTCCAGCTCCATGAATCCTCAGACTGAACACCTCTGGGTCCTCAGTCAACAGGGTACCAGCCGAAAGGGCTTCCAGCTGAAAGGGGCTTCTCCAGCAGAAAAGGATTCAGCCAACAAGCTTTTAGTTCCTGTATTCTGATGACTTATGTACCTTCCTTTGCCCAGCTATTTTACTTCCGTCCTAGTTCTGGGAATACAGGCTTGTGACTCCGAAGTCCTGGAATTAAATGTGTGTGCCACTATTGCCTGGCCTCTATGTTTACTCTATTAGCTTGTTCTGTCCTCTGATCTTCAGGCAAATTTTATTAGAGTCCACAATATATCACCACAATATTTGTTGAGTGCCTATCTCTTATCCCTAAGCTTGGTGTTTTGTGAACAGTAGTTCCTTTAATCATATGTAGAATATCTGAGAATATTACTAGTAGTATTTCCACATTGCTGATGGAAAGTTTGAAACTCTAAATAACTAAATTTCCATGTATGTAGGTATAGCTATTGAATTTAGGCTGTCAAAATGCATTACTTTTAATTATTGTATTTTATTAGTTTTTTCAACATAATTTTTTATTGATTCTTTGAAAATTTCGCATCATGCACCCCAATCCCACTCATTTCTCAGTCCTTCCATGCATGTCTGATCCCCACCCTTGAAACCCTCCCCACAAAAGAAAATTTAAAAAAAAATTTAATTAAAATAAAATCTCTCAGTCTCCTCTGGGCAAATGATCTGCTTTTCTATCAACCTCAGCCTTCACTCATCCCTCTTACAGCTGTCCTGTCTCCAGTGTGATTCTGCTACTGCTGTCTGTACCATTTGTACCACTCTGTTCCTCTGTCGTACTTGCCTCATATATTCATTTGTTGTAGTGGCATTGGGAGCTACAGTGTGTTATGCAATATACCAAACAACTTTACTTGCAAATGTTCATTGCAATGAATCATCGGTCTGGTTCACGGCCTCTGGCTTTTGCTACATTGTTAATATTGGACCATTACAGAGACTCCTCTAGGACACCCTGCTGTTGCCCAGAGTCATGGAGATCCTGCAGCTTTGGTTATACTGGACCAAGCCCACCACACACTCCGGAAGCTCATAGATGGGGTAGATATTGAGGTGGGCTAACTCAAAGGCCTGGATCTAAGCCTGGGTGGTAGCTGAGTTGGTCAGCTTGGGCATCTGCTGGGCAAGGCAGCCAGTGAGGGGCAGAGTATCTTTCTCGTGCTCATGTAGTAGCTAGAGGGGGGCAATGCCAAATTAGGATGGCTTTTAGACATCAACATGGCTTCAGGCAACAGCCCGAACCAACGACATCTGCATGGTCTTCAGTGGCAATACTGACCACAAACATCAACACAGATCTTAGTGGCATCGGTATCATGGTTGCAGACATGTCCTTCAGCAGTAGCACAGATTCTGACATCACCTTAGAATCAGGTGGCAGCATAGCAGGCCATTCAGAATAATATGGCACAGTACTAGTATTAGTAGTACAGCCCCAGACATCAACATGACCTCAGACAGTAGCAACATGGGCCAAGGACATCAACAAAGACCGGCTGTGGTAGGACCACGGACCCATATATGGTCCTTGGTGGCTGCATGGGTTGGACATTGCCATGGTTTCAGGTGGCAGCACAGGCCACTCACATCAGCCTAGTCATCACCACTCTCATGTCTCCGGTTCTCCACAGGGCACAAACCACTCCACTTCTTCTTTCCCCTCTCTCCACCACGTACTTTCTCATCAGAGTGGCACCACCAGCCCACACCTTGAGCTGTGGGCAGACCTGGGTGTCTTCAGGCTGCCAGTGTGAGGAGGATGTGGTGTGTTAAATATTCCCATACATGACTAACTAACTGTTAGGATCCTGCCCTCACTCCTGCGCACGCGCAGTTCAGGGTCTTGCATTTTACATCATCAGGGGGCCCTGGCGATTACGTAGATGTGGTCACCTTAAAAGCCAGATGCAGCAGACGCCACCTTCTCTCTCTCTGCTCTCTGCTCTGCTCCTATCTCTCTCTCTCTCTCTCTCTCTCTCTCTCTCCTCTCTCTCTCCTCTCTCTCCTCTCCTCCTCCCTCCCTCCCTCCCTCCCTCCCTCCCTCCCCCCCCCCCCTCCCTCCCTCCCTCCCTCCCTCCCTCCCTCCCTCTCTCTCTCTCTCTCTCTCTCTCTCTCTCTCTCTCTCTCTCTCTCTCTCTCTCTCCAGGCCTGGCTCTCCCCTCTCCTATCCCCTCCTTCCTCCTAATAAAGCTCTCTGTAACTCTGGTAGTCATGGCTGTGGCTTGTGACTTTTCTACCAGTAACCAGTACCGCCACCAGCACTGTTTAACTATCACCAATGATTTTTCATAATTATCCCTTGATATCTCCCTTGATTTCTGTGATACTATTTCTTTCTTGTTTTCATTCTAGTATTCATGCTAGCCCTTAATTCTGTCCTCTCCTGTGTCCTTCAGTTTCCTAAGGTAACCTTTTGTTAACTGTGGCTTGCTTATTTTCTAGTCTCTTTGTCTATCTGTCTCCTGATCAGTGCATCCCCTAATCAACTGTGAGTAAAAGAAGAGAACTGGCCTTCCACAGTTTGTGCCATCATTTTTATAAATAATTACAGTTTCACATCATTACTTCTTCATGCCTGTAAGTCATCTTGCCAAGCAAGCATCATCCTTATGCATTGTTTCTAACCTTCTAAAAGCTTCTTGGAAATGAAATGATCTCATGTTGACAGTCTTTCCTTTACACATGTAAACAATCTCCTGAGTCATATTTGTTAATTCACCTAATGCCTGACTTGTTTCATTAATGCAGGTCTCAAGAGTTGCTGCATTTGAATTTGCAGCCCTGACTCAGCCAATAAGTACTCTCATTTCATCTATTTTCCACTTCATTTCTTCTGCCTGAATTCATCTCTCTCCAACACCTTTGTCTTTTGATGATTTATCAGTTGAAAAAGCTGACTTTTAGAAAGTGATCTTAGCAAAAGCTGACCTAAAATGAAGAATGTATTGATTTATGTTTCTGAAAATCTAATATGAAGGTAGGTCCAAATCATGTTGATCACTTGGCAAGAGTTCCTTATGATTTTGAGGCTCTGGCTTCCAAAGTATCAGTGTGAGTCCTATGCTTGCTTCAAATGTGCCACAAACATGAGCCAATGTTA